>NC_058083.1:211093258-211782896 GCF_014858855.1 Bufo gargarizans
TTCCTCATTCAATCCTATTTTTATTTTCATTTTACCATTATATTGCGATGCTAACCAAAGTTGAATGAACCTCTCCTCTGCCTGTGTGCTAGGCCTAAATATATGCCAATGGACTGTTGCAGTGGTGGCTGACATGAAGCCTGATTCTCTGCTATGACATGCAGACTAATTCTCTGCTGACATGAAGCCAGATTGTCTGTTACGGGACCTCTCTCCTCTGCCTGGGTGCTGGGCCTAAATTTATGACAATGGACTGTTGCAGTGGTGGCTGACGTGAAGCCTCATTCTCTGCTATGACATGCAGACTGATTCTCTGCTGACATGAAGCCAGATTGTCTGTTACGGGACCTCTCTCCTCTGCCTGTGTGCTAGGCCTAAATATATGCCAATGGACTGTTGCAGTGGTGGCTGACGTGAAGCCTCATTCTCTGCTATGACATGCAGACTAATTCTCTGCTGACATGAAGCCAGATTGTCTGTTACGGGACCTCTCTCCTCTGCCTGGGTGCTGGGCCTAAATTTATGACAATGGACTGTTGCAGTGGTGGCTGACGTGAAGCCTGATTCTCTGCTATGACATGCAGACTGATTCTCTGCTGACATGAAGCCAGATCCTCTGTTACGGGACCTCTCTCCTCTGCCTGTGTGTGTGCTGGGCCTAAATATATGCCAATGGACTGTTGCAGTGGTGGCTGACGTGAAGCCTCATTCTCTGCTATGACATGCAGACTGATTCTCTGCTGACATGAAGCCAGATTCTCTGTTACGGGACCTCTCTCCTCTGCCTGTGTGTGTGCTGGGCCTAAATATATGCCAATGGACTGTTGCAGTGGTGGCTGACGTGAAGCCTCATTCTCTGCTATGACATGCAGACTAATTCTCTGCTGACATGAAGACAGATTCTCTGTTACGGGACCTCTCTCCTCTGCCTGTGTGTGTGCTGGGCCTAAATATATGCCAATGGACTGTTGCAGTGGTGGCTGACGTGAAGCCTCATTCTCTGCTATGACATGCAGACTAATTCTCTGCTGACATGAAGACAGATTCTCTGTTACGGGACCTCTCTCCTCTGCCTGGGTGCCGGGGCCTAAATATCTGAGAATGGACTGTTCCAGTGGTGGGTGACGGGAAGCCAGATTCTCTGCTATGGAACCTCTCTCCAATTGATTTTGGTTAATTTTTATTTATTTAATTTTTAATTTAATTCATTTCCCTATCCACATTTGTTTGCAGGGGATTTACCTACATGTTGCTGCCTTTTGCAGCCCTCTAGCTCTTTCCTGGGCTGTTTTACAGCCTTTTTAGTGCCGAAAAGTTCGGGTCCCCATTGACTTCAATGGGGTTCGGGTTCGGGACGAAGTTCGGATCGGGTTCGGATCCCGAACCCGAACATTTCCGGGATGTTCGGCCGAACTTCTCGAACCCGAACATCCAGGTGTTCGCTCAACTCTATTCACAAAGAGCTTCTCATTGTTAAAAGGTATCAGTCAGGAGAAGGATACAAAATAATTTCCAAGGCATTAGATATACCATGGAACACAGTGAAGACAGTCATCATCAAGTGGAGAAAATATGGCACAACAGAGACATTACCAAGAACTGGACGTTCCCCCAAAATTGATAAAAAGACGAGAAGAAAACTGGCCTGGGAGGCTGCCAAGAGGCCTACAGCAACATTAAAGGAGCTGCAGAAATATCTGGCAAGTACTGGCTGTGTGGTACATGTGACAATATCCCGTATTCTTCATATGTCTGGGCTATGGGGTAGAGTGGCAAGACAAAAGCCTTTTCTTAAAGAAGAAAAACCTCCAAACCAGGCCACATTTTGCAAAAACACATCTGAGTTTCCCAAAATAATGTGGGAAAAGGTGTTATGGTCTGATGAAACCAAGGTTGAACTTTTTAGCCATAATATCAAAAGATATGTTTGGCCCAAAAACATCATTGCATATCACCAAAAGAGCACCATACCCACTGTGAATCATGGTGGTGGCAGCATCATGCTTTGGGGCTGTTTTTTTCAGCTGGAACTGGTGCCTTAGTTAACCAAGAGGGAATTATGAACAGTTCCAAATACCAGTCAATATTGGCACAAAACCTTCAGGCTTCTGCTAGAAAGCTGAACATGAAGAGGAACTTCATCTTTCAGCATGGCAACAACCCAAAACATACATGGAATGGCCCAGAGCCCAGACCTGAATCCGATTGAAAATCTGTGTGGTGATCTGAAAAGGGCTGTGCACAGGAGATGCCATCGCAATCTGACAGATTTGGAGTGTTTTTGCAAAGAAGAGTGGGCAAATCTTGCCAAGTCAAAATGGGCCATGCTGACTCATACCCAAAAAGACTGAGTGCTGTAATAAAATCAAAAGGTACTTTAACAAAGTATTAGTTTCAGGGTGTGCACACTTATGCAACCATATTATTTTATTTTTATATTTTTTCTTTCCTCTATCTAAAAGATTTCAGTTTATTTTTCAATTGAGTTGTACAGAGGTGGAAAAAGTTCTGAAATGATTTATCTTTGTCTAATTTTTTTACATCACAGAAACCTGACATTTTAACAGGGGTGTGTAGGCTTTTTAAATCCACTGTATGTTCTAAAGCCCTTTTTGGCATGTATTTATGGCATAAGCATACATATTATTTGCCATTCAGTGGTGCAGTTATATGTTTTAAAGCCTTACTGCTTTCTATGGGTTACATAAACATGGGCATGAACATCTAGACGACAGCCGTTTCGTGCATACCTGCACATCTTCTAGCCTTCCCACACAAACTATGGCACCCCCTCAAGGGCACCTAATGAACCACATTATACAGCACATGATTCAAATTGCAGCACTAAAAACAAGGATAGAAATGTGTACCGGGAATTTCACCCAAACCTTAGCGTGTAATAGTGGCAAAAAAATATACATTTGCCGTTCAGTGGTGCAGTTACATGCTCTAAAGCATTTTTTTGTGTGCATTCGTGGCACAAATTAAAGTATTTGCCGTTGTGTGGTGAAGTGAGAAAATTATAGCCCTTTTTGGTGTGAATTAGTGTAAAAAAATATATATTTGCTGTTCAGTTGTGCAGTTATGTGTTCTGAAGACCTTTTTGACATGTATTGGTAGCATTAAAAAAGTATTTGAAAATTACAGCCCTTTTTTGTGAGAAAGCCCTTTTTGGCGTGTATTAGTAGCAAAAAAAGTAATTACTGTTGTATGGTGAAGTGAGAAAATGACAGCCTCTTTTGGCGTGAATTAGTTAGTGGCAAAAAAATATATATATTTGCTTTTCAGTGGAGCTTTTCAGTGGAGCAGTTATATGTTTTAAAGCCCTTTTTGCTGTGCATTAGTCGCACAAAAAAATGTATTTGCCGTTGTGTGGTAAAGTGAGAAAATTACAGCCTTTTTTTGGCGTGTATTAGTGGCAAAAAAATATATATTTGTCGTTAATAGGTGCAGTTATATGTTCTAAAGCACTTTTTGGCATGTGTTGGTGGCACAAAAAAAAGTATTTGCTATTGTGTGGTGAAGTGAGAAAATTATATGCCCTTTTGGCATGTATAAGTGCCTCAAAAATATATATTTGCCATTCAGCGGTGCAGTTACATGTTCTAAAGCCCTTTTCAGCTTGTATCAGTGGCAAAAAGAGTAAGGGCCTATTTGCCATTCAACGGAGCACTTTTTTTTGCGTGTATTAGTGGCAAAAAAATACATGTTCTAAAGCCTTTTGTGGCGTGTATAAGTGGAAAAAAGTAAGGGCCTATTTTCCGTTCCTTGGTGCAGTTATATCTTCTAAAACCCTTTTTGGCGTGCATTAGTGGCATAAAAATATATATTATTTTCTGTTCTGTGATGCACTTATATGTTCTAAAGCCTTTTGTGGCATGTATAAGTAGAAAAAAGTAAGAGCCTATTTGTCGTTCAGCGGTGCAGTTATATGTTCTAAAGTCTTATTGCTTTCTGTGGGTTACATAAACATGGACATGAACATCTAGGCGACAGCCGTTTCGTGCATACCTGCACTTCGTCCGGCCTTCCCACACAAATTGTGGCACCCCCTTAAAGGCACCTAATGAACCACATTATACAGCACATCATACAAATCATAGCACTAAAAACAAGGATAAAAATGTGTACCTGAGAGATTGGGAATTTCACCCAAACCTTAGCATGTATTAGTGGCAAAAAAATATATATGTTAATAAAATTCATGCAATATAATTCATGCAATAAAAATCAGGCAATATATTAGCAGTGAATAGATAGTAGTAAATAGATAGTAGCAATGCAATATCTGGAATATAATAGCAGTAAATAGCGGTAAATACAGTGGCAATAAATACAGTGGCAAAAAAAATACTGTGAAAATAGCAGCATAAACACCCCAATAGTCGGCTGATTTGGGTTCTAGCAATAGTTCATCATAGAAGGCAGTAAGTGTTTCGGTTAGTTGTAAAGCGTAACTGCACAAGAGAGGAACAATTTGAAGTGGAAGCTGAAAATATGAAAGTCTGTTTTTTAAACAAAAATTATCCCCCAGGTATAATAGAGGAATCTCTCTAATTCTAAAAACACTACCTTCCAAAGAAAGACCGCGGAAGTGCAATCTACCCAGAACAATTTCAAAATAGAAATAAATGAGCTTCTGACATGCAACTCCAACAATGTACTGTATATAATTCAATGCCCTTGCGGCAAACAGTATATAGGATGCATTAAGAGATTATCAAAAACAAGAATAGCAGAACATGTCGCAAATATAAAAAAAAGGCTAAGAAAAACATACTTTATCCAGACATTTTAAATACCACCATAATCAGAACCCCTCAGGTTAAATTTTTACACCATTTGAAAAAGTGACTGAACACTTGGGCGGAGGTGATCACATATCTAGGATGTCTCGGCAAGAATCAAGGAGGATTTTTGAGTTCGATACCATCCAACCAAATGGTCTAAACGCAAAACTCAAAATCTTTTTTTTAAAATAGGATGCCCCTGGCTGACGGACGACAGACGACTGTTTGTAATCAGCAGCCCTGTCTTCCCTTGACTAGGGGCCTCCAATAAAACCACATACCCCCTAGAGTATTATTTTTTTTATATGATTATATTTTCATATTTTTTAACTATATATTTATAAACTGCATATCTTTTAATGAAATTGCAACTGTATGTATCAGAACTATGCGGCATGAATTAATATTCTTTTAATTGGGAGCAGCATAATGAGGATTGAAATACAAACTTTTGGGATGATTTAAAATCCCTGCCTCTACAGATGACTCGTATGTGACAAATAATGCCTGTTTGGCACCCGAAAAGAATAAATAAGATGAAAAAAAAAATTAGAGAGAGATGATCCAGGATTCCATTCCGGTTTTCATGGATGACCTGGACGTAATAAACAATCGCTGTATGTCTGGTATGCTTGACCACTGAGGAAGGAGCGAACTTACGCTCTGAAACATGTCTGGTGAACAAGCATACTAATATAAAGAACAACACTGTTGGAGCGCTCTAAAAAGAAGAAGAATAAAGATTCATGGTGAACTGACCCCATCCCCATACACCACAAGTGGAACACTGGCTGCAAAGTAAAGAGGCAAACCCACTATTCGGCGGGTGAATCCGAACTACACAGAGACGCCACCATAACATGAGGGACGCCAAATCTGGAGGAAAGCTGCTAGCGGAGGTTCTAAAAAGAACAGGACACAGGTCAGTCTGTTCTCCGAAACTGTGTGGGACACTGCACAAAGAGACAGATAAACTGTGAGTAAAGAATCTTGCATATTCATATCCTACTACAAATAACGGAGGAACTGTTAATATGGACAAAAAGTTGCGATCATTTCATCACATACAAGATCAAGTCCGATTCACATTGTGCTGCATATGTAAATATCAAGTCATCGTCATTTACTGCTATCATCAACATCGTTGCTACTGTTACCAGTGGTACCAACGTTGTTGCAACATCGTTATCAGCACATTGCCCCTTAAACATTTTTGCTGCTATATACAGTAACAATATCAAAATAGTGTCTGTGGAACATTGACACAACTAATCACTAACCAAGACACTTACTGCCTTCTATGATGAACAATTGCTAGGACCCAAATCAACTGAATATTGGGGTGTTTATCCTGCTATTTTAACTGTCATTTATTGCCATACCACTGTATTTACCGCTATCTATTTACTGTTATTATATTGCCAGATATTGCATTGCTACTATCTATTCACTACTATCTATTCACTGCTAATATATTGCCTGATTTTTATTGCATGAATTTTATTGATATATTGTTTAATTGGTATATTGATTTTAATTTGAATAAAAATATTCTCCTATACAAGTTATCTTCATGCCCCCATAATTAGAGTGTCTGCCCGCTACTACTATTATTATCAATTATATTCAATTGAGAAGGGTGAGTACACTTGGACAAGAGCACCTCTTTCGAGAAAACCAGTGGAGAGACACCTTTTTCTGCTATAATATCTAAAAAAATATATATGCAGTTATATGTTCTAAAGCACTTTTTTGCGTGTATTAGCCGTTGTATGTAGGAGGTGAACATGACCATTTTTAGAATCTGTGGGCAGAAGGTGATGCGTGGCCAGGGTACCAATGTTGGCACCACAGCCCTGCATCAACATTTGCAGCGTCACCATAAAGTGGCCTAGGAGAACCGTGGCTCTGATGTGGTGGTCCAGCCTGCTGCAGTAACCGCTGCATCACCCAGTATCTGTCTGTCCTTCCCATCATCTGCTAGTACTGATGCTCCTCCTCCTACTCCTTGTTAGTCATTCCATCAGCAATCGATCACTGAAGTAATTGCAAGAGACAACAGTATTCGTGCACTCACCCAACGGCGCAGAAGCCGAATGTGTTCCTGGCCAAGTTACTGGTGCTGCAGTCCCTCCCTTTCCAAATGGTGGACTCCTTTCAGAGAACTGATGGCTTGTGCCGAGCCGAGGTGGAGAGTCCCAAGCCATCATTTCGTTGCCAAAAAGGCAGTACCAGCCCTGCACACATATGTAGAACAGAAGGTGGGCCAGTCCTCAAGTCTGTCGGTGTCTGCCAAAGTGCATGGCAGCGCTGATTTGTGGAGCTGCAACCACGGTCAGAGATAATACATGTCCTTTATGGCCTACTGGGTCAATGTGGTTCCTGCACAGCCACACCAGAAACTTGGCCAGGTGATGCCGCTTCCGTCTCCACGTTCTCACGCCGTTGGTCCTGCGAAAATGTCTGCCTCTGCCTCCTCACCCTCCACCGTGTCCTCAGCCTCCACTGCAGAGATAATTCACAGTGCTCCTCCAGCATAGCACATGTGCAGGACACGGCAGTGTCACACTGTTCTGCACCTCGTTTGCCTGGGCGAACGGAGTCACACAGGGGAGGAACTGCTCAGTGTCCTTCATCAAGAAAGCAAATCCTTGTTTTCTCCGTGACAACTGAAAATCAGAGCCATGGTGACCAACAACGGGAAGAACAAGGTGTCAGTGCTGCATCAAGGAGGGCTGAGCCATGCGACATGCATGGCACACGTGTTCACTCTGGTTGTCAAGCGGTTCCTGAAGTCTTCCACCCATCTGCAAAACATCCTAAAAATTGCCAGGAAACTTTGCATGCACTTCAGCCACTTGTACACCGTAAAGCACACCCTCCTTGACCTGCAGCGGCAGAACAGCATCCCCCAACATAGGCTGATATGCGACATTACCACTCATTGGAATTCCACCCTCTATATGTTGGATTGACTATATGAACATAGAAAGGCCCAAAAATTATTTCTTAATGATACAAGCACGAGTACTCCCCTGTGTAACTTCGATGTCAGCCAGTGGCAGCTCATGCGTGACACCTGCCGCTTGCTCAGGCCCTTTGAGGAGGCCACGTTATTTGTCAGTCGCCCGTTCTATGGGATGAACAATTGCACTTTTCACTTCTTCACGTCCTGGAACAGATGCTGGTAAATCTGGCTGGTCAGGGAACTGTAAACGTGGCGCCTAGATCTCACGGCCACATGAGCCCTGTGGGGGCTGAACTGGAGGAGGAGGACATTGGAGCACAAGCAACGTGTAGCAAAATGGGTGGTTTTTTCTACACAGGTGAAAGGAGAGGAGGATCAGGAGCAGCCAGAGGAGCTACAGGGTGATGAGAAATACGAGGCAGAGGACCTAGAAACACCAGGGCAGTATGCAGTGGAAATGGAGGCAGGGAGTCCCTCTGAATCACTTACAGAAATGGCCCAATGCATGCTTACTTGCTTGCGTATTGACAGCCGAATTGTCGCCATTCGGTAGAGGGATAACTTCTGGCTCTCCACTTGTTGGACCCTTGCTACCGGTCCAAAATGGGGGCCTTTTACACCCGCTGAGAGGGAGAACAAGCAACTACTATAGAGACATCCTATGTAGTCAGTTGGCTGCTGCCTATCTGCGCCATCGTCCTTCCTTTTGAAGTGCCCCCTGTACTTACGTTCCTCTGTAATGGCTGCTGTGGCAGGGTGGAGGGGTAGGAGCAGTTCCAGCTCCATCATCAGCAACTTGAGTCTAGAGTCACTGATTAGCAGCTTTATTCACCCGGCTAGTGAAGAAACTACTCACCAGCACTAGCAGCAGCTAGACCTTGAGCAGGACCTGAACCAGCAGGTGGTGGCATACTTGGACAGCACCCTACCACCCCACATTTAAGATAGGCTGGACTACTGGGCAGCCAAACTGGATTTGTGGCAGCAATAGGCAGAGTTTGCCCTGGAAATGCTGTCCTGCATGGCCAGTATTGTGGCATCAGGGTGGGTGTTCAGTGTAGCCAAGGCCATAGTTACCCCAAAAAGAACTCAACTGTCCACCCAAAATGTGGAGAGACTAACCTTTGTTAAGATTAATCTGGATCAGCCAGGATTTCCACCAACCAATGCCTGATGCATCAGACTAGATAATCCATGGTGCCACACCAACACTTTGATCAAAGAGACCGGTTTCTTCTGGCTACCTGCCTCAGCTACTATTCTGATGCTGCCACCTGCCTGATGCCACACATCTGATGCCAAGTGCTCCTTCTTTCACACACCATCTTCAGCTGGTACTGGTATTGCCACCCACCTCCACACTCTGTCACTGGGTCACTCTGTGGTCTCCTGATGCTGCTGCCACCTCCACACTATGTCGCCTTGCCACTCTGTGGTCTCCTCATGCTGCTGCTACCTCAACACTATGTCACCTTGCCACTCTGTGGCCTCCTGATGCTGCTGGTGCCACCTCCACACTCTGTCATTGTGCCACTCTGTGGCCTTCTGATTCTGCTGCTGCTAACTCCACACTGTCATTGTGCCACTCTGTGGCCTCCTGATGATGCTGCTGCCACCTCCACACTGTCATTGTGCCACCCTGTGGCCTCCTCCTGATTCTGCTGCCACCTCCAGACTCTGTCATTGTGCCACTCTGTGGCCTTCTTATTCTGCTGCTGCTAACTCCACACTGTCATTGTGCCACTCTGTGGCCTCCTGATGATGCTGCTGCCACCTCCACACTGTCACTGTGCCACTCTGTGGTCTCCTCGTTCTGCTGCTGCCACCTTCACACTGTCATTGTGCCACCCTGTGGTCTCCTCATTCTGCTGATGCCACCTCCAGACTCTCCAGATTGGGCCACTCTCTGGTCTCCTCATGCTGCTTCCACCTCACCACTATGTCATAGGGCCACTCTGTGGACTTCTCATGCTGTTCCCACCCTCTCCACTTCATGACTGGCCCATTATTTTGCCTTTTGGCCTGGCTAACATCATAATTTATTTGACCCTTCTTCTGATCTGTCAAAAGGAAGGAAAAATAAGATGCATAACGGATCCTGTTTATGTAACAGCTGTAAGGCCTGCATGACATGGTCCCTGTTTTGCATCTGAATTGGCTTATGATTTGGTAGCCAAAAACAGGAGGGTATAAAACACAGAATAAATGCAAATATTTCATGGGCCGCACGGTGGCTCAGTGGTTAGCACTGGTGCCTTGCAGCGCTGGGGTCCTAGGTTCGAATCTGACCAAGGGCAACATCTGCATGGAGTTTGTATGTTCTCCCTGTGTTTGTGTGGGTTTCCTCCCACACTCCAAAGACATACTGATAGGGAAAAGTACCCTAAGCTACAAATGGATCCACAGACAGGATCCGTTTTTTGGGGGTTATTGTTCTGACAGACCAGAGGAAAGGCAAATGAATCAGTGACATCAACACAAACTTTTGCTGACACCTTCTTCACTCTGTCGGGAGGAGGGGGGGCTCTACTTGTATAAGCGTTTAATAGAATAGGTTCTGTAGACATCTATGTGGAATCAGCTGACAATGGTGTAAAAGGAGTGCGCTTCTTCTTGACGCTAACCTTGACCTGTAAGACTGGGGTCACACTTGAGTTATTTGGTCAGTTTTGGTCCCGTGACTGCCCAAATAAGTGAAGTGTGCAGTGATTCTAAGAGAGATGCCAGTCAGCTACTTGTCATACTGACTCACAGTATTGTTTCACTGCCATAGCAGACTCCCTATGCATGTTACTGCAAGGCACAGTGTCCTACACCACTATATAGGCCCTCTGCATCCAGGAAATAGCTGTTTTTAAATGTGATTCGCCACAAATAAATTTGAATCAAACCAAATTTTTTTTGGGCAAACCGTCCGAATCAAATTTTTTAGAAATTCGCTCATTTCTAGGCATGACGCAAGCACCCTTCAGTGAAAATTTAGTGGTATAATGATGAGACCGTTGTTGGTAAAACAGATCCACAGTATTACTTAAGCCAGTCAGCAGGTGATCTACACAAGCACTATTCACATAAAATGCAGTCTTTACAGTCAGTTTAAGTATTTCCCAAAGGTTTTATATGGAGGCTAGCTTCTCTCTCTCTCTCAAGCAGACTGATCATTCTGTCCTTTTCCCGGCCTAAAGGGATGCACTTTCGCTATCATCAGATATATCAAATATAAGTCTAAGTCCGAATGCACACGGCCGTGAGTCGTCCGTGGTAACATGTCCTGGATTCCTGCTGAGAGCAGGAGCGCACAGCGCCATTGGTTGCTATGACGCCGTGCGCTTCCTGCTGCCGCCGTAGTACTGTTATACATTGGTATAGATCATACCAGCGTATTACTGTACTGCAGCGGCAGCAGGAAGCGCATGGCGTCATAGCAACCAATAACGCCGTGCGCTCCTGCTCTGAACAGGAATCCAGCCCGTGTTACCACGGACCGCTCTCGGTGCGGAATCCAGCCCGTGTGCATTTGGCCTAAGATATACACAGTATCCTCAGAGGAATACAGCCTCTGAACAGGGGGCCATCCTGTCCTTTGTTTATGGTGGGCGGCTTGTAGCTTAGGGTACTTTCACACTTGCGGCAGAGAGATCCGGCAAGCAGTTCCGAACTGCCTGCTGGATCAGGCAAAACGTATGCCAACTGATGGCATTAGTAAGACTGATCAGGATCCTTATCAGTCTTAAAAATGCCTGATCAGTCAGAAAAATGCATTGAAATGCCGGCTCCGTCTTTCCGGTGTCATCCGGCGAAACGGATCCGGCATTTATTTTTTTCACCTTTTTTTCAGTCTGCGCATGCGCAGACCGGAAGGATGGATCCGGCATTCCGTATTCTGAATGCCGGATCCGGCACTAATACATTCCTATGGGAAAAAATGCCGGATCCAGCATTCAGGCAAGTCTTCAGTTTTTTTTTCACCGGAGATAAAACCGTAGCATGCTACGGTTTTATCTTTTGCCTGATCAGTCAAAATGACTGAACTGAAGATATCCTGATGCATCCTGAATGGATTACTCTCCGTTCAGAATGCATGGGGATATGCCTGATCAGTTCTTTTCCGGTATAGAGCCCCTGTGACGGAACTCTATGCCGGAAAAGAAAAACGCTAGTGTGAAAGTACCCTTAGTCTATTTTCACACTTGCGTTGTTGTTTTCCTCTTTTGAGATATGGCAGAGGATCTCAATAGCAGAAAAATATAATATTCAGTTTGGTCCTCATGCTTTCTGAATGGAAGAGATCTGTTCAGGATGCATCAGGATGTCTTCCCTTCCGGCAGCATTCCATTTTGTGACCGGACACAAAACCACTGCAAGCTGCAGTTTTGTGTCCGGCCATAAGAATGGAAGAAAACAGATCTGTCACTGAAAACAATCTAATCCTAAATAAATGAATCCTTCACCCATTGACTTTCAATATATCTTGATGTGCAAAATCAAAGCAGATCCATATAATTCCAGTATAGAGATCCCCTGCTGGATCTCAATACCAGAACTAACAATGCATGAATTAACAAATGTGAAAATAGCCTTACAATGTTCCCACCACGTGCAGAGGAGGCTGTAGCCAGATTAGCGGTGATCCCTTTCTGTCAGCTAATCATTCTATAGATCAGGGGTAGGCAACCTCCGGTCCTCCAGGTGTTGGGAAACTACAACTCCCAGCATGCAAAGAAATGAATGGAACATGCTGGGAATTGTAGTTTCACAACAGCTGAGTGCCAAAGGTTGCTGACCCCTGCTATAGATCTTTTCCCTTCTGAGGGCTGGCACATAAGTTGCTTGTGTGCTGTAGGAAAATTGAATCTCGCTACAGGAGCTACTCCTTGTTGCTCTAAGGTGTTAACTCCTCAGCAGTCAGCCATTAACTCCAGAATCCTCCTCCTAGAGAGGAAGAGTGGAGCCAGCCCTGTCTAGCCACATGGGACCATGGATACATGCATATAATACATGAAATACAGTTAACACGTTCAGTAGTTTGTTTTGGATTTCGAGGACACTGCACTAATAATACAGAGGGAGGCAGTATTTACCAGTAATACAGGGAGGGGGAACTATATATATATTAATAATAGAGAGGGAGCCATGATATACTAATAATACACAGGGGGCATTATAAACTTATAGTGCAGGAGGGAACTATATATTTCAATAATACGAGGGGGGGCATTATATACTACAAATACAGAGGGGACCATTATATATACTAATAATACATACTAATAATACAGAGAGGGCTATTATATATACTAATAATATGGGGGTTGTGGCATTATATATCCCAAAAATACAGGGGGGCCATTATATAAACTAATAATACAGAGGGCCTATTATATACTAATGATACAGAGGGAGCTATTATACACTGATGAGCAAAAGTGTAGCAATGTTTTGAACTTTTGACTTTCAGGCTCCATATCTCACCATCCACTACAGCGTTGAACATAAGACTGCTATCATTTTATAGACAATCATCTTGGCTATCTCATACATAAATTGGACTTGCAACTATTTATTATATGATTAGTTATGCAGATTCATGTCATGTAACTGCATTGTTACTGTTTTGCTCCTAAAATTCTACATTTTTATTAGGTCTCCCACAAAATGATCAGCCTGATTAAGTATTGTATTTCTGTGTCACTGGTGCAAATAAGTTGTATTGCACCAAACAAAAATGCCTACAGGTCACCCACAGAACTGTCCCTACACTAGTCAGAGCAGAATGGAGGCGCATCACATAATCCTGCATTTATACATGCAGGGTCACTTTGTGCGCTGGCCAATCACAGCCATGCCAATACTAGGCATGACCGTGATGGCTTCCAAGTGCCCACAGCTTAAAAGCTGTGCTGCAGCCTTTCAATAAGCTTTATTTAAAATCCAACTAGCGAACACAGACTTTCATGACAATGTCCGGGTTTGTGTGCCCAGACACCGTAATGTTCGGTATGAACCCAAACAGTATGGTCCGCGTTTGCTCATTCCTATCTAGCAGCTGACATAGAGCCAAAGGAGGGTTTAAATCTTGCAATATTGCAGAATGAGTTGAGGTTCAATGAATAATATTCCCAATAAACAAACAGCTGCCAGAGTGCTGGAACTGAGACCGACACAGGGCGAGTGCCCCCCTGAATTTGCAGAGTAGCTGCAGCACAGCCAACTACAAAATAGTATCCACCCTTATGCCCTCTTTTCTTTGGTCTAGTCTGTACCAGAAACTTCAGAAAATCAGGCGCTTTTGGGGGCAATTTTTTTACTGCATTGTACTTATTTTGAGCTAATTTTTTATTTTTTTTCATTTGGTCTTTATTAAAAATGTTGAGCCCCTTCAGTGTATCCTTCAGTTTCTCTAGTAGCAGACTCTGAATTTTCACTGTTTCCCAGCAGGCAGCTCAGCTGATGGCTCCTTATCTCTGGTCTCTGACCTTATAAAGATTCATTAAAGCTCTTATCTAACTGAAAAAAAAAACGTGGCTTAAATAAGTTTAAACATTTAGAGATAAGGTTTGTTAGACAACTGGCACAAAGTGAAAGTGAAAAAAGGATTCACACAGCTGAAGAACAGCTAAATATCTTTAATAAAGACCAATTAAATAACTGATTTTTAGCCCAAAATGTGTAAAAGCAGTCATAGAAAAATCTGCCTCCGAAGGTGTACAAAGCCTCTAATGTTCTCAGCAGGCTATCAGGCTCTCTCTTCTGGCTCCAATCCACAAAGTAAAAGGTCTTGCCTTTGACTTTCTTCATGTCCTGTATACCCTTGACCTTAAATTTGCCCATAGCACTTTCAGAAACAGATGTGAACACAGTAGATTTGGAGTATCTGAGGTCTGAGTGGACGTAGAAGGAGTTGGGGATGTGGAGAGATGGTGGCAAACAGAGTTTATAACGGACTGGGTAATTTGGCTGATGACATTGAAATGCCCTAGGAACCAAAGAGTGAAGTTAAAATATGAAACCCTCAGGCTGATATTCTTCAATGACAGCCTGACCCTTTACACTGGAGAGAACTGTGGAGAAGCTCTTTGTCTTTTGTCTGCAGACTTCTTCATGGATGCACAAGCCTAGCAAATACTGTAGAAGCTTTGGTCTGTTACCTTAGATCTTAGATCTGCAGATCTGCAGAAAATTCCTGTCACCTCAGTAGACACATCACTGGATAGAGGAACACCAGGGTGCTGTCTCTAAACAATAAAAAACAGAGACTTGCCTGCAGACTCGCTACAGTGGTTATTGTGATAAAGCTTATCCCAAGGGAGCAGAGGTAGCCAATCATCATGGTTAGAGGAGAAAAAGTGACATAGATAGTTCTCCAGAATTTGAATGATTGTCTGTCCAAAAGCCCAATGGATTGTGGGTTGTAACAAGAGAAAAAGTCCCAATTAACCTCCAAGAGCCTACAAAATGATCTCCAAAAACTCAAAGTGTACTCCTCTGTCTGAAACAATATGTCAAAGAAGACTGTGTAAACAAAACATATGCTGAATAAATAAATGATCCAGTTGACATCTGTGTGCTTTCCACATACATGTCTATTCCGTAAAAGATAGGAAATTTCCTATTCATATTTTGTATATCCACGTTTTGTGGACTGAAAAATACATACAGTTGTGTGACTGTCCCCTTAGACATCAGCAGGATCTAGAAATAAATTTTCGCCATGTGTAGAATTCTGAATTGGAACTCCTTGGGCTTGGTAACATATAGCATAACATAATGGGCTCTGGGAATGCCCTCTCATTGACAGATGTTACCATCAAGGTTCTCTCTAAGTATAGTGAGGATTTGGTAATGGTTTGCCAAGGCCTTATGCAGGAAGATTCCTGCCAAGCCCAAGCCCAGAAAGGCCAACACGGTAAACTGTGTCTCTCTGAACATTACTAGCACATAAAGAGAACATTTTAGAGATTTTTTTTTTTTTTCCACTGAAAATAATCTCTGATTGACTCTAGATACTGGAGTTTCCCATCTTGAGGGAGCAAGACCCAACATAGTGACCTATGGCTCAGCAGTACATGCATAGGTCTCCATAACTTTTTTACTAGTGGTTCTCCTTGGACAGTTTGACCCTGTCCATCTGCATTGGTTCTGGTGCGGGAGTCAAGGGAGGAGGAAACATGGATATATGAAACAAAGGTGCTAGTCTGGGTGCTCTTCTTTCCCATGCAGATTCCTTAAAAAGCTCACTGAAGCTGAAATCAATGCAAGTGTATAAGGTTGTCCAAGGTAGCTGGGACATCACAACCCAACAACTCATCCTTAATGTGACCAGAGAGACCTTCCCTGACAGCCGCCATTAGGGCATTATGGTTTAAGGATAATTTTGAGGCTAATGTGCAGAACTGAATGGCGTGATGTCTTTACAGAGACACAGAAGCAGCTGCAGAAGCTGGGTAACCTGGCTTCTCCAAAACCTTAGGGAATGTAGTCAAAAAGTCACTCAGATTGCTGGTCAGAGGTTCACTACTTTCCCAAAGTGGAGTAACCCAAACAAGAGCTTCACCTGTAAGGAGAAACATCAGGAAGGCTACCTAGGATCACTCTGTAGGGAACTGGTGTGGCTACAGCTCACAGTGTATAGGAGACTGAATGAGGAACCCTTGGCACAGCTTAGAATTTCCTTCATAGCAAGAAGGAAGTATCAGATATAACCTGGATGTCCCAGAGTCTGCGTCAGGTGGAGATGTCTATGCAGATTATGCAGCAAAGTGAAAGGCATGTAGGCAAGCCAAAATATTGCACACCTTTATGGCTGCTTTCTACTTACATGTTACCATAGTTGTCTGCTTACAAAAAACTAAATGGCTGCACACCATTATATATATACAAACAATAGAGCTCAGAAATGGGGGTCATTCTAGATAAAAGTGGTACAATACCGACTATAAATGAGTAGCAAATGAATAATGGAAGCTCTTAGCACACATACGTGTCGGGACTATCTACCAGGTGTCAAGGTGGCTTCCTCAGATTGGTCACTATCACTAAAGAAACTGCCTCATTTTGGACTTTCTTAAGCCTACAATATTCAGGGCAGTGTAGAGCCAGCTGCAAGTGTACTCTGCTCAGAAGTCCCAGGTAGATGGGCGTGTCCAGTCTAAAAGGGGTGCCACCCCCAATATATTGCAAGAAAATTTAGACTAAAACCTAAATATATTGGGGGTTTCACCCCTTTTAGACTGAACACGCCCATCTACCTGGGACTTCTGAGCAGAGTACGCTTGTAGCTGGTTCCTACACTGCCCTGAATATTATAGGCTTAAGTATTTGGTTTGTATATATAACAGTGTGCAGCCATTTTGTTTTTTGTAATTATGTTTGCTTCATGTATATGCACCTGTGATTCTGTAGGTTTTAGTCAAAATTTTCTTGCAATATATTGGAGGTGGCACCCCTTTTAGACTGGACACGCCCATCTACCTGGGACTTCTGAGCAGAGTACGTTTGTAGCTGGTTCCTACACTGCCATGAATATTGTAGGCTTAAGTAAGTCCAAAGTGAGGCAGTATATTTAGTGTTAGGGACCCATCTGCGGAAGCCACCTTGACGCCTGGTAGATGGGCCCAACACGTATGTGCCCTAAGAGCTTCCATTATTCATTTATACTCATTTATAGTCAGTATTGTACCACTTTTATCTAGAATGACCCCCATTTCTGAGCTCTATTGTTTGTATAAATAATGGTGTGCAGCCATTTTGTTTTTTTGTAATTATGTTTGCTTCATGGATATGCACCTGTGATTCTGAAGGTTATAGTCTAAATTTTCTTGCAACATAGTTTTCTGCTGTAATCATTGTCTGAAAAAGGTCCATTTTTGAACTGAAAACGTTTACATATTTCTGTTTCTTCTGTGGATTGCTTTAATAAACGTGCGTTTAAACCAAGCAGAATGCCAAGCTGTTTGAATGATCGTATATGGATTAGAACACTACGTGTGCACCTGCATCAGTGCTGTATATCTTGGATGTGTTAGCATGCTTATGAATCCGTGTCATCATTATTAGTAAACTGTCATTACTTAGGAAACTTTCCAAGACATCAAAAATAAGACGCCTTTAACAAATGCAATATTTTTACAACAAAATTATCCTATGTCACCCATACCTGTGACCATAACTGTTCTTATGTTTGCAGATTTAAGCTCATGAAGAACTGGTTTTGTTTCAGACTTGATTCTATTTTCCATGATCAAAAAACCAAGAAAATGAAGTTCATTCTCCACTTCTTCTCTGGAAATTAAAAAAAAAAAATGTCTTAAAGCATACAAGAACTTTGGGGGACATTTAATATTACACTTTTATTGCTGATTTCTCCTGTAACTTCTTCTGACACATTCCATTCTGAGGCAGACAAGGTAGTGGAGGATTATCGCTTTGCCAAGTCTCATCCTGTCTTTGTTTTAGAGAGTGAAGATGAGCCACAAACCCATTTAGCTCCGTTCACCAAATGGATTGGCTGCAGTGCAAGTCACATCAGATAACATTCTGTGTTAACCACATGATTAGGCAAAGAAAATATAGGGTGTGTTTGCCCAACCAAAGTTTATAAAACCTACCTAGTCATGTGGAAAGGAGGGTGGGTGGAGCTGTGTTTGGAGCCAGGGGATAACATCGAAACACAGATCCCTGGATAAGTTACAAGTTCATAATAGAATTGGGAAATTATGTGCAATCAGCCAGTATTAAAAAAGTCTGTTCCCTGCAGCATCTGAATATCAGTTTTATATCTTTAGTATGTCTGTAAGAAATTGGTCAAAAGAACAGTTGGTTGCCCTTCCCTTTGCCTCTTTAAACAGAATATGTCATCAGAAAAACAAACTATTGTTTAAAACATGTTTTTATATATAATATAAACATTTTTTCAAACTTTTTTGGTGATTTTTGTTTCAATTTTCCATGGCATTATCTATATTTTAAAGAGGTTTTCTTGGAGTAAAATATTGATGATGAGATAGATCATTAATATCTGTTTAGTGGGGCTAATACACCCGGCACCATCATGACCAGCTGTTTGAAGAGGCCACAGTGCCATATTGAAGGGTTTTTCCCATCTTGCTACTTCATCCTCAATTGCTGCCAGCTAGCTGTTCACTTCCTGTTTTTTTGCTGCTAAGGCTGGGCGGGCTTAGGCAGCTAGAGTGAAGGCTGGCCACGCCTCCTTATGACATCACACTGAGAACTCAGTCCTTGCGTGCTAGTTCATGTGAAGAGTATGACTCATCAGTTTGGCAGCCTGCAGTGTCTGTGAGGCCCCTCCCCCTGGTGGGGAATCAGAGTGCCATGTGAAGTGAGCTCAGTGTACAGTAACACCTGGCTGTTCTGCACAATTTTACACATAAAATCTCAGTCTGATCTTTTAAAAACCCATTCTGTGCATTAAAAACTATAATTCCATATTATACATTAGCTCAAAAGCTTGACCAACCCCCACCCACCAGCACTGATGCAGATTTGTTTCCATTGACGCTGTTCTCCAGTTGTGTATAAACCTTACACTATGTATCTTTATAGATGCATATACAGCTCAGCAACATGTGTCTTCTCCAGTCCCCTAACATCACTTTGGCTGAATGGCTTCCTATACAGCCCTGCTACATCTTTATTCTACTCCCCCGCTAGCACTGTGTCTGAAAAGCTTCATATACAGCTCTGCTTCATCTGTCTGTTTATCTCTTCAACCAGCACTGTGTCAGAACAGCAGCCTATTCAGCTCTGCTACATCAGTTTCTCTCCTCCACCAGCATTGATACCGACCCGCCACATATACAGCTCTGCTAATTCTGTCTATTCCCTTCCCGATTAGAACTGTGTCTGAACAGCAGCGTATTCAGCTCTACTACATCAGTTTCTCTCTTCCACCAGCATTGATGCTGACCTGCCGCATATACAGCCCTGCTACATCTGTCTATTCCCTTCCCCATTAGAACTGTGTCTGAACAGCAGCATATTCAGCTCTGCTACATCCATCAGCCCCCCATATGCCTCACAGCCCCCACATGCCTCACAGCCTCCATAGTGCCTCAAACAGCCCCCATAGTGCCTCCATCAGCCCCCATTGTGCCCCATTTTAAGTTGTGTCCCGGTCCTCCGCTGGCTCTCCAATGCTGTCCGGATGTCTCTTCTTTGTGCTGCGTTGGAGCCGCGGCACAAAGGAAGATTGATCAGCGCATGCGCGGCCGCCCGACGTGCGTGCTTCCTGAAAGGAAGAGAGGCCGGCCACTGGAACACTATGAGTGAGCTCTGCACAAGCACGGCCCATGGATGCGGCAGGCGATCGGTGGCCGTTTCCATGGGCAGCGAATATAAACAATAGAATGTGATTTTTCTATTTTAGAAAACAATAGGATTTAAAAAATGCATCATATTTAGAGAAAGGCTCAATGGGGGGTATAGAATTGAATGAAACATGATGAACAAGATGGGAATACCCCTCTAAGCTCTGCAACCTCCTCACAGCACACCAAGCACAGCGCCATACATTATATAGTTGCTGTGTTTGGTATTGCAGGCCATTCACTTGAATGGGGCTGAGCTGCATCTAGGCCATGTGATCAATAAATGTGAATTTCACAAAAATTCTATTTGGCTGCTTTGCCGAATTTCACAAAGAAATTTGCTTTGTGATTAATTACTTTGTCACAAAGCGTATTTCTTTGTAAGTAGTGGGCGCAATAACGGGGAACCGACACCCGTCACTGAACCCCTCAGATGGCGAGTTCATCGCCGAGATGAAAAATTAGGTTAATCAGTTAAAAAAATAAAAAAAAAATACTTACCTTATTCATTTGAGCACAAAGAGGCTGCCGCAGCCATCTTGATTGAGGATCCGTCACAAAATCTTGCACGGTGCATAATGATGTCATCATGCTGTCATGCATCACCGTGCATGAGATTTCACGTGGGATCTTCATTTAAGATGGCCATGGTGACCTCTTTGCGCTCAAATGGATAAGGTGAGTTTAACTGATTAACCCCTAAAAGCCCTCCTTTTTTATCGCAGATGCCGGGATCAGCGATAAACATGGCATCTGAGGGAAAATTGATTTGTTACCTCAAAGCACAAGGAAATTTGCAGCAAATCGAATTTTCCCTGAAAATCGGAACAAAGTCCACTTCGGATACATCAATTCACTCTAGTGATGTCAGTGGCCTAAGAAGAGTGGTCACCTGAGTGCCACAGCCTCTTCAAACAGGTGATCAGTGTGAGGGCCCAGAGACTGACCCTCTCAGATCAGATATTGATGTCCTATCCTGAGGACCTTAATATTTGCACAGATGTTGTCCAAAGCAACTGGCCCTTTTTTGTGGCTTGAGAGGGTTGTCTTTGGACCTTCCAAAGGAAGGAAAGCCAGGCACAGATTTGTAGGCTCTGCTACTAAACATCAGAGCATATATTGTATATCTGCAGCCTAAACAGCCAAACTTATAAAAAAATAAAAACATAAAAGACTGCACACATAAGGGTCACTTCAATCCACTTACCTTTTTAAACTGTTCATATTGTTATCGTCATTTGATTTGAAATCCTTATAAGCCATGCCTATGGCACGGTAACCTTGCATTGTATAATGGTCAAGGATGAAAGAAAAATTGTCTGGCACTGTACACAGAAAGAAAAAAAAAATCACATAGAATAGTCTGGACAATGTAAGAAGTGATTAATAATTGCATTGAATGTGCAGAAATACATTTGTCCTTTATTTAGGGTTTTGTAAATTCCAGAATTATACGATTTAAAGCATCTGTAGCTAGTCTGGATTTCCAAAGTATACGCAATTCTGTAAAACCTGAGAAGCAAATCCATCTCTAGCAGTCAATGATTTTAGAAATTCATCCCTCTACTGGACCATAGTTAATGGCATTGCTTACCTCTATGGCCTTTAATAAATATGCATTAAAATGTAACCCCCCATCAACATAAAGAAGAGGGTAATGTACATATACAAAACAATAATTAAACAGTGAGGATCAAGGCACTTATATAAGTATAGATATCCGTCCCTAAATGGAGACTATCCCTAATCCTGGCCCTCTGCTATCGGCCCTTCCTACAAATGGAATGGCCGCCCTGACAGCCCCTGTATTCCTGTAACCTCATGAATGCCCCTAGATGACCCTAGAAATGAGGCAGCCCACTGTAGGGGTATGGCCTAAAGCACTTTTGTTTGATGACCTAACATAAATGGCAAAAACAATAGTTTTTTTGTTTTTTGCTTATAGATACGAATAAAAAGATAAACCTCTTAGGCTACTTTCACACTTGCGTTCAGAGCAGACGGTTCAGTACGGATCCATCTGCATTATAATGTTAAAAAATGTCTAAGTGTGAAAGTAACCTCAGACGGATCCGTCCAGACTTTCAATGTAAAGTCAATGGGGGACGGATCCGTTTGAAGATTGAGCCATAGTGTGTCATCTTCAAACAGATCCGTCCCCATTGACTTACATTGTAAGCCTGGACGGATCCGCACGCCTCCGCACGGCCAGGCGGACACCCGGACGCTGCAAGCAGCGTTCAGGTGTCCGCCTGCTGAGCGGAGCGGAGGCTGAACGCTGCCAGACTGATGCATTCTGAGCGGATCCGCATCCACTCAGAATGCATTAGGGCAGTACGGATGCATTCGGGTCCGCTTGTGAGCCCCTTCAAACAGAGCTCACAAGCGGACACCCGAATGCTAGTGTGAAAGTAGCCTAAGTTTTACATACCGAGTTAAAACCATTAGAGCGGTTACAAGACTAAACAAGGGACAAACAAGTCCATGGTACTGAAGGAATTGACTACATATTCCAATTAGATGTTAAGTACCTAAAAGGTAAGAAGATAGATGCTCAGTGTATAATTCTTTGGTTGGCCTTTCACAAAAAACACATATAATCAATACTTTCATTAAGACCAGCAGGTGTAATGGTATTTAAAATGTAGATCCATTTAGACTCTTTCTGCCGCAGAATCCTATCAACGTCTCCACCTCTAATAGACTGCTTTATTGTCTCAATCATGGAGAACCGTAGTGATTGTATATTGCCTCCATGATGTAGTAAAACATGTCTAGAAAGTGGTTTGTCACGCTTATTGCGGATATCTCCCGCATGTTCAAGGATTCTCTTCTTGAACATCCTGCAGGTTTTACCAACATATTTATATCCACAATCACATTGGGCCAGGTACACAACCTGCACCATATTACAGTTTGCAAATGAACAAGTTGTATAGATGTGTCCCTGGCTTCTATCAGTGAAAGTATCCCTGGACCCCTATTGCCCATTTTCCACACTTAAAGGTCCCTGGTTTCGGGTTGGACAGCCACGTACTTTTGACTGGGGTTTTAAAGTGGCTATGTGCCAATGCATTCCCTATGCTGCGTTCCCTTCTAAAAGTTATTGCTGGGTAGTCTGGGAGAACTTTCTCCCAATCCGGGTCTACTTTTAATAATGACCAGTTTCTCCCCAAGATCTCGCAAACTTGTTGGGATGCGGTATCAAAGGTGGCAATAATCCTGATCACTCCTGATTAGGGTTGAGGGAACCCGAACTGTAAAGATCGGGTTCGTACTGAACGTTAGGATTTTTGGACCCCGTACCCGAACATTTCAGTAAAAGTTCGGGTTCGGTGTTCAGTGCTTTCTTGGCACTTTTTGAAAGGCTGACCATAGAAGCCATCACAGCCATGCCTACTAATGGCATGGCTGTGATTGGCCAGAGCAGCATGTGATCCAGGCTCTATATAAGCTTGAGTCACGTAGCGCTGCACATCACTTTGCTGTTACAAGTGTAGGGAGAGGATGCTGCTGGACTCGTGATTTCAGGGAGAGAATAGGAGAGAATCTAACTCAGCGATCTACAGAGAAATAGTTGTGTGGGTGCTTTTCCTGACCTGCAAGTGTTAAATTCAAGTTTAATATATACAGCTTTCATATTCTGTTACCAAAAAAACACTTTTTGGGCAATCTACAATATCTGGATTAGTCAGTGTGCAATTTAAGCTAGAAATACACCCATCATTTTCTGGGGGTTTAAAAACACACTTTTTTTGACAAAAAACACTATTTTCAGGCCTTGCAGCATCAGCACATGTGAAATTACAGGCTTTTATACTGCTGTCAAATTCAGTTGTTAAACAAACACTCGTTTGGGCCAAAAAAAATTAGTTGGCAGCCTTTGATGCAGATGTCATTGTGAGATAAACCCTTAATTCATTTGGGTTAGATTCAGAGATTTGAAATACCGCCATTTGGTGCACCAATATTGAATTCAGCCCTACACTGGTTCAGGCCCTGTGAGATACATCCTCTACATACAAGGGTTTGATTCAGGGTTTTGAAATACAGCCATTTTGTGCAAACAAATATTTAATTAAGGGCTACACTGGTTCAGACCGTGTGAGATACACCCTCTAGATACTGGGGTTTGATTCAGGCATTTGAAATACCGCTATTTGTTGCACCAATATTGAATTCAGGCCTACAGTCAGTCATGCCGTGTGAGATGCACCCTGTATATACAGGGCTTATATTCTGTCATTAAAATACACAATATTTCAGGCCTTGCAGCATAAACACGTTTGAAATTCCTGGGTTATATACTGCTGCCATATTGAGTTATTAAACAAACACCCGTTTGAGGCAAAATAAAAATTATTTGTCAGCCTTTAGTGCATATGTCATTGTGAAATACACCCTTAATACATTTGGGTTAGATTCAGAGATTTGAAAATACTGCCATTTAGTGCACAAATATTGAATTCAGGCCGAGTGAAATACACCCTTTTCATATAGGGGTTTGATTCAGGCATTAGAAGTACAGCCTTTTTGGGCAAATAAATATTAGTTCAGGCCTACACTGGTTCAGACAGTGTGAGATACACCCTCTACATACAGGGGTTAGATTCAGGCATTTGAAATACAGCCTTGTTGAGCAAAGAAATATTTAATTGAGGCCTACACTGGTTCAGGCCGTGTGAGATACACCCTCTAGATACTGGGGTTTGATTCAGGCATTTGAAATACCGCCATTTGGTGCACCAATATTGAATTCTGGTCTACGGTGGGTCAGGCCGTGTGAGATACACCCTGTATAGGGGCTTATATTCTGTCATTAATAAAACACAATTTTTGGAGCAAAATACACAATATTTCAGGCCTTGCAGCATAAACATGTCTGAAAATTTGTTGGTTATATACTGCTGCCATATTGAGTTATTAAGCAAACACCCGTTTTGGCAAAAAATGGTTATTTGTCAGCCTTTGCTGCATATGTGATTGTGAGATACACCCTTAATACATTTGGGTTAGATTCAGAGATTTTAAATACCGCCATTTTGTTGCACCAATATTGAATTGAGGCTTACAGTGGGTCAGGCCATGTGAGATACACCCTTTACATACAGGTTGTTGATTCAGGCATTTGAAATACAGCCATTGGAAATACAGACATTTTGGGCAAAGAAATCTTTAATTCAGGCCTACACTGGTTCAGACAGTGTGAGATACCCCCTCTACATACACGGGTTTGATTCAGGCATTTGAAATACAGCCATTTGCTGCACCAATATTGAATTCAGGCCTACACTGGTTCAGGCCGTGTGAGATACACCCTCTACGTAAAGGGGTTTGATTCAGACATTTGAAATAGAGCCATTTTGGGCAAATAAATATTTAATTCAGGCCTACACTGGTTCAGGCCCTGTGAGATACACCCTTTACATACAGAATTTTGATTAAGGCATTTGAAATACAGCTATTTTGGGCAAACAAATCTTTCATTGAGGCCTAGTCTGGTTCAGGACGTGTGAGATACACCCTTTACATACTGTCGTTCTATTCTACTATTAATTAAACACCCATTTAGGGCAAGATCCTAAATTGGAGAAATATGAGGAGAGCGTCAAATAAGGGACGTGGCCCAAGTCGTGGTGCTGCTGGTGGAGCTCCTGTTGCAGGGAGAGGACGTGGTCGATCTGTGCCAGCTACACGCACAAGTGAAACCCCTTCCTCAGGTGTGAGTATGCGACAAAACCTGCAGCTGTATTTGGTCAGGCCTAATGCTGCTCTACGAATGGTGAGGCCTGAACAAGTACAGGCGATAGTAGATTGGGTTGCTGACAGTGGATACAGTTCCTTCAGATTGTCTCCCACCCAGTCTCCTGCTGAAAGACCACAGGTGCCAATTGCCGGGGCTTTCGAAAGTGTGCAGACCGACAAGGAAGGCAGGGGTGAATACTGGGTGGAAGATGATGTGGAGGACGATGAGGTCCTTGACCCCACATGGAATTAAGGTCATGCGAATGACCTATGTAGTTCGGAAGAAGAGGCGGTGGTCGCACAGAGCCACCAGCACAGCAGAAGAGGGAGCAGGGTGCAAAACCTGAGCTGCCGTCCTCTAGAAAGTAAGCCGGCTACTGCCCTCCACAGTAAGGGACTGAGCACACCAAAGACAGCTCCAAGTAGTTCCCTGGCGTGGCAGTTCTTCAGACAATGTGCTGACGACAAGACACGGGTAGTTTGCACGCTGTGCAATCAGAGCCTGAAGCAAATAATTAACATTCTGAACCTTAGCACAACCTGCATGACCAGGCATTTAAGTGCAAAGCACGAGCAGCAGTGGAGTAGACACCACAAAAACCAAGAAAGGTCTCTGGCTCCTCCTGCTTCCTCTTCTGCTGCAGTCTTGGCCTCTTCATCCACTTCTGGAGTGACAGTGCCACCTACCACCCCGCAAACAGAGGATCTTCCAGCAACACCACCACCTGGGTCACCAAGCATCTCCATAATGTCCCACGGAAGCGTTCAGCTCTCCGTCTCCTAAACCTTGGCGAGAAAGCGTAAATTCCCACCTAGCCACCCTCGATCTCTGGCCCTGGATGCCACAATTTCTAAACTACTGGCCTTTGAAATGTTGCCATTCCGGCCTGTGGAGACAGACAGCTTCAAACAGCTCATGTTGCTTTCTGTCCCACAGTATGTCATTCCCAGCCGCATATACTTCTCCAGGAGAGCCGTGCCTTCCCTGCACAACCAACTTCTGGATTAAATCAAGTGTGCACTGCGCAATGCCATCTGTGGCAAGGTCCACCTAACCACAGATATATGGACCAGTAAGCACGGCCAGGGACGCTATATCTCCCTAACTGCGCACTGGGTAAATGTAGTGGCGGCTGGTTCCCAGGGGGAGAGCAGTTTGGCGCACGTCCTTCCGCCAGCAAGGATCGCAGGGCATCATTCTTTGCCTCCTGTTGCCTCCTCCTCCTACTCGGCTTCCTCCTCCTCTTCCACCACCTCATCTGGTCAGCGACAGACCTTCACCACCAACTTCAGCACAGCCAGGAGTAAACGTCAGCAGGCCTTTCTGAAACGAATGTGTTTGGAGGACAGGCCCCACACCGCGCAGGAGTTGTGGCGGGGTATAGAACAACATACCGATGAGAGGTTGCTGCCAGTGAGCCTCAAGCCCGGCCTGGTGGTGTGCGATAATAGGCAAAATCTCGTTGCAGCTCTGGGAATAGCCGTTTTGACGCACATCCCTTGCCTGGCACATGTGCTGAATTTGGTGGTGCAGAAATTAATTCACAACTACCCCTAGATGTCTGTGCTGTTGCATAAAATGCAGGCCGTCTGTGCGCGCTTTTGGCATTCTCATCCTGCCGCCGCTCGCCTATCTGCGCTACAGCATAACTTCGGCCTTCCCGTTCACCGCCTCATATGCGACGTGCCCACCAGGTGGAACTCTCTTCTGCTTGTTGCCTGTCCTTAGCAGTGGTTTTCTAGCAGATATTCTACCATGAAGGCCTGATTCACACAGTCTCCTCTTAACAGTTGTTCTAGAGATGTGTCTGCTGCTAGAACTCTGTGTGGCATTGACCTGGTCTCTAATCTGAGCTGCTGTTAACCTGCGATTTCTGAGGCTGATGACTCGGATGAACTTATCCTCCGCAGCAGAGGTGACTCTTGGTCTTCCTTTCCTGGGGCGGCCCACATGTGAGCCAGTTTCTTTGTAGCGCTTGATGGTTTGTGTGACTGCACTTGGGGACACTTTCAAAGTTTTCCCAATTTTTCGGACTGACTGACCTTCATTTCTTAAAGTAATGATGGCCAGTCTATTAAGTAGGACTATCAGCTGTGTATCCACCTGACTTCTCCACAACGCAACTGATGGTCCCAACCCCATTTATAAGACAAGAAATCCCACTTATTAAACCAGACAGGGCACACCTGTGAAGTGAAAACCATTTCAGGTGACTACCTCTTGAAGCTCATCAAGAGAATGCCAAGAGTGTGCAAAGCAGTAATCAAAGCAAAAGGTGGCTACTTTGAAGAACCTAGAATATGACATATTTTCAGTTGTTTCACACTTTTTTGTTATGTATATAATTCCACATGTGTTAATTCATAGTTTTGATGCCTTCAGTGTGAATCTGTGTCATGGAACCATGAACCAGACGTACAATAAGAGATAAGTGAAAATAAGATGGCTTTATTAAATCAAGCTGTAAGGCAAAAGTCCAAGCGGATGGCTAAACCGAAGCAGGGTCTTGCGAAGCCAGAGGTCAGGAACCAGAAGGGTAGTCAGACGAAGCCTGGATCAGGAACCAGCAGGGTAGTCAGACGAAGCCAGGATCAGGAACCAGCAGGGTAGTCAGACGAAGCCAGGATCAGGAACCAGAAGCAGCAGCAGTCTTAGAAGCATGTGAACACAGGAGGACCAAGCAGGGAACTGAAGCCACAGACCTCCTATATATATGAGCTAGGCATCCAACTCCTCCCAGTGGGAAGGAGAAGCCGCAGGGTGGGAGGCTACAAGAAACCCAGAAACCAAGATGGCCGCCAGCACATGTCAAACGAAGGAGAACAGCAAGAAGGTAAGACCATGACAATCTGCAATTTTCATAGTCATGAAAATAAAGAAAACTCTTTGAATGAGAAGGTTTGTCCAAACTTTTGGTCTGTACTGTATGTTAGTAAAACCTGCAGGATGTTCAAGAAGAGAATCCTTGAACATGCGGGAGATATCCGCAATAAGCGTGACAAACCACTTTCTAGACATGTTTTACTACATCATGGAGGCAATATACGATCAATACGGTTCTCCATGATTGAGACAATAAAGCAGTCTATTAGAGGTGGAGACTTTGATAGGATTCTGCGGCAGAAAGAGTCTAAATGGATTTACATTTTAAATACCGTTACACCTGCTGGTCTTAATGAAAGTATTGATTATATGTGTTTTTTGTGAACAGCCAACCAAAGAATTATACAACGAACATCTATCTTCTTACCTTTTAGGTAAATGACATCTACTGGGAATATGTAGTCAAATCCTTCAGTACCATGGACTTGTTTGCCCTTTGTTTAGTCTTGTAACCTTTCTAATGGTTTTAACTCGGTATGTAAAACATAGAGGTTTATCTTTTTATTTGTATCTATAAGTAAAAGTAAAAAATATATATTTTTTGGGGGCATTTATGTTAGGTCATAAAACAAATGCGCTTTAGGCCATACTATTACCTTGGGCCGCATCGTTTCTAGGGTCATCTAGGGTCATTCAGGAGATTCCTGAATACGGGATCGCCCCTGTCGGGGTGGCCATTCCGTTTTTTAGTAAGGGTCGATAGCAGAGGGCCAGGATTAGGGATAGTTTCCATTTAGGGCCAGATATATATACTTATATAAGTGCCCTAATCCTCACTGTCTAATTATTATTTTGTATATGTACAATAATCAGTTACATTTCAATGCATATTTATTTAAGGCTACGTTTCAATTGGGTGGTAGTCTGTGAATTTCTCTAGTATATATACTGCCTGTAGTAACTGTAACCTCTGACGGGTTATAGTTAGAGTTGAGCGAACACCTGGATGTTCGGGTTCGAGAAGTTCGGCCGAACTTCCTGGAAATGTTCGGGTTCGGGATCCGAACCCGACCCGAACTTCGTCCCGAACCCGAACCCCATTGAAGTCAATGGGGACCCGAACTTTTCGGCACTAAAAAGGCTAGAGGGCTGGAAAGGGCTAGAGGGCTGCAAAAGGCAGCAACATGTGGGTAAATCCCCTGCAAACAAATGTGGATAGGGAAATGAAATAAAATAAAAATAAAATAAATAAAAATTAACCAATATCAATTGGAGAGAGGTCCAATAGCAGAGAATCTGGCTTCACGTCACCCACCCCTGTAACAGTTCATTGTCATATATTTAGGCCCCAGCACCCAGGCAGAGGAGAGAGGTCCCATAACAGAGAATCTGGCTTCATGTCAGCAGAGAATCAGTCTTCATGTCATAGCAGAGAATCAGGCTTCACGTCACCTAACATTGGAACAGTCCATTGTCAGATATTTAAGCCCAGGCACCCAGGCAGAGGAGAGAGGTCCCATAACAGAGAATCTGGCTTCATGTCAGCAGAGAATCAGTCTTCATGTCATAGCAGAGAATCAGGCTTCACGTCACCCAACACTGGAACAGTCCATTGTCAGATATTTAGGCCCCGGCACCCAGGCAGAGGAGAGAGGTCCCGTAACAGAGAATCTGGCTTCATGTCAGCAGAGAATCAGTCTTCATGTCATAGCAGAGAATCATGCTTCACGTCACCCAACACTGGAACAGTCCATTGTCAGATATTTAGGCCCCGGCACCCAGACAGAGGAGAGGTTCATTCAACTTTGGGTTGCCTCGCAATATAATGGTAAAATGAAAATAAAAATAGGATTGAATGAGGAAGTGCCCTGGAGTACAATAATATATGGTTAAGGGGAGGTAGTTAATGTCTAATCTGCACAAGGGATGGACAGGTCCTGTGGAATCCATGCCTGGTTCATTTTTATGAACGTCAGCTTGTCCACATTGGCTGTAGATAGACAGCTGCGTTTGTCTGTAATGACGCCCCCTGCCGTGCTGAATACACGTTCAGACAAAACGCTGGCCGCCGGGCAGGCCAGCACCTTCAAGGCATAAAAGGCTAGCTCTGGCCACGTGGACAATTTAGAGACCCAGAAGATGAATGGGGCCGAACCATCAGTCAGTACGTGGAGGGGTGTGCACACGTACTGTTCCACCATGTTAGTGAAATGTTGCCTCCTGCTAACACGTTGCGTATCAGGTGGTGGTGCAGTTAGCTGTGGCGTGTTGACAAAACTTTTCCACATCTCTGCCATGCTAACCCTGCCCTCAGAGGAGCTGGCCGTGACACAGCTGCCTTAGCGACCTCTTGCTCCTCCTCTGCCTTGGCCTTGGGCTTCCACTTGTTCCCCTGTGACATTTGGGAATGCTTTCAGTAGCGCGTCTACCAACGTGCGCATCTTCCTATCACGCTTCAGTGCAGGAAGTAAGGTGGGCACATTGTCTTTGTACAGTGGATCCAGCAGGGTGGCAACCCAGTAGTCCGCACACGTTAAAATGTGGGCAACTCTGCTGTCGTTGCAAAGGCACTCCAGCATGTAGTCGCTCATATGTGCCAGGCTGCCCAGAGGTAAGGACAAGCTGTCCTCTGTGGGAGGAGTATCGTCATCGTCCTGCGTTTCCCCCCAGCCACGCACCAGTTATGGGCCCGAGCTGCGTTGGGTGCCACCCCGCTGTGACCATGCTTCATCCTCATCCTCCTCCACCTCCTCGTCATCCTCGTCCTCCTTGTCCTCCAGTAGTGGGCCCTGGCTGGCCACATTTGTACCTGGCCTCTGCTGTTGCAAAAAACCTCCCTCTGAGTCACTTCGAAGAGACTGGCCTGAAAGTTCTAAAAATGACCCCTCTTCCTCCTCCTCCTCCTCCTCCTGGGCCACCTCCTCTACCATCATCGCCCTAAGTGTTTTCTCAAGAAGACATAGAAGTGGTATTGTAACGCTGATAACGGCGTCATCGCCACAGGCCATGTTGGTGAAGTACTCGAAACAGCGAAACAGGGCACACAGGTCTCGCATGGAGGCCCAGTCATTGGCGGTGAAGTGGTGCTGTTCCGCAGTGCGACTGACCCGTGCGTGCTGCAGCTGAAACTCCACTATGGCCTGCTGCTGCTCGCACAGTCTGTTCAGCATGTGCAAGGTGGAGTTCCACCTGGTGGGCACGTCGCATATGAGGCGGTGAGCGGGAAGGCCGAAGTTACGCTGTAGCGCAGACAGGCGTTGTGAATGAACTTCTGCACTACCAAATTCAGCACATGCGCCAGGCAAGGGATGTGCGTCAAACCGGCTATTCCCAGAGCTGCAACGAGATTTCGCCCATTATCTCACACCACCAGGCCGGGCTTGAGGCTCACCGGCAGCAACCACTCGTCGGTTTGTTGTTCTATACCCCGCCACAACTCCTGTGTGGTGTGGGGCCTGTCCCCCAAACATATGAGTTTCAGAATGGCCTGCTGAAGTTTACCCCGGCTGTGCTGAAGTTGGTGGTGAAGGTGTGTGGCTGACTGGATGAGCAGGTGGTGGAAGAGGAGGAGGAAGCCGAGTAGGAGGAGGAGGCAACAGGAGGCAAAGAATGTTGCCCTGCGATCCTTTGCTGGCAGAAGGACGTGCGCCAAACAGCTCTCCGCCTGGGGCCCAGCCGCCACTACATTTACCCAGTGTGCAGTTAGGGAGATATAGCGTCCCTGGCCGTGCTTACTGGTCCACGTATCTGTGGTTAGGTGGACCTTGCCACAGATGGCGTTGCGCAGTGCACACTTGATTTTATCGGATACTTGGCTGTCCAGAGAAGGCACGGCTCTCTTGGAGAAGTAGTGCCGGCTGGGAACAACATACTGTGGGACAGCAAACGACATGAGCTGTTTGAAGCTGTCTGTGTCCACCAGCCTAAATGACAGCATTTCATAAGCCAGTAGTTTAGAAATGCTGGCATTCAGGGCCAGGGATCGAGGGTGGCTAGGTGGGAATTTACACTTTCTCTCAAATGTTTGTGAGATGGAGAGCTGAACGCTGCCGTGTGACATGGTTGAGATGCTTGGTGACGCAGGTGGTGGTGTTGGTGGTACATCCCATGTTTACTGGGTGGCAGGTGCCAACGTTCCTCCAGAGGCGGAGGAAGAGGCCGAGGCGGCGGCAGCAGCAGAAGAGGCCGAGGCGGCAGCAGCAGAAGAGGTAGCAGGGGGATCCTGAGTGACTTCCTTGTTTTTAAGGTGTTTACTCCACTGCAGTTCATGCTTTGCATGCAGGTGCCTAGTCATGCAGGTTGTGCTAAGGTTCAGAACGTTAATGCCTCGCTTCAGGCTCTGATGGCACAGCGTACAAACCACTCGGGTCTTGTCGTCAGCACATTGTTTGAAGAAGTGCCATGCCAGGGAACTCCTTGAAGCTGCCTTTGGGGTGCTTGGTCCCAGATAGCGGTGGTCAGTAGCAGGCGGAATCTCTTGGCGGCGGGTGTTCTGCTTTTGCCCACTGCTCCCTCTTTTGCTACGCTGTTGGCTCGGTCTCACCATTGCCTCTTCCTCCGAACTGTGAAAGTCAGTGGCACGACCTTCATTCCATGTGGGGTCTAGGACCTCATCGTCCCCTGCATCGTCTTCCACCCAGTCTTGATCCCTGACCTCCTGTTCAGTCTGCACACTGCAGAAAGACGCAGCAGTTGGCACCTGTGTTTCGTCATCATCAGAGACGTGCTGAGGTGGTATTCCCATGTTCTCATCATCAGGAAACATAAGTGGTTGTGCGTCAGTGCATTCTATGTCTTCCACCGCTGGGGAAGGGCTAGGTGGATTCCCTTGGGAAACCCTGCCAGCGGAGTCTTCAAACAGCTTAAGAGACTGCTGCATAACTTGAGACAGTTCCCTGGTATGCATGGGAGTGATGTGACAGACTGATGGGCTTGGTTTTCAGGCGCCATCTGTGCGCTTTCTGCAGAAGACTGGGTGGGAGATAATGTGAACATGCTGGCCACCCAATTGACTAATGCCTGTACCTGCTCAGGCCTTACCATCCTTAGAACGGCATTGGGCCCCACCAAATATCGCTGTAAATTATGGCGGCTACTGGGACCTGAGGTAGTTGGTACACTAGGACGTGTGGCTGTGGCAGAACGCCCCCGTCCTCTCCCAGCACCAGAGGGTCCACTAACACCACCACGACCATGTCCGTGTCCGCGTCCCTTGCTAGATGTTTTCCTCATTGTTACCGTTTACCACAATAACAAAAATATTATTTGGCCCAATGTATTGAATTCAAATTCAGGCCTTTTTTTACAGACACCTAACACTATCTGGCTATCTATTTAGGTACCGTATTACATTAATAAAGGCACAGCAGTAACGACAGATTGAGATGAATATAAATTTGAGGCCTATTATTTAGGCGCTGGGTGACAGGTATACGTTTACAGACAGAATTAGACTTGGAATTGCACAGTAGCGTGTGTGTGAAGTTATTGAGAATGACCCTATCTGCACCTTGAATCTAATATACCCTTTTAGGGATAGATTTAAAGTAGGCCTGATACAGCAGAAACCACTAAATTAGAGAATTGCTAAATTGGGAATTGTATTTCAACCCAGAACAAAAACTGTGCTTTGACGGACACTAAATAACTTTCCTAGCCACAGCAATAACCCCAGAATTAGATGAATATAAATTTGAGGCCTATTATTTAGGCGCTGGGTGACAGGTATACGTTTACACACAGAATTAGACTTGGAATTGCATAGTAGCGTGTGTGTGAAGTTATTGAGAATGAACCTATCTACACCTTGAATCTTATATACCCTTTTAATGAATATATTTAAAGTAGCCCTGATACAGCAGAAACCACTAATTTAGGAAATTGCTAAGTTGGGAATTGTATTTCAACCCTGAACAAAAATATATCCTTTGCCGGACAGCAGACAGTATTACAATTGGCTGGCCCAGCTGAAACACCAGATTTAGGGTACTGCTATTTTGGCAATTGTATTTCACCCCTCAATAAAATAGCAAGCACAGCCAAAAAATAACCACACTATTGATGGTTAAATGCACTTGGTGACAGCTTGCCCCTGATGTAGGATATTGCCAAAAAATAACCACACTATTGATGGTTAAATGCACTTGGTGACAGCTTTCCCCTGATGTAGGATATTGCCAAAAAATAACCACACTATTGATGGTTAAATGTACTTGGTGGCAGCTTGTGCTGGCGCACCACAAGACACAGAATGGCCGTCAATCACCCCAGAAAAAAGTGACTGAAAAACGCTCTGGGCAGCCTAAAAACAGTGAGCAATTGAATAGCAGCAGTTCAATGATCCACAGCTGTAGATCGATCACTGAATTAAGTCATTTGGAGGAGTTTGCCTAATCTCGCCCAAACGTCGCAGCTGCAACCTCTCCCTACACTGATCAGAGCAGAGTGACGTGCGGCGCTACGTGACTCCAGCTTAAATAGAGGCTGGGTCACATGTTGCACTGGCCAATCACAGCCATGCCAATAGTAGGCATGGCTGTGACGGCCTCTTGTGGCAAGTAGTATGACGCTTGTTGATTGGCTGCTTTGCAGCCTTTCAAAAAGCGCCAAGAAAGCGGCGAACACCGAACCCGAACCCGGACTTTAACGAAAATGTTCAGGTCCGTGTCACGGACACCTCAAAATTCGGTACGAATCCGAAATATACAGTTCGGGTTCGCTCATCCCTAGTTATAGTCTTAGCTGTGATTTTCTCTATGGCAGGTATACAAATAAACAAGAGTTTACAGAAATTGCATTTTTTTTAAAATACCTGTTTCTTTCCTGCAAAATTGAATTATCACCTCTGGAGCTCCTTTCATAAAAACCCAGAATTTTAATTCCTCTATTGTTTTAGTAATAACAGTCATGCGTTGAAGACTTGAAGAGAAGGGGAACTGGTAAAAAATACAGAATCCCTTGACTGGTACCTATCAAAGAAGAAGAAAAAAACACAGGTAAACCATTACATTATATCCTATGCACTGCGTTCAACAATTTACCAGATCTATTACATGCTGTAATGGTCTCAGTGTTGTTCGCCGTGACACGTTTGCTCTGCATGCTGGTTGCCAGGGGCAATGTGTTGTTTATTCAGCATGTGTGTGAACAGACCCTTATATCCTGGTGCTGAAGGGGTTAACTCTCTGGCTAGGTGTGTTCTGGGTGTGACCTCATGGCTCTACTTATTCTGGTGCTCTGAGCAAGTGGCCAGTTGTCCTGAAGCCTTGGTGTGTGCTGGAGTTATGCTCCTGTCCTGGTTAGTCCATCTGTTCAGTGGGAGGGCCACCTAGTTAGACATTGATGTCTCCTTTATGTCTTCTTCCTTACCTTCCCTATTCTATGTGTGGTGTGGGTTATGTTCAGGGTTGGTGTTATGTCTAGCTTGGTGTTCTATGTCTAGTCTGTGTTTGGTGTTTGTTGTCCAGCATGGTTGCTAGACATTCCCCTGTCTGTCTGAACCTTCAGTGAGAGGGCCTCAGGGTTCGCCAGAGAGGGAATTACAAGTCTGTGTGCAGATCTGCCTTGGGTTGCCATGCATCCTGTCTGCATGCGGGTCCAGGCAATAACTAGTGTGCTGGATACCTGTGTGTGTTGTTGGTGTGTGGGCTCCAGTACATATGCATGGGTTCCAGTCATTGTGGCTGCGGCAGGTAAGTTTGTTGTTCTGTGTTCTTACCTGCCGATCCAGTAGCTGTTCACAGTCTTCTCTTGTGCCTGCGTCTAGGCCTGTTGAGACTCCTGTTCTTCCGTATCTTTGAGGAACAGGTTGTCTCAAGCCCTTTCATTATCCATAGGGCTGTTCAGGGATTCCAGGGTCTGAGGTTCCTGGGTATGAGCCATCCTACCATCTGGGTCCGCTCATACTTATAGGACTCAGGGCCAGGATTAGGGTGGCTTTAGGAGGTGACCTGCTCCCGTATCCCATCTCCAGGCCTAGTTGCCATCCTATTCACCCTTTTATGTTCGGTGGGGAGTTTCCCCCACTCCCCACCGTGACACATACTTAGATTTAGCAGCACATACTTTAGATTTAAACAGATTGATTATTGCAGTTGCCTTGGACAATATCTGTCCAAATATTAATGTCCTCAGGATAGGTCATCAATATTAGATCATCAGGAGGCCGATACGAGTGCTGGTTGTCGATCAGCTGAGCACTGTAGCCTTCTTGCAGCTTACCAAGCACAGCCCCATCCGTTGGATAGAAGCTGTGCTTAGTATTGTAGCTCACCCAATTCACTTGAATGTGACTTAGCTGAGTGTAAGCTATCTGAATGATGACCATCACCCCAATGGCTTAGGGAGAGGCCACAGTGGTCACTTAAGCTGTGCCAGGAGTTGGAACTTTGCTGATCTGATCTTAACCTATGCTGAGGATAGGTCATCAATATCAAAGACTCGGAAAACCCATTTAATTTCCAAAAATAACCCACACACCTGATTATATAGGGGAAAATTGATTTTCAGCCTAGGGTAGTAGAAGATCTTCATAGACATAGGCACAGGCCAAAAATGCACATTGTTGTTTCTACCAAAAGCATTTTATTTGTATTCTATTTTGCATGCATAAGCAAAATAATTTGTGATACCTTATACTTGGATTTGCTGTTTTTACACTATGCTGTTAATACAGCAACATTTATATGTGGACTGTCAGATTATTTGTATATGCACATACATCTCAACAGTGTACAGTACATTAATGGTGCTATGAACACATGTTGGGATTAAAAGCCATAATCAGAGTTTTCTCTAATTCTGGCTCTTGCCATACATTGGCAATTTATAGTTGTTGCAAAGAACTCAAGAATAAGGGTCTCCTTTAGTCTCTATGACATCTAGGACTCATGGTTTTCAGGGATAGTCCTGGGTTAGGGTGCTGCTCCACATAGTTATGTGTTTTTAGGGCTAAAGAAAAGCCTAAAAATGCCCGACTCGCTTAGCATTTTTGCACATAGAGTGTGTTTTAGCCCCTGTCGCTACTTCTGTACAGGAGTATGCAGAAAATCCAATGGGGCACATATCACATGCAAAAGAACATTAATAAATTCCAACAAACAATGCACATGCATCTTTTGAGAGCTACTAAAAAAGCCAAAAATATATAAGGCCTTTGGAACAAAAAAACAGGGCATGGTGCAATATAAAAAAACTTCAAATATCTGCAGCATGCCATCTGTTTGTATGATTCCACACCTTCTGCAGAGTGGCTTTCCCCATAGACTATAAAAGGGGTTGTTACAGTAACATATACAGAAAGTCTGCACCAAAATCCACACCAAAAAACAAATAAAAAAGCAATTTTTTTTTGTAAATTTTCTGCTTACAATTCTGCACTGTGTACAAGTACACTTATGGTCACAAAACTACCAATACAATTCCAGGGTACTCAAAGAATATTTGCAATCACAATTCAGTGTTTTAATTGCACACACAATTTACATCCAATCAATTATATAATATTAGTACAGACACTCAGTATCAGATGTTTGGGCCCTGTTGGATCTTTATCAGTGAGTCTATAGCTGGAGGACACAATAAAATGTGAGCTTGTATAGCAGAAATCCTGTTGATAGGTAAGTGGAAAATAATTGTAGTATTTAATCTCTGTTCAGCGCTATAGTTTCCATTTATAATGGAAGTCATAATGCTGTGCCAGATACAGTCTACACTAGGATTAAAATGGTGCTGGTGGACCCCACTTACTCATAATGGGGATTGTGAGGGTTTATTTGAAGTTTCTGTGTTTTTGAAGGTGAGAATGCTGCTGCATGCCGGGCTGTTCTTGCCAATAAAACTAAAGTGGGCAGAACATTTTATGGAACTTTTGATGGAAAGGAAAAATCAAGATGTAAACATTACAAAAATTACCAAATAATTTTCATCTAACTTTTACAAAAACGTACATTTAATGTCTGTGATCTTGGTGTGACAACAGAATATGAACTAGATTCCCCATGGACCTTGCATTCTTCAAGCTCCTAAGAAAGTTTGAAAATACAAAAAGACTAAGTAAATATTTTAGTATATTTTGAATCAAATTCCATGGCGAAATTAAGAGATAAATATTACCCAGCCTGTTCCTTCAAACATCTTCATGTCTAGTGGATCTCCATGTACTTTTCCATCCATTAAAACCAACGAATGACAACTGGCCATTGCTCCAATCAAAGGACTCCAGGGTAAAGTACACCCAGGTGTAATGGGCACTGCCTCCAGAAATCTGCTAGACAAAGGAATAATAAGTAATTGATAGGGAGAAATACTTGTTTTATGTAAATTAAAAAGATCTTTAACTTTCTAATATATTTGTAGCTCAGTCCTCATAATTTTGAAGATCTCCCTATACTGTCACTGATTGGAAACATTACTTTGTAAACCAGAATAAGCTCTAAATATGCAAAATAATAGATTTGTTCTAGATGTTCAGTAAACAGTATACTATTCTACTATACACATATTGCCAAAGGCACATGTGAAAATTTATGAAGCCCTGCACTCCAAAATTCTGGCGCCAAAAAGTCACAAAATACAGTTTTGCATCTTTTGGGCCTATTTGGCACATTTTGCATTTTTACACCACTCGCTCCAGTTTGAAAAAGTGGGCGGGAAAGTGGACATGGTTAGCCTGTTGAGAAGATTTAAAGGGGTTGTGCCACTAATATAAAAGCGGCATGCTCTGCTATTTTCGGCAGAAATGAATGGAGATGGCCACGCATGTGAGGTCCATTCTCTTTCTCTTGGCAGACTCCGTTTTAGAGATGGGTCCGGGTCCCAGTGGTGGGACCCACATCTATCAGACATTGGGGGCATATCCTAGCAATATGTTGCCAATGTATGAGATGACACAACCTCTTTAATGAGTAAAAAGTGAAAAAAATATATACAGGTCCTTCTAAAAAAATTAGCATATTGTGATAAAGTTCATTATTTTCTGTAATGTACTGATAAACATTAGACTTTCATATATTTTAGATTCATTACACACCAACGGAAGTAGTTCAAGCCTTTTATTGTTTTAATATTGATGATTTTGGCATACAGCTCATGAAAACCCGAATTTCCTATCTAAAAAAATTAGCATATTTCATCCGACCAATAAAAGAAAAGTGTTTTTAATACAAAAAAAGTAAACCTTCAAATAATTATGTTCAGTTATGCACTCAATACTTGGTCGGGAATCCTTTTGCACAAATGACTGCTTCAATGCGGCGTGGCATGGAGGCAATCAGCCTGTGGCACTGCTGAGGTGTTATGGAGGCCCAGGATGCTTCGATAGCGGCCTTAAGCTCATCCAGAGTGTTGGGTCTTGCGTCTCTCAACTTTCTCTTCCCAATATCCCACAGATTCTCTATGGGGTTCAGGTCAGGAGAGTTGGCAGGCCAATTGAGCACAGTAATACCATGGTCAGTAAACCATTTACCAGTGGTTTTGGCACTGTGAGCAGGTGCCAGGTCGTGCTGAAAAATGAAATCTTCATCTCCATAAAGCTTTTCAGCAGATGGAAGCATGAAGTGCTCCAAAATCTCCTGATAGCTAGCTGCATTGACCCTGCCCTTGATAAAACACAGTGGACCAAAACCAGCAGCTGACATGGCACCCCAGACCATCACTGACTGTGGGTACTTGACACTGGACTTCAGGCATTTTGGCATTTCCCTCTCCCCAGTCTTCCTCCAGACTCTGGCACCTTGATTTCCAAATGACATGCAAAATTTGCTTTCATCTGGAAAAAGTACTTTGGACCACTGAGCAACAGTCCAGCGCTTCTGCCGCTGTTTCTGGTTCAAAAGTGGCTTGACCTGGGGAATTCGGCACCTGTAGCCCATTTCCTGCACACGCCTGTACACGGTGGCTCTGGATGTTTCTACTCCAGACTCAGTCCACTGCTTCCGCAGGTCCCCCAAGGTCTGGAATCGGTCCTTCTCCACAATCTTCCTCAGGGTCCGGTCACCTCTTCTCGTTGTGCAGCGTTTTCTGCCACACTTTTTCCTTCCCACAGACTTCCCACTGAGGTGCCTTGATACAGCACTCTGGGAACAGCCTATTCGTTCAGAAATTTCTTTCTGTGTCTTACCCTCTTGCTTGAGGGTGTCAATGATGGCCTTCTGGACAGCAGTCAGGTCGGCAGTCTTACCCATGATTGCGGTTTTGAGTAATGAACCAGGCTGGAGTTTTTAAAAGCCTCAGGAATCTTTTGCAGGTGTTTAGAGTTAATTAGTTGATTCAGATGATTAGGTTAATAGCTCGTTTAGAGAACATTTTCATGATATGCTAATTTTTTTAGATAGGAATTTTGGGTTTTCATGAGCTGTATGCCAAAATCATCAATATTAAAACAATAAAAGGCTTGAACTACTTCAGTTGGTGTGTAATGAATCTAAAATATATGAAAGTCTAATGTTTATCAGTACATTACAGAAAATAATGAACTTTATCACAATATGCAAATTTTTTTTGAAGGACCTGTACATACAGTACAGACCAAAAGTGTGGACACACCTTCTCATTCAAAGAGTTTTCTTTATTTTCATGACTATGAAAATTGTAGATTCACACTGAAGGCATCAAAACTATGAATTAACACATGTGGAATTATATATATATATATATATATATATATATATATATATACATATATAACAAAAAAGTGTGAAATAACTGAAAATATGTCATATTCTAGGTTCTTCAAAGTATCCACCTTTTGCTTTGATTACTGCTTTGCACACTCTTGGCATTCTCTTGATGAGCTTCAAGAGGTAGTCATCTGAAATGGTTTTCACTTCACAGGTGTGCCCTGTCAGGTTTAATAAGTGGGATTTCTTGCCTTATAAATGGGGTTAGGAACATCAGTTGCATTGTGGAGAAGTCAGGTGGATACACAGCTGATAGTCCTACTGAATAGACTGTTAGAATTTGTATTATGGCAAGAAAAAATCAGCTAAGTAAAGAAAAACGAGTGGCCATCATTACTTTAAGAAATGAAGGTCAGTCAATCCGAAAAATTGGGAAAACTTTGAAAGTGTCCCCAAGTGCAGTCACAAAAACCATCAAGCGCTACAAAGAAACTGGCTCACATGCGGACAACCCCAGGAAAGGAAGACCAAGAGTCTCCTCTGCTGCGGAGGATAAGTTCATCCGAATCACCAGCCTCAGAAATCGCAGGTTAACAGCAGCTCAGATTAGAGACCAGGTCAATGCCACACAGAGTTCTAGCAGCAGACACATCTCTAGAACAACTGTTAAGAGGAGACTGTGTGAATCAGGTCTTCATGGTAGAATATCTGCTAGGAAACCACTGCTAAGGACAGGCAACAAGCAGAAGAGACTTGTTTGGGCTAAAGAACACAAGGAATGGACATTAGACTAGTGGAAATCTGTGCTTTGGTCTGATGAGTCCAAATTTGAGATCTTTGGTTCCAACCACCGTGTCTTTGTGCGATGCAGAAAAGGTAAACAGAAGGACTCTACATGCCTGGTTCCCACCGTGAAGCATGGAGGAGGAGGTGTGATGGTGTGGGGGTGCTTTTCTGGTGGCATTGTTGGGGATTTATTCAAAATTGAAGGCATACTGAACCAGCATGGCTACCACAGCATCTTGCAGCGGCATGCTATTCCATCCGGTTTGCATTTAGTTGGACCATCATTTATTTTTCAACAGGACAATGACCCCAAACACACCTCCAGGCTGTGTAAGGGCTATTTGACCATGAAGGAGAGTGATGGGGTGCTTCGCCAGATGACCTGGCCTCCACAGTCACTGGACCTGAACCCAATTGAGATGGTTTGGGGTGAGCTGGACCGCAGAGTGAAGGCAAAAGGGCCAACAAGTGCTAAGCATCTCTGGGAACTCCTTCAAGACTGTTGGAAGACCATTTCAGGTGACTACCTCTTGAAGCTCATCAAGAGAATGCCAAGAATGTGCAAAGCAGTAATCAATGCAAAAGGTGGCTACTTTGAAAAACCTAGAATATGTCATATGTTCAGTTGTTTCACACTTTTTTGTTATGTATATAATTCCACATGTGTTAATTCATAGTTTTGATGCCTTCAGTGTGAATCTACAATTTTCATAGTCATGGAAATAAAAAAAACTCTTTGAATGAGAAGGTGTGTCCAAACTTTTGGTCTGTACTGTATATTAAAAATCCAAATCACTGCCCTTTCCCAATTTTACTAATAAAAATAAACAATAAAAATAAAAAAAATTACAGGTATCACTACGTCCAAAAATGTCTGAACTATTAAAATATAAAAATATTTATGTGCACTGAATGCTGTAAGGAAAAAAAAAAATGATTCTCCTTTTTTTGTCACTTTTTCCCCAAAAAATAAAATAACATTGATCAAAAAGTTGTATGTAACCCCAAAATTAGTACCAAAAATGGTACTGTAGAAAGAAATATAAAAATGTTATGGCTGTTAATAATATTTTAATATTGCCATATTCAAATTTACCTGCAGAATTAGGGTGTCATGTCAGTTTTAGCACACAGTGAATATCATAATTAGCGTTAAGCGAATAGAAGCCAAATTAATTCAACGTGATCCAAATTTCAGGAAAAATTTGATTCGCCGCAAAGCTGAATTTCCTCACGCTTCATGGTAACAAAATTTTTTTTTCCTGAAATGGTGGCAAAAAAATAAAGAAATGCTCACCTCATCCATTTGCTCGCAGAGCGGCCATCACAGCCATCTTGATTAAAGATACAACACAAAATTTCACACAGGGTTACGTGTGATGTCACCATGCCCAACCAATGAGATTCTGTGTGGTGTCTTCATTCAAGATGACCATGACGGCCTCTTTGTGAGCAAATGGATAAGGTGAGTATGTTTTGGGCTTAATTTTTTTTACCTGAAAGACCTTAATTTCAATCTCAGATGCCACGACCAACAATGAACGCAGCATCTCAGAGGTTCAATGACAGGGGTGGTGGGCGGCATCACAAAGGAATGTGCTTTGTGATGAAGTCATTTGTTACAAATCTAATTTCTTTGCAAAATTCAGCAAAGCAGCCAAATCTAATTTTTCATAACTTGGCTCACTAATTGTGAGATCAAAACCCCCAAATTATGACAGAATTGTGGGGTTTTTCAGTTTTACCCTACAAAGATTTTTGGCTGGTCTTTAAGGAGTTAAACCAGATTTATCTACAGCAAAAGTAACACCTGAAAACAGAAGTGTTTTATAGTGTCTTTTAAGATATGGAAACAGGTCAAAATGAACCTACCTGTTTCCTTCAGAAGGAACAATGCACCACAAATCTAAGCAATCTTCTGTTAATGTACCTGTCTGAAGAGAAATATACTAGTCTGTACTTTTAAGCAACAACAGATGTATATAATTAATAATTACAGCCCAACATTATCATAATAGTTTGATAGAAAAACAAAAAAGATGACCCAGGGTGTCCCAGGGAAGGGTGAAGGACAGTGCCCCTCCAATGCAACCACAAAGGACACACCAAGAGTATAGCTCAGCAAAAACTCCCAAGTAGAACAGCAGAAACACAGAGAAAAGGAGCTCATAGTACCAAAAGAATAACACATTTTATTAAAGCATGATTAAAATTACATAAATAGAAAAAGCAAATGAATGTGATGCCGTTTAAACATGATAAAACAAGAGCGGAGGACAGAAAAAGAAAAGTGCCACCCCAGGAGGGAAGCACACAGGTCCAAAAATACAATATATCCAATAAACATGGGAATAAATGCTGAGTACAGTGCCCAACCCATGCAAGAATAATAAGACCAATAGGTGCCAGGTGAGACAGTGGTCAGCACATACACTCCCAATGGCAGTAAATGGTGTGTATACACAATAAAGGTGGAAATATGCTGCAAGCCAACCAGTAAGGGACTAGGTGTATATAAAAAACAGGGTCGTATAGCCTGAGGAGAGTAGCAGAGAACCAGAGCTCACCTAAAGCGGACCGTGTGCAAAAAGACCCAGGGTGGCGCTACCCCAACGTGCATTTCGGCGTGCCTTCGTCAGGGGGTGGCGCTTTTCTTTTTCTGTCCTCCGCTCTTGTTTCATCATGTTTAAACGGCATCACATTCATTTGCTTTTTCTATTTATGTCATTTTAATCATGCTTTAATAAAATTAATTATTCTTTTGGTACTATGAGCTCATTTTCTCTGTGTTTCTGCTATAATAGTTTGATAATTTACACTAATTAAGTTACACCTACGCTGTAATACTTTAGGCAACCAGTGCTGACCACATGGTGCTTTGATTGGTTTTAATCCCCATGTTCTCCCCAAGTTTGTGTGAGCTTCTTCCAGGTACTCTGGTTTTCTTCCACACTCCAAAGACCTACTAATAGTAAATTTAGATTGTGAGCCCCACAGGGGACAGTGAGTGACGATAATGTATGTAAAGTGCTGCAGAATATGTTGGTTTTATATAAGCAAGTAAAATAAATAATGTAATCTGGAGAACTATTGATAAATAAAGATAACCCTTTTTAAATGTAACCTCAAGTAATTATCAGCTGATGGCCATAGTTCCAACTTCTGTAACTGCCAGTAATCAGTTGTTTATTGCAAGAGAAGATGCATCTAACTACACATTTGTTCTATGGTGGGTACTTATAACTCAAGGAAAGCCTAGGTTCACCAGAATGGGAGCTTCCCGTACAGAAAGACTCTACCTTTTGGTTCATAGAAAGAGAGTTTCAAGCAGGAGACTTCCTCTTAATGATGTGACAACATAGGTTCCCTTTGTGTGACAGACACTATAAATATTAACAACAATTTGACACAATTTGAAAGAATCCTAAAGCAAAGAATTTATGTGATGTAAAAACTGTTAAACCATGTAAATATGTTTGATATCACTAAATATAACAATATAGTAAAGCTGTAAGACATACTTTATCAAAACAGACAAGGTTCAACTGTCCACAGACAATAATCCGTTGAGGACTGATGCAAAATATCCCTTGCTTTTTTAAGCGAGTTTGTGAGTAAAGGGTACAGGTGGTCAAAGCTGGAGGCAGTGCAAATGGAATTGTAACAGTGGTCATGACAAAACTCATGATTACCAAATCCTTTGCTGTAGCCTACAAAATATATGGAAACAAAAAAGAAAAGTAAATAGTAATTCATAATATCAGTAGACAAAACAGTTTTTTATTTTATTTTCAGTCATAAATATCTGATGTCACTACTATAGTTGTAAGTAGTTATGTTATGTATGTAACCGTATTTTTCTCTGTATGCTATGCGTTTTTAAAAAATAGCACACTGACCTATATAAGTCAATGGGATATTCACACATCAGTTTTTTTTTTGTGAAAAACAAAAAAACAAAAAAAAAACATATGACATAACTTTTTACATTTTCAATTCATATAACCATATGAGCACTTATTTTGGGGGAATAAGTCGTATTTTCTAATGGCATCATTTAATTTGTCATGTCTGGTACTGGAAAATGGGGGAATAATTATTTGTGGGTTGAAATTGAAAAAACCCACAACTCTGACAAGGTTTTTGGGTTTTGATTTTTTTGGGGAGGGACAAGGTGACCTAAAAATGGCGAATCATGTGTTTTGATTTTTTTTCTGTTACACCGTATACCAGAAAATTGCGGTCCTCAATGCATTGTACGGCCACACAATGGCCATGTACAAGAGGCCTTAAACTCATGTTAAATAGTGTCTGTACACTGACAGCTGTCATCATTTAAAGTGATTCTGATTAACCCCATATAAAGTTCAGATGTTCTAGTGGGATTTTTCTAACATTTTCTTAGTTGCATTTTACAGCAAATGCCATGGTCCATAAATGGCTTACAACAAATCAAAGGCATCTTATTCTTTAAAGGTATCAGTTAGGAGGGTACAAAAAATGTCCAAGACATTAGATATATCATGAAACACAGCAAAGATGCTCATTAAGAAGTAGAAGACACTCATCAAGAACACATGTACATAATATAAAAAATTCTAATACAATAAACATGAAACAAATAACAAAAAGCGACAGATGGGAAGGAGAATCCTGTCCTCCAGATCTTACAATCCAGAAGGAAACTGGGTGGGACACAGTGGCTGTAAAAGCTGCTCATCTGGTTGTATGGTGGCAGCATGCTCATTGTAGGTGGTAGGCTTTACTGAAGAGGTGGGCTTTCAAGTTGTGTTTGACGGTTTGAAATGAATGTTGGGGGAGGGAGTCTGATGTGCTGGGTTAGCAAGTTCCACATTATGGGGAATGCACGGGAAAAATCTTTTAAACGATTATGTGAAGAACAGGGATTTGCATTCCCATCTATCCCTTGGTTGAACTTGATGGACTTATGTCTTAACTATGTAACTATGTAACTAAGCACAGATGAGAGGAGAGAAAAAAAGTAGGACCCATGAGGATCGGACGTTACATGTAGGAATTTATCAGGAAAGCAGGCGGGAGAAGTAAGGAGGGACAGATTGTGGATGGCCTTAAATGTAGTTGTCAGTATTTTAAACTGCATTTGCTGGGCAATGGGGAACAAGTGAAGGAATTGGCAGAGGGGATCGGCAGAGGAAAAACGAAAGGAGAGGTGGATTAACCAGGCAGAAGAATTGAAGATAGATTGGAGGGGTGCTAGGCTTCTAGATAGGAGGCCACAGAGTAGATTAAAAGGGCATGCACAAGCATTTTAGGTGACTCAGGGGTAGAGATGAGCGAATCTCCCCAAAAGATTGGTTCGGTTCCAAATCTATTCGTTACAAACCAAAGTTGCTCCATTTCCCCTGGAAATTTGTATGTAGCCCCATCTAGTCCTTTAAAACACAGATTTTTCCTGAAAAACTTCTACAGATGAAGCAGGGTTAACACACAAACTCTTAACTCATCACGTTATCTTGATACAAAAGCCATTTAAAAGTAGTTGAAGGTGTTTGTTTAACACATTTAGTTTAGATAACACGTCTCAGAAAGCATGTGTGTCTTTCATATTGTTAATTTTTACAGCTATGGGATGAATAACAACAGTAGAAAATAATGACAGAGTGTCACTGACACACATAGCTTTGGATAAAGTCATGTTTAAAGGTGTAATAAGCAGCGTGTTGAAAAATACCCTGCACCTTGGCACGTTTTATACTTTGTCCTATTTGAAAGCTTCCAATAATTGAGCCTTATTGGGGGCAGATGAGTGGCTGTCTTACATTTAGAACTGGCACTGGATATGCCAAAGAGAGGCCTGCGTCTCTTCATAACTTCGGTGGATCCACCTCCAGTTTTGGGATTAGAGTTGAGCGGAAAACTTCAGAAAAAGTTTGAGTTCGGGACCCGAACTTGACGAGAACTTGACCCCGAACCCGAACCCCTTTGAAGTCAATGGGGACCCGAACTTTTGAGCACTAAAATGGCTGTAAAAATGTCATGAAAAGGGCTAGAGTGCTGCAAATGGCGTCAAAATGATGTGGTTAAGAGCATGGCAAGTGCCCTGCAAACAAATGTGGATAGGTAAATGACTTAAAATAACATAAAATACGTAAAAATAAAAAATAATCTTGATCTAGGAGGACCAGGTCCATATGGAGTAGGAGGTTGAGGAGGCGGTGAATGTGGTGGTGAAGGTGGAAGCGGCGGTGGAGGAGGAGGTAGCCTACACTGCTTTTTGGTTTTAAATTTTATTTTTAAAATTAGGGTACACCCCAAAACATTGGGAAATATAACCTGTGATAACCCCCTCCAGTCATGCTAAACAGACGTTCAGACAATACACTGGCTGCAGGGCAGCCAGGGGTAAAGGGCAAGCTCAGGCCGTATACCCAATTTGGAGACCCAGAAGTTGCAGGGGCTGACCCCTGTCAGTCAGTTCGTGTAGGTGTGTGTGCACTTACTGCCCAACCATGTTGCACGTTCCCGAGATGTTCACGATCCAATTTGATATCAACTTTCAATGTTCTTTTATGAGCCTACCATGGTGATCATGGGTGGCGGGGATTCAGGGTTCCAGGCCAGAGAGAGAGCGTGAAAAAGAGAGACCCAACCAAGGGAGGATTCATTTTTTCAAATTTAAAATTACAGAGTTAAAATATGGAAAAAAGTATTATAGAATAAAAGTGTGACAACTTTTCAAAGTTTAAGCATTGAATGAAAGGATGTGGTGCGCATTTATTACATTTTATTCCCTGTCACCTATGCATAGCAGGTGTTTATTCACGTCTAACATTGTATAATGTCAACCCAAGAATGTAACAGAAAAATTATAGAAATGTATTAAACTAGGTAGAGGAGGGTTATATTACACCCAAAAATTGGTGAATTTCACCCAAAAATTTAACTGACAATTTTTTAGATTTTTTTTTCGGTCTACTAGGTATATGAGTGGTGCATCACACCTAAAAATTGGTGAATTTCACCAAAATATATAACGGACTTTTTTTTTGTTTAACCTGTCTAATACAATTAGCAGTGGTACTATACACCCAAAAATTTGTTAATTTCACCAGAAAATGTAACTGACTATTTTTTTTTTTTTTTTTACCTGTCCACTAGGTATAGCAGTGGCACCATACACACCAAAATTGGTGAATTTCACCCTAAAATGTAAATAACAATTTATTTATTTTTTAACCGGCCTACTAGGTATAGCAGTGGTACTATACACCTAAAAATTGGCTAATTTCACCTGAAAAAGTAAATGACAATTATTATTTTTTGTTTAACCTGTCTACTAGGTATAACAGTGGTACTATACACCCCAAAAGTTGTTAATTTCATTATAAAATGTAACTGATAATTTATTTTTATTTTTTTACCAGTCTGCTAGGTATAGCAGTGGTACTATACACCCAAAAATTTGTGAATTTCACCCGGAAATGTAAATGAGAATTTATTTTAATTTTTTACCGGCCTAATAGGTATAGCAGTGGTACTATACACCCAAAAATTGGTTAATTTCACCAGAAAATGTTAATTACAAAGTGAAAGGGTAAAAAGCAAAATAAACCTCAATATATATTACTCTAAATCTGCAGTTTACAGAAATACCCCATATGTGGTGGTAAACTGCTCTATGGGCACGTGGCAGTGGTCAGAAGTAGAGTTGAGCGGACACCTGGATGTTCGGGTTCGAAAAGTTCGGCTGAACTTCCCGGAAATGTTCGGGCTCGGGTCCCGAACCCGATCCGAACTTCGTCCCGAACCCGAACCAAATTGAAGTCAATGGGGACCCGAACTGTTCGGCACTAAAAAGGCTGTAAAAAAGCCCAGGAAAGGGCTAGAGGGCTGCAAAAGGCGGCAACATGTAGGTAAATCCCCTGCAAACAAATGTGGATAGGGAAATGAATTAAAATTAAAATAAAATAAATAAAAATTAACCAATATCAATTGGAGAGAGGTCCCATAGCAGAGAATCTGGCTTCACGTCACCCACCACTGGAACAGTCCATTCTCAGATATTTAGGCCCCGGCACCCAGGCAGAGGAGAGAGGTCCCGTAACAGAGAGTCTGGCTTCATGTCAGCAGAGAATCAGTCTGCATGTCATAGCAGAGAATCAGGCTTCACGTCAGCCACCACTGCAACAGTCCATTGTCATATATTTAGGCCAAGCACCCAGGCAGAGGAGAGAGGTCCCGTAACAGAGAGTCTGGCTTCATGTCAGCAGAGAATCAGTCTGCATGTCATAGCAGAGAATGAGGCTTCACGTCAGCCACCACTGCAACAGTCCATTGTCATATATTTAGGCCCAGCACCCAGGCAGAGGAGAGAGGTCCCGTAACAGAGAGTCTGGCTTCATGTCAGCAGAGAATCAGTCTGCATGTCATAGCAGAGAATCAGGCTTCACGTCAGCCACCAAAGGAACAGTCCATTCTCAGATATTTAGGCCCCGGCACCCAGGCAGAGGAGAGAGGTCCCGTAACAGAGAGTCTGGCTTCATGTCAGCAGAGAATCAGTCTGCATGTCATAGCAGAGAATCAGGCTTCACGTCAGCCACCACTGCAACAGTCCATTGTCATATATTTAGGCCCAGCACCCAGGCAGAGGAGAGAGGTCCCGTAACAGAGAATCTGTCTTCATGTCAGCAGAGAATCAGTCTGCATGTCATAGCAGAGAATCAGGCTTCACGTCAGCCACCAGTGCAACAGTCCATTGTCATATATTTAGGCCCAGCACCCAGGCAGAGGAGAGAGGTCCCGTAACAGAGAATCTGGCTTCATGTCAGCAGAGAATCAGTCTGCATGTCATAGCAGAGAATCAGGCTTCACGTCAGCCACCACTGTAACAGTCCATTGTCATATATTTAGGCCCAGCACCCAGGCAGAGGAGAGAGGTCCCGTAACAGAGAATCTGGCTTCATGTCAGCAGAGAATCAGTCTGCATGTCATAGCAGAGAATCAGGCTTCACGTCACCCAACATTGGAACAGTCCATTGGCATATATTTAGGCCCAGGCACCCAGGCAGAGTAGAGAGGTCCCGTAACAGAGAATCTGGCTTCATGTCAGCAGAGAATCAGTCTGCATGTCATAGCAGAGACTCAGGCTTCACGTCAGCCACCACTGCAACAGTCCATTGTCATATATTTAGGCCCAGCACACAGGCAGAGGAGAGAGGTCCCGTAACTGAGAATCTGGCTTCATGTCAGCAGAGAATCAGTCTGCATGTCATAGCAGAGAATCAGGCTTCACGTCAGCCACCACTGGAACAGTCCATTCTCAGATATTTAGGCCCCGGCACCCAGGCAGAGGAGAGAGGTCCCGTAACAGAGAGTCTGGCTTCATGTCAGCAGAGAATCAGTCTGCATGTCATAGCAGAGAATCAGGCTTCACGTCAGCCACCACTGCCACAGTCCATTGTCATATATTTAGGCCCAGCACCCAGGCAGAGGAGAGAGGTCCCGTAACAGAGAATCTGTCTTCATGTCAGCAGAGAATCAGTCTGCATGTCATAGCAGAGAATCAGGCTTCACGTCAGCCACCACTGCAACAGTCCATTGTCATATATTTAGGCCCTGCACACAGGCAGAGGAGAGAGGTCCCGTAACAGAGAATCTGGCTTCATGTCAGCAGAGAATCAGTCTGCATGTCATAGCAGAGAATCTGGCTTCACGTCACCCAACATTGGAACAGTCCATTGGCATATATTTAGGCCCAGGCTCCCAGGCAGAGGAGAGAGGTCCCATAACAGAGAATCTGGCTTCATGTCAGCAGAGAATCAGTCTGCATGTCATAGCAGAGACTCAGGCTTCACGTCAGCCACCACAGCAACAGTCCATTGTCATATATTTAGGCCCAGCACCCAGGCAGAGGAGAGAGGTCCCGTAACAGAGAATCTGGCTTCATGTCAACAGAGAATCAGTCTGCATGTCATAGCAGAGAATCAGGCTTCACGTCAGCCACCACTGTAACAGTCCATTGTCATATATTTAGGCCCAGAACACAGGCAGAGGAGAGAGGTCCCGTAACAGAGAATCTGGCTTCATGTCAGCAGAGAATCAGTCTGCATGTCATAGCAGAGAATCAGGCTTCACGTCACCCAACATTGGAACAGTCCATTGGCATATATTTAGGCCCAGGCACCCAGGCAGAGGAGAGAGGTCCCGTAACAGAGAATCTGTCTTCATGTCAGCAGAGAATCAGTCTGCATGTCATAGCAGAGAATGAGGCTTCAGGTCAGCCACCACTGCAACAGTCCATTGTCATATATTTAGGCCCAGCAACCAGGCAGAGGAGAGTGGTCCCGTAACAGAGAATCAGGCTTCATGTCAGCAGAGAATCAGTCTACATGTCATAGCAGAGAATCAGGCTTCACGTCAGCCACCACTGTAACAGTCCATTGTCATATATTTAGGCCCAGCACACAGGCAGAGGGGAGAGGTCCCGTAACAGAGAATCTGGCTTCATGTCAGCAGAGAATCAGTCTGCATGTCATAGCAGAGAATCAGGCTTCACGTCAGCCACCACTGCAACAGTCCATTGTCATATATTTAGGCCCAGCACCCAGGCAGAGGAGAGAGGTCCCGTAACAGAGAATCTGGCTTCATGTCAGCAGAGAATCAGTCTGCATGTCATAGCAGAGAATCAGGCTTCACGTCACCCAACATTGGAACAGTCGATTGGCATATATTTAGGCCCAGGCACCCAAGCAGAGGAGAGAGGTCCCGTAACAGAGATTCTGTCTTCATGTCAGCAGAGAATCAGTCTGCATGTCATAGCAGGGAATCAGGCTTCACGTCTACCAACATTGGAACAGTCGATTGGCATATATTTAGGCCCAGGCACCCAGGCAGAGGAGAGAGGTCCCGTAACAGAGAATCTGGCTTCATGTCAGCAGAGAATCAGTCTGCATGTCATAGCAGAGAATCAGGCTTCACATCACCCAACATTGGAACAGTCGATTGGCATATATTTAGGCCCAGGCACCCAGGTAGAGGAGAGAGGTCCCGTAACAGAGAAACTGTCTTCATGTCAGCAGAGAATCAGTCTGCATGTCATAGCAGAGAATCAGGCTTCACGTCACCCAACATTGGAACAGTCCATTGGCATATATTTAGGCCCCGGCACCCAGACAGAGGAGAAGTTCATTCAACTTTGGGTAGCCTCGCAATATAATGGTAAAATGAAAATAAAAATAGGATTGAATGAGGAAGTGCCCTGGAGTACAATAATATATGGTTAAGGGAAGGTAGTTGATGTCTAATCTGCACAAGGGATGGACAGGTCCTGTGGGATCCATGCCTGGTTCATTTTTATGAACGTCAGCTTGTCCACATGGGCTGTAGACAGCCGGCTGCGTTTGTCTGTAATGACGCCCCCTGCCGTGCTGAATACACGTTCAGACAAAACGCTGGCCGCCGGGCAGGCCAGCACCTCCAAGGCATAAAAGGCTAGCTCTGGCCACGTGGACAATTTAGAGACCCAGAACATAAATGGGGCCGAACCATCAGTCAGTACGTGGAGGGGTGTGCACACGTACTGTTCCACCATGTTAGTGAAATGTTGCCTCCTGCTAACACGTTGCGTATCAGGTGGTGGTGCAGTTAGCTGTGGCGTGTTGACAAAACTTTTCCACATCTCTGCCATGCTAACCCTGCCCTCAGAGGAGCTGGCCGTGACACAGCTGCCTTGGCGACCTCTTGCTCCTCTTCTGCCTTGGCCTTGGGCTTCCACTTGTTCCCCTGTGACATTTGGGAATGCTCTCAGTAGCGCGTCTACCAATGTGCGCTTGTACTCGCGCATCTTCCTATCACGCTAAGATGGGCACATTGTCTTTGTACCGTGGATCCAGCAGGGTGGCAACCCAGTAGTCCGCACACGTTAAAATGTGGGCAACTCTGCTGTCGTTGCGCAGGCACTGCAGTATGTAGTCGCTCATGTGTGCCAGGCTGCCCAGGGGTAAGGACAAGCTATCTTCTGTGGGAGGCGTATCGTCATCGTCCTGCCTTTCCCCCCAGCCACGCACCAGTGATGGGCCCGAGCTGCGTTGGGTGCCACCCCGCTGTGACCAGGCTTCATCCTCATCCTCCTCCACCTCCTCCTCATCCTCGTCCTCCTCGTCCTCCAGTAGTGGGCCCTGGCTGGCCACATTTGTACCTGGCCTCTGCTGTTGCAAAAAACCTCCCTCTGAGTCACTTCGAAGAGACTGGCCTGAAAGTGCTAAAAATGACCCCTCTTCCTCCTCCTCCTCCTCCTGGGCCACCTCCTCTTCCATCATCGCTCTAAGTGTCATTGCCACTGGCCATGTTGGTGGAGTACTCGAAACAGCGCAACAGGGCACACAGGTCTTGCATGGAGGCCCAGTCATTGGTGGTGAAGTTGTGCTGTTCCGTAATGCGACTGACCCGTGCGTGCTGCAGCTGAAACTCCACTATGGCCTGCTGCTGCTCGCACAGTCTGTCCAGCATGTGCAAGGTGGAGTTCCACCTGGTGGGCACGTCGCATATGAGGCGGTGAACGGGAAGGCCGAAGTTACGCTGTAGCGCAGACAGGCGAGCAGCAGCAGGATGTGAACGCCGGAAGCGCGAACAGACGGCCCGCACTTTATGCAGCAGCTCTGACATGTCGGGGTAGTTGTGAATGAACTTCTGCACCACCAAATTCAGCACATGCGCCAAGCATGGGATGTGCGTCAAACCGGCTATTCCCAGAGCTGCAACGAGATTTTGCCCATTATCGCACACCACCAGGCCGGGCTTGAGGCTCACCGGCAGCAACCACTCGTCGGTCTGTTGTTCTATACCCCGCCACAACTCCTGTGCGGTGTGGGACCTGTCCCCCAAACATATGAGTTTTAGAATGGCCTGCTGACGTTTACCCCGGGCTGTGCTGAAGTTGGTGGTGAAGGTGTGTGGCTGACTGGATGAGCAGGTGGAAGAAGAGGAGGAGGAAGCTGAGTAGGAGGAGGTGGCAACAGGAGGCAACGAATGTTGCCCTGCGATCCTTGGCGGCGGAAGGACGTGCGCCAAACAGCTCTCTGCCTGTGTCACTACCAGAGCTTTGAGACGTTCTCATAGCTCTGTTTTCACACCCCTGTGATGATGTCACTACTAGAGCTAGGAGGAGTTCTCTTCCCTGTTTCTCCGCCTCTGTGATGAGGTCTTTACTTTTGGTTTCCTTCCTCCCAGCTGTTCCTCCTGTGTTTGATTTCGCTGCCTTTAAATCACCCCTCCTCCTTTGTAGAGGTGCGGATTATACTCTTCATTTTGAGCTGTATCTCTCGCTTGTGTGTCTTCACCTGTGTTACTTCTCTTCACTGGATCTGTGTCCTGCTGATGCGAGTACTTCAGATATCGTCTGCTGACTTCGGATCTGTTTGCACTGCGGCTGCAGCACCTCAGTTAAGTGTACAGACATTGTGTTTATCTATTCTTTGCTGACTGGATCCGAGTCGACCCCGGTTCCCTCCATATACTGAGCAGGGCACCGGTGGCTGTGCCCCTTCCACTATTGTAGGGGTTTCAGTGGTCTTCAGCCTCAGGTACGTGGGCATGTCTCGATCTACCATTCGGATCCGGACATGCGCATAGCAGCTTAGGGAGAGCTTTTAGGGTCTGACAGGGGTCACCCTTATTCCTCCCTAGAGTGGGTCCGTCAGTTGTTATTCTCTGTGTACACTCTCATTTACAGCCGTGACAGCCTGGGGACCAGCTGCCACTACATTTACCCAGTATGCAGTTATGGAGATATAGCGTCCCTGGCCGTGCTTACTGGTCCACGTATCTGTGGTTAGGTGGACCTTGCCACAGATGGCGTTGCGCACTGCACACTTGATTTTATCGGATACTTGGTTGTGCAGGGAAGTCACGGCTCTCTTGGAGAAGTAGTGCCGTCTAGGAACAACATACTGTGGGACAGCAAGCGACATGAGCTGCTTGAAGCTGTCTGTGTCCACCAGCCTAAATAACAGCATTTCATAGGCCAGTAGTTTAGAAATGCTGGCATTCAGGGCCAGGGATCGAGGGTGGCTAGGTGGGAATTTACGCTTTCTCTCAAATGTTTGTGAGATGGAGATCTGAACGCTGCCGTGTGACATGGTTGAGATGCTTGGTGACGGAGGTGGTGGTGTTGGTGGTACATCCCCTGTTTGCTGGGCGGCAGGTGCCAACGTTCCTCTAGAGGCGGAGGAAGAGGCCGAGGCGGCAGCAGCAGAAGAGGCCGAGGCGGCAGCAGCAGAAGAGGTAGCAGGGGGAGCCTGAGTGACTTCCTTGTTTTTAAGGTGTTTACTCCACTGCAGTTCATGCTTTGCATGCAGGTGCCTGGTCATGCAGGTTGTGCTAAGGTTCAGAACGTTAATGCCTCGCTTCAGGCTCTGATGGCACAGCGTGCAAACCACTCGGGTCTTGTCGTCAGCACATTGTTTGAAGAAGTGCAATGCCAGGGAACTCCTTGAACCTGCTTTGGGGTGCTCGGTTCCAGGTGGCGGCGGTCAGTAGCAGGCGGAGTCTCTTGGCGGCGGGTGTTCTGCTTTTGCCCACTGCTCCCTCTTTTGCTAGGCTGTTGGCTCGGTGTCACCACTGCCTCTTCCTCCGAACTGTGAAAGTCAGTGGCACGACCTTCATTCCATGTGGGGTCTAGGACCTCATCGTCCCCTGCATCGTCTTCCACCCAGTCTTGATCCCTGACCTCCTGTTCAGTCTGCACACTGCAGAAAGACGCAGCAGTTGGCACCTGTGTTTCGTCATCATCAGAGACATGCTGAGGTGGTATTCCCATGTCCTCATCATCAGGAAACATAAGTGGTTGTGCGTCAGTGCATTCTATGTCTTCCACCGCTGGGGAAGGGCTAGGTGGATGCCCTTGGGAAACCCTGCCAGCGGAGTCTTCAAACAGCATAAGAGACTGCTGCATAACTTGCGGCTCAGGCAGTTTCCCTGGTATGCATGGGGGTGATGTGACAGACTGATGGGCTTGGTTTTCAGGTGCCATCTGTGCGCTTTCTGCAGAAGACTGGGTGGGAGATAATGTGAACGTGCTGCATCCACTGTTGGCCACCCAATTGACTAATGCCTGTACCTGCTCAGGCCTTACCATCCTTAGAACGGCATTGGGCCCCACCAAATATCACTGTAAATTATAGCGGCTACTGGGACCTGAGGTAGTTGGTACACTAGGACGTGTGGCTGTGGCAAATCGGCCACGTCTTCTCCCAGCACTAGAGGGTCCACTAACACCACCACGACCATGTCCGCGTCCGCGTCCCTTACTAGATCTTTTCCTCATTGTTACCGTTCACCACAATAAGAAAAATATTATTTGGTCCAATGTATTGAATTCCAATTCAGGCCTTTTTTCACAGACATCTAACACTATCTGGCTATCTATTTAGGTACCGTATTACACTAATACAGGCACAGCAGTAACAACAGATTTAGCTGGATATAAATTTGAGGCCTAGTATTTAGGCGCTGGGTGACAGGTATAGGTTTACTGACCGAATTAGACTTGGAAATGCACAGTAGCGTGTGTGTGAAGTTATTCAGAATGACCCTATGTGCACCTTGAATCTTATATACCCTTTTAGGGATAGATTTAAAATAGCTCTGATACAGCAGAAACCACTAAATTAGGAAATTGCTAAATTGGGAATTGTATTTCAACCCAGAACAAAAAATGTGCTTTGACGGACACTAAATAACTTGACCAGCCACAGCAGTACAGCAGTAACGACAGATTTAGCTGGATATAAATTTGAGGCCTAGTATTTAGGCGCTGGTTGACAGGTATAGGTTTACTGACAGAATTAGACTTGGAAATGCACAGTAGCGTGTGTGTGAAGTTATTCAGAATGACCCTATGTGCACCTTGAATCTTATTTACCCTTTTAGGGATAGATTTAAAATAGCTCTGATATAGCAGAAACCACTAAATTAGGAAATTGCTAAATTGGGAATTGTATTTCAAACCAGAACAAAAAATGTGCTTTGACGGACACTAAATAACTTGACCAGCCACAGCAGTACAGCAGTAACGACAGATTTAGCTGGATATAAATTTGAGGCCTAGTATTTAGGCGCTGGGTGACAGGTATAGGTTTACTGACAGAATTAGACTTGGAAATGCACAGTAGCGTGTGTGTGAAGTGATTCAGAATGACCCTATGTGCACCTTGAATCTTATATACCCTTTTAGGGATAGATTTAAAATAGCTCTGATACAGCAGAAACCACTAAATTAGGAAATTGCTAAATTGGGAATTGTATTTCAACCCAGAACAAAAACTGTGCTTTGATGGACACTAAATAACTTGACCAGCCACAGCAGTAACGACAGATTTTGCTGGATATAAATTTGAGGCCTATTATTTAGGCGCTGGGTGACAGGTATACGTTTACTGACAGAATTAGACTGGGATATGGCCAAAAAATAACCACACCATTGAGGCTTAAATGCATTTGGTGACAGGCTCAGCTTGCCCCTGATGTAGTATATGGCCAAAAAATAACCACACTATTGCTGGTTAAATGCACTTGGTGTGACAGCTTGACCCTGATGTAGGATTTAGCCAAAAAACATCCACACCATTGAGGGTTAAATGCACTTGGTGACATTCTCAGATTGCCCCTGATGTAGTATATGGCCAAAAAATAACCACACTATTGCTGGTTAAATGCACTTGGTGTGACAGCTTGACCCTGATGTAGGATTTAGCCAAAAAACAACCACACCATTGAGGGTTAAATGCACTCGGTGGCAGCTTGTGCTGGCACACCACAAGACACAAAATGGCCGCCGATCACCCCAGGAAAAAGTGACTGAAAAACGCTCTGGGCAGCCTAAAAACAGTGAGCAATTCAATAGCAGCAGTTCAATCATCCACAGCTGCAGATCGATCTCTGAATGAAGTCTTTTGGAGGAGTTAATCACTGCCTAATCTCGCCCTAACGTCGCAGCTTCAACCTCTCCCTATGCTGATCAGAGCAGAGTGATGGGCGGCGCTAAGTGACTCCAGCTTAAATAGAGGCTGGGTCACATGGTGCTCCGGCCAATCACAGCCATGCCAATAGTAGGCATGGCTGTGACGGCCTCTTGGGGCAAGTAGTATGACGCTTGTTGATTGGCTGCTTTGCAGGCTTTCAAAAAGTGCTAAGAAAGCGACGAACACCGAACCCGAACCCGGACTTTTACGAAAATGTCCGGGTTCGGGTCCGTGTCACGTACACCCCAAAATTCGGTACGAACCCGAACTATACAGTTCGGATTCGCTCATCCCTAGTGATTATGTGGCTGGAGGTACATTAGGCAGTTACTGGCTAAAAATTGTACTGTCGGCCAGTGGAGTACAGGCCCCAAACATTGGACATTCACCGGACAGAGAACATCAAGTGTTTATGTGGCTGTAAGTATATTAGACGGTCATTGGATATCAATTTTACTACAGGCCAGTGGAGTACAGGCCCCAAAAATTATTCATTCACCATACAGAATAGAACAAGTGATTATGTGGCTGGTGGTACATTGGGCAGTCAACATAAAACTATTTCACTGTTGGCCAGTTAGATCACAGGCCCCAAAAATGATGAATTCACTGTACAGAAAATATAAAATAATTATGTGGCTGGAGGTATATCAGATGATCAATGGATATCATTTTTACTGCAGGGCAGTACAAATACATGTCAAATACATATGTTTAAAAGAACTAAAAATATAAAATTGGATAAAAAAAAAAGGCTAACAAAATCCCCCTTCTTGAATAAACCCCAAATGATAATAGGTGAAATTCGATAACACGAGGTCGTCACAGGTGTTGAATTCCTCCAAGGCCCAAACAAAAGGCCTTTTATGCCGCTGTATTTACATAAGACAGTGACCATTCTTTGTTCTGGGTGGTGGCGGATATGTATGGGCTGGCATGAGAAAATTCAATTACACGTGGTAGTCAGAGGTGTTGAATTCCTCCGAGATCCATTCATTTTTAGAAATGTGAGGTAGCCCACACTGTCGTGAGCTAGGCAAGTGTGCTCATCAGTCACTATCTACCCCTGCTGCACTGAACAAACTTTTGGACAGGACACTCGACAAGGGGCAAGCCAAGAGTTCCATGGCAAATTGTGCCAGCTCTGGCCTGCACACCCAGGAGTACAGGGGTTTCTCGTTTCTAAGAGTATCCACATCGGCCATTAACCCGATGTAGTTGGACACCTGTCGGTCTAGGTGTTCCCTGAGGCTGGATGCGGAGGGCGGCTGCAAGAATGATCTCATATCCACACATCTTCAAACTGCTCTCTTCTTGATTGCGAGGTAGGATTGATACCCTCAACTGTTTCACTGTGAGTGAAAATTTCTCTGTCAGCTCCCGCAACAGCAGTATGCAGCATCCCTCGAAGCAATGCCTGGAAATACTGCATTCTGCCAGCCCTCTGTGATGCTGGTAACATGTCCGCCATTTTGTGTTTGTATTGGAGACTAAGTACTTTGCCACCCAGTACTGGTCCTTGCCCTTTATGCATTTTATACGGGGTCCCTCTTCAAACACTGGAGCATGAAGGCCCCCATTTGCACTAAATTGGAAGTGGTTGAGCGCCCTGGCTCCTGCTCATCGTCCTCGGTCTCCTCCCCCCATTCACGGACAACACCAGGGATCACAGAAAAGTTTAAAGCCTGCTCTTCTTGTTCCACCTCCTCCCCCCAGACACCATCCTCCTCTGACTCGTCTTAAGACTCCTGCTGACTTGTCTCAGAGGGAGTAGGCCCCCCTTGGAATTCATTACTCATCTACCTGCTCCTGCTCCTCGACGGCTTGATCAATGACACAACAAAATGCACACTCCAGAAAGAAGGCGTAAGGTACGATGTCACTAATGGTGCCCTGGCTGCGACTGACCAGTTGCTGCAGAAGTCTGCATGTGTCGCGCATGAGCAGCCACTGGCGCAGTGAAAAGAAACCAAGCTCCCCAGAACCTGTCCTGCTGCAGAGTTCATACAGGTAGTCGTTTATGGCAAGTTGCTGCTAGAGCAGCCTATCAAACATATGCAAAGTAGAGACACCTGACAGGTAGGGGGTTTCGCCTCTGAACTTCAGCAAGGCGAGACATGGCCGTTTAAGATCTTCTAATATGGGCAGAGATTTTCCTGGCCCGCCGAAAGACATTCTGGATCCTGGAGTATTTGGCAACGAATCGCTGCACGACTAAGTTTTAGGACGTGTGCCATGCACGGCACACGTGTGTCATTTTGCCCTGTTTTCAGCATGGTCAGCAGATTTGCACCGTTGTCGCACACCACTTTACCAACTGTCAAATTGAGCTGGGTTAGCCACTGATTGGCCTGTGACTGCAGAGCTCAAAGCAGTGCAGGAACAGTGTGGATTTTGGCTTCCAGGCACAACAGTTGCAACACATCATGGCAACTTCTCACCTGGCACGTCAAATAGGTTCTATGGAGCTTGGGTGGTGCACTGGAAGAGGCAGTAGCAGTGGAGTAGGAGGAGGAGAAGAAGAGGAAGAACTGCATGCAATCCGTGGCGGTAACACCAAATCCACACCATTGCAACGGGTTGCATGCTTGACAGCTGTCAGAAGGTTCACCCAGTGGGCAGAAAAAGTTATGTACCTTCCCTGTCCATGTTTGCTAGAACACGTGTCCTTGGTCAGATGTATCTTGGCACCAACACTGTGTGCCAGAGATACATTCACTTGTCGCTGAACATGGCCATATAGATCTGGGATGCCCTTCTGAGGGAAATATTTCCATCCGGGGACCTTTCATTGTGGTGTGCCAATGGCCACAAATTTCCTAAAGGCCTCCAATTACACCAGTTTATATGGCAGCAGTTAGCAGGCTAGCAGTTCCGACAAACCAGCGGTCAGCCGTCGGGCAAGAGGGTTATCCAGAGTCATCAACTTTTTACATTCGAACATTTGGTCCACGGAAGCCTGCCGTTTTCCAGATTAACTCGATTAGGTCACGGTGAAAGGGGAAGTGGAGGACAAATGGGAGGAGAGAGAAAAAGGAGAAGAGGCAGGGTGTGGAGCGCTGGGAGTGTGGTTTTGTGGGTTATGACAGTGTTGCTCCCACTGGGCTCGGTGATGGGAGGCCAGGTGCCTTTTTAGGTGGTCATCCCTAGGTGAGTGTTGGGCTTACCGCAACTTATGCAGCACGGGCTGAAGATGGCAACACTATTGTCAGCAGCTGACACATAAAAAAAAGCCCACACTGCCGAGCCATGTGTCGGCATCCTGAGAGCGCCAGATGTGACTGTACATGGTGGATGGCTCGCTCGAGATACATTTTTAGTCTGCTTTTTGCCTCCTTTGCACTGAGAGTTCTGCCTGCTTTATCTCCTTCTCCTCCATATCTGCTGCTCTGTCTCTCCCTATGAACTCCCCTCCTCTTCCTCTCTTGTGGGCACCCATGTGACATCCATCGACACGTCATTATTGTCACCTTCACCACCACTGACATTAGAGATCTCGGAGTAGGCAGCAACAGCCATTGGGCTGATCTGGGTACTGTCATCAGATTGCTGGGCGGCAGCCGTTACTACCTCCTCTTCCTGATCCGATGCCAAGAATGGCTATGCATCGGTAAGGTCTGGGAATGGATGGGAAAATAATTCCTCTGACTCGAGTGGAGGGGATATGGTGGTGGTGGTGGTGTCTTTGAGGGTGCACACAGCAGAGAGTGTGGAGGGTGCAGATACAGAGGATGAGGAGGGTGCAGAAGCGGAAGGCTGAGTGAGCCACTCAACGAACTCTGGTGCATCATTTGACGTAATCACACGCACCTTCTCCAATTTAGGCTCCGGCTTGGTGCACCTGCCCGACCCCTACCACCCCTGTGGAGTGGCCTGCCTCTTCCTCTGCCTGTCATTTTCAAAATGACCCAGTGACAACGTCCCTATAGAAGAGCAGTGTTTGTTGAAGCCGGTGTATCGCAGGCCTCAATCAATATTTGGTAGAAGCCGGTATATCAATCCCCTCTATCAGTATTTTGTGGAAACATGCATATAGAACCCCTTAATGAGTATTTGCTGGAAGACGGTAAATCAAACCCCTTAGGCTCCATTCACACGTCCTTAATTGTGGTCCGCATTCGTTCCGCAATTGTGCGGAACGAGTGCAGACCCTGCGAACCCATTCATTCTCTATAGGAAAGGAATAGATGTGGACAGCACACAGTGTGCTGTCCGCTTCCGCATTTCCGGAGCGCACCGCCAATCTTCTGGTCCGCGGCTCTGGAAAAAAATTAGAAAATGTCCTATTATTGTCTGCTCTTGCAGACAAAAATAGGTATTTCTATTTCTATCAGTATTTAGTGGAAACAGGTATATAGAACCCCTTAAAGAGGACCTTTTCACTACTTTAAAAACTAAAAACTAACTACAGTATATCTGTGGGCGCTCCGTTCGCCCGGTATAGGCTCCAGTGTCTGCAGCTCCCTCTGTTGTACTGGGCAGAGTTTTTGTTTCAGGGTTGCCCAGTACAACATAGGGGCCCGTGCAGTGACTGTATTCTACTACACGGGCCCCGCTCACTGTATAATCGTATCTCTAATAGTTAATTGTTATGTATATACCGTAATCGCATAATCAGCGCCTGTATACTTACAAACGCTCGGTAGGTAGCAGAGAGGAGAGAGGAGGGAGGAGGCAGGCCGGGAGGACGGGCGCTGGCAGCGTGAGTCACTACGTCACGCGCCTGCGCCGCCCACTTTATGAATGAAACAGGCGGCGTGGGCGTATGACGTAGTGACTCACTCTGCCAGCGACCGTCCTCCCGGCCTGCCTCCTCCCTCCTCTCTGCTACCTACTTCTCCCGGATATGGTGGTAGTACTACGGAGCAGTTCATCATTCAAAAAACGGAACAAAATAGAGAAAAAATGCAGAAAGCCAGTCAGGACCTTAAAAATTTTCTCTTTGATAAGGCCCACCATAGTTTGTTTTTTAAGGGACAGAAATATTTTTTGGAGTCAGGATGACCAGGCAGGCTCTTAGCTAGGATAGTTAAGCAACAAGAGAACAGGAGGAAGGAAATAACTGGCATTCGTGGGCCTGACAGTAGGATCATATGAGATTTGGAGGGTATAGCTGAGGTTTTTCGGGAATACTTTGCAGCGGTCTACAGGGCGGCTCCTCCTGTGCTGGACAGCCTTGTGGACGCTTATCTGAATGGTCTTTCTTTTCCGGTTCTTTCAGAAGGCCAGAGAGTCTCCCTGGAGAGGGAGATAACCGTCCAGGAGATCCATTTGGCCCTTGGATCAATATGGGGTAGCTCGTCTCCGGGGCTGGATGGCCTTCCGTATGAATTTTACAGGAAATATGGGGATATAGTCCTCCTGTATCTTTCAGAAGTATTTACAAAGGGGCTGCAGGGAGAAGGCCTCCCTACCTCCATGTATGAGGCACTGTATGAGAAACTGACTGTTTTAATTCCAAAAAAAGATAAAGATATTTTGGAGATGGGTGCTTATAGACCTATTTCTTTAATTAATACTGATATTAACCTGCTCTCCAAGGTCCTGGCTAATTGACTTTCCAAGGTGATTACATCACTAATTCACCCAGACCAAAATGGGTTTATGCCCGGGAGGGGTACCCATTATAATATACATCACTTGTTTGCTAATATTCAAACCTCCGGGGGGACTGCCCGCTCGATCCTGTTGTTAGATGCCACAAAGGCCTTCGACAGGGTTGAGTGGAGTTTCCTCTGGAGGGTGATGGGAAGAATGGGATTTGGTCCAAGGTTTATAGCCATGGTCCGTTTGCTTTACAAATCCCCCTTGGCCAAACTTAGGATCAATCGGACCCTGACTAGGACTTTGATGTTGGAGAGAGGCATCCGTCAAGGATGTCCTCTCTAGCCACTCCTATTTAACATTTATATTGAGCCTTTGGCCATAAAAATCAGACAGGATTCGGGGGTTCTTGGATTTGGGATTGCGGGAGATCATGATCGGATTTCTTTGTATGCAGACGATATTCTGTTTTTTATGCAACAGACCAATATCATCCTGCCAAAAGTTATGGAGATTGTAGAATTGTACTCCAGGTTCTCGGGCCTGGATGTAAATTGGTCCAAAACCACCCTCCTCCCTATAGATAAGCCACAATGGTTAGTGGAGAATCTACCTCTGGACCTGGGGGTCGAGGATTCCATGAAGTACTTGGGGATAAATGTCTCTGCTAATATTCAGGACTATGTTCAACTTAATTTACTCCCGGCCATTATGAAGATTAGATCTAAAATTAAAATATGGCATTGGTAGGGTCTCCTTGGTGAAAATGATAGTTCTTCCCCAACTGCTTTATGTTCTCCGAAATTCCCCAGTTTGGATAGAGCACAAATTCTTTAAATTGATAGAGAAGATGATCAATGATTTGTTATGGGGGAGAAAGCGGGTAAGGCTGAAACTGGATAATTTTGCAATGCCGCTGGAACGGGGGGGGGGGGGGGGGGGGTTTGAACCTTCCCAGTTTCAGAGGATATTTTATTGTGTCTCAGCTATGTCTTTTTCATGAGTGGGAGTCCAGCCCCCTATGTAAAAAATTAGTGGATCAATTTGGTTTTCTTGACTTCTTTACTCTATTAGAGTCAGAATGCCTAATGAGTCAGAGGCAGGAGTTTGGAAGTTTAGTTAAGCTTGTTACCAGGGCCTGGAAATTGATCAGGCGCTGGCTTTCCATCACATCCCCATAGGTTTGCACTCCACTATGGTTAAATCAAAGACTTCCAGTGCTGGGGGACCTTGATTGCCAGCAGTACTGGAGGTCTAAGAATATTCACTACATAGCGCAAGTAGTTGGTGATGGTCGGATCCTCTCTCTTGAGGAGATTGTGCAGAAGGAAAACACAGGAGAAATAGTTTGGTTTAGATATTTTCAGTTACGATTGTCACTTTGTAGTATTGTGGATAGAACTTTACTAAGTATAGACACGTCGAGATTTTTGCACAGTCTAATAAAGAAAAATAATTACGTCAAGGCTAAGCAGGACATGACATGTTTTTTGGATTGTCTCTCACCTGGACAAAAGTCCTGGAGACTCACTTACCCTAACCTATCTTTTGAGGCACATAGTTGTTCAGTTTAATATTATGCACAGGACATATGTAATGTCGCTGTGGCTTTAGAGGCGTGGACTACAAGATAACTCCAACTGCATACGTTATGGGAGCCCGAATTCAGACTATCTTTATCTGTTTTGGGATTGCCCCCTTTTAGATGGTTATTGGGGAGCAATACAAGAACTTCTTGTGTGGCGATTGGTTAATTAATTCTCTTCTCTTAAATGATCCTCTTAGTGCAGAGATATTGCTGATAAACAACCTCCTCATATAGGCCTTCAAAGTATCCCATACACAGCCAATACCAGCTGAGGGGTAATTAATCTGCCAAAAGGAGGTTATCTTTTTTTAAATAAACTGATAGTCATCCATTATAGCCAACCAATGTGGGTTCAATCTAAATAACGAGTCTGATTTGACCTGACCTGACCCTACCAGAATTTCTATTGAGAGGGAGAGTGATCTGAGAGAGTTCTCGTCCCGTATTTAAATGATTTAATATTTCTAATATTGTCTCTATTGGTCAGTGCCAGGTCAATCCTGGACATTGACCTCCCTCCATTGCTAACACATGAGAAGGCACTCTTTGCCCTCCCCATATACTCCCACACATCCACAAAGCCAGTCTCTCGGCAGAAACGTGACAGCAGCGTCTCAGTCCCACTGATTGTGGTGCTGGGATCTGCTGTCAACCTGTCTCTACTGGGATCCATCACATTGTTGATGTTGCCTGTCAGAACCAACCGACAATCTGGCCACCATTCCACAAAGGACAACAAGCAATTGAGGGGGTGCAAGGAGAATGATGGAGGTATATAAAAAAAAAAGGCAAGGATATATGGCTAACCCCAAAGTCTACCATAGAGAAAAACAAATCTTCCCTGATCATCTATCCAGGAATCAGTCAGGACAAAATTCACTGCTTGGTGTATCAAGACTGATACCCCTCTAGAGTAACTATTACATTTTGAATGGTAAATCTGTGCTGCCCAGACTTCCCCCCAAATGAGGGGTCACTGTCCCTGAAAAATGAGTCTCAACCAAACAGACTATTGCAGGGAGGTAACTCTGAATTGTGTCCATCAATGCCTGTCTTTTAGCTCTCTATCCAAGGCCCCTGACATTCCAAGATAAAATCTTAACCATTACTCAACTACGGAAAAAACACACAAAAAATTAAAACCCACCGGGCAGACAGCATACTCTGAGGTTCCTCCCCCCTCTCCCTCCCCGCCCAAAACCCTGTGACCCTCTTGCTCCATCACTACCTGTGACAGACCCCCTAACTAGGACCATCCCTCCCCCACTCCCTCAGCCGAACCTCCAAAAATAGTAAAAAAAACACAAATTTTAAACATTTTTCCGGTCTAACCAATCGGTAGCCGCATCTGGAGTATCAAAAAAGAGAACATTATCATTAAACACAATCCTTAGTTCAGCCGGATATAAAAAAGAGTACTTAATATCCTTGGACTGAAGACGTTTCTTAACGTCCAGAAAAGCGTGTTTCTTATCTTGCACTCCCTTTGAAAAATCCGGAAAGAAAGAGCGTTTACATCCATTATGCAAAATCGAGGGGGAATCTCGTGCTCACCTCAAAATCATATCTCTATCAGAAGCGGCCAAGATCTTAATTATCACTGTCCTTGGCAGCCGCCCCGGAATGGGTTTACCCCCAGGGATTCGATGGGCCTTTTCGATTAAAAATAAGGGTGAAAAATATTCCTTCCCGAAATTGTCAAAAATAATGGATTGTATTATTCCTACTAGATTTTTATCATCCTCAGCCAAATAATTTGTACATTAGATCTTGTTGACTGATCTTCTAAATCAACCGTTTGTTTTTTTTGTTTTGTTTTTTCAGGTAGCTTCTTGCTCCAAATTGATCACTGTATTTTCTAATTCTTTAATTCTATCCCGGATCTTTGTCAAATTGTCCTTTATAATAAGAACATCTGTCTGTATTGACCCCAATTTCACTGCCATGCTTTGTATCGCCTTTCCATTATTATTATTAACAGCTGATAAAATTTCCTCTAATGGAGAGGAGTTATCCATAAAAGTTTCCCCATCTCCAATATGGGAGTCCCCCTCAAGTGCCTCCTCTGGTCTGTGTTCTGAAATATTCTCTCTCGTGCTAATATACGGCTTCACTTTTAATCCCAACCTTGTGCTTTGGAGATCTCAGAAACTGGTCAATTCTAGAAGACTCAATTTGTTTCTGCATTGCCTTACCCCCAGTCAGGTTTGTTAAGCGTCTATTCTGTTTAGGGGCCATTTTTTAAAAAAAAATTTCCTTTTTAATTTTTTTCCTTTTTTTTTTTTTAAATTTTCTCTTTTTTTCCCTTTCTCTCCTTTACCCCCTTTTTCCCCCCCTTTCTTCCTTCTTTATTTCCTTTCTTCCTCACCGCCCCCTCCTCAGCTCCCTTTTATATATTTATTTATTTATTTTGTATTTTTTCCTTATTTTTTCCCTTCTCTCTCTCCCTCTTTCTCCCCTTTTCCTTTGGCTCAATTTCCAAATAAACAATAACAGAAACAGAAAACTCGGTGATGAGGGGTTAGAAAAAGGGGAACTGTAGTTAGCTGAGGAGGCGAGGAAAGCCAGAAATCACAAACAAGAACACAATATCCAAGGGGGGGGGGGGGGGAGTCAATCAGGTTAGATCTCACCCAACCACGATATTCGCAGTCTGATCCGGATCACAGCACCAATCCAGAAAGGCTATGGAGATGAACCGCCGGTCTTCACACCCCGTCCAAAAAGAAATGAGCAGGAAGATGAAACACCGGAGACAGACAGGGAGCCTGAAGACCCCTGCAGATCCAACACCGGCACAGGAAGCCAGCCGGACAGCAGACCATCCAGTTCCACCAGGCAGTACACAGGGGACGCAGCACACGGAGCGGACACCACCAAGTACAGCTCAGGACGCACACAACAGGGAGGGAGAGACAGCGTTCGGGACATCCGCACCTGCACCTCCCGCAGCAAGCAAGTGGTCCGATGTCCGTGAGTAATTCGGCACAGGAGGGGGTGCACGGAAGCACTACGAAGTTATTTGATCAGTTTTTGACCTGTAACTGACCAAATAAGTAAAGTGTGAACAGAGTTTAAGAGTGACGCCTGTCAACTGCCTGTCATACTGATTTACAATAACTGTTTCACTACTGTACAACAGCGGACTAGCTATGCACGTTTCTGCAAAGCACAGGGATGTACACAGAGATACACACTCCCTGCAGCAGGCAAATAGCTGATTTATAACGCGCTTCGTCAGAAATGAATTTGGATCAAATCAAAATTTTGGGAACAATTATGCGAAGCGTCCGAATCGAATTTGTGAAAACTTCACACATCTCTAATTACTATAGATACAAAAAACTAAACAAAAAGTGTTAGGAAACAATATGCCTTTATAGCAGTGAATAAGGAAAGTGGAACTTTTGTGTTATTACATCCTAAAGTGCTGAGGATAGATAAGAGGTTATAACAGGAAGAAATACTTACTCCATTTAGTGAATAAATCACAACAGTATAAATTATTCCAGCAACAGAAAGCACCATTAGTCCAGTGATGACTTTCCACACCTCTCTGTGAAGTTTCAAATTAATGGGTTTTGGATAGAGAATTGAACGTATTAGGTCTCCCATTGCAGTGTTGAACCCTAAATTTTAAAAAGTTTAAAAAGGTGTTACAAAAGTATTTACGTTTCTGAAATTGGTACATACATGAAATTACAAAGCTGAAGATGATAAATGGATTGCTAATCTATAAATCATTGCAGTACATAACCCAATATCTCTTATTAATGTGAACAGTCAGGGTATGTTCACAGGCAGATCTATTACAGACATTTCTGTGACTGTCCAAACCATATGTATAGGTTTGTGCCTGCAGCATTTGAGGGGACTTTTACAAATCAAATTTTGCTGTGTGCGAGCATACCCTTATGAAGCACAATAAGGTACGATGCTAGCAAGTGCAGTGACCAAAGGCTAACCAGTAGCAACTGGCACAGGGATGGTGGTTAGACCTCAAGAGGACAGTTGGAACACCACAGTAATGGCTGGGGTGTTCTAGGGCACTAATCCCTTTCATGGCCCTTAGAACAGTGCCATGACCATGGGAAATTCTGTTACAATGGCGGTTCATAGCCACCACTGTCCTGTGAGCACAGGTGCCAGCTTCTGATGCATGAATTAGGGCTTATATTGATTGTACCTCTGTCTTCAGCACTGCTTGGGTTCTACTGCTCTGTGAGCTGGGCTTGACTGTATCTAATTGCCAATCAGCTGTTGCTATATAGCTGCTCTTCTGACTTTACTTCCTCTCCTATGCATTGATCTTGCTAGGTCTCTCTCTAGCTAGCTTTCTCCTGTAAAAGAGCTATTATGCATTGGTCTACTTGTGTCTGTTCACTAATTCTCTGCTGTTTCACAGATTTGCATGAACTCTGTCAGCCTTGACCTGGCCTGTTTTTTTTTTTTTTTTATGTTTTTATTATTATCCATAGTCTGCAATACTATAATTGATGTTTTACATTATAAAAAATATATAAAATAAACAAAAAAAATAAGAAAAAATAAATTAAAATATTAACTGTTATCTCTATGTTCAGGTGAAAATAAAAGTATCAGGAAAATACAGATCGTGATTTCTTTGCATTATAAATTGTCTTATAAATTGACTATAAAAAGTCATTGTTTGCATGTACATAACTTATGGATTTATTGCTGGGAGAAGATTTTTTTTTTACTTTATTTTTGATTGTTAATGAAGGCTCCATATATATTGTTACAATAATGTCCAATAACCTTATGTAAGATATGTTTGGATGAACTCTTCCCCCAGATTTCCAATTTGCTTTAAACTTGTCATATTTGTTTTGTCATATTACAATGATAATACATAATACAATTTGTATAAAAAAATTTTTATTTCCTCCACTGTTGGGGGGAACTGGGTTTTTTCATCCAAATAGCTGTGTGAGCTGTGACTAAAATGTGACCAATAACTAACCAGAGATTTGGTTCAGATTGAGAAGTGATTGAGCTAATTAGGGGGTTCTTGGAAGAGTTACAACCATAACTGTTTTTATGAAATAAAAAATATCCATCAAAAAGATTTGTATTAATGAACAACCTTGGCCTGTTATTAACTACATGTATTGCTTGTTTCCTCAGCGCTCTACAACAGGATATGGGGTTGTACTACTAAACTTCACCCATACACAAACTAATGAGAGCATATCAGTTCTTACCAGTAATAATGACGCTTTATGATAATACAGCAAAATATAGTAAAAGATAGTAGCAGAGGTTACAAAAACAGAATATATACATCATGACTAACCACAGCTTCAATTGGACACTGCACAAGAAGAATTTCAGATGGTCTGTGGTAGCAGGTTGGTTGCCAGAAAATTGTATCTATAGTCACTCATGGTGTCTGTGTGTACTGTATGGGTGTATTATATGTATATTGTGGATTTAAGTTGCTCTATAGACCATAAGTCATAAGACTGCAACATCACAAGCAGGATTTTCAAAATCAATACACACAGCCATGCATTGCCACAAAATGTGTTTCTAATTCTGCTGTAATAAATAATAATATTTTAAAGCAGGAGTAGATCTTTTTTGGCTTGACAGATAGCCCAAGATGCACCAAATTTATCAAGAGGCATACTTCAATTTATGTGTGCTAAGAAATATATATATATATACTAGCAGAAGGACCTGGCTTTGCACGGGTCTATTTAATTTATTTCATGTTTCCGTGTGTCGTTAAAAGATATCAACAGTATCATAACAGTGACCCATACAGTACCCGCCCCTTTAACAATGACCTCCACAATGCCTGCCCCATTAACAGTGATCTCCACAGTGCATGACCCTTTAACAGTGACCTCATCTTTAGCAGTGAACTAGACAGTGCCTGCCCCTTTAACAGTGACTTCAAAAGTGCATTCCCCTTTAACAGTGACCTCTACAGTGTCAACCCCTTTAACAGTGACCTACACAGTGCTCGCCCCTTTAACTGTGACCTTTATAGTGGCCTCCCCTTTAACAGTGACCTTCACAGTGCCCGCCCCTTGAACTGTGACTTTCACAGTGCCCGCCCTTTTAACAGTGACCTCCGCAGTGCCCACCCCTTTAACATTGACCACTTCTTTAACAATGACCTTCATAATGGCCACCCCTTTAACAGTGACTTCCACAGTGCCCACCCTTTTAACAATGACATCCACTGTAGCTGCCCCTTTAACAGTGATCTCCACAGTGCACGACCCTTTAACAGTGACCGCATCTTTAGCAGTGAACTACACAGTGCCTGCCCCTTTAACAGTGACTTCCACAGTGCCCGCCCCTTTAACAGTGACCTCCACAGTGTCTTTCCCTTTAACCACCTCATCTCCCCTAGCTTAAACCCCCTTAATGACCAGACCACTTTATACAATTCTGCACTGCACTACACTACTTTCACGGTTTATTGCGCGGTGATACAACTTACCACCCAAATTAAATTTACCTCCTTTTCTTCTCACTAATAGAGCTTTCATTTGGTGGTATTTCATTGCTGCTGACATTTTTACTTTTTTGTTATTAATCGAAATTGACCGAAATTTTTGCAAAGTTGTCATTTTACAAAGATATTCCTCTCACCCAGAATGGGTATATGTAAAAAGACACCCCAAAACACATTGCCCAACTTCTCCTGAGTATGGCGATACCACATGTCTGGCACTTTTTTGCAGTCTAGGTGTGCAAAGGGGCCCAAATTCCAATGAGTACCTTTTAGGAGGGCATTTTTAAACATTTGGATTCCAGACTTCTTCTCACGCTTTAGGGCCCCTAAAATTCCTGGGCAGTATAAATACCCTACATGTGACCCCATTTTGGAAAGAAGACACCCCAAGGTATTCTGTCAGGGTCATGGAGAATTCGTAGAAGATTTAATTTTTTGGGCACAAGTTAGCGGAAATTTTTTATTTATTTTTTTTCCTCACAGGTCTCCCTTTTCCGCTAACTTGGGACAAAAAGTTCAATCTTTCATGGACTCAATATGCCCCTGAGTGAATACCTTGGGGTGTCTTCTTTCCAAAATGGGGTGTTTGCACTGCCCTGGCATTTGAGGGTCTCCACAATCATTACATGTATGGCCAGCATTAGGAGTTTCTGCTATTCTCCTTATATTGAGTAGTGATGAGCGGGAGGTGCCATATTCGATTTCGCGATATTTCGCAAATATTCAAATGAATATTTGTGTTATATTCGTCGAAATCGAATATTCATAATTATTCCAATTATCGCGAATAATATACGAATATATTTTTTCGCGTATTGCGATTATTTATCTTGATAGTATAAGGCAACGTTCCTATGCTAATTGACAATGGCTAGGCTAATATGTGTATTTTACGAAATTTCGTGATTTGCTCTAACTTCGTCTCTTAGAATATTACAAATATTCTAAAAGACGAAGTTAGAGCAATATTACGAAATTTCGTAAAATACACATATAGATTGTAATTTAGCTAATATAGTGCTGTAATCCCTTTTTTTTCCTCTAATTTTTTTTGCCTCTTCTGAACTTAAGTTTTGTAAAATATGTACACTATTAAAAAATATTACTATAGCAGTATATTAGCTTAAATACAATCTTCATGCAATTATTTCGTATTATATTACTCGCATCGCAATTTCGGCTTTTGCAAATGTTCTTAATATTGCTCTAACTTCGTCTTTTAGAATATTACGAATATTCTAAATGACGAAGTTAGAGCAATATTACGAAATTTCTAAAAGACGAAGTTAGAGCAATATTACGAAATTTCGTAAAATACACATAAATTGTATTTAAGCTAATATACTGCTATAGTAATATTTTTTAATAGTGTACATATTTTACAAAACTTAAGTTCAGAAGAGGCAAAAAAAAATTAGAGGAAAAAAAAAGGGATTATAGCACTATATAAGCTAAATTACAATCTATATGTGTATTTTACGAAATTTCGTAATATTGCTCTAACTTCGTCTTTTAGAATATTCGTAATATTGCTCTAACTTCGTCTTTCAGAATATTACGAATATTCTAAAAGACGAAGTTAGAGCAATATTAAGAACATTTGCAAAAGTCGAAATTGCGATGCGAGTAATATAACACAAAATAATCGCATGAAGATTTCAACTTAGCACTGCTATATTCCATATTCTAGCCTAATATGGAATATAGCAGTGCTAACTTAGCACAGCTATATTCCATATTAGGCTAGAATATGGAATATAGCAGTGCTAAATTGAAATCTTCATGCGATTATTTCGTGTTATATTACTCGCATCGCAATTTGCGAAATTTCGTAAAATACACATATAGATTAGATTGTAATTTAGCTAATATGGAATATAGCAGTAAGTTGAAAACGCCACTGACTGGAGCAGCCAGGAAGCCAGGAATCCAAAGGACAGGTAAGAACAACTTTAGAGAAGTGGGAAAGAAAAAAATATATTAATAATAAAAAAAAAACGAATATTCGAATTCGCGAATATATAGAACGATATTCTAAATATTCGCGAAATCTCGAAATTGCGATATTCGAGAAAAAAATTCGCAATTCGAATATTCGCGCTCAACACTAATATTGAGCATACGGGTAATGAGATTTTTTTTTCCCTGTCAGCCTCTCGGCTGAAAGAAAAAATTAACGGCACAGATTTCTTCATTCGCATCGATCACTGTGGATGAAAAAATCTCTGCCCAAAAATGTGCAAAAAAAAAAAAGAAGGGGAAAGGCATCTTCCAGGACATAGTAGCTCTGCCCAACATCCAAACCCCCTCTGCTCGTATGCCCTGGCAAACCCGATTTCTCCATTCACATCAATCGATGTGGATGAATAAATAATTGCCCGAATTTTATTTTTTTATAAAAAATGTTTGCCAAAGCAGCTCATAAGCCTCGGCAAACATATCTTTTTTACTGCAGAGGAGAAATCTCGTCTTGCAGCGCCGCATACACCAACTTTTGTGTAATCTGACAGCAGCTGAAAAGCTTCTGTCAGAATGCATATCAGTGCTGCAGCTGGTTGATCGGTCGGTCCACCTAGAAGGTAAAAATAAAATAAAAAACAGGCTGCAACGCAATAAATTTATTAACATTAACTTTATATAACATTTGAACAGAACATTAACTTTTATAAACTTTATTGAACTTTAGGAACATTAACTTTTTTGCTTACCTGTGATTTTATTTTATTTTTTACCTTTTTAGGACAAACGTCTCCTTCCCCATGGGCAATATGCAAAGCGCAAATCGCCAAGAGATGTGGTGAAGTACATTATGTACTTTGTCCCAGGTGAAAGGAGAGGTTTGCAGCAGCTGTGAGTGAAAGGGCCCTAAGACCCCTGTGTGCCTGTCCTGTGTCACGCAATCACTATACTAATAGTGTACCTGTGTGTGGTACTTCTGGAAAAACTCCCCTAAGCATAGGGCAGGGTGGTCAGGGCAGTCAGGACAGAAATAGCGGGTGTCACGCCTTATTCCACTTCTGCTACAGACACAACATTTTTTTCGGGGTGGCGCTTGGTTTGAGGTACCAGCAACGACATTGGGGAAATGTCGCTCGTGTAGACGGCTCACTACACTGATGGTTGGGGCCACGGAACCTCCTGGATACAGGAGGTTCTCGATGATCTCTTCCTGAAATTTGAGGAAGGATCTTGTTCGCTCAGCCTTACTGTAGAGAACAAAACTATTGTACATAGCCAATTGAATTAGGTATACAGACACCTTCTTATACCAGCGTCTGGCCCTGCGGGAGAGTAAATAAGGAGCCAACATCTGGTCAGTGAAGTCAAAACCTCCCATGAGCGAATTATATTTGTGGACACAGAGGGGCTTTTCAATAACTCCAGTTGCTTGTTCAATTTCGATTGTTGTGTCTGCGTGAATGGAGGAGAGCATGTAAAAGTCACGCTTGTCTCTCCATTTCACCTCGAACAGTTCTTTGTTACACAAGGCAGCCCTCTCCCCCCTTGCAAGACGAGTGGTAACGAGCCATTGGGGGAAGCCCCGGCGACTAGGTCGCGCTGTTCCACAGCAGCCAATCTGTTCTAGAAAAAAATGCCTGAAGAGGGGCACACTTGTGTAGAAATTGTCCACATAAAGATGGTACCCCATGCCAAATAATGGTGACATCAAGTCCCAGACTGTCTTCCCACTGCTCCCCAGGTAGTCAGGGCAACCGACCGTCTCCAGGGTCTGATCTTTAACCTCATAGACACAAAATTTGTGCATATAGCCTGTGGCCCTTTCACAGAGCTTATACAATTTGACCCCATACTGGGCGCTCTTGCTTGGGATGAATTGTTTGAAGCCAAGGCGACCGGTAAAATGGATCAGGGACTCGTCTATGCAGATGTTTTGCTCAGGGGTATACAAATCTGCAAATTTGGTGTTAAAGTGGTCTATGAGGGGCCGAATTTTGTGGAGCCGGTCAAAAGCTGGGTGGCCTCTGGGACGAGAGGTGCTATTGTCACTAAAGTGCAGGAAACGCAGGATGGTCTCAAATTGTGTCCTGGACATGGCAGCAGAGAACATGGGCATGTGATAAATTGGGTTCGTGGAACAATATGACCGCAATTCATGCTTTTTTGTCATGTCCATGTTGAGGAGAAGGCCCAGAAAAGTTTTAAATTCGTAAACTTAGAAAAGAATGGGCATAAAATCTTCCCGGGTTGGCGGCTATAAATTGAGTGGCATACCGGTTTGTTTCTGCCACGACTAAGTCCAAGAGCTCCGCAGTCAAGAACAGCTAAAAAAAAAACTGTGCCGATTCGATCTGAGCTGTCTCAACCCGAACTCCAGACTGGGCGGTGAAAGGGGGAACTACTGGTGCGGCTGTAGTTGGGGGCTGCCAATCAGGGTTTGGCAGCACCTCAGGGACTCTAGGGGCTCTACTGGCCTGACTGTGCGGTGTCTGCGACGGGGGAACTAATGCACGTGCCACCACACATGCCACCGTACCAGCTTCAGCTGCCCTTCTGGTGCTCCCCACTTCACCATGTTCTATGGCAGTGCTGGTACTAGGTCCAGGATGGGCTGCGCTGCTGGTGTATGCCTCACCACGTAATCTGACAGCTTCAGCCCCACTCTGCTGCCCTTGAAGCGGATCCTGCGCAACCTGTGGTTTAGCAACACGGGGCCAGGTACGCCTGGTGGTATCAGGGACCTCAACCTCATCGTCCGAACTTTGGGTCAGACTGCCACTGCTTTCTACAGGTTCGTATTCTGACCCGCTGGATTTGTTAGATGAAAGTTCCCATTCCTCATCCGACTGGGTCAGAAGCCTGTAGGCCTCTTCAGAAGAATACCCCTTACTTGCCATTTGGTCAACTAAATGTAGGGGGTATTCCCTGAGACTAACCAAGAAAAAAAGCAAGCCTGTCTTACAAATGGGAGGCTAGCGAAGTACAGGAAGCCGCTGCGATTGATAAAAAATATTAAAACAGATTTTTTTTTATAGCCGCAGCATAGCCGCAGCACTTGTGGAGTGATTGTGCAGTGATAAAAATTTTTATAAAATGTTGTCACTACGGCGGGGGCGGGCGTGGGTGAACGCACGTGTGGGCGACCGATAAGGCCTGATCGGGCAAACACTGCGTTTTAGGTGGAGGGCGAGCTAAGATGACACTAATACTATTATAGATCTGACTGTGATCAGTTCTGATCACTTACAGATACTATAAAAGTACCAATGCTGATTAGTGATATGCTAATCAGCGAATCAGTCACTGCGGTGCGGTTGGCTGGGCACTAACCAACGCTAACTACCTACCAAAGGGGCCTAAACTAACCTAACAGTCAATACTGGTGGAAAAAAAAGTGACAGTTTACATTGATCACTTTTCTCCCTTTCACTATTGATTTACAGGGGTGATCAAGGGGTTAATTGGGGTGATGGGGGAGTGATCTCGGGCTAAATGTGTAGTGTTTGGTGTACTCACAGTGATGTGTGCTCCCTGCTGGAACCAACCGACGAAAAGGAACCAGCAGAGAGCACAGAAGCCATTTAACACATTATATTTATAAATATAATGGGTTAAATGGCTTCTGATTCACCAACCTGCCAGCGCTGATCATTGGCTGGCAGGCTGGTGACAAACTTCACCTGCGCCTTTTCCCGGCCCGCACTGCGCATGTGCAGGCCGGCTATGCTCGAAATCCCGTGTCACACGAGAGGACGCGCCGATGGCGGATGTGTCCAGGAGGAATAACCTGGCCGCCCGCAGGACACAATCCTGCATTAGGTGGTCAGGAGGTGGTTAACAATGACCTATCCAGTGCCCGCCCCTTTAACAGTGACCATCCCTTTAACAGTGACCTTCATAATGGCCGCCCCTCTAACAGGGACCTTCACAGTGCTGCCCCTTTAACGGTGACCACCCCGTTAACCGCCTCCGGACCGCCTAACGCAGATCTGTGGTCCGGAAGCGGCAGCTGTGCGCTCAACGAAGCATCGGCGCGTCATCTCGCGATAGCCGATATTTCCTGTGAACGCGCGCACACAGGCGCGCGCGTTCACAGGATCGGAACGTAAGCGAGTGGATCTCCAGCCTGCCAGCGGCGATCGTTCGCTGGCAGGCTGGAGATGCGATTTTTTTTAACCCCTAACAGGTATATTAGACGCTGTTTTGATAAAAGCGTCTAATATACCTGCTACCTGGTCCCTCTGGTGGTCCCTTTTGTTTGGATCGACCACCAGAGGACACAGGTAGCTGTGTAAAGTAGCACCAACCACCACTACACTACACTACACCCCCCCTGTCACTTATTAACCCTTTATGAACCCCTGATCACTTCATATAGACTCCCTGATCGGATCCGCAAAACACATACGGACGTCTGAATGGAGCCTTACAGGGGGGTGATCAATGACAAGGGGGTGATCACCTATATAGACTTCCTGATCACCCCCCTGACATTGATCACCCCCCTGTCATTGATCACCCCCCTGTAAGGCTCCATTCAGACGTCCGTATGATTTTTACGGATCCACAGGTACATGGATCGGATCCGCAAAACACATACGGACGTCTGAATGGAGCCTTACAGGGGGGTGATCAATGACAGGGGGGTGATCACCCATATAGACTCCCTGATCACCCCCCTGTCATTGATCACCCCCCTGTAAGGCTCCATTCAGACGTCCGTATGCGTTTTGCGGATCCGATCCATGTATCCGTAAAAATCATACGGACGTCTGAATGGAGCCTTACAGGGGGGTGATCAATGACAGGGGGGTGATCACCCCATTTAGACTCCCTGATCACCCCCCTGTCATTGATCACCCCCTGTAAGGCTCCATTCAGACATTTTTTTTGGCCCAAGTTAGCGGAAATTTTTTTTTTGTTTGTTTTTGTTTTTTCTTACAAAGTCTCATATTACACTAACTTGTATCAAAAAATAAAATCTCACATGAACTCACCATACCCCTCACGGAATCCAAATGCGTAAATTTTTTTAGACATTTATATTCCAGACTTCTTCTCACGCTTTAGGGCCCCTAAAATGCCAGGGCAGTATAAATACCCCACATGTGACCCCATTTCGGAAAGAAGCCACCCCAAGGTATTCCGTGAGGGGCATATTGAGTCCATTAAAGATTTACATTTTTGTCCCAAGTTAGCGGAAAGGGAGACTTTGTGAGAAAATACAAAAAAAAAAAAAACAATTTCCGCTAACTTGTGCCAAAAAAATAATAATTCTATGAACTCGCCATGCCCCTCATTGAATACCTTGGGGTGTCTTCTTTCCAAAATGGGGTCACATGTGGGGTATTTATACTGCCCTGGCATTTTAGGGGCCCAAAAGCGTGAGAAGAAGTCTGGGATCCAAATGTCTAAAAATGCCCTCCTAAAAGGAATTTGGGCCGCTTTGCGCATCTAGGCTGTAAAAAAGTGTCACACATGTGGTATCGCCGTACTGAGGAGAAGTTGGGGAATGTGTTTTGGGGTGTCATTTTACATATACCCATGCTGGGTGAGATAATATCTTGGTCAAATGCCAACTTTGTATAAAAAAATGGGAAAAGTTGTCTTTTGCCAAGATATTTCTCTCACCCAGCATGGGTATATGTAAAATGACACCCCAAAACACATTCTCCAACTTCTCCTGAGTACGACGATACCAGATGTGACACTTTTTTGCCGCCTAGGTGGGCAAAGGGGCACACATTCCAAAGAGCAACTTTAGGATTTCACAGGTCATTTTTTACACATTTATATTTAAAACTACTTACCACACATTAGGGCCCCTGGAATGCCAGGGCAGTATAACTACCCCACAAGTGACCCCATTTTGGAAAGAAGACACCCCAAGGTATTCCGTGAGGGGCATGGCGAGTTCCTAGATGTTTTTATTTTTTGTCACAAGTTAGTGGAATATGAGACTTTGTAAGAAAAAAAAAATGAAAAAAAAAATCATCATTTTCCGCTAACTTGTGACAAAAAATAAAAAGTTCTATGAACTCACTATGCCCATCAGTGAATACCTTAGGGTGTCTACTTTCTAAAATGGGGTCATTTGTGGGGTGTTTGTACTGTCGGGGCATTGTAGAACCTCAGGAAACATGGCAGGTGCTCAGAAAGTCAGAGCTGCTTCAAAAAGCGGAAATTCACATTTTTATACCATAGTTTGTAAACGCTATAACTTTTACCCAAACCATTATTTTTTTACCCAAATTTTTTTTTATCAAAGACATGTAGAACAATAAATTTAGCGAAAAATTTGTATATGGATGTCTTTTTTTCGCAAAATTTTACAACTGAAAGTGAAAAATGTAATTTTTTTGCAAAAAAATCGTTACATTTCGATTAATAACAAAAAAGTAAAAATGTCAGCAGCAATGAAATACCACCAAATGAAAGCTCTGTTAGTGAGAAGAAAAGGAGGTAAAATTCATTTGGGTGGTAAGTTGCATGACCGAGCAATTAACGGTGAAAGTAGTGGCCTGGTCATTAAGGGGGTTTCAGCTAGCGGGGTTGAAGTGGTTAACAATGACCTTCCTAGTGGCCGCCCCTTTAACAGTGACTTTCACAGTGCCCGCCCCTTTAACAATGACCTCCACTGTAGCTTCCCCTTTTACTGTGACCTCCACATTGCCCTGTCCCTTTAACTGTGACTGCCCCTTTAACAGTGACCTCCACAATGTCCACCCCTTTAACAGTGTCTTCCACAATGCCTCCCTTAACAGTGACCAACCCTTTAACAGTGACTTCCACAGTGCCCGCCCATTTAACAGCGACCTCCACAGTGCCCTCCCCTTTAAAAGGGACATCTATAGTTCCTGACCCTTTAACAGTGACCTCTACAGTGTCCGCCCTTTAACAATGAACTCCACAGTTTCCGCCCCTTTAACAGTTACCGCCCATTTAACAGTGACCTCCACAATGCCCACCCCTTTAACAGTGAACTCCACAGTGCCCACCACTTTAACATTGACAACCTCTTTAATAATGACCTTCATAGTGGCTGCCCCTTTAACAGTGACCTCCACTGTAGCTGCCCCTTTAACAGTGACTTCCACAGTGCCCGCCCCTTTAACAGTGACTACCACATTGCCCTGTCCCTTTAACAGTGGCAGCCTTTTTAACAGTGACCTAAACAGTATCCGCCCCTTTAACAGTGACCTACACAGTGCCCGTCCTTTTAACAGTGACCTTCACATTGCCCATTCCTTTAATAGTGACAGCTCCATTAACAGTGACCTTTACAGTGCCCACTTCTTTAACAGTGACCTCCACAGTGACCACCCCTTTAATAGTGAAATCTACAGTGCCTGCCCCTTTAACAGTGACCTCCACAGTGTCCGCTCCTTTAACAATGAACTCCACAGTTTCCGCCCCTTTAACAGTTATCGCCCCTTTTATTTGGTGAAGATCGGTCCAGTCGTTTGGTCGCGCATAAAGATTGTCCAGACAGACAGACGTCTAGACAGACATATATACTAGCAGTAGGACCTGGATTTGCACAGGTATATTTCATGTATTTTATTTAATGTTTCTGTGTGTCGTTAAAAAATATCGACAGTATCCCCCATAACAGTGAGCTTGAATTCCCACCCCCTTAACATTGACCTCCACAGTGCCCGACCCTTTAACAGTGACCTCCACAGCGGCCTTTCCCCTTAACAGTGACCTCTACAGTTCCCTAGCTTTAACAGTGACCTCCACACCAGCTGCCCCTTTAATAGTGGCCCCGTAACAGTGACCTCCACAGTGCCCTCCCCTTTAACAGTGACCTCCACAGCAGCTGCCCCTTTAATAGTGCCACTGTCCCCTTAACAGTCGCCTCCACAGTGCCCACCCCTTTAACAGTGACCTTTACTGCGGCCTACTTCCTTTACAGTAACATCCACAGAAAACACCCCTTTAACAGTGACCTCCTCAGTGCCTAACTCTTTAACAGTGACCTCCACAGCCGCAGTCCCATTAATAGTGGCCCCTGCTCCCTTAACAGTGACCTCCACAGCGCCAACCTCTTTAATAGTGACCTCCACAGCAGCAGCCCCTTTAATAGTGGCCCCTGCCCCTTTAAGGCTAGGGCTACATGACGACTTATGTTGTGCAACATTTTTTATAATGATAAGATATGGTGTTGCACTGCGACATGCTGCGACTGCGACACGACAGTCGCAAAAAATTCATCCAAGATGGATGCATGTAGCAGTGTAGTTGTGCCCTATGTGTCGTGCGACGTATTATCGTCGTGTAGCCGTAGCCTAAAGCTAATCTACAGCAGTGAAGAAAAATGGCTGGGTTGTTATAGAAACCTGGGTTAAAACCGTGTGTATGTGTAGACAAAGAGCCTGCAAGCTTCTATTGGCTAATTAGGGACATGTGACCGTGTGTATGGCAGTTGGGATTTTAAGAGAAAGACTTGCAGGCTTGTATTGGCTAATGCAGGGCATTTTTTGGGAATATCTCAGGAACGGTACCTCCTTGAGAACTGAAACCTGGTCTAAAACCTGGAAACCTGATGTACCTGCGTGCCAAATTTGGTGAAGATCGGTCCAGTCGTTTGATCGCGCATAAAGAACAGAACAGAAACTCATATATATATATATATATATATATATATATATATATTTATATATATATATATGAAAAGAAAAAGCAGCACACATCAAACGCGGGTGGCAAGTCCTTAGAGGGGCCTGTGACCAAGGTCCCAAATGCATAGAAAAGAAAAAAGGCAGCACTCCAGATTAGTGAAGAAAAGTGGATGGTTTATTCACCCATCTAGCAGCAACTAGTGTTGAGCGCGAATATTCGAATTGCGAATTTTTTTCTCGAATATCGCAATTTCGAGATTTCGCGAATATTTAGAATATCGTTCTATATATTCGCGAATTCGAATATTCGTTTTTTTTTTTTTATTATTATATTTTTTTCTTTCCCACTTCTCTAAAGTTGTTCTTACCTGTCCTTTGGATTCCTGGCTTCCTGGCTGCTCCAGTCAGTGGCGTTTTCAACTTACTGCTATATTCCATATTAGCTAAATTACAATCTAATCTATATGTGTATTTTACGAAATTTCGCAAATTGCGATGCGAGTAATATAACACGAAATAATCGCATGAAGATTTCAACTTAGCACTGCTATATTCCATATTCTAGCCTAGTATGGAATATAGCAGTGCTAACTTAGCACAGCTATATTCCATATTAGGCTAGAATATGGAATATAGCAGTGCTAAGTTGAAATCTTCATGCGATTATTTCGTATTATATTACTCGCATCGCAATTTCGGCTTTTGCAAATGTTCTTAATATTGCTCTAACTTCGTCTTTTAGAATATTACGAATATTCTAAAAGACGAAGTTAGAGCAATATTACGAAATTTCGTAAAATACACATAGATTGTATTTAAGCTAATATACTGCTATAGTAATATTTTTTAATAGTGTACATATTTTACAAAACTTAAGTTCAGAAGAGGCAAAAAAAAATTAGAGGCAAAAAAAGGGATTATAGCACTATATTAGCTAAATTACAATCTATATGTGTATTTTACGAAATTTCGTAATATTGCTCTAACTTCGTCTTTTAGAATATTCGTAATATTCTAAGAGACGAAGTTAGAGCAAATCACGAAATTTCGTAAAATACACATATTAGCCTAGCCATACTCAATTAGCATAGGAACGTTGCCTTATACTTTCAAGATAAATAATCGCAATACGCGAAAAAAAAATTCGTATATTATTCGCGATAATTGGAATAATTACGAATATTCGATTTCGACGAATATAACACGAATATTCATTCGAATATTCGTGAAATATCGCGAAATCGAATATGGCACCTCCTGCTCATCACTAGCAGCAACGTTTCAGCTCTCTCATTGGAGCCTTTGTCTAGCTGAATAACATGTGCATAGTGGCATCCATAAATAGAGCAAACAATTTGCAGAATCACAAATCCATAATTAAGTAATAAAGTGCAAGTGCATCAAAATGTAGCAGCATAAAAAATACAATTCTTCTATAATCATGATCATACCTAAATTGATTTGGACATGGTCATATAAAGTGCATAGAGTGATCGATACAGTGATGATATCAATATAAATACATGATTACAAATCAACATATAAAGTATACACAGTGCATAACAATCACAAGTTGATTAAAACCTTAAAAAACTTCGGACGAGTCACTTTAAGTTGTGGAGACATAGTGGAGTCTTCTGGCATCCGGAAGGGCGGTCTGAGCATGCTCTCGCGAGACACGTAGTAATATAAGAGAATATGGGAACCACAGTAAAGATGGCCGCTATCTATCTTTCTTGCAGGGCGCATGCTCATGCCCATACAGGCCGGCAAGTTCCCTATACAGAATTACAAAGACACACTCATAGTGTTCAAAGCTCCACAGTTTCAGTAAACAAAAGCTCATCCACAAACGAAAGATCAGCGGGTAACCACCAGTCTCCGTGCCGGAATGTCTGTATCAGGGGAGCATCACGGAGTGTCAGACCGCATATACCTCCCTATCCAGACCAGTCAGCATATCCGCTCCATGTCATAATCCCACCGCACTAGGGACGGGCATCAGGGTGTCACAATGATGTGATCCCAGTTCCCTCCCTAAGCGGGGGGAGTCACGGATAGACTGCATCGGAGCAATACATGATATAATATTTAACTAGTAGACAAAATAACCCGTCATGAGTAGGGATGAGCGAACCCGAACTGTATAGTTCGGGTTCGTACCGAATTTTGGGGTGTCCGTGACACAAACCCGAACCCGGACATTTTCGTAAAAGTCCGGGTTCGGGTTCGGTGTTCGTCGCTTTCTTGGCGCTTTTTGAAAGGCTGCAAAGCAGCCAATCAACAAGCGTCATACTACTTGCCCCAAGAGGCCATCACAGCCATGCCTACTATTGGCATGGCTGTGATTGGCCAGAGCACCATGTGACCCAGCCTCTATTTAAGCTGGAGTCACATAGCGCCGCCCGTCACTCTGCTTTGATCAGCATAGGGAGAGGTTGCGGCTGCGACAGTAGGGCGAGATTAGGCAGATTAACTCCTCCAAAGTACTTGATTAATTGATCGATCTGCAGCTGTGGATCATTGAGCTGCTGATACTCAATTGCTCACTGTTTTTAGGCTGCCCAGACCGTTTGTCAGTCACTTTTTTCTGGGGTGATCGGCGGCCATTTTGTGTCTTGTGGTGACCAAGTGCATTTAACCCTCAATGGTGTGGTTGTTTTTTGGCTAAAGCCTACATCAGGGTGAAGCTGTCACACCAAGTGCATTTAACCAGCAATAGTCTGTTTATTTTTTGGCCATATACTACATCAGGGGCAAGCTGCGCCCGTCACCAAGTGCATTTAACCCTCAGTAGTGTGGTTGTTTTTTTGGCTAAAGCCTACATCAGGGTGAAGCTGTCACACCAAGTGCATTTAACCAGCAATAGTCTGTTTATTTTTTGGCCATATACTACATCAGGGGCAAGCTGCGCCTGTCACCAAGTGCATTTAACCCTCAGTAGTGTGGTTGGTCAAGCTGCCACACCAAGTGCATTTAACCAGCAATAGTCTGTTTATTTTTTGGCCATATACTACATCAGGGGCGAGCTGCGCCTGTCACCAAGTGCATTTAACCCTCAGTAGTGTGGTTGGTCAAGCTGTCACACCAAGTGCATTTAACCATCAATAGTGTGGTTATTTTTTGGCCATATCCCAGTCTAATTCTGTCAGTAAACGTACACCTGTCACCCAGCGCCTAAATACTAGGCCTCAAGTTTATATCCAGCTAAATCTGTCGTTACTGGTGTGGCTGGTCAAGTTATTTAGTGTCCGTCAAAGCACATTTTTTGTTCTGGGTTGATATACAATTCCCAATTTAGCAATTTCATAATTTAGTGGTTTCTGCTGTATCAGAGCTATTTGAAATCTATCCCTAAAAGGGTATATCATATTCAAGGTGCACATAGGGTCATTCAGAATAACTTCACACACCCGCTACTGTGCATTTCCAAGTCTAATTCTGTCAGTAAACCTATATCTGTCACCCAGCGCCTAAATACTAGGCCTCAAATGTATATCCAGCTAAATCTGTCGTTACTGCTGTAGCTGGGCAAGTTATTTAGTGTCTGTCAAAGCACAGTTTTTGTTCTGGGTTGAAATGCAATTCCCAATTTAGCAATTTCCTAATTTAGTGGTTTCTGCTGTATCAGAGCTATTTGAAATCTATCCCTGAAAGGGTATATCATATTCAAGGTGCACATAGGGTCATTCAGAATAACTTCACACACCCGCTACTGTGCATTTCCAAGTCTAATTCTGTCAGTAAACCTATACCTGTCACCCAGCGCCTAAATACTAGGCCTCAAATTTATATCCAGCTAAATCTGTGGTTATTGCTGTGGCTGGGCAAGTTATTTAGCGTCCAACCAAGCACAGTTTTTGTTCTGGGTTGAAATACAATTGCCAATTTAGCAATTTCCTAATTTAGTGGTTTCTGCTGTATCAGGCCTACTTTAAATACATCCCTAAAAGGGTATATCAGAATCAAGGTGCTGATAGGGTCATTCTCAATAACTTCACACACACGCTACTGTGCATATCCCAGTCTAATTCTGTCAGTGAACCTATACCTGTCACCCAGCGCCTAAATACTAGGCCTCAAATTTATATCCTGCTAAATCTGTTGTTACTGCTGTACTGTTGTGGCTGGGCAAGTTATTTAGTGTCCGTCCAAGCACAGTTTTTGTTCTGGGTTGAAATACAATTCCCAATTTAGCAATTTCATAATTTAGTGGTTTCTGCTGTATCAGAGCTATTTGAAATCTATCCCTAAAAGGGTATATAATATTCAAGGTGCACATAGGGTCATTCTGAATAACTTCACACACACGCTACAGTGCATTTCCAAGTCTAATTCTGTCAGTAAACGTATACCTGTCACCCAGCGCCTAAATACTAGGCCTCAAATTTATAACCTGCTAAATCTGTCGTTACTGCTGTACTGTTGTGGCTGGGCAAGTTATTTAGTGTCCGTCCAAGCACAGTTTTTGTTCTGGGTTGAAATACAATTCCCAATTTAGCAATTTCATAATTTAGTGGTTTATGCTGTATCAGAGCTATTTAAAATCTATCCCTAAAAGGGTATATCATATTCAAGGTGCACATAGGGTCATTCTGAATAACTTCACACACCCGCTACAGTGCATTTCCAAGTCTAATTCTGTCAGTTAACGTATACCTGTCACCCAGCGCCTAAATACTAGGCCTCAAATTTATATCCTGCTAAATCTGTCGTTACTGCTGTACTGTTGTGGCTGGGCAAGTTATTTAGTGCCCGTCCAAGCACAGTTTTTGTTCTGGGTTGAAATACAATTCCCAATTTAGCAATTTCATAATTTATTGGTTTCTGCTGTATCAGAGCTATTTGATATCTATCCCTAAAAGGGTATATCATATTCAAGGTGCACATAGGGTCATTCTGAATAACTTCACACACCCGCTACAGTGCATTTCCAAGTCTAATTCTGTCAGTTAACGTATACCTGTCACCCAGCGCCTAAATACTAGGCCTCAAATTTATATCCTGCTAAATCTGTCGTTACTGCTGTACTGTTGTGGCTGGGCAAGTTATTTAGTGTCCGTCCAAGCACAGTTTTTGTTCTGGGTTGAAATAAAATTCCCAATTTAGCAATTTCATAATTTAGTGGTTTCTGCTGTATCAGAGCTATTTGATATCTATCCCTAAAAGGGTATATCATATTCAAGGTGCACATAGGGTCATTCTGAATAACTTCACACACCCGCTACTGTGCATTTCCAAGTCTAATTCTGTCAGTAAACCTATAACTGTAACCCAGCGCCTAAATACTAGGCCTCAAATTTATATTCAGCTGAATTTGAATACAATACATTGGGCCAAATAATATTTTTGTTGTTGTGGTGAACGATAACAATGAGGAAAACATCTAGTAAGGGACGCGGACGTGGACATGGTCGTGGTGGTGTTAGTGGACCCTCTGGTGCTGGGAGAGGACGTGGCCGTTCTGCCACATCCACACGTCCTAGTGTACCAACTACCTCAGGTCCCAGTAGCCGCCAGAATTTACTGCGATATATGGTGGGGCCCAATGCCGTTCTAAGGATGGTGAGGCCTGAGCAGGTACAGGCATTAGTCAATTGGGTGGCCGACAGTGGATCCAGCACGTTCACATTATCTTTCACCCAGTCTTCTGCAGAAAGCGCACAGATGGCGCCTGAAAACCAACCCCATATGTCTGTCACATCACCCCCATGCATATCAGGGAAACTGTCTGAGCCTCAAGTTATGCAGAAGTCTCTTATGCTGTTTGAAGACTCTGCTGGCAGGGTTTCCCAAGGGCATCCACCTAGCCCTTCCCCAGCGGTGGAAGACATAGAATGCTCTGACGCTCAACCACTTATGTTTCCTGATGATGAGGACATGGGAATACCACCTCAGCAAGTCTCTGATGATGACGAAACACAGGTGCCAACTGCTGCGTCTTTCTGCACTGTGCAGACTGAACAGGAGGTCAGGGATCAAGACTGGGTGGAAGACGATGCAGGGGACGATGAGGTCCTAGACCCCACATGGAATGAAGGTCGTGCCACTGACTTTCACAGTTTGGAGGAAGAGGCAGTGGTGAGACCGAGCCAACAGCGTAGCAAAAGAGGGATCAGTGGGCAAAAGCAGAACACCCGCCGCCAAGAGACTCTGCCTGCTACTGACCACCGCCATCTGGGACCGAGCACCCCAAAGGCAGCTTCAAGGAGTTCCCTGGTATGGCACTTCTTCAAACAATGTGCTGACGACAAGACCCGAGTGGTTTGCACGCTGTGCCATCAGAGCCTGAAGCGAGGCATTAACGTTCTGAACCTTAGCACAACCTGCATGACCAGGCACCTGCATGCAAAGCATGAACTGCAGTGGAGTAAACACCTTAAAAACAAGGAAGTCACTCAGGCTCCCCCTGCTACCTCTTCTGCTGCTGCGGCCTCGGCCTCTTCTGCTGCTGCCGCCTCGGCCTCTTCTGCTGCTGCCGTCTCGACCTCATCCTCCGCCTCTGGAGGAACGTTGGCACCTGCCGCCCAGCAAACAGGGGATGTACCACCAACACCACCACCACCTCCGTCACCAAGCATCTCAACCATGTCACACGGCAGCGTTCAGCTCTCCATCTCACAAACATTTGAGAGAAAGCGTAAATTCCCACCAAGCCACCCTCGATCCCCGTCCCTGAAAGCCAGCATTTCTAAACTACTGGCCTATGAAATGCTGTCATTTAGGCTGGTGGACCCAGACAGCTTCAAACAGCTCATGTCGCTTGCTGTCCCACAGTATGTTGTTCCCAGCCGCCACTACTTCTCCAAGAGAGCCGTGCCTTCCCTGCACAACCAAGTATCCGATAAAATCAAGTGTGCACTGCGCAACGCCATCTGTAGCAAGGTCCACCTAACCACAGATACGTGGAACAGTAAGCAAGGCCAGGGACGCTATATCTCCCTAACTGCACACTGGGTAAATGTAGTGGCAGCTGGGCCCCAGGCGGAGAGCTGTTTGGCGCACGTCCTTCCGCCGCCAAGGATCGCAGGGCAACATTCTTTGCCTCCTGTTGCCACCTCCTCCTTCTCGGCTTCCTCCTCCTCTTCTTCCACCTGCTCATCCAGTCAGCCACATACCTTCACCACCAACTTCAGCACAGCCCGGGGTAAACGTCAGCAGGCCATTCTGAAACTCATATGTTTGGGGGACAGGCCCCACACCGCACAGGAGTTGTGGCGTGGTATAGAACAAGAAACCGACGAGTGGTTGCTGCCGGTGAGCCTCAAGCCCGGCCTGGTGGTGTGCAATAATGGCGAAATCTCGTTGCAGCTCTGGGACTAGCCGGTTTGTCGCACATCCCTTGCCTGGCGCATGTGCTGAATTTGGTAGTGCAGAAGTTTATTCACAACTACCCCGACATGTCAGAGCTGCTGCATAAAGTGCGGGCCGTCTGTTCGCGCTTCCGGCGTTCACATCCTGCCGCTGCTCGCCTGTCTGCGCTACAGCGTAACTTCGGCCTTCCTGCTCACCGCCTCATATGCGACGTGACCACCAGGTGGAACTCCACCTTGCACATGCTTGACAGACTGTGCGAGCAGCAGCAGGCCGTAGTGGAGCTTCAGCTGCAGCACGCACGGGTCAGTCGCACTGCGGAACAGCACCACTTCACCACCAATGACTGGGCCTCCATGCAAGACCTGTGTGCCCTGTTGCGCTGTTTCGAGTACTCCACCAACATGGCCAGTGGCGATGACGCCGTTATCAGCATTACAATACCACTTCTATGTCTCCTTGAGAAAACACTTAGGGCGATGATGGAAGAGGAGGTGGCCCAGGAGGAGGAGGAGGAGGAAGAGGGGTCATTTTTAGCACTTTCAGGCCAGTCTCTTCGAAGTGACTCAGAGGGAGGTTTTTTGCAACAACAGAGGCCAGGTACAAATGTGGCCAGCTAGGGCCCACTACTGGAGGACGAGGAGGACGAGGATGAGGAGGAGGTGGAGGAGGATGAGGATGAAGCATGGTCACAGCGGGGTGGCACCCAACGCAGCTCGGGCCCATCACTGGTGCGTGGCTGGGGGGAAAGGCAGGACGATGACGATAAGCCTCACACAGAGGACAGCTTGTCCTTACCCCGGGGCAGCCTGGCACACATGAGCGACTACATGCTGCAGTGCCTGCGCAACGACAGCAGAGTTGCCCACATTTTAACGTGTGCGGACTAATAGGAAGATGCGCGAGTACAAGCGCACATTGGTAGACGCGCTACTGAGAGCATTCCCAAATGTCACAGGGGAACAAGTGGAAGCCCAAGGCCAAGGCAGAAGAGGAGCAAGAGGTCGCCAAGGCAGCTGTGTCACGGCCAGCTCCTCTGAGGGCAGGGTTAGCATGGCAGAGATGTGGAAAAGTTTTGTCAACACGCCACAGCTAACTGCACCACCACCTGATACGCAACGTGTTAGCAGGAGGCAACAATTCACTAACATGGTGGAACAGTACGTGTGCACACCCCTCCACGTACTGACTGATGGTTCGGCCCCATTTATGTTCTGGGTCTCTAAATTGTCCACGTGGCCAGAGCTAGCCTTTTATGCCTTGGAGGTGCTGGCCTGCCCGGCGGCCAGCGTTTTGTCTGAACGTGTATTCAGCACGGCAGGGGGCGTCATTACAGACAAACGCAGCCGCCTGTCTACAGCCAATGTGGACAAGCTGACGTTCATAAAAATGAACCAGGCATGGATCCCACAGGACCAGACCATCCCTTGTGCAGATTAGACAATAACTACCTCCCCTTAACCATATATTATTGTACTCCAGGGCACTTCCTCATTCAATCCTATTTTTATTTTCATTTTACCATCACATTGCGAGGCTACCCAAAGTTGAATGAACCTCTCCTCTGTCTGGGTGCCGGGGCCTAAATATATGCCAATGGACTGTTCCAATGTTGGGTGAAGTGAAGCCTGATTCTCTGCTATGACATGCAGACTGATTCTCTGCTGACATGAAGCCAGATTCTCTGTTACGGGACCTCTCTCCTCTGCCTGGGTGCTGGGCCTAAATATCTGACAATGACATATTGCAGTGGTGGCTGACGTGAAGCCTGATTCTCTGCTATGACATGCAGACTGATTCTCTGCTGACATGAAGACAGATTCTCTGTAACGGGACCTCTCTCCTCTGCCTGGGTGCTGGGCCTAAATATCTGACAATGGTCTGTTGCAGTGGTGGCTGACGTGAAGCCTGATTCTCTGCTATGACATGCAGACTGATTCTCTGCTGACATGAAGCCAGATCCTCTGTTACAGGACCTCTCTCCTCTGCCTGGGTGCTGGGCCTAAATATATAACAATCGACTGTTGCACTGGTGGCTGACGTGAAGCCTGATTCTCTGCTATGACATGCAGACTGATTCTCTGCTGACATGAAGACAGATTCTCTGTTACGGGACCTCTCCCTTCTGCTTGTGTGCTGGGCCTAAATATATGCCAATGGACTGTTCCAATGTTGGGTGATGTGAAGCCTGATTCTCTGCTATGACATGCAGACTGATTCTCTGCTGACATGAAGCCAGATTCTCTGTTACGGGACCTCTCTCCTCTGCCTGTGTGCTGGGCCTAAATATATGCCAATGGACTGTTCCAATGTTGGGTGACGTGAATCCTGATTCTCTGCTATGACATGCAGACTGATTCTCTGCTGAGATGAAGCCAGATCCTCTGTTACGGGACCTCTCTCCTCTGCCTGGGTGCTGGGCCTAAATATATGCCAATGGACTGTTGCAGTGGTGACTGACGTGAAGCCTGATTCTCTGCTATGACATGCAGACTGATTCTCTGCTGACATGAAGCCAGATCCTCTGTTACGGGACCTCTCTCCTCTGCCTGGGTGCTGGGCCTAAATATATGACAATCGACTGTTGCACTGATGGCTGACGTGAAGCCTGATTCTCTGCTATGACATGCAGACTGATTCTCTGCTGACATGAAGCCTGATTCTCTGTTACGGGACCTCTCTCCTCTGCCTGTGTGCTGGGCCTAAATATATGCCAATGGACTGTTCCAATGTTGGGTGACGTGAAGCCTGATTCTCTGCTATGACATGCAGACTAATTCTCTGCTGACATGAAGCCAGATTCTCTGTTACGGGACCTCTCTCCTCTGCCTGTGTGCTGGGCCTAAATATATGTCAATGGACTGTTGCAGTGGTGGCTGACGTGAAGCCTGATTCTCTGCTATGACATGCAGACTGATTCTCTGCTGAGATGAAGCCAGATCCTCTGTTACGGGACCTCTCTCCTCTACCTTGGTACTGGGCCTAAATATATGCCAATGGACTGTTGCAGTGGTGGCTGACATGAAGCCTGATTCTCTGCTATGACATGCAGACTGATTCTCTACTGACATGAAGACAGATTCTCTGTTACGGGACCTCTCTCCTCTGCCTGTGTGCAGGGCCTAAATATATGACAATGGACTGTTGCAGTGGTGGCTGACGTGAAGCCTGATTCTCTGCTATGACATGCAGACTAATTCTCTGCTGACATGAAGCCAGATTCTCTGTTACGGGACCTCTCTCCCCTGCCTGGGTGCTGGGCCTAAATATATGCCAATGGACTGTTCCAATGTTGGGTGACGTGAAGCCTGATTCTCTGCTATGACATGCAGACTGATTCTCTGCTGACATAAAGCCAGATTCTCTGTTACGGGACCTCTCTCCTCTGGCTGGGTGCCTGGGCCAAAATATATGACAATAGACTGTTGCAGTGGTGGCTGACGTGAAGCCTGATTCTCTGCTGTGACATGCAGACTGATTCTCTGCTGACATGAAGACAGATTCTCTGTTACGGGACCTCTCTCCTCTGCATGTGTGCTGGGCCTAAATATATACCAATGGACTGTTCCAATGTTGGGTGACGTGAAGCCTGATTCTCTGCTATGGCATGCAGACTGATTCTCTGCTGACATAAAGCCAGATTCTCTGTTACGGGACCTCTCTCCTCTGCTTGTGTGCTGGGCCTAAATATATGCCAATGGACTGTTCCAATGTTGGGTGACGTGAAGCCTGATTCTCTGCTATGACATGCAGACTGATTCTCTGCTGACATGAAGCCAGATTCTCTGTTACGGGACCTCTCTCCTCTGCCTGTGTGCTGGGCCTAAATATATGCCAATGGACTGTTGCAGTGGTGGCTGACGTGAATCCTGATTCTCTGCTATGACATGCAGACTGATTCTCTGCTGAGATGAAGCCAGTTTCTCTGTTACGGGACCTCTCTCCTCTGCCTGGGTGCTGGGCCTAAATATATGCCAATGGACTGTTGCAGTGGTGACTGACGTGAAGCCTGATTCTCTGCTATGACATGCAGACTGATTCTCTGCTGACATGAAGCCAGATCCTCTGTTACGGGACCTCTCTCCTCTGCCTGGGTGCTGGGCCTAAATATATGACAATCGACTGTTGCAGTGATGGCTGACGTAAAGCCTGATTCTCTGCTATGACATGCAGACTGATTCTCTGCTGAGATGAAGCCATATCCTCTGTTACGGGACCTCTCTCCTCTGCCTGGGTGCTGGGCCTAAATATATGCCAATGGACTGTTGCAGTGGTGACTGACGTGAAGCCTGATTCTCTGCTATGACATGCAGACTGATTCTCTGCTGACATGAAGCCAGATTCTCTGTTACGGGACCTCTCTCCTCTGCCTGTGTGCTGGGCCTAAATATATGCCAATGGACTGTTCCAATGTTGGGTGACGTGAAGCCTGATTCTCTGCTATGACATGCAGACTGATTCTCTGCTGAGATGAAGCCAGATCCTCTGTTACGGGACCTCTCTCCTCTGCCTGGGTGCTGGGCCTAAATATATGACAATCGACTTTTGCACTGATGGCTGACGTGAAGCCTGATTCTCTGCTATGACATGCAGACTGATTCTCTGCTGAGATGAAGCCATATCCTCTGTTACGGGACCTCTCTCCTCTGCCTGGGTGCTGGGCCTAAATATATGCCAATGGACTGTTGCAGTGGTGACTGACGTGAAGCCTGATTCTCTGCTATGACATGCAGACTGATTCTCTGCTGAGATGAAGCCAGATCCTCTGTTACGGGACCTCTCTCCTCTACCTTGGTACTGGGCCTAAATATATGCCAATGGACTGTTGCAGTGGTGGCTGACATGAAGCCTGATTCTCTGCTATGACATGCAGACTGATTCTCTACTGACATGAAGACAGATTCTCTGTTACGGGACCTCTCTCCTCTGCCTGTGTGCAGGGCCTAAATATATGACAATGGACTGTTGCAGTGGTGGCTGACGTGAAGCCTGATTCTCTGCTATGACATGCAGACTAATTCTCTGCTGACATGAAGCCAGATTCTCTGTTACGGGACCTCTCTCCCCTGCCTGGGTGCTGGGCCTAAATATATGCCAATGGACTGTTCCAATGTTGGGTGACGTGAAGCCTGATTCTCTGCTATGACATGCAGACTGATTCTCTGCTGACATGAAGCCAGATTCTCTGTTACGGGACCTCTCTCCTCTGGCTGGGTGCCTGGGCCAAAATATATGACAATAGACTGTTGCAGTGGTGGCTGACGTGAAGCCTGATTCTCTGCTGTGACATGCAAACTGATTCTCTGCTAACATGAAGACAGATTCTCTGTTACGGGAACTCTTTTTTATTAGAAAAATACAAAACTTAACAGACAAGAAAAAACAAGACAAAACAGAACAGCTTCTCAGCTGGCCCAGCCTCACTCATACTCACATTCATACCAACACCCTATAAAAACTATATACAAACGCTAAAAAAGAAATGAAACTTACTTAGCCGGTTCAGCTGTAAAACCCAAGAAAGAAAAACTTGACTACTCGTCAATAAAACAGAAACGCAAATAAGACAAATAAAACAATAATAACAATAATAATAATAGTACAAAACAAACAAAAAAAAAATGTATATATTTTTTTTTTTTTTTTTTTTTTATTATTATTATTTTTTTTAATTATTTTTTTTTAAATATAACACATAAAGCAAAACAAACCTCACCTCGCTAATCTAGCCCTAACCCCCACTACCTACTCCATCACCCTTCCCCCAAGGCTGACCTCCGCCTCACGTCTCTCTCGTGTCCGCATAGTCCGAGGCCAGCCCTACCTCCACCACCCACATCTAGCCCCTCGCCCCATGTCCACCCATGTCCGCATAGTCCAGGGCTAGATGCAGGCCTCCCACTTCAATACACACATAAAACACTTAAAAGCACAAATAAAAGACCCCTTCCCTCACCCACCCAACCTAACTAGCCCCAACTCATTCTATCCTAATAAACAACATAAACAACATAACTATTTAACACACACTGCAAAATATTTTAATATACAGAACTACCCGAAGGCCCAAGCTCGGTCTCTGTAAGCCTTTCTTCAAAGCTCAACATCCCACAAAACAAAAATCTACGGTGAAAGCATCAGCCCACCACCAGGAAACGTATGACTAGGCTAGGGTACGCTAAAAGCAAAGCCTCTCCAGAGGAGAGAGGCCCTACTGGTACCCAGTCTCTCATACTCCAAAGAACGCACCTTCACCAGGTCATCCAGAATGTTCCTACATACCACGTCCACTGGGAGGACTTTCTGCTGCGTTGAAACTAAGCACCGTGCATTCCACGTGTAGAACCTAACCACTATACTGACTAAAAAACATGTGCACAGGTCCCTTCTACCAATGTCTCTGAGCACTCCATAAGCCCACTCCGCATAGGAGAGGCTGGCTAGCCTAGGCCAGCCAATGGAAGCTCCCACCCGTTGGTAAACCTCTGTATTAAAGGGACACTGAATCAGGAAGTGATCCATACTTTCCAGTATGGAGCCACACTCCTCCCGGGGACAACCCCTTTCATCAGAGTTCCTGTATTTCAAGTTGTCCCTCACATACAGCCTCCCGTGAAAGCAGCGCCAAGCCAAGTCCCAAAACTTCAAGGGGATCCTTGCAGAATTTAGCAACTGTAACCCCTTGTCTAGATCCCGGCTTGGGCAATCCCTGAGGGCCAGGGGCTTCTGGAAGTGGGACAACAAGACCCTCTCGTCAAGGGACCTCCTTGACAGAGTCCTGATCTCCCTCACCTCCAAACCCCACCGGCGGATCACCTTCAGAATCGGGGTGACGTAAGTCGGAAGATATCCGTGAGGCATACGCAAGTCCTTCACTTGCCCTCCTGTCTCCCATTCCTGGAAGAAAGGCCGAAACCACCCCCGGCAGGAGACTACCCACCCATCCAGAGGTTCGCCAGATTCGCTTTAACAAAGGTGTTTACAAGAAACACCACGGGGTTGACCATAGATAACCCCCCTAGTCTCCTTGTGCGGTAAGTCACTTCTCTCTTGATCAGGTTCAGTCTATTCCCCCATAAGAGCTGGAAGAACAGACTATAAACCCGAGTCCAGAGAGGCTCTGGCAAGATACACACGCTACCCAAATAGATAAGCAAAGGGAGTAAGTAGGCCTTGATCAGGTTTACCCTTTCCCTGAGGGTCAAAGACCAACCTTTCCACTGGTCGACCTTCTGAGCGGGCCCTGGGAGGGTGTCCGGGAGATCAAAAACTGGATCACCCCCTCCCAGCCAGAGAATCTCACACTTATCCCGATTGATCATGGACCCGGATGCCTCCGAGTAGCGATCCACTTCAGACATCACGTACTCCGCCTCCCCTCTCGAGGATACGAAAATGGTGACATCGTCAGCGTACGCTACTACCCTCAGAGTGGCTTCTGGCGCCGTCCGATCCATCCCGACTCCCGCCAACGGTCCACGATCGATCCGTTTAAGAAAGGGATCAATCGCGAACACGTATAAAAGCGGGCTCAAAGGACAACCCTGGCGGACGCCAGACCCAACCTCAAAAGAGCAGCCAGACCAACCGTTCACAAGCGGGAAACTCTCTGCCCCTGCATACAAGATCTTTAACCAATCGACAAACCCCCCCGGCAGGCCATACTTCAGAAGGACCGACCAGAGGTACTCATGGTTCACCCGATCAAACGCCTTTGCTTGATCTAAGGACAGCATGTACCCCTTCCAGTAGCCCGCTCTACTCTGCTCCACTGCCTCTCGGACACCGAGTACAGCACTAAAAGTGCTGCGGCCTGGAACCGAGCAATGCTGGGCCACCGAAAGGAGTTGGGGTGCAAATTTTACCAGCCTATTAAAAAGTATCTTGGCCAGAATCTTTCTGTCCGTATTAAGAAGTGCTATGGGACGCCAGTTCTCAATACGGCTCGGATCTTTACCCTTTGATAGAAGGATCAGAGCTGACCTCCTCATTGACCGAGGCAGAGTGCCCGAGGATAAACACTCATTGAATACCTCAGTCAAGAGGGGACATAAAGAGTCCTTAAAGGTCTTATAAAACTCAGATGTTAAGCCATCCGGGCCTGGCGACTTCTTCAGAGCTAACCCTTCCACCGCCAGGATAACTTCCTCCTTCCTGATCTCTTCTACCAAACCGTCAAAAGAGAGGTGAGCTCCTGACTCAGGGGTGACCCCAGCCAGGAAAGCCGACATCTTGTCCCGATCCAGATCCCTCCTCCCCAAGAGGCACGAGTAAAAGGATCTAACGACTTCCAGGATCCCTGATCTGGACCTGCTCAGAGATCCCGTACTATCGACCAGTCCTGTTATTAATTTACTCTTCACTGACATCTTACAATTTCTGTAGGGGTCGGGCGAGCGGTACCTCCCAAAGTCCCTCTCAAAAACTAAAGATGTGTGCCTATCATACTGGCACCTCTTGAGCAAAGATTTCACCCTGGAGATATCCTCGCGGCTACCACCAGTCGAGACCAGATGCTCGAGTTTCCTCCTCAGACCCTGATACAGGCGGTACCTGTCCAGGGACCTGAGGCTCGAGAGCCGGCGGAAGAACCTTGCAGCCCGATCTTTGAATATCTCCCACCACTCTGACTTAGTATCACAGAGATCCAGTAAAGGTACCTGACTCTGAAGGAAGTCCTCAAAGGATTGTCTCACCTCCGCTTCCACCAAGACACCCGAATTCAGCTTCCAATAACCTCTTCCCATTTGGGGGGATTCTGAAATATTCAGAGAAAACATAATTAAACAGTGATCGGAGAATTCCACCTCCACAACCCTTAAGGGCGAAAAGGTAGCCTCCTCCTTCAAATAAAACCTATCTATTCTAGACCTTACCTGACTACCTCTATAGAAAGTGAAGCCCCCATGGCCTGGGGTATGCCTAATGTGGACATCCTCCAGACGAGCCTCACTAGCTACTCTATTCAGAAAAATACTATCATAAGTCAGCTGGTTTCTGGTGCCTCCCCTGTCTTGGGGCCTTGTGACAGTATTAAAGTCCCCACCAAAAACCACCTGCCGGCTTGTAAAAAGGAAAGGCTTAATTCTCATAAAGAGACATTTCCTGTCCCACCTGGACTGGGGCCCGTAGATATTAATCAGGCGCAGTTCCTGTCCCTTCATGAGGACATCCAAGATCAAACACCTCCCCATTTCTAATTCAATTACTCGTCGGCATTCTACCGGTGCGGTAAAAAGGACCGCCACTCCGCTATACGGCTCAGCCGCAAGAGACCAGTAGGAGGGCCCTGGTCTCCACTCCCTCTTGGCTTTATAAATCGCTGCCAAATCTGGCAGCCTGGTCTCTTGCAAAAACAAAATGTCAGCTTCAACACGGCTGAGAAAATCGAAGGCTGTGAAACGAGCCGCATCCGACTTAATGCTGGCGACATTAATGGTCGCCAGAGTCAGCAGAGTGGGTACCGCCATAAAGAGTAGTTAAATTAGACGGCCTTCTTCCCATCCTTCTCCCCCCTCCCGGGGCTGCCTTCTAGAGCAGCACGACCTCTCTTGAGGGAGATAGTGGTATCCATCTCTGCCACCACCACCTCCCTCTGCGCACCACTCCTGGCTTTCTCAGTCTCAGGGCCCGGTTTTGCCACCCCTCCTGAGGACCTTGCATCCCCACCAGAGGGGGGCGCGGGGCCCCCTGAAGGCCCTCCCTCCTTCGCCTCCGGCCCCTCACCTTCAACCTCCTCCTCAGCAGAGGAGGCAGAGGTCTCATCCAAGATGAGGTACCGGTTGGAGAGCTCCAGAGGGGAGCCGGTTACACCTTCCCTGGCAACTTTGGTCGGGCTAGATCTTTTTTTAGTACGCCGTTTCCGTCTACTTTGGGACTCTGCCCCACTACCCTCTGCAGAACTTTCGTAGTGCGAGGACAGAGTCTCTTCGGCCCGATCCAGTCTCTCAATCTCCTCCTCCAGCTCGCTGCCCCCTAGGGTCTCGGATTCAGGAGGGGCAGTCGCTTGGGAAGGAGCGGGCATCACCCCAGGACGGGGTTCCTCCCCCTCCCTCTCCGCCTGACGCCTCTCTCCCCGCCTCTGCCGGGACGGGTTGTTCCGGTTCCTCACTGACCCCTTAACTCCACTGCCTTTGCCAGCACCCGCCTCAGCCGAAGGGACCTCCCGGCCCGCTCCTGCATGAGCTCGGGCCGCATTGGCCTCAGAGAGAGGACAGCGACTGAAGGGGTGACCGAGCTCCCCACACAGGTTGCATCTTATCTCCTCACAAGATGCAGCAAGATGACCTGTCCCCCCACACAACGCGCACTTCTGCACTTGGCAGCTGGCGCTGAAGTGTGTGGGGCTGCCGCACTTGTGACAGAGCTTAGGCTGCCCCCTGTAGAAAACCAAGATCCTGTCTCGGCCGATAAAGGCAGATGATGGAATGTGGGAAACTGTACTACCCAGACGCCTAAGCTTGATATTAAACGTCCAGGCACCCGACCAAATGCCAAACTCGTCCAGGTTTTTAGCTGGTATTCCCTGGACCTCTCCGTACCTTCCCAGCCAGGTCATGATGTCAATACAAGAGAGAGACTCGTTACGGGTCAGCACGGTCACTCTCTTGACCTCACTCTGGCGGGTTATGGCTTTTGCAACGAAACCACGCCAGTCCGGCATGTTCTTCACCAGCTCATATCCGGACCAGAAGAGCTCAAGCCCCTCCGGCCGGACAAAGCTGATGTCAAACTCCTTGGAGCCAAAAGGATGGATCAAGGCAAAAATGTCAGTAGCCTTGAAACCCATCCCAAGCAGGAGCTCCACTACCCTCTTTCTAGTAGGGCAAGCTTCATCGCTACTCCACTTGAGACAGACCACATTCCGTCTGGCTCCAGGGCCGGTTGTGGGTGAAGACCAGGCGGTCTCGCCCCCGTTCTGTTCTCGGAAGGTCCGAACGCCATGTCTGTTGAACCAGAATGAACATTCCACCTTCTCTCCCTCTACGGAAAAGGAACTCTCCCCCTTTTTGAGGGCCTCCAGCAGTCGCCGCTGCAAGTCACCGTTACCAGACCCTGAGAGCGAGGAAGCCAAAGAAGTCAGCCCCTCCCCCCCTACAGCCGCAGCCACACTGGCATAACTTCTGCCAGGCGCCATGGATGCAGGAGGGGCAGCAGAACCGGCTCCCCCCCCCCTACCTGTCACGCCGGACCCCTCTGAGGAGGCCATACGGGGGGACCCCGCCACTTTTCCAGCAGCAGGACAACCCCCCGCATTCACCCCCCCATCAGGATCCGGAGTGACCCCTGACCTAACATTCCCTCTGTAACCTTTTTTTTGGGTAACCACTTTTTCAGTAGCCACCTCCATCTCCTCTCCCACCCCCAAACACTCAGCTGGGCCAGCTGGGACCATAACATTCTTATTATTATTAATATTCACATTCTTTGCCTCAGCCTCAGTAGCCCTTGTCACCACTTCCTTGGCTTCATTGGCATTATTTGCATTGTGGTGGACCATGGCCTCCGCCACTATCACCCCCCTCCCCCCCTCTTCAGAGGAGGACAGAGAGGATGCAGCGGCGTCCACAGCCCTGAGAACCTTGTACCTCTGGTTTTTCATTGCTAGCTTAGCTAGCTTTTTTTCACTTAATTTAGTGTTTGCAGTGCTTTTTATCACTTGCTTAACAGTTCCTATGAGCCAGTGCTCCATGCTTGCTCCAGCCACGTCGCCGCTCTTGGCCACGCCCCCGGTCACGCCCCCGGCCACGCCCCCGGCGGCGCGATCTCCCCCGATGCACCCCCAACACCCCGCTCCACCCCCTCATCCCCAACCCTCTCCACCCGCCCACACACAGCAGGGGGAGGGGTACCGGGGACCCCAGGAGCAGAGGGGGCAACGGGAGCCACAGCGGGAGCCGCTGAACCGGCGGGACCATCCTCCAATTTGCGGGCAGACACAGGGGAGGAGGAGGTAACCCCACCACACCGCCGCAATTCAACCGAGCACTTTTCCAGTGCTATAGCTGATGCGACGGTGGGCGGAGCCACACCGGATGTAGCCACGCCATCTCCCCTCGTCACTGACTCCTCACTGTTCGGCTTTTCAGCCGCTCCACCCACAAACATCAAACCGCCCCTGTTACTGCAAACAAGGACGGTGTCCTGTGCCATCTTTTTAATAGCTATACTTTCCCCACTCCCACGCTCTGGTCTCACTTCAGAAACCAGGCTGGGGGGGTAGTGGGGTTAGCCCCCTGGACTGACTTTGCAGTCAGTCCAGAGGGCAGTGGGTGAGAAACATAGACCAATTTCATTTCTTTGTTCTTTTCTTGTTTCTTTGCCTTTTTCCTTTTCTTTTTTCTTGCAGGCTCGTCCTCCAGGAGCTCATTCCCAAAAACAAAGTTTTCAAGGTGAGCCCGGGGGGATTCTAGGTTACGAATTTGCTCCATTAATTGCCCCCCTACCCCACTGCTCTCACTATCCTCCTCCTCTGAGCTTGTGGGGGGGAGACAGACCTGCTCAGGCCGGATCCCTGAGTCCGCAGGCCCTGCAGACTGACCCCCCAGGCTCACCACAGACCTTTCCTCCTCATTATCTGAGGGGTCCATTGCTTTTTCCTCCTCCAGTTCTCCTTTAAACCTTTTCTCATTTTTAAGTTTTTCCTCAAAAGGACCACTATTCTTGAGGATAGCGGCCCTCCTGTCCTCCGATATGCATATTTCGTCTTTTAGGACTCTAATCTTAGCCGATATTTCTGGCCTCTTCACCTTAGAGGCTTTGTCCGCTTTTCGCCTTTCACACTTTAGCTCGCCTCTGAGCCTCTTTAAGGCTTTTCCAGCCTCCTCGTACTCCTGGAGATAGGCTGCTATACGGGAGCTATATATGGCGACAGGCTCCCTGGGCCTCATGCAGCCCCAGTCGGCCTCCACCGTTCCCGACCCACCTCCAGGAGCACCCTGCGTACCTTTAGGAGATTCCATTCTCCTGGACTTGCCGGCGATCTTCACGGCTTCGCCCCTGGGGGCCACAGGGGACACTTCCACATGACCCCTGCTTGATCTTCTGACCCCCGGTGCGGAAGATGGAGCAGAGGCCGGTAACTCACCTCCCCTACCTCCCGCCGGCCTACCCCGGGAAGCAGGATCCTGGGCCTTGCCTGAGCGCATAGCCCAGGCCCTTACCAGCTCCCTAGGGAGAGGCAGGGCCTGGGCTGGGGAGAAAGGTGGAAAACCTCCCCACAAGCCTGGTCCCTCCCAGGGGATTAAGGTGATGAAAAATCTCCCTGGGGCCTTAACGAGGTGGAAGTCTCCTGGAGCTGCTGCACGCACACCTTTCCACCTCAGCTGCAGGAAACAGACACGCCCATGCCAGATTGTCTGTTACGGGACCTCTCTCCTCTGCATGTGTGCTGGGCCTAAATATATACCAATGGACTGTTCCAATGTTGGGTGACGTGAAGCCTGATTCTCTGCTATGGCATGCAGACTGATTCTCTGCTGACATAAAGCCAGATTCTCTGTTACGGGACCTCTCTCCTCTGCCTGTGTGCTGGGCCTAAATATATGCCAATGGACTGTTCCAAGTGGTGGCTGACGTGAAGCCTGATTCTCTGCTATGACATGCAGACTGATTCTCTGCTGACATGAAGCCAGATTCTCTGTTACGGGACCTCTCTCCTCTGCCTGGGTGCTGGGCCTAAATATATGCCAATGGACTGTTGCAGTGGTGGCTGACGTGAAGCCTGATTCTCTGCTATGACATGCAGACTGATTCTCTGCTGACATGAAGCCAGATTCCTCTGTTACGGGACCTCTCTCCTCTGCCTGGGTGCTGGGCCTAAATATATGCCAATGGACTGTTGCAGTGGTGGCTGACGTGAAGCCTGATTCTCTGCTATGACATGCAGACTGATTCTCTGCTGACATGAAGCCAGATTCTCTGTTACGGGACCTCTCTCCTCTGCCTGGGTGCTGGGCCTAAATATATGACAATCGACTGTTGCACTGGTGGCTGACGTGAAGCCTGATTCTCTGCTATGACATGCAGACTGATTCTCTGCTGACATGAAGCCAGATTCTCTGTTACGGGACCTCTCTCCTCTGCCTGTGTGCTGGGCCTAAATATATGCCAATGGACTGTTGCAGTGGTGGCTGACGTGAAGCCTGATTCTCTGCTATGACATGCAGACTGATTCTCTGCTGACATGAAGCCAGATTCTCTGTTACGGGACCTCTCTCCTCTGCCTGTGTGCTGGGCCTAAATATATGTCAATGGACTGTTGCAGTGGTGGCTGACGTGAAGCCTGATTCTCTGCTATGACATGCAGACTGATTCTCTGCTGACATGAAGCCAGATCTCTGTTACGGGACCTCTCTCCTCTGCCTGGGTGCTGGGCCTAAATATATGCCAATGGACTGTTGCAGTGGTGGCTGACAGTGAAGCCTGATTCTCTGCTATGACATGCAGACTGATTCTCTGCTGACATGAAGACAGATTCTCTGTTACGGGACCTCTCTCCTCTGCCTGTGTGCATGGGCCTAAATATATGACAATGGACTGTTGCAGTGGTGGCTGACGTGAAGCCTGATTCTCTGCTATGACATGCAGACTGATTCTCTGCTGACATGAAGCCAGATTCTCTGTTACGGGACCTCTCTCCTCTGCCTGGGTGCTGGGCCTAAATATATGCCAATGGACTGTTGCAGTGGTGGCTGACGTGAAGCCTGATTCTCTGCTATGACATGCAGACTGATTCTCTGCTGACATGAAGCCAGATTCTCTGTTACGGGACCTCTCTCCTCTGCCTGGGTGCTGGGCCTAAATATATGCCAATGGACTGTTGCAGTGGTGGCTGACGTGAAGCCTGATTCTCTGCTATGACATGCAGACTGATTCTCTGCTGACATGAAGACAGATTCTCTGTTACGGGACCTCTCTCCTCTGCCTGGGTGCTGGGCCTAAATATATGACAATGGACTGTTGCAGTGGTGGCTGACGTGAAGCCTGATTCTCTGCTATGACATGCAGACTGAATTCTCTGCTGACATGAAGCCAGATTCTCTGTTACGGGACCTCTCTCCTCTGCCTGGGTGCTGGGCCTAAATATATGACAATGGACTGTTGCAGTGGTGGCTGACGTGAAGCCTGATTCTCTGCTATGACATGCAGACTGATTCTCTGCTGACATGAAGCCAGATTCTCTGTTACGGGACCTCTCTCCTCTGCCTGGGTGCTGGGCCTAAATATATGACAATGGACTGTTGCAGTGGTGGCTGACGTGAAGCCTGATTCTCTGCTATGACATGCAGACTGATTCTCTGCTGACATGAAGCCAGATTCTCTGTTACGGGACCTCTCTCCTCTGCCTGGGTGCTGGGCCTAAATATATGCCAATGGACTGTTGCAGTGGTGGCTGACGTGAAGCCTGATTCTCTGCTATGACATGCAGACTGATTCTCTGCTGACATGAAGCCAGATTCTCTGTTACGGGACCTCTCTCCTCTGCCTGGGTGCTGGGCCTAAATATATGCCAATGGACTGTTGCAGTGGTGGCTGACGTGAAGCCTGATTCTCTGCTATGACATGCAGACTGATTCTCTGCTGACATGAAGCCAGATTCTCTGTTACGGGACCTCTCTCCTCTGCCTGGGTGCTGGGCCTAAATATATGACAATGGACTGTTGCAGTGGTGGCTGACGTGAAGCCTGATTCTCTGCTATGACATGCAGACTGATTCTCTGCTGACATGAAGCCAGATTCTCTGTTACGGGACCTCTCTCCTCTGCCTGGGTGCTGGGCCTAAATATATGCCAATGGACTGTTGCAGTGGTGGCTGACGTGAAGCCTGATTCTCTGCTATGACATGCAGACTGATTCTCTGCTGACATGAAGCCAGATTCTCTGTTACGGGACCTCTCTCCTCTGCCTGGGTGCTGGGCCTAAATATATGACAATGGACTGTTGCAGTGGTGGCTGACGTGAAGCCTGATTCTCTGCTATGACATGCAGACTGATTCTCTGCTGACATGAAGCCAGATTCTCTGTTACGGGACCTCTCTCCTCTGCCTGGGTGCTGGGCCTAAATATATGCCAATGGACTGTTGCAGTGGTGGCTGACGTGAAGCCTGATTCTCTGCTATGACATGCAGACTGATTCTCTGCTGACATGAAGACAGATTCTCTGTTACGGGACCTCTCTCCTCTGCCTGGGTGCTGGGCCTAAATATATGACAATGGACTGTTGCAGTGGTGGCTGACGTGAAGCCTGATTCTCTGCTATGACATGCAGACTGATTCTCTGCTGACATGAAGCCAGATTCTCTGTTACGGGACCTCTCTCCTCTGCCTGGGTGCTGGGCCTAAATATATGCCAATGGACTGTTGCAGTGGTGGCTGACGTGAAGCCTGATTCTCTGCTATGACATGCAGACTGATTCTCTGCTGACATGAAGCCAGATTCTCTGTTACGGGACCTCTCTCCTCTGCCTGGGTGCTGGGCCTAAATATATGACAATGGACTGTTGCAGTGGTGGCTGACGTGAAGCCTGATTCTCTGCTATGACATGCAGACTGATTCTCTGCTGACATGAAGACAGATTCTCTGTTACGGGACCTCTCTCCTCTGCCTGGGTGCTGGGCCTAAATATATGACAATGGACTGTTGCAGTGGTGGCTGACGTGAAGCCTGATTCTCTGCTATGACATGCAGACTGATTCTCTGCTGACATGAAGCCAGATTCTCTGTTACGGGACCTCTCTCCTCTGCCTGGGTGCTGGGCCTAAATATATGACAATGGACTGTTGCAGTGGTGGCTGACGTGAAGCCTGATTCTCTGCTATGACATGCAGACTGATTCTCTGCTGACATGAAGCCAGATTCTCTGTTACGGGACCTCTCTCCTCTGCCTGGGTGCTGGGCCTAAATATATGACAATGGACTGTTGCAGTGGTGGCTGACGTGAAGCCTGATTCTCTGCTATGACATGCAGACTGATTCTCTGCTGACATGAAGCCAGATTCTCTGTTACGGGACCTCTCTCCTCTGCCTGGGTGCTGGGCCTAAATATATGACAATGGACTGTTGCAGTGGTGGCTGACGTGAAGCCTGATTCTCTGCTATGACATGCAGACTGATTCTCTGCTGACATGAAGCCAGATTCTCTGTTACGGGACCTCTCTCCTCTGCCTGGGTGCTGGGCCTAAATATATGACAATGGACTGTTGCAGTGGTGGCTGACGTGAAGCCTGATTCTCTGCTATGACATGCAGACTGATTCTCTGCTGACATGAAGCCAGATTCTCTGTTACGGGACCTCTCTCCTCTGCCTGGGTGCTGGGCCTAAATATATGACAATGGACTGTTGCAGTGGTGGCTGACGTGAAGCCTGATTCTCTGCTATGACATGCAGACTGATTCTCTGCTGACATGAAGCCAGATTCTCTGTTACGGGACCTCTCTCCTCTGCCTGGGTGCTGGGCCTAAATATATGACAATGGACTGTTGCAGTGGTGGCTGACGTGAAGCCTGATTCTCTGCTATGACATGCAGACTGATTCTCTGCTGACATGAAGCCAGATTCTCTGTTACGGGACCTCTCTCCTCTGCCTGGGTGCTGGGCCTAAATATATGCCAATGGACTGTTGCAGTGGTGGCTGACGTGAAGCCTGATTCTCTGCTATGACATGCAGACTGATTCTCTGCTGACATGAAGCCAGATTCTCTGTTACGGGACCTCTCTCCTCTGCCTGGGTGCTGGGCCTAAATATATGACAATGGACTGTTGCAGTGGTGGCTGACGTGAAGCCTGATTCTCTGCTATGACATGCAGACTGATTCTCTGCTGACATGAAGCCAGATTCTCTGTTACGGGACCTCTCTCCTCTGCCTGGGTGCTGGGCCTAAATATATGACAATGGACTGTTGCAGTGGTGGCTGACGTGAAGCCTGATTCTCTGCTATGACATGCAGACTGATTCTCTGCTGACATGAAGCCAGATTCTCTGTTACGGGACCTCTCTCCTCTGCCTGGGTGCTGGGCCTAAATATATGACAATGGACTGTTGCAGTGGTGGCTGACGTGAAGCCTGATTCTCTGCTATGACATGCAGACTGATTCTCTGCTGACATGAAGCCAGATTCTCTGTTACGGGACCTCTCTCCTCTGCCTGGGTGCTGGGCCTAAATATATGACAATGGACTGTTGCAGTGGTGGCTGACGTGAAGCCTGATTCTCTGCTATGACATGCAGACTGATTCTCTGCTGACATGAAGCCAGATTCTCTGTTACGGGACCTCTCTCCTCTGCCTGGGTGCTGGGCCTAAATATATGACAATGGACTGTTGCAGTGGTGGCTGACGTGAAGCCTGATTCTCTGCTATGACATGCAGACTGATTCTCTGCTGACATGAAGACAGATTCTCTGTTACGGGACCTCTCTCCTCTGCCTGGGTGCTGGGCCTAAATATATGACAATGGACTGTTGCAGTGGTGGCTGACGTGAAGCCTGATTCTCTGCTATGACATGCAGACTGATTCTCTGCTGACATGAAGCCAGATTCTCTGTTACGGGACCTCTCTCCTCTGCCTGGGTGCTGGGCCTAAATATATGACAATGGACTGTTGCAGTGGTGGCTGACGTGAAGCCTGATTCTCTGCTATGACATGCAGACTGATTCTCTGCTGACATGAAGCCAGATTCTCTGTTACGGGACCTCTCTCCTCTGCCTGGGTGCTGGGCCTAAATATATGACAATGGACTGTTGCAGTGGTGGCTGACGTGAAGCCTGATTCTCTGCTATGACATGCAGACTGATTCTCTGCTGACATGAAGCCAGATTCTCTGTTACGGGACCTCTCTCCTCTGCCTGGGTGCTGGGCCTAAATATATGACAATGGACTGTTGCAGTGGTGGCTGACGTGAAGCCTGATTCTCTGCTATGACATGCAGACTGATTCTCTGCTGACATGAAGCCAGATTCTCTGTTACGGGACCTCTCTCCTCTGCCTGGGTGCTGGGCCTAAATATATGACAATGGACTGTTGCAGTGGTGGCTGACGTGAAGCCTGATTCTCTGCTATGACATGCAGACTGATTCTCTGCTGACATGAAGCCAGATTCTCTGTTACGGGACCTCTCTCCTCTGCCTGGGTGCTGGGCCTAAATATATGCCAATGGACTGTTGCAGTGGTGGCTGACGTGAAGCCTGATTCTCTGCTATGACATGCAGACTGATTCTCTGCTGACATGAAGCCAGATTCTCTGTTACGGGACCTCTCTCCTCTGCCTGGGTGCTGGGCCTAAATATATGACAATGGACTGTTGCAGTGGTGGCTGACGTGAAGCCTGATTCTCTGCTATGACATGCAGACTGATTCTCTGCTGACATGAAGCCAGATTCTCTGTTACGGGACCTCTCTCCTCTGCCTGGGTGCTGGGCCTAAATATATGACAATGGACTGTTGCAGTGGTGGCTGACGTGAAGCCTGATTCTCTGCTATGACATGCAGACTGATTCTCTGCTGACATGAAGCCAGATTCTCTGTTACGGGACCTCTCTCCTCTGCCTGGGTGCTGGGCCTAAATATATGCCAATGGACTGTTGCAGTGGTGGCTGACGTGAAGCCTGATTCTCTGCTATGACATGCAGACTGATTCTCTGCTGACATGAAGCCAGATTCTCTGTTACGGGACCTCTCTCCTCTGCCTGGGTGCTGGGCCTAAATATATGACAATGGACTGTTGCAGTGGTGGCTGACGTGAAGCCTGATTCTCTGCTATGACATGCAGACTGATTCTCTGCTGACATGAAGCCAGATTCTCTGTTACGGGACCTCTCTCCTCTGCCTGGGTGCTGGGCCTAAATATATGACAATGGACTGTTGCAGTGGTGGCTGACGTGAAGCCTGATTCTCTGCTATGACATGCAGACTGATTCTCTGCTGACATGAAGCCAGATTCTCTGTTACGGGACCTCTCTCCTCTGCCTGGGTGCTGGGCCTAAATATATGACAATGGACTGTTGCAGTGGTGGCTGACGTGAAGCCTGATTCTCTGCTATGACATGCAGACTGATTCTCTGCTGACATGAAGCCAGATTCTCTGTTACGGGACCTCTCTCCTCTGCCTGGGTGCTGGGCCTAAATATATGACAATGGACTGTTGCAGTGGTGGCTGACGTGAAGCCTGATTCTCTGCTATGACATGCAGACTGATTCTCTGCTGACATGAAGCCAGATTCTCTGTTACGGGACCTCTCTCCTCTGCCTGGGTGCTGGGCCTAAATATATGACAATGGACTGTTGCAGTGGTGGCTGACGTGAAGCCTGATTCTCTGCTATGACATGCAGACTGATTCTCTGCTGACATGAAGACAGATTCTCTGTTACGGGACCTCTCTCCTCTGCCTGGGTGCTGGGCCTAAATATATGACAATGGACTGTTGCAGTGGTGGCTGACGTGAAGCCTGATTCTCTGCTATGACATGCAGACTGATTCTCTGCTGACATGAAGCCAGATTCTCTGTTACGGGACCTCTCTCCTCTGCCTGGGTGCTGGGCCTAAATATATGACAATGGACTGTTGCAGTGGTGGCTGACGTGAAGCCTGATTCTCTGCTATGACATGCAGACTGATTCTCTGCTGACATGAAGCCAGATTCTCTGTTACGGGACCTCTCTCCTCTGCCTGGGTGCTGGGCCTAAATATATGACAATGGACTGTTGCAGTGGTGGCTGACGTGAAGCCTGATTCTCTGCTATGACATGCAGACTGATTCTCTGCTGACATGAAGCCAGATTCTCTGTTACGGGACCTCTCTCCTCTGCCTGGGTGCTGGGCCTAAATATATGACAATGGACTGTTGCAGTGGTGGCTGACGTGAAGCCTGATTCTCTGCTATGACATGCAGACTGATTCTCTGCTGACATGAAGCCAGATTCTCTGTTACGGGACCTCTCTCCTCTGCCTGGGTGCTGGGCCTAAATATATGACAATGGACTGTTGCAGTGGTGGCTGACGTGAAGCCTGATTCTCTGCTATGACATGCAGACTGATTCTCTGCTGACATGAAGACAGATTCTCTGTTACGGGACCTCTCTCCTCTGCCTGGGTGCTGGGCCTAAATATATGACAATGGACTGTTGCAGTGGTGGCTGACGTGAAGCCTGATTCTCTGCTATGACATGCAGACTGATTCTCTGCTGACATGAAGCCAGATTCTCTGTTACGGGACCTCTCTCCTCTGCCTGGGTGCTGGGCCTAAATATATGACAATGGACTGTTGCAGTGGTGGCTGACGTGAAGCCTGATTCTCTGCTATGACATGCAGACTGATTCTCTGCTGACATGAAGCCAGATTCTCTGTTACGGGACCTCTCTCCTCTGCCTGGGTGCTGGGCCTAAATATATGCCAATGGACTGTTGCAGTGGTGGCTGACGTGAAGCCTGATTCTCTGCTATGACATGCAGACTGATTCTCTGCTGACATGAAGCCAGATTCTCTGTTACGGGACCTCTCTCCTCTGCCTGGGTGCTGGGCCTAAATATATGACAATGGACTGTTGCAGTGGTGGCTGACGTGAAGCCTGATTCTCTGCTATGACATGCAGACTGATTCTCTGCTGACATGAAGCCAGATTCTCTGTTACGGGACCTCTCTCCTCTGCCTGGGTGCTGGGCCTAAATATATGACAATGGACTGTTGCAGTGGTGGCTGACGTGAAGCCTGATTCTCTGCTATGACATGCAGACTGATTCTCTGCTGACATGAAGCCAGATTCTCTGTTACGGGACCTCTCTCCTCTGCCTGGGTGCTGGGCCTAAATATATGACAATGGACTGTTGCAGTGGTGGCTGACGTGAAGCCTGATTCTCTGCTATGACATGCAGACTGATTCTCTGCTGACATGAAGCCAGATTCTCTGTTACGGGACCTCTCTCCTCTGCCTGGGTGCTGGGCCTAAATATATGACAATGGACTGTTGCAGTGGTGGCTGACGTGAAGCCTGATTCTCTGCTATGACATGCAGACTGATTCTCTGCTGACATGAAGCCAGATTCTCTGTTACGGGACCTCTCTCCTCTGCCTGGGTGCTGGGCCTAAATATATGACAATGGACTGTTGCAGTGGTGGCTGACGTGAAGCCTGATTCTCTGCTATGACATGCAGACTGATTCTCTGCTGACATGAAGCCAGATTCTCTGTTACGGGACCTCTCTCCTCTGCCTGGGTGCTGGGCCTAAATATATGCCAATGGACTGTTGCAGTGGTGGCTGACGTGAAGCCTGATTCTCTGCTATGACATGCAGACTGATTCTCTGCTGACATGAAGCCAGATTCTCTGTTACGGGACCTCTCTCCTCTGCCTGGGTGCTGGGCCTAAATATATGACAATGGACTGTTGCAGTGGTGGCTGACGTGAAGCCTGATTCTCTGCTATGACATGCAGACTGATTCTCTGCTGACATGAAGCCAGATTCTCTGTTACGGGACCTCTCTCCTCTGCCTGGGTGCTGGGCCTAAATATATGACAATGGACTGTTGCAGTGGTGGCTGACGTGAAGCCTGATTCTCTGCTATGACATGCAGACTGATTCTCTGCTGACATGAAGCCAGATTCTCTGTTACGGGACCTCTCTCCTCTGCCTGGGTGCTGGGCCTAAATATATGACAATGGACTGTTGCAGTGGTGGCTGACGTGAAGCCTGATTCTCTGCTATGACATGCAGACTGATTCTCTGCTGACATGAAGCCAGATTCTCTGTTACGGGACCTCTCTCCTCTGCCTGGGTGCTGGGCCTAAATATATGACAATGGACTGTTGCAGTGGTGGCTGACGTGAAGCCTGATTCTCTGCTATGACATGCAGACTGATTCTCTGCTGACATGAAGCCAGATTCTCTGTTACGGGACCTCTCTCCTCTGCCTGGGTGCTGGGCCTAAATATATGACAATGGACTGTTGCAGTGGTGGCTGACGTGAAGCCTGATTCTCTGCTATGACATGCAGACTGATTCTCTGCTGACATGAAGCCAGATTCTCTGTTACGGGACCTCTCTCCTCTGCCTGGGTGCTGGGCCTAAATATATGCCAATGGACTGTTGCAGTGGTGGCTGACGTGAAGCCTGATTCTCTGCTATGACATGCAGACTGATTCTCTGCTGACATGAAGCCAGATTCTCTGTTACGGGACCTCTCTCCTCTGCCTGGGTGCTGGGCCTAAATATATGACAATGGACTGTTGCAGTGGTGGCTGACGTGAAGCCTGATTCTCTGCTATGACATGCAGACTGATTCTCTGCTGACATGAAGCCAGATTCTCTGTTACGGGACCTCTCTCCTCTGCCTGGGTGCTGGGCCTAAATATATGCCAATGGACTGTTGCAGTGGTGGCTGACGTGAAGCCTGATTCTCTGCTATGACATGCAGACTGATTCTCTGCTGACATGAAGCCAGATTCTCTGTTACGGGACCTCTCTCCTCTGCCTGGGTGCTGGGCCTAAATATATGACAATGGACTGTTGCAGTGGTGGCTGACGTGAAGCCTGATTCTCTGCTATGACATGCAGACTGATTCTCTGCTGACATGAAGCCAGATTCTCTGTTACGGGACCTCTCTCCTCTGCCTGGGTGCTGGGCCTAAATATATGACAATGGACTGTTGCAGTGGTGGCTGACGTGAAGCCTGATTCTCTGCTATGACATGCAGACTGATTCTCTGCTGACATGAAGCCAGATTCTCTGTTACGGGACCTCTCTCCTCTGCCTGGGTGCTGGGCCTAAATATATGCCAATGGACTGTTGCAGTGGTGGCTGACGTGAAGCCTGATTCTCTGCTATGACATGCAGACTGATTCTCTGCTGACATGAAGCCAGATTCTCTGTTACGGGACCTCTCTCCTCTGCCTGGGTGCTGGGCCTAAATATATGACAATGGACTGTTGCAGTGGTGGCTGACGTGAAGCCTGATTCTCTGCTATGACATGCAGACTGATTCTCTGCTGACATGAAGCCAGATTCTCTGTTACGGGACCTCTCTCCTCTGCCTGGGTGCTGGGCCTAAATATATGCCAATGGACTGTTGCAGTGGTGGCTGACGTGAAGCCTGATTCTCTGCTATGACATGCAGACTGATTCTCTGCTGACATGAAGCCAGATTCTCTGTTACGGGACCTCTCTCCTCTGCCTGGGTGCTGGGCCTAAATATATGACAATGGACTGTTGCAGTGGTGGCTGACGTGAAGCCTGATTCTCTGCTATGACATGCAGACTGATTCTCTGCTGACATGAAGCCAGATTCTCTGTTACGGGACCTCTCTCCTCTGCCTGGGTGCTGGGCCTAAATATATGCCAATGGACTGTTGCAGTGGTGGCTGACGTGAAGCCTGATTCTCTGCTATGACATGCAGACTGATTCTCTGCTGACATGAAGCCAGATTCTCTGTTACGGGACCTCTCTCCTCTGCCTGGGTGCTGGGCCTAAATATATGCCAATGGACTGTTGCAGTGGTGGCTGACGTGAAGCCTGATTCTCTGCTATGACATGCAGACTGATTCTCTGCTGACATGAAGACAGATTCTCTGTTACGGGACCTCTCTCCTCTGCCTGGGTGCTGGGCCTAAATATATGACAATGGACTGTTGCAGTGGTGGCTGACGTGAAGCCTGATTCTCTGCTATGACATGCAGACTGATTCTCTGCTGACATGAAGCCAGATTCTCTGTTACGGGACCTCTCTCCTCTGCCTGGGTGCTGGGCCTAAATATATGCCAATGGACTGTTGCAGTGGTGGCTGACGTGAAGCCTGATTCTCTGCTATGACATGCAGACTGATTCTCTGCTGACATGAAGCCAGATTCTCTGTTACGGGACCTCTCTCCTCTGCCTGGGTGCTGGGCCTAAATATATGCCAATGGACTGTTGCAGTGGTGGCTGACGTGAAGCCTGATTCTCTGCTATGACATGCAGACTGATTCTCTGCTGACATGAAGCCAGATTCTCTGTTACGGGACCTCTCTCCTCTGCCTGGGTGCTGGGCCTAAATATATGACAATGGACTGTTGCAGTGGTGGCTGACGTGAAGCCTGATTCTCTGCTATGACATGCAGACTGATTCTCTGCTGACATGAAGCCAGATTCTCTGTTACGGGACCTCTCTCCTCTGCCTGGGTGCTGGGCCTAAATATATGCCAATGGACTGTTGCAGTGGTGGCTGACGTGAAGCCTGATTCTCTGCTATGACATGCAGACTGATTCTCTGCTGACATGAAGCCAGATTCTCTGTTACGGGACCTCTCTCCTCTGCCTGGGTGCTGGGCCTAAATATATGCCAATGGACTGTTGCAGTGGTGGCTGACGTGAAGCCTGATTCTCTGCTATGACATGCAGACTGATTCTCTGCTGACATGAAGCCAGATTCTCTGTTACGGGACCTCTCTCCTCTGCCTGGGTGCTGGGCCTAAATATATGACAATGGACTGTTGCAGTGGTGGCTGACGTGAAGCCTGATTCTCTGCTATGACATGCAGACTGATTCTCTGCTGACATGAAGCCAGATTCTCTGTTACGGGACCTCTCTCCTCTGCCTGGGTGCTGGGCCTAAATATATGCCAATGGACTGTTGCAGTGGTGGCTGACGTGAAGCCTGATTCTCTGCTATGACATGCAGACTGATTCTCTGCTGACATGAAGCCAGATTCTCTGTTACGGGACCTCTCTCCTCTGCCTGGGTGCTGGGCCTAAATATATGACAATGGACTGTTGCAGTGGTGGCTGACGTGAAGCCTGATTCTCTGCTATGACATGCAGACTGATTCTCTGCTGACATGAAGCCAGATTCTCTGTTACGGGACCTCTCTCCTCTGCCTGGGTGCTGGGCCTAAATATATGCCAATGGACTGTTGCAGTGGTGGCTGACGTGAAGCCTGATTCTCTGCTATGACATGCAGACTGATTCTCTGCTGACATGAAGCCAGATTCTCTGTTACGGGACCTCTCTCCTCTGCCTGGGTGCTGGGCCTAAATATATGACAATGGACTGTTGCAGTGGTGGCTGACGTGAAGCCTGATTCTCTGCTATGACATGCAGACTGATTCTCTGCTGACATGAAGCCAGATTCTCTGTTACGGGACCTCTCTCCTCTGCCTGGGTGCTGGGCCTAAATATATGACAATGGACTGTTGCAGTGGTGGCTGACGTGAAGCCTGATTCTCTGCTATGACATGCAGACTGATTCTCTGCTGACATGAAGCCAGATTCTCTGTTACGGGACCTCTCTCCTCTGCCTGGGTGCTGGGCCTAAATATATGCCAATGGACTGTTGCAGTGGTGGCTGACGTGAAGCCTGATTCTCTGCTATGACATGCAGACTGATTCTCTGCTGACATGAAGCCAGATTCTCTGTTACGGGACCTCTCTCCTCTGCCTGGGTGCTGGGCCTAAATATATGACAATGGACTGTTGCAGTGGTGGCTGACGTGAAGCCTGATTCTCTGCTATGACATGCAGACTGATTCTCTGCTGACATGAAGCCAGATTCTCTGTTACGGGACCTCTCTCCTCTGCCTGGGTGCTGGGCCTAAATATATGCCAATGGACTGTTGCAGTGGTGGCTGACGTGAAGCCTGATTCTCTGCTATGACATGCAGACTGATTCTCTGCTGACATGAAGCCAGATTCTCTGTTACGGGACCTCTCTCCTCTGCCTGGGTGCTGGGCCTAAATATATGACAATGGACTGTTGCAGTGGTGGCTGACGTGAAGCCTGATTCTCTGCTATGACATGCAGACTGATTCTCTGCTGACATGAAGCCAGATTCTCTGTTACGGGACCTCTCTCCTCTGCCTGGGTGCTGGGCCTAAATATATGCCAATGGACTGTTGCAGTGGTGGCTGACGTGAAGCCTGATTCTCTGCTATGACATGCAGACTGATTCTCTGCTGACATGAAGCCAGATTCTCTGTTACGGGACCTCTCTCCTCTGCCTGGGTGCTGGGCCTAAATATATGACAATGGACTGTTGCAGTGGTGGCTGACGTGAAGCCTGATTCTCTGCTATGACATGCAGACTGATTCTCTGCTGACATGAAGCCAGATTCTCTGTTACGGGACCTCTCTCCTCTGCCTGGGTGCTGGGCCTAAATATATGCCAATGGACTGTTGCAGTGGTGGCTGACGTGAAGCCTGATTCTCTGCTATGACATGCAGACTGATTCTCTGCTGACATGAAGCCAGATTCTCTGTTACGGGACCTCTCTCCTCTGCCTGGGTGCTGGGCCTAAATATATGACAATGGACTGTTGCAGTGGTGGCTGACGTGAAGCCTGATTCTCTGCTATGACATGCAGACTGATTCTCTGCTGACATGAAGCCAGATTCTCTGTTACGGGACCTCTCTCCTCTGCCTGGGTGCTGGGCCTAAATATATGACAATGGACTGTTGCAGTGGTGGCTGACGTGAAGCCTGATTCTCTGCTATGACATGCAGACTGATTCTCTGCTGACATGAAGCCAGATTCTCTGTTACGGGACCTCTCTCCTCTGCCTGGGTGCTGGGCCTAAATATATGACAATGGACTGTTGCAGTGGTGGCTGACGTGAAGCCTGATTCTCTGCTATGACATGCAGACTGATTCTCTGCTGACATGAAGCCAGATTCTCTGTTACGGGACCTCTCTCCTCTGCCTGGGTGCTGGGCCTAAATATATGACAATGGACTGTTGCAGTGGTGGCTGACGTGAAGCCTGATTCTCTGCTATGACATGCAGACTGATTCTCTGCTGACATGAAGCCAGATTCTCTGTTACGGGACCTCTCTCCTCTGCCTGGGTGCTGGGCCTAAATATATGCCAATGGACTGTTGCAGTGGTGGCTGACGTGAAGCCTGATTCTCTGCTATGACATGCAGACTGATTCTCTGCTGACATGAAGCCAGATTCTCTGTTACGGGACCTCTCTCCTCTGCCTGGGTGCTGGGCCTAAATATATGACAATGGACTGTTGCAGTGGTGGCTGACGTGAAGCCTGATTCTCTGCTATGACATGCAGACTGATTCTCTGCTGACATGAAGCCAGATTCTCTGTTACGGGACCTCTCTCCTCTGCCTGGGTGCTGGGCCTAAATATATGACAATGGACTGTTGCAGTGGTGGCTGACGTGAAGCCTGATTCTCTGCTATGACATGCAGACTGATTCTCTGCTGACATGAAGACAGATTCTCTGTTACGGGACCTCTCTCCTCTGCCTGGGTGCTGGGCCTAAATATATGACAATGGACTGTTGCAGTGGTGGCTGACGTGAAGCCTGATTCTCTGCTATGACATGCAGACTGATTCTCTGCTGACATGAAGCCAGATTCTCTGTTACGGGACCTCTCTCCTCTGCCTGGGTGCTGGGCCTAAATATATGACAATGGACTGTTGCAGTGGTGGCTGACGTGAAGCCTGATTCTCTGCTATGACATGCAGACTGATTCTCTGCTGACATGAAGCCAGATTCTCTGTTACGGGACCTCTCTCCTCTGCCTGGGTGCTGGGCCTAAATATATGACAATGGACTGTTGCAGTGGTGGCTGACGTGAAGCCTGATTCTCTGCTATGACATGCAGACTGATTCTCTGCTGACATGAAGACAGATTCTCTGTTACGGGACCTCTCTCCTCTGCCTGGGTGCTGGGCCTAAATATATGACAATGGACTGTTGCAGTGGTGGCTGACGTGAAGCCTGATTCTCTGCTATGACATGCAGACTGATTCTCTGCTGACATGAAGCCAGATTCTCTGTTACGGGACCTCTCTCCTCTGCCTGGGTGCTGGGCCTAAATATATGACAATGGACTGTTGCAGTGGTGGCTGACGTGAAGCCTGATTCTCTGCTATGACATGCAGACTGATTCTCTGCTGACATGAAGCCAGATTCTCTGTTACGGGACCTCTCTCCTCTGCCTGGGTGCTGGGCCTAAATATATGACAATGGACTGTTGCAGTGGTGGCTGACGTGAAGCCTGATTCTCTGCTATGACATGCAGACTGATTCTCTGCTGACATGAAGCCAGATTCTCTGTTACGGGACCTCTCTCCTCTGCCTGGGTGCTGGGCCTAAATATATGACAATGGACTGTTGCAGTGGTGGCTGACGTGAAGCCTGATTCTCTGCTATGACATGCAGACTGATTCTCTGCTGACATGAAGCCAGATTCTCTGTTACGGGACCTCTCTCCTCTGCCTGGGTGCTGGGCCTAAATATATGCCAATGGACTGTTGCAGTGGTGGCTGACGTGAAGCCTGATTCTCTGCTATGACATGCAGACTGATTCTCTGCTGACATGAAGCCAGATTCTCTGTTACGGGACCTCTCTCCTCTGCCTGGGTGCTGGGCCTAAATATATGACAATGGACTGTTGCAGTGGTGGCTGACGTGAAGCCTGATTCTCTGCTATGACATGCAGACTGATTCTCTGCTGACATGAAGCCAGATTCTCTGTTACGGGACCTCTCTCCTCTGCCTGGGTGCTGGGCCTAAATATATGCCAATGGACTGTTGCAGTGGTGGCTGACGTGAAGCCTGATTCTCTGCTATGACATGCAGACTGATTCTCTGCTGACATGAAGCCAGATTCTCTGTTACGGGACCTCTCTCCTCTGCCTGGGTGCTGGGCCTAAATATATGACAATGGACTGTTGCAGTGGTGGCTGACGTGAAGCCTGATTCTCTGCTATGACATGCAGACTGATTCTCTGCTGACATGAAGCCAGATTCTCTGTTACGGGACCTCTCTCCTCTGCCTGGGTGCTGGGCCTAAATATATGACAATGGACTGTTGCAGTGGTGGCTGACGTGAAGCCTGATTCTCTGCTATGACATGCAGACTGATTCTCTGCTGACATGAAGCCAGATTCTCTGTTACGGGACCTCTCTCCTCTGCCTGGGTGCTGGGCCTAAATATATGACAATGGACTGTTGCAGTGGTGGCTGACGTGAAGCCTGATTCTCTGCTATGACATGCAGACTGATTCTCTGCTGACATGAAGCCAGATTCTCTGTTACGGGACCTCTCTCCTCTGCCTGGGTGCTGGGCCTAAATATATGACAATGGACTGTTGCAGTGGTGGCTGACGTGAAGCCTGATTCTCTGCTATGACATGCAGACTGATTCTCTGCTGACATGAAGCCAGATTCTCTGTTACGGGACCTCTCTCCTCTGCCTGGGTGCTGGGCCTAAATATATGACAATGGACTGTTGCAGTGGTGGCTGACGTGAAGCCTGATTCTCTGCTATGACATGCAGACTGATTCTCTGCTGACATGAAGCCAGATTCTCTGTTACGGGACCTCTCTCCTCTGCCTGGGTGCTGGGCCTAAATATATGACAATGGACTGTTGCAGTGGTGGCTGACGTGAAGCCTGATTCTCTGCTATGACATGCAGACTGATTCTCTGCTGACATGAAGCCAGATTCTCTGTTACGGGACCTCTCTCCTCTGCCTGGGTGCTGGGCCTAAATATATGCCAATGGACTGTTGCAGTGGTGGCTGACGTGAAGCCTGATTCTCTGCTATGACATGCAGACTGATTCTCTGCTGACATGAAGCCAGATTCTCTGTTACGGGACCTCTCTCCTCTGCCTGGGTGCTGGGCCTAAATATATGACAATGGACTGTTGCAGTGGTGGCTGACGTGAAGCCTGATTCTCTGCTATGACATGCAGACTGATTCTCTGCTGACATGAAGCCAGATTCTCTGTTACGGGACCTCTCTCCTCTGCCTGGGTGCTGGGCCTAAATATATGCCAATGGACTGTTGCAGTGGTGGCTGACGTGAAGCCTGATTCTCTGCTATGACATGCAGACTGATTCTCTGCTGACATGAAGCCAGATTCTCTGTTACGGGACCTCTCTCCTCTGCCTGGGTGCTGGGCCTAAATATATGACAATGGACTGTTGCAGTGGTGGCTGACGTGAAGCCTGATTCTCTGCTATGACATGCAGACTGATTCTCTGCTGACATGAAGCCAGATTCTCTGTTACGGGACCTCTCTCCTCTGCCTGGGTGCTGGGCCTAAATATATGACAATGGACTGTTGCAGTGGTGGCTGACGTGAAGCCTGATTCTCTGCTATGACATGCAGACTGATTCTCTGCTGACATGAAGCCAGATTCTCTGTTACGGGACCTCTCTCCTCTGCCTGGGTGCTGGGCCTAAATATATGACAATGGACTGTTGCAGTGGTGGCTGACGTGAAGCCTGATTCTCTGCTATGACATGCAGACTGATTCTCTGCTGACATGAAGCCAGATTCTCTGTTACGGGACCTCTCTCCTCTGCCTGGGTGCTGGGCCTAAATATATGACAATGGACTGTTGCAGTGGTGGCTGACGTGAAGCCTGATTCTCTGCTATGACATGCAGACTGATTCTCTGCTGACATGAAGCCAGATTCTCTGTTACGGGACCTCTCTCCTCTGCCTGGGTGCTGGGCCTAAATATATGACAATGGACTGTTGCAGTGGTGGCTGACGTGAAGCCTGATTCTCTGCTATGACATGCAGACTGATTCTCTGCTGACATGAAGACAGATTCTCTGTTACGGGACCTCTCTCCTCTGCCTGGGTGCTGGGCCTAAATATATGACAATGGACTGTTGCAGTGGTGGCTGACGTGAAGCCTGATTCTCTGCTATGACATGCAGACTGATTCTCTGCTGACATGAAGCCAGATTCTCTGTTACGGGACCTCTCTCCTCTGCCTGGGTGCTGGGCCTAAATATATGACAATGGACTGTTGCAGTGGTGGCTGACGTGAAGCCTGATTCTCTGCTATGACATGCAGACTGATTCTCTGCTGACATGAAGCCAGATTCTCTGTTACGGGACCTCTCTCCTCTGCCTGGGTGCTGGGCCTAAATATATGCCAATGGACTGTTGCAGTGGTGGCTGACGTGAAGCCTGATTCTCTGCTATGACATGCAGACTGATTCTCTGCTGACATGAAGACAGATTCTCTGTTACGGGACCTCTCTCCTCTGCCTGTGTGCTGGGCCTAAATATATGACAATGGACTGTTGCAGTGGTGGCTGACGTGAAGCCTGATTCTCTGCTATGACATGCAGACTGATTCTCTGCTGACATGAAGCCAGATTCTCTGTTACGGGACCTCTCTCCTCTGCCTGGGTGCTGGGCCTAAATATATGCCAATGGACTGTTGCAGTGGTGGCTGACGTGAAGCCTGATTCTCTGCTATGACATGCAGACTGATTCTCTGCTGACATGAAGCCAGATTCTCTGTTACGGGACCTCTCTCCTCTGCCTGGGTGCTGGGCCTAAATATATGCCAATGGACTGTTGCAGTGGTGGCTGACGTGAAGCCTGATTCTCTGCTATGACATGCAGACTGATTCTCTGCTGACATGAAGCCAGATTCTCTGTTACGGGACCTCTCTCCTCTGCCTGGTGCTGGGCCTAAATATATGCCAATGGACTGTTGCAGTGGTGGCTGACGTGAAGCCTGATTCTCTGCTATGACATGCAGACTGATTCTCTGCTGACATGAAGCCAGATTCTCTGTTACGGGACCTCTCTCCTCTGCCTGGGTGCTGGGCCTAAATATATGCCAATGGACTGTTGCAGTGGTGGCTGACGTGAAGCCTGATTCTCTGCTATGACATGCAGACTGATTCTCTGCTGACATGAAGCCAGATTCTCTGTTACGGGACCTCTCTCCTCTGCCTGGGTGCTGGGCCTAAATATATGCCAATGGACTGTTGCAAGTGGTGGCTGACGTGAAGCCTGATTCTCTGCTATGACATGCAGACTGATTCTCTGCTGACATGAAGCCAGATTCTCTGTTACGGGACCTCTCTCCTCTGCCTGGGTGCTGGGCCTAAATATATGCCAATGGACTGTTGCAGTGGTGGCTGACGTGAAGCCTGATTCTCTGCTATGACATGCAGACTGATTCTCTGCTGACATGAAGCCAGATCCTCTGTTACGGGACCTCTCTCCTCTGCCTGTGTGCTGGGCCTAAATATATGACAATCGACTGTTGCACTGATGGCTGACGTGAAGCCTGATTCTCTGCTATGACATGCAGACTGATTCTCTGCTGACATGAAGCCTGATTCTCTGTTACGGAACCTCTCTCCTCTGCCTGTGTGCTGGGCCTAAATATATGCCAATGGACTGTTCCAATGTTGGGTGACGTGAAGCCTGATTCTCTGCTATGACATGCAGACTAATTCTCTGCTGACATGAAGCCAGATTCTCTGTTACGGGACCTCTCTCCTCTGCCTGTGTTCTGGGCCTAAATATATGTCAATGGACTGTTGCAGTGGTGGCTGACGTGAAGCCTGATTCTCTGCTATGACATGCAGACTGATTCTCTGCTGAGATGAAGCCAGATCCTCTGTTACGGGACCTCTCTCCTCTGCCTGGGTGCTGGGCCTAAATATATGACAAACGACTGTTGCACTGGTGGCTGACGTGAAGCCTGATTCTCTGCTATGACATGCAGACTGATTCTCTGCTGACATGAAGCCTGATTCTCTGTTACGGGACCTCTCTCCTCTGCCTGGGTGCTGGGCCTAAATATATGCCAATGGACTGTTGCAGTGGTGGCTGACGTGAAGCCTGATTTTATTTCAAGACACGGAGGCTCATATTTGCTTAACTCTTTCTTTACTGAGACATAGCAGCAAAGATAACTGAAGAAAAAAATGACATCAGTGTAACCATGGTAATAACTCCACCCCCATAGCCCCTATATAAGGCGCATCACCCCATGGACACTTCCTCTTTCTTTGCTGCTTCTCAGATAAGTACATGGTTATATATTTTAATCTGTATAGTTTTCATTGCCTTGTGTCCTATTGTTAACCCTTATATAGATAGGGTTCTCAATTTGCGGACGTCATCCTTGGCGTCCGTTAGTTGATTAGGGCTTATTTGTCTGCCCTCTGTCTCTCTCATCTCTGTGGGACTCCTTTTTTCCCCTCTCTCATTTTATTTGTTCATCCCCTATTAGGGCCCGCTTGTGGTGCTTTTTTGGTTATTGCTTGTCTTCGTCCGGCCTTGTTGTGCCGCTTAGCCTCCGGTTCGGGTGCCCGGCGCTTCGATTTTCCCCTTATATTATACGGCATTCGGCCATTTTCTTCCCCCCCACTCTCCTCAGGGCCTTACCTTTTTCGCCGCTTCTTCCAGGCTGCGCGCGCTCGTAGTCTCGCGAGGTGCGAGATTCTCGGGCGCCATCTTTACTTTGGTGGATTCTGATCACCGAGATCTCGCGGGATTTCGGACGTCATTCCTTTGGCGTCCGCTCATTGGCCCTCACTGGTAGGAGGTGGAGTCTTAGGGTTTTCTACTCCCCCTACGATTCCCGGGTTTTTCTTAGTGTGTTTCCGGCTGCCAGTACTATCGGCTGCATCTTCAGCACCGCACGGTCGGTTGTTCATCACATTCAGTCCGGTATTTCTCCCTCTGCGCTTCCCTATTGACTCTGTTGGGGTGACTAACTCCTGCAGTATCTCATCCATCATGTCCTCTGTGCCAGCTTCCCCTGTCGCTTCTGCCCAAGACAAACACACAGGTCAGATAGCTCCCACCACTCCTTTCAGAGTTAATGAGACGCCTGCTCCTGTAGTGCAGGCTACTAATTTACAACAATCTATATCTGATGCAATTGTTGCGGCAATGGGGACCATGTCAGCTTCGCTGACACAGTCCATATCACAGGCCCTTATGGCACAGCCAGTTTCTGTTATGCCCCCTCCTGCCTCCAGAACACTCTTGAATGATGGCTCTGGCCCATCCACTGACTGCGTGAATAAGTCACGCAAAAGAGCTAACCCGCGCCCGGCAGAAAGGGTGCGATCTTGGAAGACCGCCCGGGCACTCCCGGATCCGGTATCAGATTCAGACGCAGAGTCTGTTGAGGAGGCAGGTGAGAATTGGTCCACTCACTCAGGGGATGAGTTAGCGGATATTGCAGTGGATACTGCCTTAGAAGACCCGTCTCTGACAACGGGTGTTATTACTGAGCCGCTGGAAGTCGCCAAAGACACAGTTATAGACCCCATGGGGGATCCTCTGTTTAATCCCGACCAGCTACACCATCCGCGGTCCTCTGAGTGGCTTCCTGCCACCCATGTGACCCAGTATCTTGAGGCTAGGATCCGCACGCCTCTTTCCAAGGAGGCTCGCAGTAAGCTGCGCGCGGAATGTCCCCGTCCCCTAATTCCGAACAAGATATGTGAGACCCCTACTGTGGACCCAAAAGTGGTCCAATTTCTGGCGAAAACCGGTTTCAACCCACGCAAGGGGCTTGATTCTGCGCTCAAAGCTTGCCAGGACAAATTGCTCGATATGACCGGCCCACTGGCAAAAATCCTCGATTTAGCCGAGACCGCTAGAGTAGCGGGCACGCAGGTCGACCCAGAGGATCTTAGCGGCTGGGCCCAAAGGGCTATATGTTTAGTTGGCAATGTAAACACCTCCATTGCCATTGAGAGAAGAAAGGCTATCTTGATGAAGATAGAGCCCAAGTTAGCAAATCTGTCCCTCTCTGAGTCCGGTAAGGAGGCACAGGGCCTCCTTTTCGGAGATCCTTTTATTAAAGAATTGGGAAAATACGTGGGGGCCTTTACGGCCCTGGATAAGGCGCAGAGTTCGATGCGCCGCGTTTTCCAGTCTCGTTTTTCATCCAGGGCCGGCAGTCTCAGGGGCCGCCTGTCCGGCCGATCCAATTTCCAGCCCAGAGGCACGGGCAGAGGCTCCTTTAATTACCGCCAGTCCCTTCAGGATCCCAAGTACCAGCCAACGTTCTTCCCGTCTCGCGGTGGCTCTTTCCGGTCCAGAGGATTCCGAGGCGCTCCAGGATCCAGACGCCCATATGGTAAGCCATCTCTGTGTGTCTTATCCGATTTCGCTACAGGTTGGGGGAAGACTCCGTTTCTTTTTCCGTGCGTGGTCAAGGATCACCTCAGACCAGTGGGTCCTCTCCACAGTTCAGGGATTCACCATCGAGTTGGTAGCCGCCCCAAGAAACCTTCCTCCTATCCCGAGGGTTTCTTGTTCGAACCAGATACAGACGCTCTTAGATGCAGAACTTCTCTCCCTCCTCCGGAAGGAGGCGATAGAGGTATCCCCCGAACCTCATACGGGAATACTGAGCAGTATTTTCCTAGTGCAGAAGAAAGGCGGACAATTCCGGCCAGTCATAAATCTAAAGAACTTAAATGTCTTCGTTCGTTACAGACATTTCAAAATGGAAGGGATCCATCTGTTAAGAGATATGCTTCAACCAGGGGACTGGTTCGTCAAATTAGATCTAAAAGATGCGTATCTCACAGTTCCTGTGGCCCCGGTGTCCCGGAGTCTTCTCCAGTTCCTTTGGAGGGACCGCATCTGGCGTTTTACCTGCCTCCCATTTGGTCTGTCGTCGGCCCCATGGTGTTTTACGAAACTCATGAAACCGGCAGTGGCCTGGCTCAGAGGGAGAGGAATTTGTCTGATCATTTATTTGGACGACATCCTGATTATGGCTCAGGATCCGCCCCTTTTACTTGGTCATCTGAAGTTGACCCAAGACCTTCTTCAGGGCTTGGGGTTCATTCTCAACCTGGAAAAGTCCTGCCTTTTGCCAACCACTTCCATAGAGTTCCTAGGGTTTACCATAGATTCGGGGAGTCAAACGCTCAGTCTACCCGCGTCCAAGGTCAAGGCGATCCGCAAAGAGATCCGCCATTCTCTCGCCCTTCCTCAGGTGTCCCTCCGTCAACTGGCTCGCTTGATTGGCCTTCTAACCTCTTCCATTCAGGCGATTTTCCCAGCCCCCTTACATTATCGAGCCCTTCAGAGGCTCAAAATTGCTCACCTCAGGGCGGGGGCTTCATTTTCGGACACTCTGATCTTAGACACGGAGACCAGGCACGAACTGGTGTGGTGGATCCACAATTTATCTGTGTGGAATGGCCGAGCCATTTTCGGCCCCAGTCCCGACCTTGTCATCGAGTCGGATGCCAGCCTCATGGGTTGGGGGGCCCATTGTCAAGGGGTGTCCACGGGAGGAGCGTGGTCCCCGGACGAATCACACTTGCATATCAACGCTCTCGAGCTCTTAGCGGGATCTTTTGCGATCCGCAGCTTTGCTCACGGGTCGGCTCGGGCGTGTGTCCGTTTACGGATGGACAATGTCTCGGCTGTCCGTTATGTGAACTGCCTGGGAGGAACGCGATCCAGGGTCCTGTCATCTCTGGCCAAGGATTTTTGGGAGTTCTGCCTGTCCAGGGGGCTGTCAGTGGTGGCCGAATACCTTCCTGGGTTACACAACACGTTGGCCGACTGGAGTTCTCGTTGTCTTTCAGATTCCAGCGACTGGAAGTTGGATTCGGGGGTTTTCCAGGATATTGTATCTCTCTGGGGCCCTTTCTCCATCGATTTATTCGCGACGCGTTTGAACGCACAACTCCCCAGGTTCTTCAGCTGGCGTCCAGACCCAGAGGGCGAGGCAGTGGATGCTTTCCTTCAGCCCTGGGGCGGGTCTCTGCTTTACGCTTTCCCTCCTTTCGCACTCATCCCTCGAGTGCTTGCTCAGGTGTGTCGCCAACAGGCCCAGATGGTTCTGATAGTTCCTTACTGGAGAACACAGTCTTGGTTTCCCCAGCTACTTTACCTTCTGTCGGAGGAACCTCGGCTCTTGCCATCTTTCCCTCTCCTCCTGCTCGACCCTTACGGCCGTCCTCACCCTCTACTCCTCGACGGCTCGCTTCATCTTCTCGCCTGTCGCATTTCAGGGGTTCCTGGGACTCCTCCAGCTTTTCGGCGGCGACTAGACGTCTGTTGGAGTCGGCATGGGCCCCAGGCACTAGACGAGCCTATCACGCCGCTTGGGACGTCTGGAGTCGTTGGTGCGATTCTCGGGACTTGGATCCCGTACTGGCCCCTGTGACGGACGTTCTTCAGTTCCTCACATCTCTGTTTGAGGCAGGGAGTAGGGATGAGCGAACTCGAACTGTATAGTTCGGGTTCGTACCGAATTTTGGGGTGTCCGTGACACGGACCCGAACCCGGACATTTTCGTAAAAGTCCGGGTTCGGGTTCGGTGTTCGTCGCTTTCTTCGCGCTTTTGTGACGCTTTCTTGGCGCTTTTTGAAAGGCTGCAAAGCAGCCAATCAACAAGCGTCATACTACTTGCCCCAAGAGGCCATCACAGCCATGCCTACTATTGGCATGGCTGTGATTGGCCAGAGCACCATGTGACCCAGCCTCTATTTAAGCTGGAGTCACATAGCGCCGCCCGTCACTCTGCTCTGATTAGCGTAGGGAGAGGTTGCGGCTGCGACAGTAGGGCGAGATTAGGCAGATTAACTCCTCCAAAGGACTTGATTAACTGATCGATCTGCAGCTGTGGATCATTGAGCTGCTGATCCTCAATTGCTCACTGTTTTTAGGCTGCACAGACCGTTTGTCAGTCTCATTTTTCTGGGGTGATCGGCGGCCATTTTGTGTCTTGTGGTGCGCCAGCACAAGCTGCGACCAAGTGCATTTAACCCTCAATGGTGTGGTTGTTTTTTGGCTAAAGCCTACATCAGGGTGAAGCTGTCACACCAAGTGCATTTAACCAGCAATAGTCTGTTCATTTTTTGGCCATATACAAAATCAGGGGCAAGCTGCGCCTGTCACCAAGTGCATTTAACCCTCAATGGTGTGGTTGTTTTTTGGCTAAAGCCTACATCAGGGTGAAGCTGTCACACCAAGTGCATTTAACCAGCAATAGTCTGTTCATTTTTTGGCCATATACAAAATCAGGGGCAAGCTGCGCCTGTCACCAAGTGCATTTAACCCTCAATGGTGTGGTTGTTTTTTGGCTAAAGCCTACATCAGGGTGAAGCTGTCACACCAAGTGCATTTAACCAGCAATAGTCTGTTCATTTTTTGGCCATATACAAAATCAGGGGCAAGCTGCGCCTGTCACCAAGTGCATTTAACCCTCAATGGTGTGGTTGTTTTTTGGCTAAAGCCTACATCAGGGTGAAGCTGTCACACCAAGTGCATTTAACCAGCAATAGTCTGTTCATTTTTTGGCCATATCCCAGTCTAATTCTGTCACTAAATCCATACCGGTCACCCAGCGCCTAAATACTAGGCCTCAAATTTATATCCAGCTAAATCTGTCCCTAGTGCTGTAGCTGGGCGAGTTATTTAGTGTCCGTTCAAGCACATTTCTTGTTCTGGGTTGAAATACAATTCCCAATTTAGCAATTTCATAATTTAGTGGTTCCTGCTATATCAGAGCTATTTGAAATCTATCCCAAAAAGGGTATATAATATTGAAGGTGCACATTGGGTCATTCAGAATAACTTCACACACACCCGCTACTGTGTATTTCCAAGTCTAATTCTGTCACTAAACCCATACCTGTCACCCAGCGCCTAAATACTAGGCCTCAAATTTAAATCCCTCTAAATCTCTCGTTACCCACCGCTGTACTGTTGTTGCTGGGCAAGATATTTAGTGTCCGTCAAAGCACATTTTTTGTTCTGGGTTGAAGTACAATTCCCAATTTAGCAATTTCATAATTTAGTGGTTTCTGCTATATCAGAGCTATTTGAAATCTATCCCTAAAAGGGTATATAATATTGAAGGTGCACATAGGGTCATTCAGAATAACTTCACACACACGCTTCTGTGCATTTCCAAGTCTAATTCTGTCACTAAATCCATACCGGTGACCCAGCGCCTAAATACTAGGCCTCAAATTTAAATCCCTCTAAATCTCTCGTTACCCACCACTGTACTGTTGTTGCTGGGCAAGATATTTAGTGTCCGTCAAAGCACATTTTTTGTTCTGGGTTGAAGTACAATTCCCAATTTAGCAATTTCATAATTTAGTGGTTTCTGCTATATCAGAGCTATTTGAAATCTATCCCTAAAAGGGTATATAATATTGAAGGTGCACATAGGGTCATTCAGAATAACTTCACACACACGCTTCTGTGCATTTCCAAGTCTAATTCTGTCACTAAATCCATACCGGTGACCCAGCGCCTAAATACTAGGCCTCAAATTTAAATCCCTCTAAATCTCTCGTTACCCACCGCTGTACTGTTGTTGCTGGGCAAGATATTTAGTGTCCGTCAAAGCACATTTTTTGTTCTGGGTTGAAGTACAATTCCCAATTTAGCAATTTCATAATTTAGTGGTTTCTGCTATATCAGAGCTATTTGAAATCTATCCCTAAAAGGGTATATAATATTGAAGGTGCACATAGGGTCATTCAGAATAACTTCACACACACGCTTCTGTGCATTTCCAAGTCTAATTCTGTCACTAAATCCATACCGGTGACCCAGCGCCTAAATACTAGGCCTCAAATTTAAATCCCTCTAAATCTCTCGTTACCCACCGCTGTACTGTTGTTGCTGGGCAAGATATTTAGTGTCCGTCAAAGCACATTTTTTGTTCTGGGTTGAAGTACAATTCCCAATTTAGCAATTTCATAATTTAGTGGTTTCTGCTATATCAGAGCTATTTGAAATCTATCCCTAAAAAGGGTATATAATATTGAAGGTGCACATTAGGGTCATTCAGAATAACTTCACACACACCGCTTACTGTGCATTTCCAAGTCTAATTCTGTCACTAAATCCATACCGGTGACCCAGCGCCTAAATACTAGGCCTCAAATTTAAATCCCTCTAAATCTCTCGTTACCCACCGCTGTACTGTTGTTGCTGGGCAAGATATTTAGTGTCCGTCAAAGCACATTTTTTGTTCTGGGTTGAAGTACAATTCCCAATTTAGCAATTTCATAATTTAGTGGTTTCTGCTATATCAGAGCTATTTGAAATCTATCCCTAAAAGGGTATATAATATTGAAGGTGCACATAGGGTCATTCAGAATAACTTCACACACACGCTTCTGTGCATTTCCAAGTCTAATTCTGTCACTAAATCCATACCGGTGACCCAGCGCCTAAATACTAGGCCTCAAATTTAAATCCCTCTAAATCTCTCGTTACCCACCGCTGTACTGTTGTTGCTGGGCAAGATATTTAGTGTCCGTCAAAGCACATTTTTTGTTCTGGGTTGAAGTACAATTCCCAATTTAGCAATTTCATAATTTAGTGGTTTCTGCTATATCAGAGCTATTTGAAATCTATCCCTAAAAGGGTATATAATATTGAAGGTGCACATAGGGTCATTCAGAATAACTTCACACACACGCTTCTGTGCATTTCCAAGTCTAATTCTGTCACTAAATCCATACCGGTGACCCAGCGCCTAAATACTAGGCCTCAAATTTAAATCCCTCTAAATCTCTCGTTACCCACCGCTGTACTGTTGTTGCTGGGCAAGATATTTAGTGTCCGTCAAAGCACATTTTTTGTTCTGGGTTGAAGTACAATTCCCAATTTAGCAATTTCATAATTTAGTGGTTTCTGCTATATCAGAGCTATTTGAAATCTATCCCTAAAAGGGTATATAATATTGAAGGTGCACATAGGGTCATTCAGAATAACTTCACACACACGCTTCTGTGCATTTCCAAGTCTAATTCTGTCACTAAATCCATACCGGTGACCCAGCGCCTAAATACTAGGCCTCAAATTTAAATCCCTCTAAATCTCTCGTTACCCACCGCTGTACTGTTGTTGCTGGGCAAGATATTTAGTGTCCGTCAAAGCACATTTTTTGTTCTGGGTTGAAGTACAATTCCCAATTTAGCAATTTCATAATTTAGTGGTTTCTGCTATATCAGAGCTATTTGAAATCTATCCCTAAAAGGGTATATAATATTGAAGGTGCACATAGGGTCATTCAGAATAACTTCACACACACGCTTCTGTGCATTTCCAAGTCTAATTCTGTCACTAAATCCATACCGGTGACCCAGCGCCTAAATACTAGGCCTCAAATTTAAATCCCTCTAAATCTCTCGTTACCCACCGCTGTACTGTTGTTGCTGGGCAAGATATTTAGTGTCCGTCAAAGCACATTTTTTGTTCTGGGTTGAAGTACAATTCCCAATTTAGCAATTTCATAATTTAGTGGTTTCTGCTATATCAGAGCTATTTGAAATCTATCCCTAAAAGGGTATATAATATTGAAGGTGCACATAGGGTCATTCAGAATAACTTCACACACACCGCTTCTGTGCATTTCCAAGTCTAATTCTGTCACTAAATCCATACCGGTGACCCAGCGCCTAAATACTAGGCCTCAAATTTAAATCCCTCTAAATCTCTCGTTACCCACCGCTGTACTGTTGTTGCTGGGCAAGATATTTAGTGTCCGTCAAAGCACATTTTTTGTTCTGGGTTGAAGTACAATTCCCAATTTAGCAATTTCATAATTTAGTGGTTTCTGCTATATCAGAGCTATTTGAAATCTATCCCTAAAAGGGTATATAATATTGAAGGTGCACATAGGGTCATTCAGAATAACTTCACACACACGCTTCTGTGCATTTCCAAGTCTAATTCTGTCACTAAATCCATACCGGTGACCCAGCGCCTAAATACTAGGCCTCAAATTTAAATCCCTCTAAATCTCTCGTTACCCACCGCTGTACTGTTGTTGCTGGGCAAGATATTTAGTGTCCGTCAAAGCACATTTTTTGTTCTGGGTTGAAGTACAATTCCCAATTTAGCAATTTCATAATTTAGTGGTTTCTGCTATATCAGAGCTATTTGAAATCTATCCCTAAAAGGGTATATAATATTGAAGGTGCACATAGGGTCATTCAGAATAACTTCACACACACCGCTTCTGTGCATTTCCAAGTCTAATTCTGTCACTAAATCCATACCGGTGACCCAGCGCCTAAATACTAGGCCTCAAATTTAAATCCCTCTAAATCTCTCGTTACCCACCGCTGTACTGTTGTTGCTGGGCAAGATATTTAGTGTCCGTCAAAGCACATTTTTTGTTCTGGGTTGAAGTACAATTCCCAATTTAGCAATTTCATAATTTAGTGGTTTCTGCTATATCAGAGCTATTTGAAATCTATCCCTAAAAGGGTATATAATATTGAAGGTGCACATAGGGTCATTCAGAATAACTTCACACACACCGCTTCTGTGCATTTCCAAGTCTAATTCTGTCACTAAATCCATACCGGTGACCCAGCGCCTAAATACTAGGCCTCAAATTTAAATCCCTCTAAATCTCTCGTTACCCACCGCTGTACTGTTGTTGCTGGGCAAGATATTTAGTGTCCGTCAAAGCACATTTTTTGTTCTGGGTTGAAGTACAATTCCCAATTTAGCAATTTCATAATTTAGTGGTTTCTGCTATATCAGAGCTATTTGAAATCTATCCCTAAAAGGGTATATAATATTGAAGGTGCACATAGGGTCATTCAGAATAACTTCACACACACCGCTTACTGTGCATTTCCAAGTCTAATTCTGTCACTAAATCCATACCGGTGACCCAGCGCCTAAATACTAGGCCTCAAATTTAAATCCCTCTAAATCTCTCGTTACCCACCGCTGTACTGTTGTTGCTGGGCAAGATATTTAGTGTCCGTCAAAGCACATTTTTTGTTCTGGGTTGAAGTACAATTCCCAATTTAGCAATTTCATAATTTAGTGGTTTCTGCTATATCAGAGCTATTTGAAATCTATCCCTAAAAGGGTATATAATATTGAAGGTGCACATAGGGTCATTCAGAATAACTTCACACACACCGCTTCTGTGCATTTCCAAGTCTAATTCTGTCACTAAATCCATACCGGTGACCCAGCGCCTAAATACTAGGCCTCAAATTTAAATCCCTCTAAATCTCTCGTTACCCACCGCTGTACTGTTGTTGCTGGGCAAGATATTTAGTGTCCGTCAAAGCACATTTTTTGTTCTGGGTTGAAGTACAATTCCCAATTTAGCAATTTCATAATTTAGTGGTTTCTGCTATATCAGAGCTATTTGAAATCTATCCCTAAAAGGGTATATAATATTGAAGGTGCACATAGGGTCATTCAGAATAACTTCACACACACGCTTCTGTGCATTTCCAAGTCTAATTCTGTCACTAAATCCATACCGGTGACCCAGCGCCTAAATACTAGGCCTCAAATTTAAATCCCTCTAAATCTCTCGTTACCCACCGCTGTACTGTTGTTGCTGGGCAAGATATTTAGTGTCCGTCAAAGCACATTTTTTGTTCTGGGTTGAAGTACAATTCCCAATTTAGCAATTTCATAATTTAGTGGTTCCTGCTATATCAGAGCTATTTGAAATCTATCCCAAAAAGGGTATATAATATTGAAGGTGCACATTGGGTCATTCAGAATAACTTCACACACACCCGCTACTGTGTATTTCCAAGTCTAATTCTGTCACTAAACCCATACCTGTCACCCAGCGCCTAAATACTAGGCCTCAAATTTAAATCCCTCTAAATCTCTCGTTACCCGCTGTACTGTTGTAGCTGGGAAAGTTATTTAGTGCCCGTCAAAGCACATTTTTTGTTCTGGGTTGAAGTACAATTCCCAATTTAGCAATTTCATAATTTAGTGGTTCCTGCTATATCAGAGCTATTTGAAATCTATCCCAAAAAGGGTATATAATATTCAAGGTGCACATTGGGTCATTCAGAATAACTTCACACACACGCTTCTGTGCATTTCCAAGTCTAATTCTGTCACTAAATCCATACCGGTCACCCAGCGCCTAAATACTAGGCCTCAAATTTATATCCCGCTGAATTTGAATACAATACATTGGGCCAAATAATATATTTGTTGTTGTGGTGAACCATAACAATGAGAAAAACATCTAGTAAGGGACGCGGACGTGGACATGGTCGTGGTGGTGTTAGTGGACCCTCTGGTGCTGGGAGAGGACGTGGCCGTTCTGCCACATCCACACGTCCTAGTGTACCAACTACCTCAGGTCCCAGTAGCCGCCAGAATTTACAGCGATATATGGTGGGGCCCAATGCCGTTCTAAGGATGGTAAGGCCTGAGCAGGTACAGGCATTAGTCAATTGGGTGGCCGACAGTGGATCCAGCACGTTCACATTATCTCCCACCCAGTCTTCTGCAGAAAGCGCACAGATGGCGCCTGAAAACCAACCCCATCAGTCTGTCACATCACCCCCATGCATACCAGGGAAACTGTCTCAGCCTCAAGTTATGCAGCAGTCTCTTATGCTGTTTGAAGACTCCGCTGGCAGGGTTTCCCAAGGGCATCCACCTAGCCCTTCCCCAGCGGTGAAAGACATAGAATGCACTGACGCACAACCACTTATGTTTCCTGATGATGAGGACATGGGAATACCACCTCAGCATGTCTCTGATGATGACGAAACACAGGTGCCAACTGCTGCGTCTTTCTGCAGTGTGCAGACTGAACAGGAGGTCAGGGATCAAGACTGGGTGGAAGACGATGCAGGGGACGATGAGGTCCTAGACCCCACATGGAATGAAGGTCGTGCCACTGACTTTCACAGTTCGGAGGAAGAGGCAGTGGTGAGACCGAGCCAACAGCGTAGCAAAAGAGGGAGCAGTGGGCAAAAGCAGAACACCCGCCGCCAAGAGACTCCGCCTGCTACTGACCGCCGCCATCTGGGACCGAGCACCCCAAAGGCAGCTTCAAGGAGTTCCCTGGCATGGCACTTCTTCAAACAATGTGCTGACGACAAGACCCGAGTGGTTTGCACGCTGTGCCATCAGAGCCTGAAGCGAGGCATTAACGTTCTGAACCTGAGCACAACCTGCATGACCAGGCACCTGCATGCAAAGCATGAACTGCAGTGGAGTAAACACCTTAAAACCAAGGAAGTCACTCAGGCTCCCCCTGCTACCTCTTCTGCTGCTGCCGCCTCGGCCTATTCTGCTGCTGCCGCCTCGGCCTCTTCCTCCGCCTCTGGAGGAACGTTGGCACCTGCCGCCCAGCAAACAGGGGATGTACCACCAACACCACCACCACCACCTCCGTCACCAAGCGTCTCAACCATGTCACACGCCAGCGTTCAGCTCTCCATCTCACAAACATTTGATAGAAAGCGTAAATTCCCACCTAGCCACCCTCGATCCCTGGCCCTGAATGCCAGCATTTCTAAACTACTGGCCTATGAAATGCTGTCATTTAGGCTGGTGGACACAGACAGCTTCAAACAGCTCATGTCGCTTGCTGTCCCACAGTATGTTGTTCCCAGCCGGCACTACTTCTCCAAGAGAGCCGTGCCTTCCCTGCACAACCAAGTATCCGATAAAATCAAGTGTGCACTGCGCAACGCCATCTGTAGCAAGGTCCACCTAACCACAGATACGTGGACCAGTAAGCACGGCCAGGGACGCTATATCTCCCTAACTGCACACTGGGTAAATGTAGTGGCAGCTGGGCCCCAGGCGGAGAGCTGTTTGGCGCACGTCCTGCCGCCGCCAAGGATCGCAGGGCAACATTCTTTGCCTCCTGTTGCCACCTCCTCCTTCTCGGCTTCCTCCTCCTCTTCTTCCACCTGCTCATCCAGTCAGCCACACACCTTCACCACCAACTTCAGCACAGCCCGGGGTAAACGTCAGCAGGCCATTCTGAAACTCATATGTTTGGGGGACAGGCCCCACACCGCACAGGAGTTGTGGCGGGGTATTGAACAACAGACCGACGAGTGGTTGCTGCCGGTGAGCCTCAAGCCCGGCCTGGTGGTGTGTGATAATGGGCGAAATCTCGTTGCAGCTCTGGGACTAGCCAATTTGACGCACATCCCTTGCTTGGCGCATGTGCTGAATTTGGTGGTGCAGAAGTTCATTCACAACTACCCCGACATGTCAGAGCTGCTGCATAAAGTGCGGGCCGTCTGTTCGCGCTTCCGGCGTTCACATCCTGCCGCTGCTCGCCTGTCTGCGCTACAGCGTAACTTCGGCCTTCCCGCTCACCGCCTCATATGCGACGTGCCCACCAGGTGGAACTCCACCTTGCACATGCTGGACAGACTGTGCGAGCAGCAGCAGGCCATAGTGGAGTTTCAGCTGCAGCACGCACGGGTCAGTCGCACTACAGAACAGCACCACTTCACCACCAATGACTGGGCCTCCATGCGAGACCTGTGTGCCCTGTTGCGCTGTTTCGAGTACTCCACCAACATGGCCAGTGGCGATGACACCGTTATCAGCGTTACAATACCACTTCTATGTCTCCTTGAGAAAACACTTAGGGCGATGATGGAACAGGAGGTGGCCCAGGAGGAGGAGGAGGAGGATGAGGAAGAGGGGTCATTTTTAGCACTTTCAGGCCAGTCTCTTCGAAGTGACTCAGAGGGAGGTTTTTTGCAACAGCAGAGGCCAGGTACAAATGTGGCCAGCCAGGGCCCACTACTGGAGGACGAGGAGGACGAGGATGAGGAGGAGGTGGAGGAGGATGAGGATGAAGCATGGTCACAGCGGGGTGGCACCCAACGCAGCTCGGGTCCATCACTGGTGCGTGGCTGGGGGGAAAGGCAGGACGATGACGATACGCCTCCCACAGAGGACAGCTTGTCCTTACCCCTGGGCAGCCTGGCACACATGAGCGACTACATGCTGCAGTGCCTGCGCAACGACAGCAGAGTTGCCCACATTTTAACCTGTGCGGACTACTGGGTTGCCACCCTGCTGGATCCACGCTACAAAGACAATGTGCCCACCTTACTTCCTGCACTGGAGCGTGATAGGAAGATGCGCGAGTACAAGCGCACGTTGGTAGACGCGCTACTGAGAGCATTCCCAAATGTCACAGGGGAACAAGTGGAAGCCCAAGGCCAAGGCAGAGGAGGAGCAAGAGGTCGCCAAGGCAGCTGTGTCACGGCCAGCTCCTCTGAGGGCAGGGTTAGCATGGCAGAGATGTGGAAAACTTTTGTCAACACGCCACAGCTAACTGCACCACCACCTGATACGCAACGTGTTAGCAGGAGGCAACATTTCACTAACATGGTGGAACAGTACGTGTGCACACCCCTCCACGTACTGACTGATGGTTCGGCCCCATTCAACTTCTGGGTCTCTAAATTGTCCACGTGGCCAGAGCTAGCCTTTTATGCCTTGGAGGTGCTGGCCTGCCCGGCAGCCAGCGTTTTGTCTGAACGTGTATTCAGCACGGCAGGGGGCGTCATTACAGACAAACGCAGCCGCCTGTCTACAGCCAATGTGGACAAGCTGACGTTCATAAAAATGAACCAGGCATGGATCCCACAGGACCTGTCCGTCCCTTGTCCAGATTAGACATTAACTACCTCCCCATAACCATATATTATTGGACTCCAGGGCACTTCCTCATTCAATCCTATTTTTATTTTCATTTTACCATTATATTGCGATGCTACCCAAAGTTGAATGAACCTCTCCTCTGCCTGTGTGCTAGGCCTAAATATATGCCAATGGACTGTTGCAGTGGTGGCTGACATGAAGCCTGATTCTCTGCTATGACATGCAGACTAATTCTCTGCTGACATGAAGCCAGATTGTCTGTTACGGGACCTCTCTCCTCTGCCTGGGTGCTGGGCCTAAATTTATGACAATGGACTGTTGCAGTGGTGGCTGACGTGAAGCCTGATTCTCTGCTATGACATGCAGACTGATTCTCTGCTGACATGAAGCCAGATCGTCTGTTACGGGACCTCTCTGCTCTGCCTGTGTGCTAGGCCTAAATATATGCCAATGGACTGTTGCAGTGGTGGGTGACGTGAAGCCTCATTCTCTGCTATGACATGCAGACTGATTCTCTGCTGACATGAAGCCAGATTGTCTGTTACGGGACCTCTCTGCTCTGCCTGTGTGCTAGGCCTAAATATATGCCAATGGACTGTTGCAGTGGTGGGTGACGTGAAGCCTCATTCTCTGCTATGACATGCAGACTGATTCTCTGCTGTCATGAAGCCAGATTGTCTGTTACGGGACCTCTCTGCTCTGCCTGTGTGCTAGGCCTAAATATATGCCAATGGACTGTTGCAGTGGTGGGTGACGTGAAGCCTCATTCTCTGCTATGACATGCAGACTGATTCTCTGCTGACATGAAGCCAGATTGTCTGTTACGGGACCTCTCTGCTCTGCCTGTGTGCTAGGCCTAAATATATGCCAATGGACTGTTGCAGTGGTGGGTGACGTGAAGCCTCATTCTCTGCTATGACATGCAGACTGATTCTCTGCTGTCATGAAGCCAGATTGTCTGTTACGGGACCTCTCTGCTCTGCCTGTGTGCTAGGCCTAAATATATGCCAATGGACTGTTGCAGTGGTGGGTGACGTGAAGCCTCATTCTCTGCTATGACATGCAGACTAATTCTCTGCTGACATGAAGACAGATTCTCTGTTACGGGACCTCTCTCCTCTGCCTGTGTGTGCTGGGCCTAAATATATGCCAATGGACTGTTGCAGTGGTGGCTGACGTGAAGCCTCATTCTCTGCTATGACATGCAGACTGATTCTCTGCTGACATGAAGCCAGATTCTCTGTTACGGGACCTCTCTCCTCTGCCTGTGTGTGTGCTGGGCCTAAATATATGCCAATGGACTGTTGCAGTGGTGGCTGACGTGAAGCCTCATTCTCTGCTATGACATGCAGACTGATTCTCTGCTGACATGAAGCCAGATTCTCTGTTACGGGACCTCTCTCCTCTGCCTGTGTGTGCTGGGCCTAAATATATGCCAATGGACTGTTGCAGTGGTGGCTGACGTGAAGCCTCATTCTCTGCTATGACATGCAGACTGATTCTCTGCTGACATGAAGCCAGATTCTCTGTTACGGGACCTCTCTCCTCTGCCTGTGTGTGTGCTGGGCCTAAATATATGCCAATGGACTGTTGCAGTGGTGGCTGACGTGAAGCCTCATTCTCTGCTATGACATGCAGACTAATTCTCTGCTGACATGAAGACAGATTCTCTGTTACGGGACCTCTCTCCTCTGCCTGGGTGCTGGGCCTAAATATATGCCAATGGACTGTTGCAGTGGTGGCTGACGTGAAGCCTCATTCTCTGCTATGACATGCAGACTGATTCTCTGCTGACATGAAGCCAGATTCTCTGTTACGGGACCTCTCTCCTCTGCCTGTGTGTGCTGGGCCTAAATATATGCCAATGGACTGTTGCAGTGGTGGCTGACGTGAAGCCTCATTCTCTGCTATGACATGCAGACTGATTCTCTGCTGACATGAAGCCAGATTCTCTGTTACGGGACCTCTCTCCTCTGCCTGTGTGTGCTGGGCCTAAATATATGCCAATGGACTGTTGCAGTGGTGGCTGACGTGAAGCCTCATTCTCTGCTATGACATGCAGACTAATTCTCTGCTGACATGAAGACAGATTCTCTGTTACGGGACCTCTCTCCTCTGCCTGGGTGCTGGGCCTAAATATATGCCAATGGACTGTTGCAGTGGTGGCTGACGTGAAGCCTCATTCTCTGCTATGACATGCAGACTGATTCTCTGCTGACATGAAGACAGATTCTCTGTTACGGGACCTCTCTCCTCTGCCTGTGTGCTAGGCCTAAATATATGCCAATGGACTGTTGCAGTGGTGGCTGACGTGAAGCCTCATTCTCTGCTATGACATGCAGACTGATTCTCTGCTGACATGAAGCCAGATTGTCTGTTACGGGACCTCTCTGCTCTGCCTGTGTGCTAGGCCTAAATATATGCCAATGGACTGTTGCAGTGGTGGGTGACGTGAAGCCTCATTCTCTGCTATGACATGCAGACTAATTCTCTGCTGACATGAAGACAGATTCTCTGTTACGGGACCTCTCTCCTCTGCCTGTGTGTGTGCTGGGCCTAAATATATGCCAATGGACTGTTGCAGTGGTGGCTGACGTGAAGCCTCATTCTCTGCTATGACATGCAGACTGATTCTCTGCTGACATGAAGCCAGATTCTCTGTTACGGGACCTCTCTCCTCTGCCTGTGTGCTAGGCCTAAATATATGCCAATGGACTGTTGCAGTGGTGGCTGACGTGAAGCCTCATTCTCTGCTATGACATGCAGACTAATTCTCTGCTGACATGAAGACAGATTCTCTGTTACGGGACCTCTCTCCTCTGCCTGGGTGCCGGGGCCTAAATATCTGAGAATGGACTGTTCCAGTGGTGGGTGACGGGAAGCCAGATTCTCTGCTATGGAACCTCTCTCCAATTGATTTTGGTTAATTTTTATTTATTTAATTTTTATTTTAATTAATTTCCCTATCCACATTTGTTTGCAGGGGATTTACCTACATGTTGCTGCCTTTTGCAGCCCTCTAGCCCTTTCCTGGGCTGTTTTACAGCCGTTTTAGTGCCGAAAAGTTCGGGTCCCCATTGACTTCAATGGGGTTCGGGTTCGGGACGAAGTTCGGATCGGGTTCGGATCCCGAACCCGAACATTTCCGGGATGTTCGGCCGAACTTCTCGAACCCGAACATCCAGGTGTTCGCTCAACTCTAGCAGGGAGAGCTTACCGTACTCTCAATGTGTACCGGTCTGCCATTTCTTCCGGGCATTCGGGGTTTGATGGTGTTCCCGCAGGCCAACATGCGTTAGTGTGCAGGTTGTTGCGAGGCTGTCGTTTAGCGCGGCCTCCACGACCTCGTTTTTCTTCCACTTGGGACGTGGCGTCAGTTCTTAGGTTTCTAGAGGGTTGGCCTTCCAACTCCTTGTTGTCTCTCCGGCAGCTCTCGGCCAAATTAGTGACCCTTTTGTGTTTGATTTCGTGTAAGCGTGTCTCTGACGTCCGGGCTCTGGATGTTGATGCTCGCTATTTTACGCCGGAGGGAGTTTTGTTTAATATTTCTCGGCGCACGAAGACGGGCATTAAATCCGTTGCTTATCCGTCTTTCCCTTCGTCTCTGCAGTTGTGTCCGGTGGCTTGTCTCAGGGAGTATGAGGCTCGCACTCTGGCTTCTCGCTCTGGGAATGATCCCCAGCTTTTCATCTCCTTCCGCCGCCCCTTTGCGCCGGTTTCAAGCGTCACACTGTCCCGTTGGGTTAAATGGATCCTGTCCCTATCGGGTATCGACACGTCCATCTTTACCGCACATTCTGTGCGTGGGGCAGCGGCTACCTCTATGTCCGTAGCTGGTGCCCGTTTAGAGGATGTATTACGTTTGGCGGATTGGTCCCGAGTCTCTACCTTTCGGGAATTCTATTTTAGACCTGTTCCTCACGCTTTTTCCTCCGTGATTGCTCAGCTTTAAACTAGCAAATATGAGCCTCCGTGTCTTGAAATAAAATTCAGGATTTTCCTAAGTTATGACGTAAAGTCATGATTTTATGAAAGACACGGAGGCGAGTATTTCCCTCCCTTTGTTTTGTACCCACCCATCTGGTCTGGGGGTCTCGGACCTTTCGGAAGTTTACTTATATGTTTTGTTTAATTTCTTATTGTGTCCGCAGGGAATGAGTCCGGGTGTGGTTCCCATACTCGGTTTGTTAGTATCCATATTACCATGATCTTTTATTTTCTCTTCAGGTTGATCACCCTCTGTCTGCTGTTTCCAAGTGTTCACCTTACGGCTTTCCGGTGTTCTCGTTCGCAGCCAAGGTTCGGGCTGTTTGTTGACTGTTCGAGGTTCCAGGTTCTCGTCAGTTGAAGTCCACAAAGAAAGAGGAAGTGTCCATGGGGTGATGCGCCTTATATAGGGGCTATGGGGGTGGAGTTATTACCATGGTTACACTGATGTCATTTTTTTCTTCAGTTATCTTTGCTGCTATGTCTCAGTAAAGAAAGATTTAAGCAAATACTCGCCTCCGTGTCTTTCATAAAATCATGACTTTACGTCATAACTTAGGAAAATCCTGAATTCTCTGCTATGACATGCTGACTAATTCTCTGCTGACATGAAGCCAGATTCTCTGTTACGGGACCTCTCTCCCCTGCCTGGGTGCTGGGCCTAAATATATGCCAATGGACTGTTGCAGTGGTGGCTGACGTGAAGCCTGATTCTCTGCTATGACATGCAGACTGATTCTCTGCTGACATGAAGCCAGATCCTCTGTTACGGGACCTCTCTCCTCTGCCTGGGTGCTGGGCCTAAATATATGACAAACGACTGTTGCACTGGTGGCTGACGTGAAGCCTGATTCTCTGCTATGACATGCAGACTGATTCTCTGCTGACATGAAGCCATGATTCTCTGTTACGGGACCTCTCTCCTCTGCCTGGGTGCTGGGCCTAAATATATGCCAATGGACTGTTGCAGTGGTGGCTGACGTGAAGCCTGATTCTCTGCTATGACATGCAGACTGATTCTCTGCTGACATGAAGCCAGATTCTCTGTTACGGGACCTCTCTCCTCTGCCTGGGTGCTGGGCCTAAATATATGACAATGGACTGTTGCAGTGGTGGCTGACGTGAAGCCTGATTCTCTGCTATGACATGCAGACTGATTCTCTGCTGACATGAAGCCAGATTCTCTGTTACGGGACCTCTCTCCTCTGCCTGGGTGCTGGGCCTAAATATATGCCAATGGACTGTTACAGTGGTGGCTGACGTGAAGCCTGATTCTCTGCTATGACATGCAGACTGATTCTCTGCTGACATGAAGCCAGATTCTCTGTTACGGGACCTCTCTCCTCTGCCTGGGTGCTGGGCCTAAATATATGTCAATGGACTGTTGCAGTGGTGGCTGACGTGAAGCCTGATTCTCTGCTATGACATGCAGACTGATTCTCTGCTGACATGAAGCCAGATTCTCTGTTACGGGACCTCTCTCCTCTGCCTGGGTGCTGGGCCTAAATATATGACAATGGACTGTTGCAGTGGTGGCTGACGTGAAGCCTGATTCTCTGCTATGACATGCAGACTGATTCTCTGCTGACATGAAGCCAGATTCTCTGTTACGGGACCTCTCTCCTCTGCCTGGGTGCTGGGCCTAAATATATGACAATGGACTGTTGCAGTGGTGGCTGACGTGAAGCCTGATTCTCTGCTATGACATGCAGACTGATTCTCTGCTGACATGAAGCCAGATTCTCTGTTACGGGACCTCTCTCCTCTGCCTGGGTGCTGGGCCTAAATATATGACAATGGACTGTTACAGTGGTGGCTGACGTGAAGCCTGATTCTCTGCTATGACATGCAGACTGATTCTCTGCTGACATGAAGCCAGATTCTCTGTTACGGGACCTCTCTCCTCTGCCTGGGTGCTGGGCCTAAATATATGCCAATGGACTGTTGCAGTGGTGGCTGACGTGAAGCCTGATTCTCTGCTATGACATGCAGACTGATTCTCTGCTGACATGAAGCCAGATTCTCTGTTACGGGACCTCTCTCCTCTGGCTGGGTGCCTGGGCCTAAATATATGACAATGGACTGTTGCAGTGGTGGCTGACGTGAAGCCTGATTCTCTGCTATGACATGCAGACTGATTCTCTGCTGACATGAAGCCAGATTCTCTGTTACGGGACCTCTCTCCTCTGCCTGGGTGCTGGGCCTAAATATATGACAATGGACTGTTACAGTGGTGGCTGACGTGAAGCCTGATTCTCTGCTATGACATGCAGACTGATTCTCTGCTGACATGAAGCCAGATTCTCTGTTACGGGACCTCTCTCCTCTGCCTGGGTGCTGGGCCTAAATATATGACAATGGACTGTTACAGTGGTGGCTGACGTGAAGCCTGATTCTCTGCTATGACATGCAGACTGATTCTCTGCTGACATGAAGCCAGATTCTCTGTTACGGGACCTCTCTCCTCTGCCTGGGTGCTGGGCCTAAATATATGCCAATGGACTGTTGCAGTGGTGGCTGACGTGAAGCCTGATTCTCTGCTATGACATGCAGACTGATTCTCTGCTGACATGAAGCCAGATTCTCTGTTACGGGACCTCTCTCCTCTGCCTGGGTGCTGGGCCTAAATATATGACAATGGACTGTTGCAGTGGTGGCTGACGTGAAGCCTGATTCTCTGCTATGACATGCAGACTGATTCTCTGCTGACATGAAGCCAGATTCTCTGTTACGGGACCTCTCTCCTCTGCCTGGGTGCTGGGCCTAAATATATGCCAATGGACTGTTGCAGTGGTGGCTGACGTGAAGCCTGATTCTCTGCTATGACATGCAGACTGATTCTCTGCTGACATGAAGCCAGATTCTCTGTTACGGGACCTCTCTCCTCTGCCTGGGTGCTGGGCCTAAATATATGCCAATGGACTGTTCCAGTGGTGGCTGACGTGAAGCCTGATTCTCTGCTATGACATGCAGACTGATTCTCTGCTGACATGAAGCCAGATTCTCTGTTACGGGACCTCTCTCCTCTGCCTGGGTGCTGGGCCTAAATATATGACAATGGACTGTTGCAGTGGTGGCTGACGTGAAGCCTGATTCTCTGCTATGACATGCAGACTGATTCTCTGCTGACATGAAGCCAGATTCTCTGTTACGGGACCTCTCTCCTCTGCCTGGGTGCCTGGGCCTAAATATATGACAATGGACTGTTGCAGTGGTGGCTGACGTGAAGCCTGATTCTCTGCTATGACATGCAGACTGATTCTCTGCTGACATGAAGCCAGATTCTCTGTTACGGGACCTCTCTCCTCTGCCTGGGTGCCTGGGCCTAAATATATGACAATGGACTGTTGCAGTGGTGGCTGACGTGAAGCCTGATTCTCTGCTATGACATGCAGACTGATTCTCTGCTGACATGAAGCCAGATTCTCTGTTACGGGACCTCTCTCCTCTGCCTGGGTGCTGGGCCTAAATATATGACAATGGACTGTTGCAGTGGTGGCTGACGTGAAGCCTGATTCTCTGCTATGACATGCAGACTGATTCTCTGCTGACATGAAGCCAGATTCTCTGTTACGGGACCTCTCTCCTCTGCCTGGGTGCCTGGGCCTAAATATATGACAATGGACTGTTGCAGTGGTGGCTGACGTGAAGCCTGATTCTCTGCTATGACATGCAGACTGATTCTCTGCTGACATGAAGCCAGATTCTCTGTTACGGGACCTCTCTCCTCTGCCTGGGTGCTGGGCCTAAATATATGACAATGGACTGTTGCAGTGGTGGCTGACGTGAAGCCTGATTCTCTGCTATGACATGCAGACTGATTCTCTGCTGACATGAAGCCAGATTCTCTGTTACGGGACCTCTCTCCTCTGCCTGGGTGCTGGGCCTAAATATATGACAATGGACTGTTGCAGTGGTGGCTGACGTGAAGCCTGATTCTCTGCTATGACATGCAGACTGATTCTCTGCTGACATGAAGCCAGATTCTCTGTTACGGGACCTCTCTCCTCTGCCTGGGTGCCTGGGCCTAAATATATGACAATGGACTGTTGCAGTGGTGGCTGACGTGAAGCCTGATTCTCTGCTATGACATGCAGACTGATTCTCTGCTGACATGAAGCCAGATTCTCTGTTACGGGACCTCTCTCCTCTGCCTGGGTGCCTGGGCCTAAATATATGACAATGGACTGTTGCAGTGGTGGCTGACGTGAAGCCTGATTCTCTGCTATGACATGCAGACTGATTCTCTGCTGACATGAAGCCAGATTCTCTGTTACGGGACCTCTCTCCTCTGCCTGGGTGCCTGGGCCTAAATATATGACAATGGACTGTTGCAGTGGTGGCTGACGTGAAGCCTGATTCTCTGCTATGACATGCAGACTGATTCTCTGCTGACATGAAGCCAGATTCTCTGTTACGGGACCTCTCTCCTCTGCCTGGGTGCCTGGGCCTAAATATATGACAATGGACTGTTGCAGTGGTGGCTGACGTGAAGCCTGATTCTCTGCTATGACATGCAGACTGATTCTCTGCTGACATGAAGCCAGATTCTCTGTTACGGGACCTCTCTCCTCTGCCTGGGTGCTGGGCCTAAATATATGACAATGGACTGTTACAGTGGTGGCTGACGTGAAGCCTGATTCTCTGCTATGACATGCAGACTGATTCTCTGCTGACATGAAGCCAGATTCTCTGTTACGGGACCTCTCTCCTCTGCCTGGGTGCTGGGCCTAAATATATGACAATGGACTGTTGCAGTGGTGGCTGACGTGAAGCCTGATTCTCTGCTATGACATGCAGACTGATTCTCTGCTGACATGAAGCCAGATTCTCTGTTACGGGACCTCTCTCCTCTGCCTGGGTGCCTGGGCCTAAATATATGACAATGGACTGTTACAGTGGTGGCTGACGTGAAGCCTGATTCTCTGCTATGACATGCAGACTGATTCTCTCTCTGCTGACATGAAGCCAGATTCTCTGTTACGGGACCTCTCTCCTCTGCCTGGGTGCCTGGGCCTAAATATATGACAATGGACTGTTGCAGTGGTGGCTGACGTGAAGCCTGATTCCTCTGCTATGACATGCAGACTGATTCTCTGCTGACATGAAGCCAGATTCTCTGTTACGGGACCTCTCTCCTCTGGCTGGGTGCCTGGGCCTAAATATATGACAATGGACTGTTGCAGTGGTGGCTGACGTGAAGCCTGATTCTCTGCTATGACATGCAGACTGATTCTCTGCTGACATGAGCCAGATTCTCTGTTACGGGACCTCTCTCCTCTGCCTGGGTGCTGGGCCTAAATATATGACAATGGACTGTTACAGTGGTGGCTGACGTGAAGCCTGATTCTCTGCTATGACATGCAGACTGATTCTCTGCTGACATGAAGCCAGATTCTCTGTTACGGGACCTCTCTCCTCTGCCTGGGTGCTGGGCCTAAATATATGCCAATGGACTGTTGCAGTGGTGGCTGACGTGAAGCCTGATTCTCTGCTATGACATGCAGACTGATTCTCTGCTGACATGAAGCCAGATTCTCTGTTACGGGACCTCTCTCCTCTGCCTGGGTGCTGGGCCTAAATATATGACAATGGACTGTTACAGTGGTGGCTGACGTGAAGCCTGATTCTCTGCTATGACATGCAGACTGATTCTCTGCTGACATGAAGCCAGATTCTCTGTTACGGGACCTCTCTCCTCTGCCTGGTGCTGGCCTAAATATATGCCAATGGACTGTTGCCAGTGGTGGCTGACGTGAAGCCTGATTCTCTGTTATGACATGCAGACTGATTCTCTGCTGACATGAAGCCAGATTCTCTGTTACGGGACCTCTCTCCTCTGCCTGGGTGCTGGGCCTAATATATGACAATGGACTGTTACAGTGGTGGCTGACGTGAAGCCTGATTCTCTGCTATGACATGCAGACTGATTCTCTGCTGACATGAAGCCAGATTCTTGTTTACGGGACCTCTCCTCCTCTGCCTGGGTGCTGGGCCTAAATATATGACAATGGACTGTTGCAGTGGTGGCTGACGGTGAAGCCTGATTCTCTGCTATGACATGCAGACTGATTCTCTGCTGACATGAAGATGATCTCTCCTCTACCTGTGTGCTGGGCCTAAATATATGCCAATGGACTGTTGACAGTGGTGGCTGACAGTGAAGCCTGATTCTCTGCTATGAATGCAGACTGATTCTCTGCTGACATGAAGCCAGATTCTCTGTTACGGGACCTCTCTCCTCTGCCTGGGTGCTGGGCCTAAATATCTGTCAATGGACTGTTGACAGTGGTGGCTGACATGAAGCCTGATTCTCTGCTATGACATTGCAGGACTGATTCTCTGCTGACATGAAGCCAGATTCTCTGTTACGGGACCTCTCTCCTCTGCTGGGTGCTGGGCCTAAATATATGCCAATGGACTGTTACAGTGGTGGCTGACGTGAAGCCTGATTCTCTGCTATGACATGCAGGACTGATTCTCTGCTGACATTGAAGCCAGATTCTCTGTTACGGGACCTCTCCTCCTCTGCCTGGGTTGCCTGGGCCTAAATATATGACAATGGACTGTTGCAGTGGTGGCTGACGTGAAGCCTGATTCTCTGCTATGACATGCAGACTGATTCTCTGCTGACATGAAGCCAGATTCTCTGTTACGGGACCTCTCTCCTCTGCCTGGGTGCTGGGCCTAAATATATGACAATGGACTGTTGCAGTGGTGGCTGACGTGAAGCCTGATTCTCTGCTATGACATGCAGACTGATTCTCTGCTGACATGAAGCCAGATTCTCTGTTACGGGACCTCTCTCCTCTGCCTGGGTGCTGGGCCTAAATATATGACAATGGACTGTTGCAGTGGTGGCTGACGTGAAGCCTGATTCTCTGCTATGACATGCAGACTGATTCTCTGCTGACATGAAGCCAGATTCTCTGTTACGGGACCTCTCTCCTCTGCCTGGGTGCTGGGCCTAAATATATGACAATGGACTGTTGCAGTGGTGGCTGACGTGAAGCCTGATTCTCTGCTATGACATGCAGACTGATTCTCTGCTGACATGAAGCCAGATTCTCTGTTACGGGACCTCTCTCCTCTGCCTGGGTGCCTGGGCCTAAATATATGACAATGGACTGTTGCAGTGGTGGCTGACGTGAAGCCTGATTCTCTGCTATGACATGCAGACTGATTCTCTGCTGACATGAAGCCAGATTCTCTGTTACGGGACCTCTCTCCTCTGCCTGGGTGCCTGGGCCTAAATATATGACAATGGACTGTTGCAGTGGTGGCTGACGTGAAGCCTGATTCTCTGCTATGACATGCAGACTGATTCTCTGCTGACATGAAGCCAGATTCTCTGTTACGGGACCTCTCTCCTCTGCCTGGGTGCTGGGCCTAAATATATGACAATGGACTGTTACAGTGGTGGCTGACGTGAAGCCTGATTCTCTGCTATGACATGCAGACTGATTCTCTGCTGACATGAAGCCAGATTCTCTGTTACGGGACCTCTCTCCTCTGCCTGGGTGCCTGGGCCTAAATATATGACAATGGACTGTTGCAGTGGTGGCTGACGTGAAGCCTGATTCTCTGCTATGACATGCAGACTGATTCTCTGCTGACATGAAGCCAGATTCTCTGTTACGGGACCTCTCTCCTCTGCCTGGGTGCCTGGGCCTAAATATATGACAATGGACTGTTACAGTGGTGGCTGACGTGAAGCCTGATTCTCTGCTATGACATGCAGACTGATTCTCTGCTGACATGAAGCCAGATTCTCTGTTACGGGACCTCTCTCCTCTGCCTGGGTGCTGGGCCTAAATATATGACAATGGACTGTTACAGTGGTGGCTGACGTGAAGCCTGATTCTCTGCTATGACATGCAGACTGATTCTCTGCTGACATGAAGCCAGATTCTCTGTTACGGGACCTCTCTCCTCTGCCTGGGTGCCTGGGCCTAAATATATGACAATGGACTGTTACAGTGGTGGCTGACGTGAAGCCTGATTCTCTGCTATGACATGCAGACTGATTCTCTGCTGACATGAAGCCAGATTCTCTGTTACGGGACCTCTCTCCTCTGCCTGGGTGCCTGGGCCTAAATATATGACAATGGACTGTTGCAGTGGTGGCTGACGTGAAGCCTGATTCTCTGCTATGACATGCAGACTGATTCTCTGCTGACATGAAGCCAGATTCTCTGTTACGGGACCTCTCTCCTCTGCCTGGGTGCCTGGGCCTAAATATATGACAATGGACTGTTGCAGTGGTGGCTGACGTGAAGCCTGATTCTCTGCTATGACATGCAGACTGATTCTCTGCTGACATGAAGCCAGATTCTCTGTTACGGGACCTCTCTCCTCTGCCTGGGTGCTGGGCCTAAATATATGACAATGGACTGTTGCAGTGGTGGCTGACGTGAAGCCTGATTCTCTGCTATGACATGCAGACTGATTCTCTGCTGACATGAAGCCAGATTCTCTGTTACGGGACCTCTCTCCTCTGCCTGGGTGCTGGGCCTAAATATATGACAATGGACTGTTACAGTGGTGGCTGACGTGAAGCCTGATTCTCTGCTATGACATGCAGACTGATTCTCTGCTGACATGAAGCCAGATTCTCTGTTACGGGACCTCTCTCCTCTGCCTGGGTGCTGGGCCTAAATATATGACAATGGACTGTTGCAGTGGTGGCTGACGTGAAGCCTGATTCTCTGCTATGACATGCAGACTGATTCTCTGCTGACATGAAGCCAGATTCTCTGTTACGGGACCTCTCTCCTCTGCCTGGGTGCCTGGGCCTAAATATATGACAATGGACTGTTGCAGTGGTGGCTGACGTGAAGCCTGATTCTCTGCTATGACATGCAGACTGATTCTCTGCTGACATGAAGCCAGATTCTCTGTTACGGGACCTCTCTCCTCTGCCTGGGTGCCTGGGCCTAAATATATGACAATGGACTGTTGCAGTGGTGGCTGACGTGAAGCCTGATTCTCTGCTATGACATGCAGACTGATTCTCTGCTGACATGAAGCCAGATTCTCTGTTACGGGACCTCTCTCCTCTGCCTGGGTGCCTGGGCCTAAATATATGACAATGGACTGTTACAGTGGTGGCTGACGTGAAGCCTGATTCTCTGCTATGACATGCAGACTGATTCTCTGCTGACATGAAGCCAGATTCTCTGTTACGGGACCTCTCTCCTCTGCCTGGGTGCCTGGGCCTAAATATATGACAATGGACTGTTGCAGTGGTGGCTGACGTGAAGCCTGATTCTCTGCTATGACATGCAGACTGATTCTCTGCTGACATGAAGCCAGATTCTCTGTTACGGGACCTCTCTCCTCTGCCTGGGTGCCTGGGCCTAAATATATGACAATGGACTGTTGCAGTGGTGGCTGACGTGAAGCCTGATTCTCTGCTATGACATGCAGACTGATTCTCTGCTGACATGAAGCCAGATTCTCTGTTACGGGACCTCTCTCCTCTGCCTGGGTGCTGGGCCTAAATATATGACAATGGACTGTTACAGTGGTGGCTGACGTGAAGCCTGATTCTCTGCTATGACATGCAGACTGATTCTCTGCTGACATGAAGCCAGATTCTCTGTTACGGGACCTCTCTCCTCTGCCTGGGTGCCTGGGCCTAAATATATGACAATGGACTGTTGCAGTGGTGGCTGACGTGAAGCCTGATTCTCTGCTATGACATGCAGACTGATTCTCTGCTGACATGAAGCCAGATTCTCTGTTACGGGACCTCTCTCCTCTGCCTGGGTGCTGGGCCTAAATATATGACAATGGACTGTTGCAGTGGTGGCTGACGTGAAGCCTGATTCTCTGCTATGACATGCAGACTGATTCTCTGCTGACATGAAGCCAGATTCTCTGTTACGGGACCTCTCTCCTCTGCCTGGGTGCCTGGGCCTAAATATATGACAATGGACTGTTGCAGTGGTGGCTGACGTGAAGCCTGATTCTCTGCTATGACATGCAGACTGATTCTCTGCTGACATGAAGCCAGATTCTCTGTTACGGGACCTCTCTCCTCTGCCTGGGTGCTGGGCCTAAATATATGACAATGGACTGTTGCAGTGGTGGCTGACGTGAAGCCTGATTCTCTGCTATGACATGCAGACTGATTCTCTGCTGACATGAAGCCAGATTCTCTGTTACGGGACCTCTCTCCTCTGCCTGGGTGCCTGGGCCTAAATATATGACAATGGACTGTTACAGTGGTGGCTGACGTGAAGCCTGATTCTCTGCTATGACATGCAGACTGATTCTCTGCTGACATGAAGCCAGATTCTCTGTTACGGGACCTCTCTCCTCTGCCTGGGTGCTGGGCCTAAATATATGACAATGGACTGTTGCAGTGGTGGCTGACGTGAAGCCTGATTCTCTGCTATGACATGCAGACTGATTCTCTGCTGACATGAAGCCAGATTCTCTGTTACGGGACCTCTCTCCTCTGCCTGGGTGCCTGGGCCTAAATATATGACAATGGACTGTTGCAGTGGTGGCTGACGTGAAGCCTGATTCTCTGCTATGACATGCAGACTGATTCTCTGCTGACATGAAGCCAGATTCTCTGTTACGGGACCTCTCTCCTCTGCCTGGGTGCCTGGGCCTAAATATATGACAATGGACTGTTGCAGTGGTGGCTGACGTGAAGCCTGATTCTCTGCTATGACATGCAGACTGATTCTCTGCTGACATGAAGCCAGATTCTCTGTTACGGGACCTCTCTCCTCTGCCTGGGTGCCTGGGCCTAAATATATGACAATGGACTGTTACAGTGGTGGCTGACGTGAAGCCTGATTCTCTGCTATGACATGCAGACTGATTCTCTGCTGACATGAAGCCAGATTCTCTGTTACGGGACCTCTCTCCTCTGCCTGGGTGCCTGGGCCTAAATATATGACAATGGACTGTTACAGTGGTGGCTGACGTGAAGCCTGATTCTCTGCTATGACATGCAGACTGATTCTCTGCTGACATGAAGCCAGATTCTCTGTTACGGGACCTCTCTCCTCTGCCTGGGTGCTGGGCCTAAATATATGACAATGGACTGTTAGCAGTGGTGGCTGACGTGAAGCCTGATTCTCTGCTATGACATGCAGACTGATTCTCTGCTGACATGAAGCCAGATTCTCTGTTACGGGACCTCTCTCCTCTGCCTGGGTGCTGGGCCTAAATATATGACAATGGACTGTTACAGTGGTGGCTGACGTGAAGCCTGATTCTCTGCTATGACATGCAGACTGATTCTCTGCTGACATGAAGCCAGATTCTCTGTTACGGGACCTCTCTCCTCTGCCTGGGTGCCTGGGCCTAAATATATGACAATGGACTGTTGCAGTGGTGGCTGACGTGAAGCCTGATTCTCTGCTATGACATGCAGACTGATTCTCTGCTGACATGAAGCCAGATTCTCTGTTACGGGACCTCTCTCCTCTGCCTGGGTGCCTGGGCCTAAATATATGACAATGGACTGTTGCAGTGGTGGCTGACGTGAAGCCTGATTCTCTGCTATGACATGCAGACTGATTCTCTGCTGACATGAAGCCAGATTCTCTGTTACGGGACCTCTCTCCTCTGCCTGGGTGCCTGGGCCTAAATATATGACAATGGACTGTTGCAGTGGTGGCTGACGTGAAGCCTGATTCTCTGCTATGACATGCAGACTGATTCTCTGCTGACATGAAGCCAGATTCTCTGTTACGGGACCTCTCTCCTCTGCCTGGGTGCTGGGCCTAAATATATGACAATGGACTGTTGACAGTGGTGGCTGACGTGAAGCCTGATTCTCTGCTATGACATGCAGACTGATTCTCTGCTGACATGAAGCCAGATTCTCTGTTACGGGACCTCTCTCCTCTGCCTGGGTGCCTGGGCCTAAATATATGACAATGGACTGTTGCAGTGGTGGCTGACGTGAAGCCTGATTCTCTGCTATGACATGCAGACTGATTCTCTGCTGACATGAAGCCAGATTCTCTGTTACGGGACCTCTCTCCTCTGCCTGGGTGCCTGGGCCTAAATATATGACAATGGACTGTTAGCAGTGGTGGCTGACGTGAAGCCTGATTCTCTGCTATGACATGCAGACTGATTCTCTGCTGACATGAAGCCAGATTCTCTGTTACGGGACCTCTCTCCTCTGCCTGGGTGCCTGGGCCTAAATATATGACAATGGACTGTTGCAGTGGTGGCTGACGTGAAGCCTGATTCTCTGCTATGACATGCAGACTGATTCTCTGCTGACATGAAGCCAGATTCTCTGTTACGGGACCTCTCTCCTCTGCCTGGGTGCCTGGGCCTAAATATATGACAATGGACTGTTGCAGTGGTGGCTGACGTGAAGCCTGATTCTCTGCTATGACATGCAGACTGATTCTCTGCTGACATGAAGCCAGATTCTCTGTTACGGGACCTCTCTCCTCTGCCTGGGTGCCTGGGCCTAAATATATGACAATGGACTGTTACAGTGGTGGCTGACGTGAAGCCTGATTCTCTGCTATGACATGCAGACTGATTCTCTGCTGACATGAAGCCAGATTCTCTGTTACGGGACCTCTCTCCTCTGCCTGGGTGCTGGGCCTAAATATATGACAATGGACTGTTGCAGTGGTGGCTGACGTGAAGCCTGATTCTCTGCTATGACATGCAGACTGATTCTCTGCTGACATGAAGCCAGATTCTCTGTTACGGGACCTCTCTCCTCTGCCTGGGTGCCTGGGCCTAAATATATGACAATGGACTGTTGCAGTGGTGGCTGACGTGAAGCCTGATTCTCTGCTATGACATGCAGACTGATTCTCTGCTGACATGAAGCCAGATTCTCTGTTACGGGACCTCTCTCCTCTGCCTGGGTGCCTGGGCCTAAATATATGACAATGGACTGTTGCAGTGGTGGCTGACGTGAAGCCTGATTCTCTGCTATGACATGCAGACTGATTCTCTGCTGACATGAAGCCAGATTCTCTGTTACGGGACCTCTCTCCTCTGCTGGGTGCCTGGGCCTAAATATATGACAATGGACTGTTACAGTGGTGGCTGACGTGAAGCCTGATTCTCTGCTATGACATGCAGACTGATTCTCTGCTGACATGAAGCCAGATTCTCTGTTACGGGACCTCTCTCCTCTGCCTGGGTGCCTGGGCCTAAATATATGACAATGGACTGTTACAGTGGTGGCTGACGTGAAGCCTGATTCTCTGCTATGACATGCAGACTGATTCTCTGCTGACATGAAGCCAGATTCTCTGTTACGGGACCTCTCTCCTCTGCCTGGGTGCCTGGGCCTAAATATATGACAATGGACTGTTACAGTGGTGGCTGACGTGAAGCCTGATTCTCTGCTATGACATGCAGACTGATTCTCTGCTGACATGAAGCCAGATTCTCTGTTACGGGACCTCTCTCCTCTGCCTGGGTGCCTGGGCCTAAATATATGACAATGGACTGTTGCAGTGGTGGCTGACGTGAAGCCTGATTCTCTGCTATGACATGCAGACTGATTCTCTGCTGACATGAAGCCAGATTCTCTGTTACGGGACCTCTCTCCTCTGCCTGGGTGCCTGGGCCTAAATATATGACAATGGACTGTTACAGTGGTGGCTGACGTGAAGCCTGATTCTCTGCTATGACATGCAGACTGATTCTCTGCTGACATGAAGCCAGATTCTCTGTTACGGGACCTCTCTCCTCTGCCTGGGTGCTGGGCCTAAATATATGACAATGGACTGTTACAGTGGTGGCTGACGTGAAGCCTGATTCTCTGCTATGACATGCAGACTGATTCTCTGCTGACATGAAGCCAGATTCTCTGTTACGGGACCTCTCTCCTCTGCCTGGGTGCCTGGGCCTAAATATATGACAATGGACTGTTGCAGTGGTGGCTGACGTGAAGCCTGATTCTCTGCTATGACATGCAGACTGATTCTCTGCTGACATGAAGCCAGATTCTCTGTTACGGGACCTCTCTCCTCTGCCTGGGTGCCTGGGCCTAAATATATGACAATGGACTGTTGCAGTGGTGGCTGACGTGAAGCCTGATTCTCTGCTATGACATGCAGACTGATTCTCTGCTGACATGAAGCCAGATTCTCTGTTACGGGACCTCTCTCCTCTGCCTGGGTGCCTGGGCCTAAATATATGACAATGGACTGTTGCAGTGGTGGCTGACGTGAAGCCTGATTCTCTGCTATGACATGCAGACTGATTCTCTGCTGACATGAAGCCAGATTCTCTGTTACGGGACCTCTCTCCTCTGCCTGGGTGCCTGGGCCTAAATATATGACAATGGACTGTTACAGTGGTGGCTGACGTGAAGCCTGATTCTCTGCTATGACATGCAGACTGATTCTCTGCTGACATGAAGCCAGATTCTCTGTTACGGGACCTCTCTCCTCTGCCTGGGTGCCTGGGCCTAAATATATGACAATGGACTGTTACAGTGGTGGCTGACGTGAAGCCTGATTCTCTGCTATGACATGCAGACTGATTCTCTGCTGACATGAAGCCAGATTCTCTGTTACGGGACCTCTCTCCTCTGCCTGGGTGCTGGGCCTAAATATATGACAATGGACTGTTGCAGTGGTGGCTGACGTGAAGCCTGATTCTCTGCTATGACATGCAGACTGATTCTCTGCTGACATGAAGCCAGATTCTCTGTTACGGGACCTCTCTCCTCTGCTGGGTGCCTGGGCCTAAATATATGACAATGGACTGTTACAGTGGTGGCTGACGTGAAGCCTGATTCTCTGCTATGACATGCAGACTGATTCTCTGCTGACATGAAGCCAGATTCTCTGTTACGGGACCTCTCTCCTCTGCCTGGGTGCCTGGGCCTAAATATATGACAATGGACTGTTGCAGTGGTGGCTGACGTGAAGCCTGATTCTCTGCTATGACATGCAGACTGATTCTCTGCTGACATGAAGCCAGATTCTCTGTTACGGGACCTCTCTCCTCTGCCTGGGTGCCTGGGCCTAAATATATGACAATGGACTGTTGCAGTGGTGGCTGACGTGAAGCCTGATTCTCTGCTATGACATGCAGACTGATTCTCTGCTGACATGAAGCCAGATTCTCTGTTACGGGACCTCTCTCCTCTGCCTGGGTGCCTGGGCCTAAATATATGACAATGGACTGTTGCAGTGGTGGCTGACGTGAAGCCTGATTCTCTGCTATGACATGCAGACTGATTCTCTGCTGACATGAAGCCAGATTCTCTGTTACGGGACCTCTCTCCTCTGCCTGGGTGCCTGGGCCTAAATATATGACAATGGACTGTTACAGTGGTGGCTGACGTGAAGCCTGATTCTCTGCTATGACATGCAGACTGATTCTCTGCTGACATGAAGCCAGATTCTCTGTTACGGGACCTCTCTCCTCTGCCTGGGTGCCTGGGCCTAAATATATGACAATGGACTGTTGCAGTGGTGGCTGACGTGAAGCCTGATTCTCTGCTATGACATGCAGACTGATTCTCTGCTGACATGAAGCCAGATTCTCTGTTACGGGACCTCTCTCCTCTGCCTGGGTGCCTGGGCCTAAATATATGACAATGGACTGTTGCAGTGGTGGCTGACGTGAAGCCTGATTCTCTGCTATGACATGCAGACTGATTCTCTGCTGACATGAAGCCAGATTCTCTGTTACGGGACCTCTCTCCTCTGCCTGGGTGCTGGGCCTAAATATATGACAATGGACTGTTGCAGTGGTGGCTGACGTGAAGCCTGATTCTCTGCTATGACATGCAGACTGATTCTCTGCTGACATGAAGCCAGATTCTCTGTTACGGGACCTCTCTCCTCTGCCTGGGTGCCTGGGCCTAAATATATGACAATGGACTGTTACAGTGGTGGCTGACGTGAAGCCTGATTCTCTGCTATGACATGCAGACTGATTCTCTGCTGACATGAAGCCAGATTCTCTGTTACGGGACCTCTCTCCTCTGCCTGGGTGCTGGGCCTAAATATATGACAATGGACTGTTACAGTGGTGGCTGACGTGAAGCCTGATTCTCTGCTATGACATGCAGACTGATTCTCTGCTGACATGAAGCCAGATTCTCTGTTACGGGACCTCTCTCCTCTGCCTGGGTGCCTGGGCCTAAATATATGACAATGGACTGTTGCAGTGGTGGCTGACGTGAAGCCTGATTCTCTGCTATGACATGCAGACTGATTCTCTGCTGACATGAAGCCAGATTCTCTGTTACGGGACCTCTCTCCTCTGCCTGGGTGCCTGGGCCTAAATATATGACAATGGACTGTTGCAGTGGTGGCTGACGTGAAGCCTGATTCTCTGCTATGACATGCAGACTGATTCTCTGCTGACATGAAGCCAGATTCTCTGTTACGGGACCTCTCTCCTCTGCCTGGGTGCCTGGGCCTAAATATATGACAATGGACTGTTGCAGTGGTGGCTGACGTGAAGCCTGATTCTCTGCTATGACATGCAGACTGATTCTCTGCTGACATGAAGCCAGATTCTCTGTTACGGGACCTCTCTCCTCTGCCTGGGTGCTGGGCCTAAATATATGACAATGGACTGTTGCAGTGGTGGCTGACGTGAAGCCTGATTCTCTGCTATGACATGCAGACTGATTCTCTGCTGACATGAAGCCAGATTCTCTGTTACGGGACCTCTCTCCTCTGCCTGGGTGCCTGGGCCTAAATATATGACAATGGACTGTTGCAGTGGTGGCTGACGTGAAGCCTGATTCTCTGCTATGACATGCAGACTGATTCTCTGCTGACATGAAGCCAGATTCTCTGTTACGGGACCTCTCTCCTCTGCCTGGGTGCTGGGCCTAAATATATGACAATGGACTGTTGCAGTGGTGGCTGACGTGAAGCCTGATTCTCTGCTATGACATGCAGACTGATTCTCTGCTGACATGAAGCCAGATTCTCTGTTACGGGACCTCTCTCCTCTGGCTGGGTGCCTGGGCCTAAATATATGACAATGGACTGTTACAGTGGTGGCTGACGTGAAGCCTGATTCTCTGCTATGACATGCAGACTGATTCTCTGCTGACATGAAGCCAGATTCTCTGTTACGGGACCTCTCTCCTCTGCCTGGGTGCCTGGGCCTAAATATATGACAATGGACTGTTACAGTGGTGGCTGACGTGAAGCCTGATTCTCTGCTATGACATGCAGACTGATTCTCTGCTGACATGAAGCCAGATTCTCTGTTACGGGACCTCTCTCCTCTGCCTGGGTGCCTGGGCCTAAATATATGACAATGGACTGTTACAGTGGTGGCTGACGTGAAGCCTGATTCTCTGCTATGACATGCAGACTGATTCTCTGCTGACATGAAGCCAGATTCTCTGTTACGGGACCTCTCTCCTCTGCCTGGGTGCCTGGGCCTAAATATATGACAATGGACTGTTGCAGTGGTGGCTGACGTGAAGCCTGATTCTCTGCTATGACATGCAGACTGATTCTCTGCTGACATGAAGCCAGATTCTCTGTTACGGGACCTCTCTCCTCTGCCTGGGTGCCTGGGCCTAAATATATGACAATGGACTGTTGCAGTGGTGGCTGACGTGAAGCCTGATTCTCTGCTATGACATGCAGACTGATTCTCTGCTGACATGAAGCCAGATTCTCTGTTACGGGACCTCTCTCCTCTGCCTGGGTGCTGGGCCTAAATATATGACAATGGACTGTTACAGTGGTGGCTGACGTGAAGCCTGATTCTCTGCTATGACATGCAGACTGATTCTCTGCTGACATGAAGCCAGATTCTCTGTTACGGGACCTCTCTCCTCTGCCTGGGTGCCTGGGCCTAAATATATGACAATGGACTGTTACAGTGGTGGCTGACGTGAAGCCTGATTCTCTGCTATGACATGCAGACTGATTCTCTGCTGACATGAAGCCAGATTCTCTGTTACGGGACCTCTCTCCTCTGCCTGGGTGCCTGGGCCTAAATATATGACAATGGACTGTTGCAGTGGTGGCTGACGTGAAGCCTGATTCTCTGCTATGACATGCAGACTGATTCTCTGCTGACATGAAGCCAGATTCTCTGTTACGGGACCTCTCTCCTCTGCCTGGGTGCCTGGGCCTAAATATATGACAATGGACTGTTGCAGTGGTGGCTGACGTGAAGCCTGATTCTCTGCTATGACATGCAGACTGATTCTCTGCTGACATGAAGCCAGATTCTCTGTTACGGGACCTCTCTCCTCTGCCTGGGTGCCTGGGCCTAAATATATGACAATGGACTGTTGCAGTGGTGGCTGACGTGAAGCCTGATTCTCTGCTATGACATGCAGACTGATTCTCTGCTGACATGAAGCCAGATTCTCTGTTACGGGACCTCTCTCCTCTGCCTGGGTGCCTGGGCCTAAATATATGACAATGGACTGTTACAGTGGTGGCTGACGTGAAGCCTGATTCTCTGCTATGACATGCAGACTGATTCTCTGCTGACATGAAGCCAGATTCTCTGTTACGGGACCTCTCTCCTCTGCCTGGGTGCCTGGGCCTAAATATATGACAATGGACTGTTGCAGTGGTGGCTGACGTGAAGCCTGATTCTCTGCTATGACATGCAGACTGATTCTCTGCTGACATGAAGCCAGATTCTCTGTTACGGGACCTCTCTCCTCTGCCTGGGTGCCTGGGCCTAAATATATGACAATGGACTGTTACAGTGGTGGCTGACGTGAAGCCTGATTCTCTGCTATGACATGCAGACTGATTCTCTGCTGACATGAAGCCAGATTCTCTGTTACGGGACCTCTCTCCTCTGCCTGGGTGCTGGGCCTAAATATATGACAATGGACTGTTGCAGTGGTGGCTGACGTGAAGCCTGATTCTCTGCTATGACATGCAGACTGATTCTCTGCTGACATGAAGCCAGATTCTCTGTTACGGGACCTCTCTCCTCTGCCTGGGTGCCTGGGCCTAAATATATGACAATGGACTGTTGCAGTGGTGGCTGACGTGAAGCCTGATTCTCTGCTATGACATGCAGACTGATTCTCTGCTGACATGAAGCCAGATTCTCTGTTACGGGACCTCTCTCCTCTGCCTGGGTGCTGGGCCTAAATATATGACAATGGACTGTTGCAGTGGTGGCTGACGTGAAGCCTGATTCTCTGCTATGACATGCAGACTGATTCTCTGCTGACATGAAGCCAGATTCTCTGTTACGGGACCTCTCTCCTCTGCCTGGGTGCCTGGGCCTAAATATATGACAATGGACTGTTACAGTGGTGGCTGACGTGAAGCCTGATTCTCTGCTATGACATGCAGACTGATTCTCTGCTGACATGAAGCCAGATTCTCTGTTACGGGACCTCTCTCCTCTGCCTGGGTGCCTGGGCCTAAATATATGACAATGGACTGTTGCAGTGGTGGCTGACGTGAAGCCTGATTCTCTGCTATGACATGCAGACTGATTCTCTGCTGACATGAAGCCAGATTCTCTGTTACGGGACCTCTCTCCTCTGCCTGGGTGCTGGGCCTAAATATATGACAATGGACTGTTGCAGTGGTGGCTGACGTGAAGCCTGATTCTCTGCTATGACATGCAGACTGATTCTCTGCTGACATGAAGCCAGATTCTCTGTTACGGGACCTCTCTCCTCTGCCTGGGTGCCTGGGCCTAAATATATGACAATGGACTGTTGCAGTGGTGGCTGACGTGAAGCCTGATTCTCTGCTATGACATGCAGACTGATTCTCTGCTGACATGAAGCCAGATTCTCTGTTACGGGACCTCTCTCCTCTGCCTGGGTGCCTGGGCCTAAATATATGACAATGGACTGTTGCAGTGGTGGCTGACGTGAAGCCTGATTCTCTGCTATGACATGCAGACTGATTCTCTGCTGACATGAAGCCAGATTCTCTGTTACGGGACCTCTCTCCTCTGCCTGGGTGCCTGGGCCTAAATATATGACAATGGACTGTTACAGTGGTGGCTGACGTGAAGCCTGATTCTCTGCTATGACATGCAGACTGATTCTCTGCTGACATGAAGCCAGATTCTCTGTTACGGGACCTCTCTCCTCTGCCTGGGTGCCTGGGCCTAAATATATGACAATGGACTGTTAGCAGTGGTGGCTGACGTGAAGCCTGATTCTCTGCTATGACATGCAGACTGATTCTCTGCTGACATGAAGCCAGATTCTCTGTTACGGGACCTCTCTCCTCTGCCTGGGTGCCTGGGCCTAAATATATGACAATGGACTGTTACAGTGGTGGCTGACGTGAAGCCTGATTCTCTGCTATGACATGCAGACTGATTCTCTGCTGACATGAAGCCAGATTCTCTGTTACGGGACCTCTCTCCTCTGCCTGGGTGCCTGGGCCTAAATATATGACAATGGACTGTTGCAGTGGTGGCTGACGTGAAGCCTGATTCTCTGCTATGACATGCAGACTGATTCTCTGCTGACATGAAGCCAGATTCTCTGTTACGGGACCTCTCTCCTCTGCCTGGGTGCCTGGGCCTAAATATATGACAATGGACTGTTGCAGTGGTGGCTGACGTGAAGCCTGATTCTCTGCTATGACATGCAGACTGATTCTCTGCTGACATGAAGCCAGATTCTCTGTTACGGGACCTCTCTCCTCTGCCTGGGTGCTGGGCCTAAATATATGACAATGGACTGTTACAGTGGTGGCTGACGTGAAGCCTGATTCTCTGCTATGACATGCAGACTGATTCTCTGCTGACATGAAGCCAGATTCTCTGTTACGGGACCTCTCTCCTCTGCCTGGGTGCCTGGGCCTAAATATATGACAATGGACTGTTGCAGTGGTGGCTGACGTGAAGCCTGATTCTCTGCTATGACATGCAGACTGATTCTCTGCTGACATGAAGCCAGATTCTCTGTTACGGGACCTCTCTCCTCTGCCTGGGTGCTGGGCCTAAATATATGACAATGGACTGTTGCAGTGGTGGCTGACGTGAAGCCTGATTCTCTGCTATGACATGCAGACTGATTCTCTGCTGACATGAAGCCAGATTCTCTGTTACGGGACCTCTCTCCTCTGCCTGGGTGCTGGGCCTAAATATATGACAATGGACTGTTGCAGTGGTGGCTGACGTGAAGCCTGATTCTCTGCTATGACATGCAGACTGATTCTCTGCTGACATGAAGCCAGATTCTCTGTTACGGGACCTCTCTCCTCTGCCTGGGTGCTGGGCCTAAATATATGACAATGGACTGTTGCAGTGGTGGCTGACGTGAAGCCTGATTCTCTGCTATGACATGCAGACTGATTCTCTGCTGACATGAAGCCAGATTCTCTGTTACGGGACCTCTCTCCTCTGCCTGGGTGCCTGGGCCTAAATATATGACAATGGACTGTTACAGTGGTGGCTGACGTGAAGCCTGATTCTCTGCTATGACATGCAGACTGATTCTCTGCTGACATGAAGCCAGATTCTCTGTTACGGGACCTCTCTCCTCTGCCTGGGTGCTGGGCCTAAATATATGACAATGGACTGTTGCAGTGGTGGCTGACGTGAAGCCTGATTCTCTGCTATGACATGCAGACTGATTCTCTGCTGACATGAAGCCAGATTCTCTGTTACGGGACCTCTCTCCTCTGCCTGGGTGCCTGGGCCTAAATATATGACAATGGACTGTTGCAGTGGTGGCTGACGTGAAGCCTGATTCTCTGCTATGACATGCAGACTGATTCTCTGCTGACATGAAGCCAGATTCTCTGTTACGGGACCTCTCTCCTCTGCCTGGGTGCCTGGGCCTAAATATATGACAATGGACTGTTACAGTGGTGGCTGACGTGAAGCCTGATTCTCTGCTATGACATGCAGACTGATTCTCTGCTGACATGAAGCCAGATTCTCTGTTACGGGACCTCTCTCCTCTGCCTGGGTGCTGGGCCTAAATATATGACAATGGACTGTTGCAGTGGTGGCTGACGTGAAGCCTGATTCTCTGCTATGACATGCAGACTGATTCTCTGCTGACATGAAGCCAGATTCTCTGTTACGGGACCTCTCTCCTCTGCCTGGGTGCTGGGCCTAAATATATGACAATGGACTGTTGCAGTGGTGGCTGACGTGAAGCCTGATTCTCTGCTATGACATGCAGACTGATTCTCTGCTGACATGAAGCCAGATTCTCTGTTACGGGACCTCTCTCCTCTGCCTGGGTGCTGGGCCTAAATATATGACAATGGACTGTTGCAGTGGTGGCTGACGTGAAGCCTGATTCTCTGCTATGACATGCAGACTGATTCTCTGCTGACATGAAGCCAGATTCTCTGTTACGGGACCTCTCTCCTCTGCCTGGGTGCTGGGCCTAAATATATGACAATGGACTGTTGCAGTGGTGGCTGACGTGAAGCCTGATTCTCTGCTATGACATGCAGACTGATTCTCTGCTGACATGAAGCCAGATTCTCTGTTACGGGACCTCTCTCCTCTGCTGGGTGCCTGGGCCTAAATATATGACAATGGACTGTTGCAGTGGTGGCTGACGTGAAGCCTGATTCTCTGCTATGACATGCAGACTGATTCTCTGCTGACATGAAGCCAGATTCTCTGTTACGGGACCTCTCTCCTCTGCCTGGGTGCCTGGGCCTAAATATATGACAATGGACTGTTGCAGTGGTGGCTGACGTGAAGCCTGATTCTCTGCTATGACATGCAGACTGATTCTCTGCTGACATGAAGCCAGATTCTCTGTTACGGGACCTCTCTCCTCTGCCTGGGTGCCTGGGCCTAAATATATGACAATGGACTGTTACAGTGGTGGCTGACGTGAAGCCTGATTCTCTGCTATGACATGCAGACTGATTCTCTGCTGACATGAAGCCAGATTCTCTGTTACGGGACCTCTCTCCTCTGCCTGGGTGCTGGGCCTAAATATATGACAATGGACTGTTGCAGTGGTGGCTGACGTGAAGCCTGATTCTCTGCTATGACATGCAGACTGATTCTCTGCTGACATGAAGCCAGATTCTCTGTTACGGGACCTCTCTCCTCTGCCTGGGTGCTGGGCCTAAATATATGACAATGGACTGTTGCAGTGGTGGCTGACGTGAAGCCTGATTCTCTGCTATGACATGCAGACTGATTCTCTGCTGACATGAAGCCAGATTCTCTGTTACGGGACCTCTCTCCTCTGCCTGGGTGCTGGGCCTAAATATATGACAATGGACTGTTACAGTGGTGGCTGACGTGAAGCCTGATTCTCTGCTATGACATGCAGACTGATTCTCTGCTGACATGAAGCCAGATTCTCTGTTACGGGACCTCTCTCCTCTGCCTGGGTGCTGGGCCTAAATATATGACAATGGACTGTTGCAGTGGTGGCTGACGTGAAGCCTGATTCTCTGCTATGACATGCAGACTGATTCTCTGCTGACATGAAGCCAGATTCTCTGTTACGGGACCTCTCTCCTCTGCCTGGGTGCTGGGCCTAAATATATGACAATGGACTGTTGCAGTGGTGGCTGACGTGAAGCCTGATTCTCTGCTATGACATGCAGACTGATTCTCTGCTGACATGAAGCCAGATTCTCTGTTACGGGACCTCTCTCCTCTGCCTGGGTGCTGGGCCTAAATATATGACAATGGACTGTTGCAGTGGTGGCTGACGTGAAGCCTGATTCTCTGCTATGACATGCAGACTGATTCTCTGCTGACATGAAGCCAGATTCTCTGTTACGGGACCTCTCTCCTCTGCCTGGGTGCTGGGCCTAAATATATGACAATGGACTGTTGCAGTGGTGGCTGACGTGAAGCCTGATTCTCTGCTATGACATGCAGACTGATTCTCTGCTGACATGAAGCCAGATTCTCTGTTACGGGACCTCTCTCCTCTGCCTGGGTGCTGGGCCTAAATATATGACAATGGACTGTTGCAGTGGTGGCTGACGTGAAGCCTGATTCTCTGCTATGACATGCAGACTGATTCTCTGCTGACATGAAGCCAGATTCTCTGTTACGGGACCTCTCTCCTCTGCCTGGGTGCTGGGCCTAAATATATGACAATGGACTGTTGCAGTGGTGGCTGACGTGAAGCCTGATTCTCTGCTATGACATGCAGACTGATTCTCTGCTGACATGAAGCCAGATTCTCTGTTACGGGACCTCTCTCCTCTGCCTGGGTGCCTGGGCCTAAATATATGACAATGGACTGTTGCAGTGGTGGCTGACGTGAAGCCTGATTCTCTGCTATGACATGCAGACTGATTCTCTGCTGACATGAAGCCAGATTCTCTGTTACGGGACCTCTCTCCTCTGCCTGGGTGCCTGGGCCTAAATATATGACAATGGACTGTTGCAGTGGTGGCTGACGTGAAGCCTGATTCTCTGCTATGACATGCAGACTGATTCTCTGCTGACATGAAGCCAGATTCTCTGTTACGGGACCTCTCTCCTCTGCCTGGGTGCTGGGCCTAAATATATGCCAATGGACTGTTGCAGTGGTGGCTGACGTGAAGCCTGATTCTCTGCTATGACATGCAGACTGATTCTCTGCTGACATGAAGCCAGATTCTCTGTTACGGGACCTCTCTCCTCTGCCTGGGTGCCTGGGCCTAAATATATGACAATGGACTGTTGCAGTGGTGGCTGACGTGAAGCCTGATTCTCTGCTATGACATGCAGACTGATTCTCTGCTGACATGAAGCCAGATTCTCTGTTACGGGACCTCTCTCCTCTGCCTGGGTGCTGGGCCTAAATATATGACAATGGACTGTTACAGTGGTGGCTGACGTGAAGCCTGATTCTCTGCTATGACATGCAGACTGATTCTCTGCTGACATGAAGCCAGATTCTCTGTTACGGGACCTCTCTCCTCTGCCTGGGTGCTGGGCCTAAATATATGACAATGGACTGTTGCAGTGGTGGCTGACGTGAAGCCTGATTCTCTGCTATGACATGCAGACTGATTCTCTGCTGACATGAAGCCAGATTCTCTGTTACGGGACCTCTCTCCTCTGCCTGGGTGCCTGGGCCTAAATATATGACAATGGACTGTTGCAGTGGTGGCTGACGTGAAGCCTGATTCTCTGCTATGACATGCAGACTGATTCTCTGCTGACATGAAGCCAGATTCTCTGTTACGGGACCTCTCTCCTCTGCCTGGGTGCTGGGCCTAAATATATGACAATGGACTGTTGCAGTGGTGGCTGACGTGAAGCCTGATTCTCTGCTATGACATGCAGACTGATTCTCTGCTGACATGAAGCCAGATTCTCTGTTACGGGACCTCTCTCCTCTGCCTGGGTGCTGGGCCTAAATATATGACAATGGACTGTTGCAGTGGTGGCTGACGTGAAGCCTGATTCTCTGCTATGACATGCAGACTGATTCTCTGCTGACATGAAGCCAGATTCTCTGTTACGGGACCTCTCTCCTCTGCCTGGGTGCCTGGGCCTAAATATATGACAATGGACTGTTGCAGTGGTGGCTGACGTGAAGCCTGATTCTCTGCTATGACATGCAGACTGATTCTCTGCTGACATGAAGCCAGATTCTCTGTTACGGGACCTCTCTCCTCTGCCTGGGTGCTGGGCCTAAATATATGACAATGGACTGTTGCAGTGGTGGCTGACGTGAAGCCTGATTCTCTGCTATGACATGCAGACTGATTCTCTGCTGACATGAAGCCAGATTCTCTGTTACGGGACCTCTCTCCTCTGCCTGGGTGCTGGGCCTAAATATATGACAATGGACTGTTGCAGTGGTGGCTGACGTGAAGCCTGATTCTCTGCTATGACATGCAGACTGATTCTCTGCTGACATGAAGCCAGATTCTCTGTTACGGGACCTCTCTCCTCTGCCTGGGTGCTGGGCCTAAATATATGACAATGGACTGTTACAGTGGTGGCTGACGTGAAGCCTGATTCTCTGCTATGACATGCAGACTGATTCTCTGCTGACATGAAGCCAGATTCTCTGTTACGGGACCTCTCTCCTCTGCCTGGGTGCTGGGCCTAAATATATGACAATGGACTGTTGCAGTGGTGGCTGACGTGAAGCCTGATTCTCTGCTATGACATGCAGACTGATTCTCTGCTGACATGAAGCCAGATTCTCTGTTACGGGACCTCTCTCCTCTGCCTGGGTGCTGGGCCTAAATATATGACAATGGACTGTTGCAGTGGTGGCTGACGTGAAGCCTGATTCTCTGCTATGACATGCAGACTGATTCTCTGCTGACATGAAGCCAGATTCTCTGTTACGGGACCTCTCTCCTCTGCCTGGGTGCCTGGGCCTAAATATATGACAATGGACTGTTACAGTGGTGGCTGACGTGAAGCCTGATTCTCTGCTATGACATGCAGACTGATTCTCTGCTGACATGAAGCCAGATTCTCTGTTACGGGACCTCTCTCCTCTGCCTGGGTGCTGGGCCTAAATATATGACAATGGACTGTTGCAGTGGTGGCTGACGTGAAGCCTGATTCTCTGCTATGACATGCAGACTGATTCTCTGCTGACATGAAGCCAGATTCTCTGTTACGGGACCTCTCTCCTCTGCCTGGGTGCCTGGGCCTAAATATATGACAATGGACTGTTGCAGTGGTGGCTGACGTGAAGCCTGATTCTCTGCTATGACATGCAGACTGATTCTCTGCTGACATGAAGCCAGATTCTCTGTTACGGGACCTCTCTCCTCTGCCTGGGTGCCTGGGCCTAAATATATGACAATGGACTGTTGCAGTGGTGGCTGACGTGAAGCCTGATTCTCTGCTATGACATGCAGACTGATTCTCTGCTGACATGAAGCCAGATTCTCTGTTACGGGACCTCTCTCCTCTGCCTGGGTGCTGGGCCTAAATATATGACAATGGACTGTTGCAGTGGTGGCTGACGTGAAGCCTGATTCTCTGCTATGACATGCAGACTGATTCTCTGCTGACATGAAGCCAGATTCTCTGTTACGGGACCTCTCTCCTCTGCCTGGGTGCTGGGCCTAAATATATGACAATGGACTGTTACAGTGGTGGCTGACGTGAAGCCTGATTCTCTGCTATGACATGCAGACTGATTCTCTGCTGACATGAAGCCAGATTCTCTGTTACGGGACCTCTCTCCTCTGCCTGGGTGCTGGGCCTAAATATATGACAATGGACTGTTGCAGTGGTGGCTGACGTGAAGCCTGATTCTCTGCTATGACATGCAGACTGATTCTCTGCTGACATGAAGCCAGATTCTCTGTTACGGGACCTCTCTCCTCTGCCTGGGTGCTGGGCCTAAATATATGACAATGGACTGTTGCAGTGGTGGCTGACGTGAAGCCTGATTCTCTGCTATGACATGCAGACTGATTCTCTGCTGACATGAAGCCAGATTCTCTGTTACGGGACCTCTCTCCTCTGCCTGGGTGCTGGGCCTAAATATATGACAATGGACTGTTGCAGTGGTGGCTGACGTGAAGCCTGATTCTCTGCTATGACATGCAGACTGATTCTCTGCTGACATGAAGCCAGATTCTCTGTTACGGGACCTCTCTCCTCTGCCTGGGTGCTGGGCCTAAATATATGACAATGGACTGTTACAGTGGTGGCTGACGTGAAGCCTGATTCTCTGCTATGACATGCAGACTGATTCTCTGCTGACATGAAGCCAGATTCTCTGTTACGGGACCTCTCTCCTCTGCCTGGGTGCTGGGCCTAAATATATGACAATGGACTGTTGCAGTGGTGGCTGACGTGAAGCCTGATTCTCTGCTATGACATGCAGACTGATTCTCTGCTGACATGAAGCCAGATTCTCTGTTACGGGACCTCTCTCCTCTGCCTGGGTGCTGGGCCTAAATATATGACAATGGACTGTTACAGTGGTGGCTGACGTGAAGCCTGATTCTCTGCTATGACATGCAGACTGATTCTCTGCTGACATGAAGCCAGATTCTCTGTTACGGGACCTCTCTCCTCTGCCTGGGTGCTGGGCCTAAATATATGACAATGGACTGTTGCAGTGGTGGCTGACGTGAAGCCTGATTCTCTGCTATGACATGCAGACTGATTCTCTGCTGACATGAAGCCAGATTCTCTGTTACGGGACCTCTCTCCTCTGCCTGGGTGCTGGGCCTAAATATATGACAATGGACTGTTGCAGTGGTGGCTGACGTGAAGCCTGATTCTCTGCTATGACATGCAGACTGATTCTCTGCTGACATGAAGCCAGATTCTCTGTTACGGGACCTCTCTCCTCTGCCTGGGTGCTGGGCCTAAATATATGACAATGGACTGTTGCAGTGGTGGCTGACGTGAAGCCTGATTCTCTGCTATGACATGCAGACTGATTCTCTGCTGACATGAAGCCAGATTCTCTGTTACGGGACCTCTCTCCTCTGCCTGGGTGCTGGGCCTAAATATATGACAATGGACTGTTGCAGTGGTGGCTGACGTGAAGCCTGATTCTCTGCTATGACATGCAGACTGATTCTCTGCTGACATGAAGCCAGATTCTCTGTTACGGGACCTCTCTCCTCTGCCTGGGTGCTGGGCCTAAATATATGACAATGGACTGTTGCAGTGGTGGCTGACGTGAAGCCTGATTCTCTGCTATGACATGCAGACTGATTCTCTGCTGACATGAAGCCAGATTCTCTGTTACGGGACCTCTCTCCTCTGCCTGGGTGCTGGGCCTAAATATATGACAATGGACTGTTGCAGTGGTGGCTGACGTGAAGCCTGATTCTCTGCTATGACATGCAGACTGATTCTCTGCTGACATGAAGCCAGATTCTCTGTTACGGGACCTCTCTCCTCTGCCTGGGTGCTGGGCCTAAATATATGACAATGGACTGTTGCAGTGGTGGCTGACGTGAAGCCTGATTCTCTGCTATGACATGCAGACTGATTCTCTGCTGACATGAAGCCAGATTCTCTGTTACGGGACCTCTCTCCTCTGCCTGGGTGCTGGGCCTAAATATATGACAATGGACTGTTGCAGTGGTGGCTGACGTGAAGCCTGATTCTCTGCTATGACATGCAGACTGATTCTCTGCTGACATGAAGCCAGATTCTCTGTTACGGGACCTCTCTCCTCTGCCTGGGTGCCTGGGCCTAAATATATGACAATGGACTGTTGCAGTGGTGGCTGACGTGAAGCCTGATTCTCTGCTATGACATGCAGACTGATTCTCTGCTGACATGAAGCCAGATTCTCTGTTACGGGACCTCTCTCCTCTGCCTGGGTGCTGGGCCTAAATATATGACAATGGACTGTTACAGTGGTGGCTGACGTGAAGCCTGATTCTCTGCTATGACATGCAGACTGATTCTCTGCTGACATGAAGCCAGATTCTCTGTTACGGGACCTCTCTCCTCTGCCTGGGTGCTGGGCCTAAATATATGACAATGGACTGTTGCAGTGGTGGCTGACGTGAAGCCTGATTCTCTGCTATGACATGCAGACTGATTCTCTGCTGACATGAAGACAGATTCTCTGTTACGGGACCTCTCTCCTCTGCCTGGGTGCTGGGCCTAAATATATGCCAATGGACTGTTGCAGTGGTGGCTGACGTGAAGCCTGATTCTCTGCTATGACATGCAGACTGATTCTCTGCTGACATGAAGACAGATTCTCTGTTACGGGACCTCTCTCCTCTGCCTGGGTGCTGGGCCTAAATATCTGACAATGGACTGTTGCAGTAGTGGCTGACGTGAAGCCTGATTCTCTGCTATGGGACCTCTCTCCAATTGATATTGGTTAATTTTTATTTATTTTATTTTTATTCATTTCCCTATCCACATTTGTTTGCAGGGGATTTACCTACATGTTGCTGCCTTCTGCAGCCCTCTAGCCCTTTCCTGGGCTGTTTTACAGCCTTTATAGTGCCGAAAAGTTTAGGTCCCCATTGACTTCAATGGGGTTCGGGTTCGGGACGAAGTTCGGATCGGGTTCGGATCCCGAACCCGAACATTTGCGGGAAGTTCGGCCAAACTTCTCGAACCCGAACATCCAGGTGTCCGCTCAACTCTAGTCATGAGTCAGTGTCACTCAAGTCCCATTAGCGGCAGGAGAATCACTGAGTCAAAGACAGGGGTGTCACTATTCATAAATTCCAATAAAATGGTATCCCAACCCCCAAAAAATATTTTATGACGCGTAATAATGGATCGCCTGCATAATTCCTCCAGTCTTTACCAAACGTGACTATTCCTGACAATAGAGTCAAAATTGTTGTCCTACAAAAAAGGAAGCACAGTTAAACATATAGCACATGTTGTTTTCCATACAAAGGACACAAGTAGAGAGCACATACATAACTGGTGACTACATGACCCTAAATTCTACATTTAGACTGTGGCTTCAGAGTCCCTAGAGTGTAAATCCAAAAAAGTTATCTTCAATAATTTGGTCCTGTCACCACCTCGTCTTGGAAGAGGTATCTGTTCCAAAATTCTAAACCGTAAGTCCATTTCAGAGTGTTTAGCCTCAGCGAAATGTTTTGATACAGGAAGATCCATTTTTTGCTTCCTAATGGAATACCTATGTTGGTTAAGTCGGGTTTTTAAGTCCCAAGTAGTTTCACCTATATATAGGAGATGACAAGGGCAAGTCAACAAATAAATAACAGGACGAATCGCATGTTAGATATTGTTTGATTTTAATCATTTGACCGGAAACAGAGTGAACAAATTAATCACCCCATAACATAAGGTTACAATTTACGCAGTTATAGTATCAGAAACACCCCTTGCGGGTGGATCCAAAGTATGTCTCACAAGTTTCTCTAGATGAGCCTATATCAGACTTGACCAGTCTGTCACCCAGATTTTGAATTCTCCGATATGAACATAAAGGCAAAGATTTGAATTCTTCAACATTCTCAAAGTTATTTGTCAGTATTTTCCAGTGCTTTTTTCAAATAGCTGAAATATTGTCACTATTGGTACTAAACTCTGACACAAAGTGAATCCGGGCCTTAGAGCGTGTAGTGTCACCCAATCCCTCCCTAATGGCCTCTTTGGTGAGGGACTTAATTCTGCCTAAATGTTCTTGGATACGTTTTTTTGGATATCCACGTGTCTGGAATTTAGCCTAGTATCTGCTCAAGTGGGATCTTGAACAATTTTCTTGACCCTAGGCAGTTGGCTAAATGGAAGTGACCTGATCATGGATCTAGGGTGATGACTCTCAAAGCGTAATAGAGTATTTTTGTCTGTGGGTTTTACATATAAATCAGTGACTAGCCTATCATGGCAAATGCTGACCTGAGTGTCCAAAAACTGTATGGTTCCCTCAGAATGCGTCAAAGTGAATTTGACACTGTGGTCAATGGTATTCAAAAAACGATGAAACGCCATGAGGTCCTCTGTGGCACCGACTTAAATCAGGAAAATATCGTCGATGTACCGCCACCACCCCAGCACATGGCTAAAGTGATGGCTCACATAGATGACAGACTCCTCAAGATGTGTCATGTAAAGATGTGTGCTGCTTTTTTCTTTTCTTTTTTACATAATGGACCCTAAAAAGCCAATCACCTGAAACATGGATCAGAATACCGGATGTATTAACCCAGACGTGTTTTCTACACGTTAGAGGACGAGGAGAGAATGCTGCATAACTCGGTGAGAGATGTGACGTTTTTATCAACTTTTTCTGCCATTGATATAAAGAGAAAATTTGAAAATGAATCAAAACGCTTAATCAGTCTGGAATTGCATCTTTCTACCTTGAGCGAAAACCATCTTGCACACAGGATACCAAGAGGGATACGCTCTCACTTAAGACCGGACCTATTTGTGAATAATGCAGAATTTTGTGCCAGATTTGTTCAAATCTCAAACAAATATGCGTTCAACATTATTTTGTTTAACGTAGAGTTTTTACAAAAGGAAAAACATCAATACAAATGAATCTAGATGACATAACAGAGAAGTAAAAAAAAGTGTTATCTACTGAGGACTTTAAAATCTATATGTCCAATTGCATGTCTCATTTAGAAAAATTTAGAAGCGATCTACAGAGCAAGAAATGTTGTAAATGGATGCGAGACATAGATGACTACTCCACAGGCTATGTGTACAACTGGCAAGGGGATCAAAGGAGAAATCGGAAGACAGGTGGAGAGAAATATGGATCTACCTCTCCATCCACCCCAAAGATGTCCCAGGGTCATCTGACCAGGGAGAATGCTACAGGGCCCAAGATGGACTCTAACCCCACTACTTCATCTACACCTTTTTTAGGGGGAGATCCTGCAACGGCAGGACACGTCGAGGGGGCAAGAGACAACACAAACAGAGGAAAAGGGAAAAATATGCAGCCCCAGCGGGGCAGGACTTTGAGACGCAATATATAGTGGTAAATATATCTTCTGTTGATCTTAATGCCGCACAGTTATCTACATTGAATAAAGGTCTGTCCTATTGTCCCGTGAGCACAACTAAGCGGTTTGATCCACGCTCTAAGGCCCGGATTCCCTTTTAAAAAAGCACTGGAAAATACTGACAAGTAATTTTGAGAATGTTGAAGAATTCAAATCTTTGCCTTCATGTTCATACCGAGGAAGTTGAAATCTGGGTGACTGACTGGTCAAATCTGATATAGGCTCATCTAGAAAAACTTGTGAGACATACTTTGGATCCACCCGCAAGGGGTGTTTCCCGTGCTATAACTGTGCAAATTGTAACCTTATGTTACGGGGTGATTAATTTGTTCACCCTGTTTACAGTCAAATGATTAAAATCAAACAATATCTAACATGCGATTCGTCCCATGTTATTTATTTGTTGACTTGCCCTTGTCATCTCCTATATATAAGTGAAACTACTTGGGACTTAAAAACCCGACTTAACCAACATACCGTATTTTTCTTATGGGGCGAATGCTGCATTTTTCCGAATTTTCAATGATACACCGCGATGCCGCGTGGCGGGTATATCAGCTGAGAGGGAGGAGGGGCTGTGGGCCGGCATCTGCTTTTATAATGACAGCAGGGCCCATGCAGTGACTGTATTCTACTATACGGGCCCCGCTCACTGTATATAATCTTATCTATAATTGTAGGCATTGTTAATATATAAAAGTTCAAGGTAATCAGCGCCTGTATACCGTACTTACAAGCGCTCATAGCAGAGAGGAGGGAGGAGGCAGGCCGGGAGGATGAACACTGGCAGCGTGAGTCACCATAACAGTGTCCTCAACAGATCCCCCATAATAGTGTCATACACAGACCACCATTAGTTCAAAACCCACCAAAAGCACACATTTTGGTTCAACACTTTTTTCTCCCTTATTTTCCTCCTCAAAAACCTAGGTGCGTCTTATGGGCAGGTGCGTCTTATAGGGCAAAAAATATGGTAGGCATTCCATTAGGAAGCAAAAAATGGATCTTCCTGTATCAAAACATTTCACTGAGGCTAAACACTCTGAAAGTGACTTACGGTTTAGAATTTTGGAACAGATACTTTTTCTGAGACGAGGTGGTGACAGGACCAAATTACTGAAGAGAAGATAACTTTTTTGGATTTACACTCTAGGGACTCTGAATCCACAGGGTCTAAATGTAGAATTTAGGGTCATGTAGTCACCAGTTATGTATGTGCTCTCTACTTGTGTCCTTTGTATGGAAAACAACATGTGCTATACACTCACCTAAAGAATTATTAGAAACACCATACTAATATGGGGTTGGACCCCCTTTTGCCTTCAGAACTGCCTTAATTCTACGTGGCATTGATTCAACAAGGTGCTGATAGCATTCTTTAGAAATGTTGGCCCATATTGATAGGATAGCATCTTGCAGTTGATGGAGATTTGAGGGATGCACATCCAGTGCACGAAGCTCCTGTTCCACCACATCCCAAAGATGCTCTATTGGGTTGAGATCTGGTGACTGTGGGGGCCATTTTAGTACAGTGAACTCATTGTCATGTTCAAGAAACCAATTTGAAATGATTTGAGCTTTGTGACATGGTGCATTATCCTGCTGGAAGTAGCCATTAGAGGATGGGTACATGGTGGTCAAGAAGGGATGGACATGGTCAGAAACAATGCTCAGGTAGCCCGTGGCATTTAAACGATGGCCAATTGGCACTAAGGGGCCTAAAGTGTGCCCAGAAAACATCCCCCACACCATTACACCACCACCACTAGCCTGCACGGTGGTAACAAGGCATGATGGATACATGTTCTCATTCTGTTTACGCCAAATTCGGACTCTACCATTTGAATGTCTCAACAGAAATCGAGACTCATAAGACCAGGCAACATTTTTCCAGTCTTCAACAGTCCAATTTTGGTGAGCTTGTGCAAATTGTAGCCTCTTTTTCCTATTTGTAGTGGAGATGAGTGGTACCCGGTGGGGTCTTCTGCTGTTGTAGCCCATCCGCCTCAAGGTTGTGCATGTTGTGGCTTCACAAATGCTTTGCTGCATACCTCGGTTGTAACGAGTGATTATTTCAGCCAACGTTGCTCTTCTATCAGCTTGAATCAGTCGGCCCATTCTCCTCTGACCTCTAGCATCAACAAGGCATTTTCACCCACAGGACTGCCGCATACTGGATGTTTTTCCCTTTTCACACCATTCTTTGTAAACCCTAGAAATGGTTGTGCGTGAAAATCCCAGTAACTGAGTAGATTGTGAAATACTCAGACCAGCCCGTCTGGCACCAACAACCATGCCACGCTCAAAATTGCTTAAATCACCTTTCTTTCCCATTCTGACATTCATTTTGGAGTTCAGGAGATTGTCTTGACCAGGACCACAACCCTACATGCATTGAAGCAACTGCCATGTGATTGGTTGACTAGATAATCGCATTAATGAGAAATAGAACAGGTGTTCCTAATAATTCTTTAGGTGAGTGTATGTTTAACTGTGTTTCCTTTTTTGTAGGACAACAATTTTGACTCTATTGTCAGGAATGGTCCCGTTTGGTGAAGACTGGAGGAATTATGCAGGCGATCCATTATTACGCGTCATAAAATATTTTTTTGTGGTTGGGATACCATTTTATAGTCCTAATGGGACTTGAGTGACACTGACTCGTGATGGGTGGTTTGTCTACTAGTTAAATATTATATTATATCATGTATTGCTCTGATATAGTCTATCTGTGACTCCCCCCGCTTAGGGAGGGAACCGGGATTACATCATTGTGACACCCTGATGCCCATCCCTAGTGCGATGGGAATATGACATGGAGCGGATATGCTGACTGGTCTGGACAGGGAGGTGTATGCGGTCTGACACTCCGTGATGCCCCCCTGATACAGACATTCCGGCACGGAGACTGGTGGTTGCCCGCTGATCTTCCGTTTGTGGATCAGCTTTTGTCTGCGGAAACTGTGGAGCTTTGAGTGTGTCTTTGTAAATCTATATAGGGAACTTGCCAGCCTGTATGGGCATGAGCATGCGGCCTGCAAGAAAGATAGATAGCGGCCATCTTTACTGTGGTTCCCATATTCTCTTATATTACTACGTGTCTCGCGAGAGCACACGGAGTGGCGCATGCGCAGACCGCCCTTCCAAACGCCAGAAGACTCCACTATGTCTCCACGACTTAACGTGACTCATCCAAAGTTTTTTTTAAGGTTTTAATCAACTTGTGATTGTTATGCACTGTGTACACTTTATATGTTGATTGGCAATCATGTGTTTATATTGATATTATCACTGTATCGATCACGCTATGCACTTTATACGACGATGTCCACAATCAATTTATGTATGATCATGATTATAGATGAATTGTATTTTTAATGCTGCTACATTTAGATGCACTTGCACTTTATTACTTAATTATGGATTTGTGATTCTGCAAATTGTTTGCACTATTTATGTATGCCACTATGCACATGTTATTCAGCTAGACAAAGGCTCCAATGAGAGAGCTGAAACGTTGCTGCTAGATGGGTGAATAAACCATCCACTTTTCTTCACTAATCTGGAGTGCTGCCTTTTTTCTTTTGTATATATATTTTTATATATATATATATATATATATATATATATTTTTTTTTTTTTTTTTTCATGGCTTTTCACTAACCTGTACACAGCCTTTATCATCTACTATAGGATACCCTGTGTTGACTAACCTGTTTTTAAGACCAGAGCTTTTACAGATCCTTCAGGAGGAGGTTTTGTCTTTATAACTTCTGTTCCACAATACAGCATGTGTGCTCGATAATTTTCTCCACTGTGCAATTTCCAAGGAATTCCATTATCTACATTTGGTAAAGGAACTTTTGTCACAGGAACACTTTCACCTTAAAGAAAAATAATGCAATTTTAAAACCATCTCAAATGAAAAAGTAGCAGGTTTTATTTATTAGAAAGCAGTTGTGAGAACCATATTTGTATGTCTTTTTAATTGTCTGATTATTATGATTTATTCTATTTCCTATACATATAAGACTTTTGGGGAAACAATTCAGAGACTATACCCTTGTGAGTTTTTTTAAGCACGCTCTGTCACTAGTGTAATCTCATTGAAGTTGCCTGCCAGCGTGTGTGTCAGGCTCACAGCGAATACTGTGCCCACTTGCCCAGTGCCACCACTCTCATCTGGTGTCACAGTAGATTACATTTAAAAAACAACAACAATTTTGACTGTGAAATAATAGCAGTCAGTTACCTGCATGCGTGTGTGTTTCAGGCCCTGCAAGTGCAAAGTGTCACCAGCGGAACTCATATATGGTGTCACAGTAGATTACTTAAAACAAAAAACAAAAACTATTTTGACTGTGAAATGGAACCTTGACGCACCATCCTCCTTCAGCTCAGCTTCAGGCACCTCTCAAGTTACCACTCGCCCGCCTGCCGCCACCACCAACACTTGCACCACAGCTGCTTCACTTGATCTGTCAGAGGAGTTATTTACACATCAGTTGGAAGAAATGAGTGATGCACAACCATTATTGCCAGAGGATGTAGATAACAGCAGGGCTTTTTTTCTCAGAGAAAAGGTGGTGGAACTCACCCCCCCCTGGCCACGCCCCTACCCACCCCTAGGACCGCACCCTAAAACCGCCCCTTTAGAGAACAGGGATGCAAGTAAAATTTGAGGGGCTATAAAAGTCCAGCCCAGCAAAGAAACCGCCCAGGTTGGGATGGCACTCTTAATGGGGGATCTGGGGATGGCACTGTTAATGGGGGATCTGGGGATGGCATCCACAGATCCCCCATCCTATAACAGTGCCATCCACAGACCCCCCCACCCCATAACAGTGCCATCCACAGACCCCCCCTTAACGGTGCCATCCACAGACCCCCCCACCCCATAACAGTGCCATCCACAGACCCCCCACCTCATAACAGTGTCATCCACAGACCCCCCACCCCATAACAGTGCCATCCACAGACCCCCCACCCCATAACAGTGCCATTCACAGACCCCCCACCCCATAACAGTGCCATCCACAGACCCCCTTAACAGTGCCACCCACAGACCCCCCCCTTAACAGTGCCATCCACAGACCCCCCCTTAACAGTGCCATCCACAGACCCCCCATCCCATAACAGTGCCATCCACAGACCCCCCCATTGCCGCTCCAGTACAGTTATAAAATGTGTAAAATTAATAAGGATTCTATTCATGAGGCCCCCTCTGTAGTAGAACATTCAATATAGCCATCCTACTCACAGGGCTGTTATCTTAATGCAGGCCGGCCGGCAGACGAGCGGCAGAGTCACTGACTGACGTCACGTGCCTGCGCCGCCGGCTTCATTCATAAAGTAGGCCGGGCAGGCACGTGACGTCAGTCGTGACGCTGCCGCTCGTCTGCCCAGCCGGCATGCATTAAGATAACAGCCCTGTGAGTAGGATGGCTATATTGAATGTTCTATTACAGAGGGGGCCTCATGAATAGAATCCTTATTAATTGTACACATTTTATAACTGTACTGGAGCTGGGGGCCGGAGCACAGTGAACGCACCGGCCCCCAGCTCCTCCTCCCAGTCCCTCCCCGCTGATACATCGCAGCCTGCGATGCTGGAGCATGGCAGGCTGCGATGTCAAAAGGTGGCGTTCCGCCAGAAAAAGAGCCCTGGATAACAGGGATATGTCTCAGTCAGGCAGCATTACACAGATGGACGTACAGTGTGATGATTATGTTGTACCCGCTGCTGCTTCTTTTGCTGAGTTATCAGATGCAAGTGAAGCGGTTGATGATGACGATGTGTCCGTGGATGTCACGTGGGTGCCCGCTCGAAGAGAAGAAGAACAGGGGGAAAGTTCAGTTGGGGAGACAGAGAGGAGGAGGAGACGAGTTGGAAGCAGAGGGAGGTCATCGCAAGGAGCTAGTGCCACAGTCAGACAGCATGTATCGGCACCCAGGGTCAGCCAGACAGCACGCCAATCAACGTATGCTGTTGCCACCACCAGAATGCCGTCATTGCAAAGCTCAGCAGTGTGGCATTTTTTTGTGTGTCTGCCTCTGACAACAGCAATGTCATTTGCAACCTGTTCCAAAAGAAACTGAGTCGTGGGAAGTCCAACACCCACCTAGGTACAACTGCTTTGCGAAGGCACATGATCTCACATCACAAACTCCTATGGGATCAACACATGAGTACAAGCAGCACATAAACTCAAAGCCACCATCCTCCTCCTGGTCCAGCATCTTCAGCCACGTCAACCACTGCTGTCCTCCTTGCCCCCTCTCAACCACCCCCCACTCCGCCGGTGGAGTCTGAGGCCTTCAAAAAATTTGTAGCTATTGGGACACAGCAGTGGAAGGTACCCGGCCAAAATTTATTTTCAAAAAAGGCAATCCCCAACCTGTACTCTATTGTGCAAAAGGAAGTCATGGCATGTCTAGCACACAGTGTTGGGCAAGGGTCCATCTGACCACTGATACCTGGTCTGCAAAGCACGGTCAGGGCAGGTATATCACCTACATTGTGTAACCTCCTCGGCTGAGTTCTCTTCTGCTGCTGCGTCTTGCTCCACATCAACTGCACCCCCCCAGCTCCCCAGGGGCTATTCCACATCCCGGATACGACAGTGTTACGCCGTCTTGGGGTTGACTTGCCTGAAAGCAGAGAGTCACACCGGACCAGAACTCCTGTCCGCCCTGAACGCACAGGTGGATCAGTGGCTGACTCCGCACCAACTGGAGATCGGCAAAGTGGTGTGTGATAACGGAAGCAATTTGTTGGCGGCATTGAATTCGGGCAAGTTGACACATGTGCCGTGCATGGCACATGTGTGTAATCTGATCGTACAACGCTTTGTGCATAAGTACCCAGGACATCCTCAAGCAGGCCAGGAAGGTGTGTGGCCATTTCAGGCGTTCCTACGCGACCATGGCCCACTTTTCAGATATTCAGCGGCGAAACAACATGCCAGTGAGGCGCTTGATTTGCGACAGCCCGACACGTTGGAATTCAACACTCCTAATGTTCGACCTCCTGCTGCAACAAGAAAAAGCCGCCAACGAGTATTTGTATGACCGGGGTGCTAGGACAGCCTCTGCGGAGCTGGGTATTTTTTTGCCACATTACTAAATGCTCATGCGCAATGCCAGTAGGCTCATGCGTCCTTTTGAGATGACAAACCTAGTCAGTCGCACCGAAGGCACTATCGGCGACATCATGCCATTTGTTTTCTTCCTGGAGCGTGCCCTGCGAAGAGTGCTGGATCAGGCCGTAGATGAACATGAAGAGGAAGAGTTGTGGTCACCATCATCACCACCAGAAGCAGCCTTCTCGTCGTCGATTGCTGAACCTGCGGCAACGCAGAGAGAGGAGTCTGAAGAAGAGGAGTCAGAGGAGGAAGGTGGCTTTCAGGAGGTGGAAGACCAACCACAGAAGCGTCCCAGGGGGCTTGTTGTCATGTTTCGGGGACCCTTGGTGTTGTACGTGGCTGGGTGGAGGAAGAGACCTTCAATGACGTCAGTGAGGACAAGGAACGGGACATGGCTAGCTTGGTATCCAACCTTGTGCAAATGGGGAGTTTGCGGTTGTGCAAATGGACTGTTTGCAGTTGTTTGCGATGCGTTAAACGGAGAGTTTGGTCTGTCAGAGTTTGCTCTCTCACTGTGAAGCAGGCGTAAAACTTACACTACCTGATCGTTACAACATCATACCTGATGTTTTAAAGCACGTTATTCCAAACAATTTAGGAATGTTAGGTGATTTATGCTCTTTATGGATTAAAACCCAACTTTTCCATGGGAGTTTTGCCATGGATCCCCCTCCGGCATGCCACAGTCCAGGTGTTAGTCCCCTTGAAACAACTTTTCCATTACTATTGTGGCCAGAAAGAATCCCTGTGGGTTTTAAAATTCGCCTGCCTATTGAAGTCTATGGCAGTTCGCCCGTTCGCGAACATTTGCGGAAATTCGTGTTCGCTGTTCGCGAATGGAAAATTTTATGTTTGCCACATCTCTATTCATAGTATTCAGTATATTGGGCAGACTAGATGGACCAAATGGTTCTTATCTACCGACACATTCTATGTTTCTATATACAAAGTCAAACGCACCCCAAAATAGTGCCAATCAAACCGTCATCTCATCCCGCAAAAATCATACCCTACCCAAGATAATCGCCCAAAAATATAAAAACACCACATAATCCAACCTGTCAGATGAATGTTGTAAATAACAAAAAATAAAAACAGTGCTAAAACAGCTATTTCTTGTTACCTTGCCTCACAAAAAGTGTAATGTAGAGCAATCAAAAATCATATGTACCCTAAACTAGTACCAACAAAACTGCTACCCTATCTCGTAGTTTCTAAAATGGGGTAACTTTTTTGGAGTTTCTACTCTAGGCGAGCATCAGGGGGGCTTCAAATGGGACATGGTGTAAAAGAAAAAAAAAAAAAAAGCAAAATCTGCCTTCCAAAAACCGTATGGCATTCCTTTCCTTCTGCGCCCTGCCGTGTGCCCGTACAGAAGTTTACGACCACATATGGGGTGTTTCTGTAAACTATAGAATCAGAGCAATAAATATTGAGTTTTGTTTGGCTGTTAACCCTTGCTTTGTAAGTGGAAACAAATTATTAAAATGGAAAATCTGCTAAAAAAGTGAAATTTTGAAATTGTATTTCTATTTTCCATTAATTCTTGTGGAACTCTTAAAGGGTTAACAAAGTTTGTAAAATCAGTTTTGAATACCTTGAGGGGTGTAGTTTGGGTGGTTTCTATTATGTAAGCCTCACAAAGTGACTTCAGACCTGAAATGGTCCTGAAAAAGTGGGTCTTAGAAATTTTCTGAAAGATTTCAAGATTTGCACCTAAACTACTAAGCCTTGTAACGTCCACAGCAAATAAAAAGGCATTCCCAAAATGATCCAAACATAAAGTAGACATATGGGGAATGTAAATTAATAACTATTTTTGGAGGTAATACTATGTATTATAGAAGTGTAGAAAAATCGAATCTTGGAAATTTGCTAATTTTTCAAAAATGTACGTAAATTTTGTATTTTTTTATAAATAAAAATTAATTTTTGACTCCATTTTACCAGTGTCATGAAGTACAATATGTGATGAAAAAAAACTAACAATCTCAAAATGGCCGGAATAAGTCAAAGTTTTTTAACGTTATCACCACATAAAGTGACACTGGTCAGATTTGCAAAAAAAGGCCTGGTCCTTAAGGTGAAAACGAGCCCGGTCCCTAAGGTGTTAAACAGGACCTGTCACCCAAAAAATGTAATGCAATCTGACAGCACCATGTTGTAGAGCAGGAGAAGCCAAGCAGATTAATATATATATTTGTATGGGAAACGGGGTGAACGGAGTCACATTAAAGGAAACACTAAGCTAAAGGCTTTACAACAGTAGCATCGGTTCATACAGAACAAAGTCTACAATAAATTTACCCAAAAAAGCCTGTTTCACATAAAAAATTTCACCACTACGTAATTCGGTCCATACAACAAAATGGGCTTTATAACATATAACTGCACCACTGAACAGCAATTAGGCCCCCATTTTTTTCCTCTTGTACACTACACAAAAGGCTTGTAATGGGGTGCCAAAGGCGCACTCGGTCTCCCATCAGCCGCAGACCTGCTGCTTAGCTTCGGGAGCGATGATCTGTGTTTGACCTCGTTCCCAGGGCGGCGTTGCTAGCTGGGAGGCTCCCTGCTCCTAGGTCTGCTTGGAGCGCCGAGCTGATCACTCGGTGCTCAACTGATCGGTCTATCGGTCATGTGATGCTGGCCACGTCACATGACCCTCACTCCCCAATATAAATACAGGCAGCCTGCTGGCCACAGGTTGCCTGTTAATTTAGGTTCCTGGCAGTTGTTGGATACCTGTGTACTTACCTGATCCTGTTCCCTGACGATCCTTTGCCTGCTCCTCCTGTACTGTGCATCCTTCCTGGTATATTGACCTCGGCTTCCACCTGACTATTCTTTGCGGACTCCTTTGGTACTGCTCGACTTTCCTAGTATTTATGACCCCGGCTTCTCCTGACCTTTCTTTGCTTATCCCTCTGTACTGTGTTGTCCTCTTGGTTTTGACCCGGTCCGTTCACTATCCGTTATTAGTCTTGTCTGTCCTTCCCGCACGTATCCTAAGTTAGGGACTGCTGTCCAGTTGTCCCCTGTCATCAGGACTCGTGAGGCAAATAGGCAGTGCCAGGGGTGATGGTGGAGCGCAGTGGTCACTATCCTCCCCCCCCTGTGTGTGTGTGTGTGTGTGTGTGTGTACGTGACCGTTACAAGGCTTTTCAACATACAGTACAGACCAAAAGTTTGGACACACCTTCTCATTCAAAGAGTTTTCTTTATTTTCATGACTATGAAAATTGTAGATTCACACTGAAGGCATCAAAACTATGAATTAACACATGTGTAATTATATACATAACAAAAAAGTGTGAAACAACTGAAAATATGTCATATTCTAGGTTCTTCAAAGTAGCCATCTTTTGCTTTGATTACTGCTTTGCACACTCTTGGCATTCTCTTGATGAGCTTCAAGAGGTAGTCACCTGAAATGGTCTTCCAACAGTCTTGAAGGAGTTCCCAGAGATGTTTAGCACTTGTTGGCCCTTTTGCCTTCACTCTGCGGTCCAGCTCACCCCAAACCATCTCGATTGGGTTCAGGTCCGGTGACTGTGGAGTCCAGGTCATCTGGCGCAGCACTCCATCACTCTCCTTCATGGTTAAATAGCCCTTACACAGCCTGGAGGTGTGTTTGGGGTCATTGTCCTGTTGAAAAATAAATGATGGTCCAACTTAACGCAAACCGGATGGAATAGCATGCCGCTGCAAGATGCTGTGGTAGCCATGCTGGTTCAGTATGCTTTCAATTTTGAATAAATCCCCAACAGTGTCACCAGTAAAGCACCCCTACACCATCACACCTCCTCCTCCATGCTTCACGGTGGGAACCAGGCATGTAGAGACCATCCGTTCACCTTTTTTGTGTCGCACAAAGACACGGTGGTTGGAATCAAAGATCTCAAATTTGGACTCATCAGACCAAAGCACAGATTTCCACTGGTCTAATGTCCATTCCTTGTGTTCTTTAGCCCAAACAAGTCTCTTCTGCTTGTTGCCTGTCCTTAGCAGTAGTTTCCTAGCAGATATTCTACCATGAAGGCCTGATTCACACAGTCTCCTCTTAACAGTTGTTCTAGAGATGTGTCTGCTGCTAGAACTCTGTGTGGCATTGACCTGGTCTCTAATCTGAGCGGCTGTTAACCTGCGATTTCTGAGGCTGGTGACTCGGATGAACTTATCATCCGCAGCAGAGGTGACTCTTGGTCTTCCTTTCCTGGGGCGGTCCGCATGTGAGCCAGTTCCTTTGTAGCGCTTGATGGTTTTTGTGACTGCACTTGGGGACACTTTCAAAGTTTTCCCAATTTTTCGGACTGACTGACCTTCATTTCTTAAAGTAATGATGGCCACTGTTTTTTCTTTACTTAGCTGCTTTTTTCTTGCCATAATACAAATTCTAACAGTCTATTCAGTAGGACTATCAGCTGTGTATCCACCTGACTTCTCCACAACGCAACTGATGGTCCCAACCCCATTTATAAGGCAAGAAATCCCACTTATTAAACCTGGCAGGGCACACCTGTGAAGTGAAAACCATTTCAGGTGACTACCTCTTGAAGCTCATCAAGAGAATGCCAAGAGTGTGCCAAAGCAGTAATCAAAGCAAAAGGTGACTACTTTGAAGGACCTAGAATATGACATATTTTCAGTTGTTTCACACTTTTTTGTTATGTATATAATTCCACATGTGTTAATTCATAGTTTTGATGCCTTCAGTGTGAATCTACAATTTTCATAGTCATGAAAATAAAGAAAACTCTTTAAATGAGAAGGTGTGTCCAAACTTTTGGTCTGTACTGTATAAGTGCAACGCTGAATGGTGAATATATATATTTTTTTGCAACTAATACACGACAAACAGGGCTTTAAAATATATAAATGCACCACATAAGGGAAAATATATATTTTTCCCACTAATGGACGACAAAAAGGGCTTTACAACATATAACTGCACTGCACAAGGGCAAATAAGACATACTGTAGAAATCTTTCCTTGCAATAAACCATGTTAATGTTTGTATCAAACAGCACTTGCACCCTAATAACAAGAACGGTTTGCTGGAATGACAGAGCTGTATAATGGATATTTGGAACCCCAGTCAGTGCATTTCTACAAATGTTCGCGAACCGGGCGAACTTCTATAGGCAGTCGAATTTTAAAACCCACAGGGACTCTTTCTGGCCACAATAGTGATGGAAAAGTTGTTTCAAGGGGAATAACACCTGGACTGTGGCACGCCGGAGGGGGATCCATGGCAAAACTCCCATGGAAAATTACATAGTTGACGCAGAGTTAGATTTTAAGGGCATAAATCACCTAACAATCCTAAATTATTTTTGAACAACGTGGTTGTGTGTGTATACGATCAGGTATGATGTTGTATCGATCAGGTAGTGTAAGGGTTACGCCCACTTCACAGACATTGACAGACCAAACTCCCCTTTTAATGCACCGCAAACAACCGCAAACAACCGCAAACAACCGCAAACAGTCCATTTGCCCAACCGCAAACTTCCCATTTGCACAAAGTTGGATACCAAGCTAGCCATGTCCCGTTGATGTCATTGAAGGTTTCTTCCTCCACCCAGCCACATACAACACCAAGGGTCCCGGAAAGGTGAATTGAATTGATTTTCCGAATGGGGAGATTATTAAACAAACGCTGGCTCCCTCCCCTTTGTTTGAATCCACGGTCACTGCGTCTGTGCCGTGCAATTTACTGTCCTACCCGATATGAGTGGTATTTCCTGTAGTTCTCTCTTCTCATCAGTTTAATCCCTGTTACGTCCCCAATCTGGGGTCCATTTATTAAATAGATTTTTCGAACGGGGAGATGGTTAAAAAATTGCTGGCTCCCTCCCCTTTGTTTGAATCCACGCCACGGTCACTGCGTCTGCGCCGTACAATTTACTGTCACACCCGATATGAGTGCCATTTTCTGTAGTACTATTCTCATCAGTTTAATCCCTGTTATGTCCCATATCAGGGTGGGATTGCCTTTTGTGAAAAAAAATGTAGGCCGGGTATCTTCGACTGCCTTCACAGTGACAGACCAAACTCTGATACACCAAACTGAATTGATTTTAGGAACTGGGAGATGGAAAAAGCAGCTTGGTCGGTCCTCTTACTCCCAAGTTGGGGCACTGCGCGTGCATGGAGCAATGTGCTGTGACACCCTATATGAATGGTGTCTTAACTAGTCCTATTCCTATAAATTTAATCCCTGTTGCGTCCCCTATCCGGGGACGTGTGTCGAATTGATTAACCATTGTCGAATTAACGAACCATTACGACATCCTGGAATAATTTAGTTCTGAGCTTTGTACTTGATTCGTATTGGAATTGTTGGGGATTTTTTAAATTGTCTGCATTATTTCTCATAAACTATTAAGAGACTTTATTATGATTTTTTTATTTTATGTATTAAAAACCCACCCATACAACTTAAAAAAGATAAATAAATAAAATAATTTTTTTTTTCTATGAAAAAACATCCAGCCGCCACGATCGCTTTTGGTCTGATCATAATGAAGCAACGGCCTTATCATCTGGGGTGTGGCAACATTGCCAACACATTCATAGAGGTGATGATCGCTTCATTGTGATACGCAAGCCCCTTCACCACAGCAAGTTAACGATCACGAAAGGGGAATTGACACTTATACGTGCCTTTTTTTTGTTTTGTTTTTGCAGCCACAGTGCAGCAACAGAGGCCAGAAAAATTAGGCACGTACACATGCCTGAAAAACAATGTTATTGTTGCAGCCGCTGTTGTAGCAGCGGACGGAAAAATTGATGTTTTCAAGGCAGAAAGGTGACTAAAACATTGCGGCTTGAACCCTAGTTGGTGGCGGAGAATTCACAAAGTCATCCGGTATGCAGACATTAAATACAGCAGCGTGGGGACCATTTTGGGGCCAAGGCATGTCAGGCCTTTTGTTAGTTAAACGTATCCCCTACTGTCAGTCCCTTCGGGATCCATGCCTCATTCATCTTAATGAAGGTGAGGTAATCAACACTTTTTTGACCGAGGTGATTTCTTTTGTCAGTGACAATGCCTCCTGCTGCACTGAAGGTCCTTTCTGACAGGACACTTGAAGCGGGGCAGGCCAGAAGTTCTATTGCAAACTGGGATAGCTCAGGCCACAGGTCAAGCCTGCACACCCAGTAGTTAAGGGGTTCATCGCTCCTCAGAGTGTCGATATCTGCAGTTAAGGCGAGGTAGTCTATCACCTGTCGGTCGAGTCGTTCTCTAAGGTTCGATCCCGAAGGGCTGTAGCGATGTGTAGGACTGAAAAAGCTCTGCATGTCCTCCATCAACAACACATCTGTAAAGCGTCCTGTCCTTGCCCCCATGGCCGTGGTAGGAGGAGGATTACTTTGACTGTTGTGATGTGATATCCCCCTTATAAGCTGTGTAAAGCATATTTTTTAGTTTGGTTTTGAACTGCTGCATCCTTTCTGACTTCCGGTAATTTGGTAACATTTCCGCCACTTTATGCTTATACCGGGGGTCTAGTAGCGTGGCCACCCAGTACAGAATGTTCTCCTTCATCCTTTTTATACGAGGGTCCCTCAACAGACATGACAGCATGAAAGACCCCATTTGGACAAGGTTGGATGCCGAGCTACTCATTTCCCGTTCCTCCTCCTCACTGATGTCATTGAAGGTCTGTTCTTCCCCCCAGCCACGTACAAGACCATGGGTCCCAGATAGGTGACAACAACGAGCACCCTGGGATGCCTGCTGTGGTTGGTCTTCCTCCTCCTCAAAGCCACATTCCTCCTCTGACTCCTCTTCCTCATACTCCTCTTGCAGCTTTGCCGCAGGTCCTGCAAGCGATGATGACAAGGCTGTTTCTGGTGGTGATGGTGACCACAACTCTTCCTCTTCACGCTCATCTACAGCCTGATCCAGCACTCTTCGCAGGGCACGCTCCAGGAAGAAAACAAATGGGATGAGGTCTCTGATGGTGCCTTCGGTGCGACTGACTAGGTTTGTCACCTCCTCAAAAGGACAGCATGAGCCTACAGGCATTGCGCATGAGTGTCCAGTAACGTGGCAAAAAAATTCCCAGCTCTGCAGAGGCTGTCCTAGCACCCCGGTCATACAAATACTCGTTGACGGCTTTTTCTTGTTGGAGCAGGCAGTTGTACATTAGGAGTGTTGAATTCAACATGTCGGGCTGTAGCAAATCAAGCGCCTCACTGGCATGTTGTTTCGTCGCTGAATGTCTGCAAAGTGCACCATGGCCGCGTAGGAACGCCTGAAATGGCCACACACCTTCCTGGCCCGCTTGAGGACGTCCTGTAAGCCTGGGAACTTAGACACAAAGCGTTGTACGATTAGATTCAACACATGTGCCATGCACGGCACATGTGACAACTTGCCCAAATTCAATGCCGCCAACAAATTGCTTCCAATTTCACACACCACTTTGCCGATCTCCAGTTGGTGCGGGGTCAGCCACTGATCCACCTTTGCGTTCAGGGCGGACAGGAGTGTTGGTCCGGTGTGGCTCTCTGCTTTCAGGCAAGTCAACCCCAAGACAGCGTGACACTGTCGTATCCGGGATGTGGAATAGCCCCTGGGGAGCTGGGGGGGTGCAGTTGATGTGCAGCCAGGCGCCGCAGCAGAAGAGGACTCAGCCGAGGAGGTTATGGAAGAGGATGGAGTAGGAGGAGTAGAGGAGGTGGCAGTAGGCCTGCCTGCAAGTCCTGGCGGTGTCACCAACTCCGCTGCAGAGCCACGCATTCCATGCTTGGCAGCCGTCAGCAGGTTGACCCAAGGTGCAGTGTAGGTGATATACCTGCCCTGACCATGCTTTGCAGATCAGGTATCAGTGGTCAGATGGACCCTTGCCCCAACACTGTATGCCAGAGATGCCATGACTTCCTTTTCAATCACCGAGTAGAGGTTTGGGATGGCCTTATTAGAAAAATAAATTCATCCGGGTACCTTCCACTGTGGTGTCCCAATAGCGACAAATTTTTTGAAGGCCTCAGACTCCACCAGCTGGTATGGTAAAAGCTGGCGGGCTAAGAGTTCCGTCAAGCCAGCTGTCAGATACCGGGCAAGGGGTGACTCTGTGACATTGGCTCCTTACGCTGAAACATTTCCTTTACAGACACCTGCCTGTGGGCAGATGAGATGGAACTGCTCATGGTGAGAGACGGAGTGGCGGGTGATTGAGAGGGGGCAAGGAGGACAGCAGTAGTTTCCCACAACTCTTTTGGCACAGGTTGCAAATGGCATCACTGTTGTCAGAGGCAGACACTCACAAAAAAATGCCACACTGCTGAGCTTTGCAATGACGGCATTCTGGTGGTGGCAACAGCATGCGTTGATTGGCGTGGGGTGCTGTCTGAATGCTGTCCTTACAGCAGATGAGTCTGTGGACACAGAACAATGCCCTAGCTAACACTTTCCCTCAGGGGCGGACACAGACAGCAGAGGGCCCCTGTGCAAAGAATGTGCCTGGGCCCCCTCCCCTCCAAGCCAAGTTCTCAACATAACCAATCCCGTCCTAACGTTACTTATAGCAATACAAAACATACAGTGTCACTGTGATTTTGTAATAAAAAGGTCACAGAGAGGCAAAGAGCATTATCAATCATGTAATGCTCCATGTCTCTGCTGTCCGGAGCGGGGCTTGACACTCTTTCACGCAGCGGATTAGCTGCACAGGATCTTCTCGTGTGAAAGAGCCCTGAGCCCAATGCATGGCTACACTCACCCTACCTCATCCAGGATGTCACTGGCGTTGGTGTGGTGTCTGCTGGATCGAGAACAAGGTCCCTGTGGTGATAGAGAAAAATAAAAATCACATAAGGAAGGGATGGTGACTGCCCCTGTGAAATCGCCAGCAGAGGGCACTGTGCTGGTCCTGTAAGACTGAGCCATGCAAAATGCCAATGTATAGCAAGGTAATCTAGTGCTACCATACAGTACTAATGCCCACATTGTGGCCCCTCACAGTAATTAAGCCGTCAAAATAGTTATGTCCTCCTTGTGGCCCCTCACAGTAGTTATGCCCAGATATGTTCCCCTCACAGTCGTTTTGCCAGATATGTGCCCCTCACAGTCATTATGCCAGATATGTGCCCCTCACAGTGGTTATAGCCAGATATGTGCCCCCTCAGTCGTTATGGCCAGATATGTGCCTCCCTCACAGTCGTTATGCCCAGATATGTGCCCCCTCACAGTCGTTATGCCCAGATATGTGCTCCCTCACAGTCGTTATGCCAGATATGTGCCCCCTTAGTCGTTATGGCCAGATATGTGCCTCCCTCAGTCGTTATGCCCAGATATGTGCCTCCCTCAGTCGTTATGCCAGATATGTGCCCCTCACAGTAGTTATGCCCAGATATGTGCCTCCCTCACAGTCATTATACCCAGATATGTGCCTCTCTCAGTCGTTATGCCCAGATATGTGCCTCCCTCACAGTCATTATGCCCAGATATGGGCCCCTCTCACAGTTGTTATGCCCAGATATGTGCCTCCCTTACAGTGGTTATGCCAGATATGTGCCCCAACACAGTCATTCTGCAAGCTATGTGCCCCTCACAGTATTTATGGCCAGATATGTGCCTCCTAAGTCATTATGCCCAGATATGTGCCTCCTCAGTAGTTATGCCCAGATATGTGCCCCCTCAGTCATTATGGCCAGATAAGTGCCTCCCTCACAGCAGTTATGCCAGATATGTGCCCCTAGTTATGCCAGATATGAGCCCCCTTACAGCAGTCATGCCAGATGTGCCCCTCACAGTGGTTATTTGCCAAATTTGTGTCCAATTCCCATTGTTACGCCAGATATGAGCTGCCTTATAACAGTTATGCCAAATATGTGCTCCTCACAGTGTTTATGCCAGATATGTGCCCAGTGCCAATAGTTATGCCAGATATGAGCTCCCGTATAACAGTTATGCCAGATATGTGCTTCTCATAGTAGTTATGCCTATATATCTGTGCCCCCTCACAGTAGTTGTTTTACCCAGATATGTGCCCCTCACAGTGGCTCTTTTGTGCCCCCTCACTTTAGTGGTTGCCTCCTGTTTGCAGCTTTATGGGGGGGGGGACGTAATACTTACCTTCTTCCCTGATGACAGGCTCCCACACTCACATCGTGCTCCTGGCTGTGCTAGAGGCAGATTCCCGGGCATTAAGCGCTCCTCCCACAGCCAGCAGCGCAATGTGCGGCCAGCAGGGGGAGCTCCTGAGCTCTGAATATCAGTGAAGCAAGGAGCAGAGAGGTCTCCCTGCTTCACTATAGAAACTAACAGCCCGACAGTGACGAGAACTGCCGGGCCGGGTGAGTGCTCCCCCCCTCCCCTCCTTCTTGCCTCTGTGCCACCTGTTTGAAGAGCGCTCTGACTGGGCCCGGCATTCTCACTGTACTTCATGCTGGGCCCGGTCAGAGCGCTCCCATTACATGAGAGTGCAGCGGGCCCCCTCCCCCGCCAGGCCTGTACGCCCCTGCTTGGGCCCCCCAGGAGCAACTGGGCCCGGGGCAGCTGCCTTTGCACGCTTTAATGACGGCCCTGGGAGTTGCTTATCTCCCCCAGCAGCCGGTAAGAAGGGGCCCCCTCCTGCTCTGGGCCCCTGTGCAACCGAACCGGCTGCACATGCGGTATGTCCGCCCCTGCTTTCCCTATTGAATCAGCAGCAGCAGTACTGTCCCTCCTCTCTCTCTGAATGAAGTTTCCGAATGAATCTAAAATGGATGCTCTCCAGGAGGTGGGAGGGTCTGGGAGGGAGGGTCTGCTGCTGATTGGCTGGAATGTGTCTGCTGACTGTGAGGTAGAGGGTCAAAGTTTACTCAATGATGATGTAGAGGGAGCGGACCGAACATTGCATATGTTCACCCGCAGCGGCGAACACGAACAAACTATGTTCGCCAGGAACTATTCGCCGGCGAACTATTCGGGACATCACTAGTCACCACCTATAAAACCCTGCTCCTAGCCCTATCTCCTATCAGTATGGGCTCCTCTCGATGGTAGAGATGCTTATACACAGGAACCTAGAAAACCCTGGTGGCCTTGGGATGCCTTAAAGGTAATGACAGGGCAGAGACAACCCACTCCTTCCCTGGTGAAGGAACCAGCGTCTCGCTGAGGCTTAAAAAACAATTGGGGTGGGGGGGGGGGGATACAAAACACAACAAGCGGAACACTTAAATTATGGATGAAAATTGGGAAAACTCGGATAAACTTATCCACCGCAGCAGAGGTGACTCTTGGTCTTCCTTTCCTGGGGCGGTCCGCATGTGAGCCAGTTTCTTTGTAGCGCCTGATGGTTTTTGTGACTGTTCTTGGGGTCACGTTCAAAGTTTTCCCAATTTTTTGGACTGACTGACCTTCATTTCTTAAAGTAATGATGGCCACTCGTTTTTCTTTACTTAGCTGCTTTTTTTTTGCCATAATACAAATTCTAACAGTATATTCAGTAGGACTATCAGCTGTGTATCCACCTGACTTCTCCACAACACAACTGATGGTCCCAACCCCATTTATAAGGCAAGAAATCCCACTTATTAAACCTGACAGGGCACACCTATGAATTGAAAACCATTTCAGGTGACTACCTCTTGAAGCTCATCCAGAGAATGCCAAGAGTGTGCAAAGCAGTAATCAAAGCAAATGGTGGCTACTTTGAAGAACCTATAATATGACATATTTTCAGTTGTTTATTATTATTTTGATTTTTTTTGTGATATAATCATAATATATACTTAACTTTTATGGTAGGGAATATATGAGCTGTCATGGTGGATTCAAGAAAACGGAATTACCTGTAAGTCTAATTACAGTTTTTCCTTTTCATCCACCATGACGGCTCCGGATGATAACTAACAGATTACTAAGTAGGGGGGGCAACTGCTTGCAACACTCTTTGGCCAAACGCCAAATCTGCTGCAGCAGAAAAGTTCAGGTGGTGATGTCTACTATAAGTATTAATGCTAGACCAGGATATTTGATTGAGAGATACCCCAGCCTTTTCTGCCCAAGAGGAGGCCATAGCTCTAGTAGAATGTGCCTTAATCCCTATAGGACATGCCTGACCTAATAAATTATACCAGAAAACAAGTTCTTATTATCCAACGCCCTACGGATGTCTTGGAAAGTTTTTTACTCCTTATTTTTTCTGGAAAACTAAATTAACAGATTATTATCCTTCCTAAAGGGTGCTGTAACTTCTAAGTACTGGATAATTGTCTCCCCTACGTCTAGAAGATGCCATTTTTCTTCTGAGGAGTTTTTGGGATAACTGCAGGAGGAAGGTAAAATAATTTCCTGGTCCCTATGGAAATTTGAAACAACTTTTGGGAGAAAACCCAGATTTAGTCTCAATACAGTGTTATCAGGAAAAACTGATATGTATGGTTCTTTACATGACAAAGTCTGGATTTCTCCTTTACGTCTGGCGGGTGTAATCGCTATTAGAAAAGCCGTTTTGAAAGAGAGATGTTTTAGGGAGATTTCTGTTACTGGGGGAAAAAGGAGGATTTGTTAACCGATTAAGGACTACATTTATGTCCCATGGCGGTGTGTTAGGATTTAAGGAAGGTCTGGGTCTAGAAGCAGCTTTAATAAATCTTCTAACCCATCTATGGTTTGCTAGTAGAGTTGAGCGAACACCTGGATGTTCGGGTTCGAGAAGTTCGGCCGAACATCCCGGAAATGTTCGGGTTCGGGATCCGAACCCGATCCGAACTTCGTCCCGAACCCGAACCCCATTGAAGTCAATGGGGACCCGAACTTTTCGGTACTAAAAAGGCTGTAAAACAGCCCAGGAAAGAGCTAGAGGGCTGCAAAAGGCAGCAACATGTAGGTAAATCCCCTGCAAACAAATGTGGATAGGGAAATGAATTAAAATAAAAATTAAATAAATAAAAATTAACCAAAATCAATTGGAGAGAGGTTCCATAGCAGAGAATCTGGCTTCCCGTCACCCACCACTGGAACAGTCCATTCTCAGATATTTAGGCCCCGGCACCCAGGCAGAGGAGAGAGGTCCCGTAACAGACAATCTGGCTTCATGTCAGCAGAGAATCAGTCTGCATGTCATAGCAGAGAATCAGGCTTCACGTCAGCCACCACTGCAACAGTCCATTGGCATATATTTAGGCCCAGCACACACACAGGCAGAGGAGAGAGGTCCCGTAACAGAGAATCTGGCTTCATGTCAGCAGAGAATCAGTCTGCATGTCATAGCAGAGAATGAGGCTTCACGTCACCCACCACTGCAACAGTCCATTGGCATATATTTAGGCCTAGCACACAGGCAGAGCAGAGAGGTCCCGTAACAGACAATCTGGCTTCATGTCAGCAGAGAATCAGTCTGCATGTCATAGCAGAGAATGAGGCTTCACGTCAGCCACCACTGCAACAGTCCATTGGCATATATTTAGGCCTAGCACACAGGCAGAGCAGAGAGGTCCCGTAACAGACAATCTGGCTTCATGTCAGCAGAGAATCAGTCTGCATGTCATAGCAGAGAATCAGGCTTCACGTCAGCCACCACTGCAACAGTCCATTGTCATAAATTTAGGCCCAGCACCCAGGCAGAGGAGAGAGGTCCCGTAACAGACAATCTGGCTTCATGTCAGCAGAGAATTAGTCTGCATGTCATAGCAGAGAATCAGGCTTCATGTCAGCCACCACTGCAACAGTCCATTGGCATATATTTAGGCCCAGCACCCAGGCAGAGGAGGGAGGTCCCGTAACAGAGAATCTGTCTTCATGTCAGCAGAGAATCAGTCTGCATGTCATAGCAGAGAATGAGGCTTCACGTCACCCACCACTGCAACAGTCCATTGGCATATATTTAGGCCTAGCACACAGGCAGAGCAGAGAGGTCCCGTAACAGACAATCTGGCTTCATGTCAGCAGAGAATCAGTCTGCATGTCATAGCAGAGAATCAGGCTTCACGTCAGCCACCACTGCAACAGTCCATTGGCATATATTTAGGCCTAGCACACAGGCAGAGCAGAGAGGTCCCGTAACAGACAATCTGGCTTCATGTCAGCAGAGAATCAGTCTGCATATCATAGCAGAGAATGAGGCTTCACGTCAGCCACCACTGCAACAGTCCATTGGCATATATTTAGGCCTAGCACACAGGCAGAGCAGAGAGGTCCCGTAACAGACAATCTGGCTTCATGTCAGCAGAGAATCAGTCTGCATGTCATAGCAGAGAATCAGGCTTCACGTCAGCCACCACTGCAACAGTCCATTGTCATAAATTTAGGCCCAGCACCCAGGCAGAGGAGAGAGGTCCCGTAACAGACAATCTGGCTTCATGTCAGCAGAGAATTAGTCTGCATGTCATAGCAGAGAATCAGGCTTCATGTCAGCCACCACTGCAACAGTCCATTGGCATATATTTAGGCCCAGCACCCAGGCAGAGGAGGGAGGTCCCGTAACAGAGAATCTGTCTTCATGTCAGCAGAGAATCAGTCTGCATGTCATAGCAGAGAATGAGGCTTCACGTCAGCCACCACTGCAACAGTCCATTGGCATATATTTAGGCCTAGCACACAGGCAGAGGAGAGGTTCATTCAACTTTGGGTAGCCTCGCAATATAATGGTAAAATGAAAATAAAAATAGGATTGAATGAGGAAGTGCCCTGGAGTCCAATAATATATGGTTATGGGGAGGTAGTTAATGTCTAATCTGGACAAGGGACGGACAGGTCCTGTGGGATCCATGCCTGGTTCATTTTTATGAACGTCAGCTTGTCCACATTGGCTGTAGACAGGCGGCTGCGTTTGTCTGTAATGACGCCCCCTGCCGTGCTGAATACACGTTCAGACAAAACGCTGGCTGCCGGGCAGGCCAGCACCTCCAAGGCATAAAAGGCTAGCTCTGGCCACGTGGACAATTTAGAGACCCAGAAGTTGAATGGGGCCGAACCATCAGTCAGTACGTGGAGGGGTGTGCACACGTACTGTTCCACCATGTTAGTGAAATGTTGCCTCCTGCTAACACGTTGCGTATCAGGTGGTGGTGCAGTTAGCTGTGGCGTGTTGACAAAAGTTTTCCACATCTCTGCCATGCTAACCCTGCCCTCAGAGGAGCTGGCCGTGACACAGCTGCCTTGGCGACCTCTTGCTCCTCCTCTGCCTTGGCCTTGGGCTTCCACTTGTTCCCCTGTGACATTTGGGAATGCTCTCAGTAGCGCGTCTACCAACGTGCGCTTGTACTCGCGCATCTTCCTATCACGCTCCAGTGCAGGAAGTAAGGTGGGCACATTGTCTTTGTAGCGTGGATCCAGCAGGGTGGCAACCCAGTAGTCCGCACAGGTTAAAATGTGGGCAACTCTGCTGTCGTTGCGCAGGCACTGCAGCATGTAGTCGCTCATGTGTGCCAGGCTGCCCAGGGGTAAGGACAAGCTGTCCTCTGTGGGAGGCGTATCGTCATCGTCCTGCCTTTCCCCCCAGCCACGCACCAGTGATGGACCCGAGCTGCGTTGGGTGCCACCCCGCTGTGACCATGCTTCATCCTCATCCTCCTCCACCTCCTCCTCATCCTCGTCCTCCTCGTCCTCCAGTAGTGGGCCCTGGCTGGCCACATTTGTACCTGGCCTCTGCTGTTGCCAAAAACCTCCCTCTGAGTCACTTCGAAGAGACTGGCCTGAAAGTGCTAAAAATGACCCCTCTTCCTCCTCCTCCTCCTCCTCCTCCTGGGCCACCTCCTCTTCCATCATCGCCCTAAGTGTTTTCTCAAGGAGACATAGAAGTGGTATTGTAACGCTGATAACGGTGTCATCGCCACTGGCCATGTTGGTGGAGTACTCGAAACAGCGCAACAGGGCACACAGGTCTCGCATGGAGGCCCAGTCATTGGTGGTGAAGTGGTGCTGTTCTGTAGTGCGACTGACCCGTGCGTGCTGCAGCTGAAACTCCACTATGGCCTGCTGCTGCTCGCACAGTCTGTCCAGCATGTGCAAGGTGGAGTTCCACCTGGTGGGCACGTCGCATATGAGGCGGTGAGCGGGAAGGCCGAAGTTACGCTGTAGCGCAGACAGGCGAGCAGCAGCAGGATGTGAACGCCGGAAGCGCGAACAGACGGCCCGCACTTTATGCAGCAGCTCTGACATGTCGGGGTAGTTGTGAATGAACTTCTGCACCACCAAATTCAGCACATGCGCCAAGCAAGGGATGTGCGTCAAATTGGCTAGTCCCAGAGCTGCAACGAGATTTCGCCCATTATCACACACCACCAGGCCGGGCTTGAGGCTCACCGGCAGCAACCACTCGTCGGTCTGTTGTTCTATACCCCGCCACAACTCCTGTGCGGTGTGGGGCCTGTCCCCCAAACATATGAGTTTCAGAATGGCCTGCTGACGTTTACCCCGGGCTGTGCTGAAGTTGGTGGTGAAGGTGTGTGGCTGACTGGATGAGCAGGTGGAAGAAGAGGAGGAGGAAGCCGAGAAGGAGGAGGTGGCAACAGGAGGCAAAGAATGTTGCCCTGCGATCCTTGGCGGCGGAAGGACGTGCGCCAAACAGCTCTCCGCCTGGGGCCCAGCTGCCACTACATTTACCCAGTGTGCAGTTAGGGAGATATAGCGTCCCTGGCCGTGCTTACTGGTCCACGTATCTGTGGTTAGGTGGACCTTGCCACAGATGGCGTTGCGCAGTGCACACTTGATTTTATCGGATACTTGGTTGTGCAGGGAAGGCACGGCTCTCTTGGAGAAGTAGTGCCGGCTGGGAACAACATACTGTGGGACAGCAAGCGACATGAGCTGTTTGAAGCTGTCTGTGTCCACCAGCCTAAATGACAGCATTTCATAGGCCAGTAGTTTAGAAATGCTGGCATTCAGGGCCAGGGATCGAGGGTGGCTAGGTGGGAATTTACGCTTTCTATCAAATGTTTGTGAGATGGAGAGCTGAACGCTGGCGTGTGACATGGTTGAGACGCTTGGTGACGGAGGTGGTGGTGGTGGTGTTGGTGGTACATCCCCTGTTTGCTGGGCGGCAGGTGCCAACGTTCCTCCAGAGGCGGAGGAAGAGGCCGAGGCGGCAGCAGCAGAATAGGCCGAGGCGGCAGCAGCAGAAGAGGTAGCAGGGGGAGCCTGAGTGACTTCCTTGGTTTTAAGGTGTTTACTCCACTGCAGTTCATGCTTTGCATGCAGGTGCCTGGTCATGCAGGTTGTGCTCAGGTTCAGAACGTTAATGCCTCGCTTCAGGCTCTGATGGCACAGCGTGCAAACCACTCGGGTCTTGTCGTCAGCACATTGTTTGAAGAAGTGCCATGCCAGGGAACTCCTTGAAGCTGCCTTTGGGGTGCTCGGTCCCAGATGGCGGCGGTCAGTAGCAGGCGGAGTCTCTTGGCGGCGGGTGTTCTGCTTTTGCCCACTGCTCCCTCTTTTGCTACGCTGTTGGCTCGGTCTCACCACTGCCTCTTCCTCCGAACTGTGAAAGTCAGTGGCACGACCTTCATTCCATGTGGGGTCTAGGACCTCATCGTCCCCTGCATCGTCTTCCACCCAGTCTTGATCCCTGACCTCCTGTTCAGTCTGCACACTGCAGAAAGACGCAGCAGTTGGCACCTGTGTTTCGTCATCATCAGAGACATGCTGAGGTGGTATTCCCATGTCCTCATCATCAGGAAACATAAGTGGTTGTGCGTCAGTGCATTCTATGTCTTTCACCGCTGGGGAAGGGCTAGGTGGATGCCCTTGGGAAACCCTGCCAGCGGAGTCTTCAAACAGCATAAGAGACTGCTGCATAACTTGAGGCTGAGACAGTTTCCCTGGTATGCATGGGGGTGATGTGACAGACTGATGGGGTTGGTTTTCAGGCGCCATCTGTGCGCTTTCTGCAGAAGACTGGGTGGGAGATAATGTGAACGTGCTGGATCCACTGTCGGCCACCCAATTGACTAATGCCTGTACCTGCTCAGGCCTTACCATCCTTAGAACGGCATTGGGCCCCACCATATATCGCTGTAAATTCTGGCGGCTACTGGGACCTGAGGTAGTTGGTACACTAGGACGTGTGGATGTGGCAGAACGGCCACGTCCTCTCCCAGCACCAGAGGGTCCACTAACACCACCACGACCATGTCCACGTCCGCGTCCCTTACTAGATGTTTTTCTCATTGTTATGGTTCACCACAACAACAAATATATTATTTGGCCCAATGTATTGTATTCAAATTCAGCGGGATATAAATTTGAGGCCTAGTATTTAGGCGCTGGGTGACCGGTATGGATTTAGTGACAGAATTAGACTTGGAAATGCACAGAAGCGTGTGTGTGAAGTTATTCTGAATGACCCTATGTGCACCTTCAATATGATCTACCCTTTTAGGGATAGATTTCAAATAGCTCTGATATAGCAGAAACCACTAAATTATGAAATTGCTAAATTGGGAATTGTATTTCAACCCAGAACAAAAAATGTGCTTTGACGGACACTAAATAACTTTCCCAGCCACAACAGGACAGCGGTAACGAGAGATTTAGCGGGATATAAATTTGAGGCCTAGTATTTAGGCGCTGGGTGACAGGTATGGGTTTAGTGACAGAATTAGACTTGGAAATGCACAGTAGCGGGTGTGTGTGAAGTTATTCTGAATGACCCTATGTGCACCTTGAATATTATATACCCTTTTAGGGATAGATTTCAAATAGCTCTGATATAGCAGAAACCACTAAATTATGAAATTGCTAAATTGGGAATTGTATTTCAACCCAGAACAAGAAATGTGCTTGAACGGACACTAAATAACTCGCCCAGCTACAGCACTAGGGACAGATTTAGCGGGATATAAATTTGAGGCCTAGTATTTAGGCGCTGGGTGACAGGTATGGGTTTAGTGCCAGAATTAGACTTGGAAATACACAGTAGCGGGTGTGTGTGAAGTTATTCTGAATGACCCAATGTGCACCTTGAATATTATATACCCTTTTAGGGATAGATTTCAAATAGCTCTGATATAGCAGAAACCACTAAATTATGAAATTGCTAAATTGGGAATTGTATTTCAACCCAGAACAAGAAATGTGCTTGAACGGACACTAAATAACTCGCCCAGCTACAGCACTAAGGACAGATTTAGCGGGATATAAATTTGAGGCCTAGTATTTAGGCGCTGGGTGACAGGTATGGGTTTAGTGCCAGAATTAGACTTGGAAATACACAGTAGCGGGTGTGTGTGAAGTTATTCTGAATGACCCAATGTGCACCTTGAATATTATATACCCTTTTAGGGATAGATTTCAAATAGCTCTGATATAGCAGAAACCACTAAATTATGAAATTGCTAAATTGGGAATTGTATTTCAACCCAGAACAAGAAATGTGCTTGAACGGACACTAAATAACTCGCCCAGCTACAGCACTAAGGACAGATTTAGCGGGATATAAATTTGAGGCCTAGTATTTAGGCGCTGGGTGACAGGTATGGGTTTAGTGCCAGAATTAGACTTGGAAATACACAGTAGCGGGTGTGTGTGAAGTTATTCTGAATGACCCAATGTGCACCTTGAATATTATATACCCTTTTAGGGATAGATTTCAAATAGCTCTGATATAGCAGAAACCACTAAATTATGAAATTGCTAAATTGGGAATTGTATTTCAACCCAGAACAAGAAATGTGCTTGAACGGACACTAAATAACTCGCCCAGCTACAGCACTAAGGACAGATTTAGCGGGATATAAATTTGAGGCCTAGTATTTAGGCGCTGGGTGACAGGTATGGGTTTAGTGCCAGAATTAGACTTGGAAATACACAGTAGCGGGTGTGTGTGAAGTTATTCTGAATGACCCAATGTGCACCTTGAATATTATATACCCTTTTAGGGATAGATTTCAAATAGCTCTGATATAGCAGAAACCACTAAATTATGAAATTGCTAAATTGGGAATTGTATTTCAACCCAGAACAAGAAATGTGCTTGAACGGACACTAAATAACTCGCCCAGCTACAGCACTAAGGACAGATTTAGCGGGATATAAATTTGAGGCCTAGTATTTAGGCGCTGGGTGACAGGTATGGGTTTAGTGCCAGAATTAGACTTGGAAATACACAGTAGCGGGTGTGTGTGAAGTTATTCTGAATGACCCAATGTGCACCTTGAATATTATATACCCTTTTAGGGATAGATTTCAAATAGCTCTGATATAGCAGAAACCACTAAATTATGAAATTGCTAAATTGGGAATTGTATTTCAACCCAGAACAAGAAATGTGCTTGAACGGACACTAAATAACTCGCCCAGCTACAGCACTAAGGACAGATTTAGCGGGATATAAATTTGAGGCCTAGTATTTAGGCGCTGGGTGACAGGTATGGGTTTAGTGCCAGAATTAGACTTGGAAATACACAGTAGCGGGTGTGTGTGAAGTTATTCTGAATGACCCAATGTGCACCTTGAATATTATATACCCTTTTAGGGATAGATTTCAAATAGCTCTGATATAGCAGAAACCACTAAATTATGAAATTGCTAAATTGGGAATTGTATTTCAACCCAGAACAAGAAATGTGCTTGAACGGACACTAAATAACTCGCCCAGCTACAGCACTAAGGACAGATTTAGCGGGATATAAATTTGAGGCCTAGTATTTAGGCGCTGGGTGACAGGTATGGGTTTAGTGCCAGAATTAGACTTGGAAATACACAGTAGCGGGTGTGTGTGAAGTTATTCTGAATGACCCAATGTGCACCTTGAATATTATATACCCTTTTAGGGATAGATTTCAAATAGCTCTGATATAGCAGAAACCACTAAATTATGAAATTGCTAAATTGGGAATTGTATTTCAACCCAGAACAAGAAATGTGCTTGAACGGACACTAAATAACTCGCCCAGCTACAGCACTAAGGACAGATTTAGCGGGATATAAATTTGAGGCCTAGTATTTAGGCGCTGGGTGACAGGTATGGGTTTAGTGCCAGAATTAGACTTGGAAATACACAGTAGCGGGTGTGTGTGAAGTTATTCTGAATGACCCAATGTGCACCTTGAATATTATATACCCTTTTAGGGATAGATTTCAAATAGCTCTGATATAGCAGAAACCACTAAATTATGAAATTGCTAAATTGGGAATTGTATTTCAACCCAGAACAAGAAATGTGCTTGAACGGACACTAAATAACTCGCCCAGCTACAGCACTAGGGACAGATTTAGCTGGATATAAATTTGAGGCCTAGTATTTAGGCGCTGGGTGACAGGTATGGGTTTAGTGCCAGAATTAGACTTGGAAATACACAGTAGCGGGTGTGTGTGAAGTTATTCTGAATGACCCAATGTGCACCTTGAATATTATATACCCTTTTAGGGATAGATTTCAAATAGCTCTGATATAGCAGAAACCACTAAATTATGAAATTGCTAAATTGGGAATTGTATTTCAACCCAGAACAAGAAATGTGCTTGAACGGACACTAAATAACTCGCCCAGCTACAGCACTAAGGACAGATTTAGCGGGATATAAATTTGAGGCCTAGTATTTAGGCGCTGGGTGACCGGTATGGATTTAGTGACAGAATTAGACTGGGATATGGCCAAAAAATAAACAGACTATTGCTGGTTAAATGCACTTGGTGTGACAGCTTCACCCTGATGTAGGCTTTAGCCAAAAAACAACCACACCATTGAGGGTTAAATGCACTTGGTGACAGGCGCAGCTTGCCCCTGATTTAGTATATGGCCAAAAAATGAACAGACTATTGCTGGTTAAATGCACTTGGTGTGACAGCTTCACCCTGATGTAGGCTTTAGCCAAAAAACAACCACACCATTGAGGGTTAAATGCACTTGGTGACAGGCGCAGCTTGCCCCTGATTTTGTATATGGCCAAAAAATGAACAGACTATTGCTGGTTAAATGCACTTGGTGTGACAGCTTCACCCTGATGTAGGCTTTAGCCAAAAAACAACCACACCATTGAGGGTTAAATGCACTTGGTCGCAGCTTGTGCTGGCGCACCACAAGACACAAAATGGCCGCCGATCACCCCAGAAAAATGTGACTGACAAACGGTCTGGGCAGCCTAAAAACAGTGAGCAATTGAGGATCAGCAGCTCAATGATCCACAGCTGCAGATCGATCAGTTAATCAAGTCCTTTGGAGGAGTTAATCTGCCTAATCTCGCCCTACTGTCGCAGCCGCAACCTCTCCCTACGCTAATCAGAGCAGAGTGACGGGCGGCGCTATGTGACTCCAGCTTAAATAGAGGCTGGGTCACATGGTGCTCTGGCCAATCACAGCCATGCCAATAGTAGGCATGGCTGTGATGGCCTCTTGGGGCAAGTAGTATGACGCTTGTTGATTGGCTGCTTTGCAGCCTTTCAAAAAGCGCCAAGAAAGCGTCACAAAAGCGCGAAGAAAGCGACGAACACCGAACCCGAACCCGGACTTTTATGAAAATGTCCGGGTTCGGGTCCGTGTCACGGACACCCCAAAATTCGGTACGAACCCGAACTATACAGTTCGAGTTCGCTCATCCCTATTTGCTAGGTTAGTATCATAGAAAGCCCCCAAGGATGATATGTGTACCTTCAAGGTACTAGGCCTAAGGCCTAAGTCTAGGCCTCCTTGTAAGAACTCAAAGATTTTTTTGTATGGAGGAAGATGATATATCAGTAAACTCATTTCACAGCCATGAGCAATATCTTTTCCAGATTTTTAGATAAATGGCATCTGTAAATTTTTTTCCGGTGGCTTTTAGGGTACCAATTACTGAATTTGAGAGGCCCTTGCTCCTTAGTATATAGCTTTCAGGATCCAAGCCAACAGCTTCAAGAGACCCTGGTTTTGATGTAAGATTGGACCCTGTGAGATAATGTTCTTCTGGAAAGGAATCAGCCATAAATCTTCCAAGGATAAATTTCTCAGGATGGGAAACCAGGTTCTCTTGGGCCAATATGGGGTAATTAGAATCACTGTGACTGGGTCTGTGAGGATTTTCTGAAGAACCTTGAGTATTAACCCCTTAGTGACCACCCATACGTGTTTTTACGGCGGTCACTAAGGGGCCTTGGGCTGGAGCGCCGCCTTTTTACGGCGGCACTTCAGCCCGAGTTAACGCTAAAATCAAGCGTAGTAGCTCCGTGCCCGCAGCTACCAGAGGTAGCTGAGGGCTCGGGGCAGTGATCAGAGACCGTGACAAGCGGTCTCTGATCACGTGATCGCCGTGATACACTTTATCACGGCGATCACCGAAAATGATGCCTTTACTAAAACTTTCTCCCTCCTCTCATGTAAGAGAGGAGGGAGAAAGTCTCCGGTGCTAGGATCGGGTCCCCCAGCACTTCTGTCCCTAAGCTGGGTCCCGATCCTCACCCCCCACCCCCCTTACCCTCAAGGAAGATGGCGGCGGCGGCGGCCCGGCGCATGCGCAGACTGAAAGCCGGCCGCTGACGCTTACTGTAAGGTCTCTCTCCTCTGGAGAGGAGAGAGAAGTTCAAGTTATGGCCCGATCGGGTCCCCAGCACCCCGATCGGGTCCCCCAGCACCCCGATCGGGGCAATAGGGCCCTTACATATATTTTAATAAAGTTATTAGGGCGCCCCCCCCCCATCTAATAAAAAAAATAAAAAATGGCACAGACATGCGCACTGGTTACTGTGCTTAAGATCTGCCTTCAGCACAGTAACCATCAGGGACCAATAATAATGGTCCCTGATCATGTGGTCTCCATGATAAACCTATCATGGAGATCACATCCATTATATTTACAAAACAGAGCCAGGACAGGGGCTGTGCTTCTCTCTCCCCTCAGCGCAGTTGTTCTGTGAGGAGAGAGAGATCAGACTTCTGTCCTGGCTCTGTGATTACATACTGTGAAAAAAAAATGAAAAAAAATCAAATTATAAACTGTCCGTCAGTAACTGGCGGTCAGTGGATGTCCGTGATTAGGCGTCCGTCATTAGACGTCTATTAGTTACAGTCATTTATCTTTATTAGGGACCCTGTTCGTCTGTTACTGGCGGTCAGTGGGTGTCAGTCAGTGAGTTGTTGGGTGTCACTCCGTCAGTCTCTGGGTGTCACTCCGTCAGTCGGTGGGTGTCACTCCATCAGTCGGTGGGTGTCACTCCGTCAGTCGGTGGGTGTCACTCACTCAGTCGGTGGGTGTCACTCACTCAGTCGGTGGGTGTCACTCCGTCAGTCGGTGGGTGTCAGTCATTTTTAGGGATGGTCAGTTATTTGAATTTTTCTGAGCTGTACAGAAAAAAAAAATGGCTCGGAGATTGTTAAGTGCGGAGCAGGCATACAAATTTCTCTGCTCTGACCACTCTGAATCTGGCACCGCTTCAGAGGCGGAAATATTTTCAGATAGCGGGGACTCTGATTCCATCCCCAGACCCCATAGCCCTATGGTGGTAGAAGTCGCCACCTCCCCTAATTCTCCACCCAGCGGTCCCGTCCCTTCTACTAGGTGGGTTCCTGCCACTTCATTTTCCCCCCAAGTACCCCAATTCTTACCCACTCCCCAAATTAATGTGGATGTCGGCAATTTTACCCCTTATGATTTTTTTCATTTATTTGTAGATGATAAAGTCCTGGAGTTAATTGTGCAGCAAACTAATTTGTACGCCACACAGTTTGCTGTACAAAAGCCCACGTCTATTTATGTAAGACGGTGGACCCCCACAAGTGTCCCTGAAATTAAAAAAATTTTTGGGCTTACCCTGGACATGGGCATTGTAAAAAAACCCTCTGTCCGATCCTATTGGGCTGTGAGTACTGTCCACTCAACCCCTGTGTTTGCAGCAGTTATGTCCTGTAACCGCTATGAAGTCCTAATGCGGTTCATGCATTTTTCTGACAATTCCCAAGTCCCCCCCAGAACTGACCCAGCCTTCGACCGCCTAAATAAATTGAGACCCCTTATTTCCCTCCTTACAGATTTATTCTTGAAATTATATACCCCTGAGAAAAAATTATCAGTTGACGAGTCCCTTTTTAGTTTTAAAGGCCGCCTTTCCTTCCGTCAATATATTCCTTCCAAGCGTGCCAGATATGGGGTAAAGTTGTATAAAGTGTGTGAGAGCACAACCGGCTACACCTGTGGCCTGTCTATTTATGAGGGCAGAGACTCCCAACTTAACCCCCCAGGCTGCCCCGAAAATATTGGCACATCGGGAAAAATTGTGTGGGATTTATTGGCACCATTCCTGCACAAAGGGTACCACGTGTACACCGATAATTTTTACACTAGTATACCCCTTTATAAATCCCTCCATGCTGCAAACACAGGGGCTTGTGGGACAGTCTGCAAAAATAGAGTTGGATACCCACAACCGCTGGTCTCCAAACGTTTGGAGAAAGGAACATCCTTCGCCCTCGCAAGTGACCAGCTGCTTGCCGTGAAGTGGAAGGACAGGAAGGATGTCTACATGCTGACCACCTTGCATGCAGACACCACAGTGGCAGTTAGGGAGAGGGGGGCTACGGCGGACAAGCACAAACCGGTCTGTGTGACAGACTACAATAAATTTATGGGAGGTGTAGACCTCTCGGACCAAGCGCTTCACCCCTACCTGGTGAAGCGAAAAAACAGGGCCTGGTATAAAAAGGTAGCAATCTACCTCATCCAGATTGCTACCTATAATAGTTTTATTTTATTCAAAAAGTCCCAGGGAAACCTCAACTTCCTCGAGTACCAGGAGAAGGTGATTGAGAGTCTCCTGTTTGAGTCCCCCGCACCTAGGCAAGCCTTCGAATCGGAGGACGTTCGAAGGCTTTTAGAACGCCATTTCCCTCACCCCGTCCCATCCACTACCAGCAAAACGTATGCACAGAAAAGATGCCGGGTGTGTAGCAAACATGGAAGGAGGAGGGACACCCGGATTTACTGCTCCAGTTGCCCATCACAACCAGGCCTCTGTAATTACCCCTGCTTTGAAACGTACCATACGGTTGCAAATTATTAATTTTATTTAATACCAAAAAGAACAGGGGGGGGGGGGGGGTCAGGAATTAAATTTATTCTCATTTTCTGTTTAGTTTGTGGGCTTTCCAGGGAGGGAGGGATCCCTTTGGGATGGTTCGTGGAGCTATTTTTTATTTTTTTTCACCTTCTTAGCATTAATTTCTACAAAAAACTAGGGGGTCTAAATGCTCACTACACCCCTAGGTGAATACCTTAGGGGGTCTAGTTTTCAAAATGGGGTCCATTGTGGGGGTTTTCTATTGTTTTGGCAGCTCAACGCCATTACAAGTGTGCAATGGGGCCTAAACCATTTTCAAGCAAATTTTGTGTTCTGAAAACAACTGGGTGTTCCTTTATGTTTGGGCCCTGCCGTTTGTCAAGACATAAGATTAGGGCCACAATGGGGGTATTTCTGAAGACAGGAGAAATGGGGTGATACATTTTGGAGTGTACATCTTCATTTTCATGTGCTCTGTAGAAAAAAATCTGTCTTTAAATTGGCACTTTTGTGTAAAAAATTAAATTAAATTTTTTTCACCTTCTTAGCATTAATTTCAACAAAAAACTAGGGGGTCTAAATGCTCACTACACCCCTAGATGAATACCTTAGGGGGTCTAGTTTTCAAAATGGGGTCCATTGTGGGGGTTTTCTATTGTTTTGGCAGCTCAACGCCATTACAAGTGTGCAATGGGGCCTAAACCATTTTCAAGCAAATTTTGTGTTCTGAAAACAACTGGGTGTTCCTTTATGTTTGGGTCCTGCCGTTTGTCAAGACATAAGATTAGGGCCACAATAGGGGTATTTCTGAAGACAGGAGAAATGGGGTGATACATTTTGGAGTGTACATCTTCATTTTCATGTGCTCTGTAGAAAAAAATCTGTCTTTAAATTGACACTTTTGTGTAAAAAATGAAAATTACATTTTTTTCACCTTCTTAGCATTAATTTCAACAAAAAACTAGGGGGTCTAAATGCTCACTACACCCCTAGATGAATACCTTAGGGGGTCTAGTTTTCAAAATGGGGTCCATTGTGGGGGTTTTCTATTGTTTTGGCAGCTCAACGCCATTACAAGTGTGCAATGGGGCCTGAACCATTTTCAAGCAAATTTTGTGTTCTGAAAACAACTGGGTGTTCCTTTATGTTTGGGCCCTGCCGTTTGTCAAGACATAAGATTAGGGCCACAATGGGGGTATTTCTGAAGACAGGAGAAACGGGGTGATACATTTTGGAGTGTACATCTTCATTTTCATGTGCTCTGTAGAAAAAAATCTGTCTTTAAATTGACACTTTTGTGTAAAAAATGAAAATTACATTTTTTTCACCTTCTTAGCATTAATTTCAACAAAAAACTAGGGGGTCTAAATGCTCACTACACCCCTAGATGAATACCTTAGGGGGTCTAGTTTTCAAAATGGGGTCCATTGTGGGGGTTTTCTATTGTTTTGGCAGCTCAACGCCATTACAAGTGTGCAATGGGGCCTAAACCATTTTCAAGCAAATTTTGTGTTCTGAAAACAACTGGGAGTTCCTTTATGTTTGGGCCCTGCCGTTTATCAAGACATAAGATTAGGGCCACAATGGGGGTATTTCTGAAGACAGGAGAAACGGGGTGATACATTTTGGAGTGTACATCTTCATTTTCATGTGCTCTGTAGAAAAAAATCTGTCTTTAAATTGACACTTTTGTGTAAAAAATGAAAATTACATTTTTTTTCACCTTCTTAGCATTCATTTCTACAAAAAACTAGTGGGTCAAAAAACTAATTACACCCATAGATAAATACGTTAAGGGGCCTAGTTTTTAAAATGGGTTCACTTTTGGGGGGTTTCTATTATTCTGACACTTATAAACCTCTGCAAACTTGGCTTGTTTCAGGAAAAAATATGTACTTCAAAAATTTTAACATTTATGTTAAAATGTAAAGTTTCCTAAATAAAAAAAAATAAAAAGTAAAAATTTTTGTGAGTGCAGCCAAAATAAAGTAAAGATGTGGAAATAAATTTCTGATAAAAAAATATTGAATAGTATTTATGTATGTATATGAAATATTGCAGTTGAAAATAGGAAAATGTGCCGTTTTTTACAAATTTTCATAAAATTTCACTTTTTTAATAAAGATACGCATATCTTATCGGTAGAATTTTACCACCTAAGTAAAGTACAATATGTGACGAGAAAACAATGTCAGAATTACTTTGATGTGCAAAACCGTTACAAAGTTATTCTAAGCTAAAATGACACATGTCAGATTTCCAAAATTTGGCTTGGTCATTAAGGCCCAAACAGGCTTGGTCACTAAGGGGTTAATGTCCATGGGGGAACGCGTATGCTAGGTTCCAGTTCCATTTTGCTAAAAATGGCGTCCACCGCCCATGGATTTTTCCTGGGATTCACGGAGCAAAATCGGTTGACTTTTGCATTTCTTTTTGATGCAAATAAGTCTATTTGAGGTTGGCCTAACCTGTGTATATTTTTTTGAAATATGACTGGATTTAAGGACCATTCCCCTGGGTCTAGAGTTTGTCTGCTTAAAAAATCTGCCTCAGTATCTTCCAATCCTTTCAAGTGAATGGCTGTGATAGATAAGACATTTCTTTCTGCCCAGGAAAAAATATATATTGTTAAGGATTTTAATTTTTGGGACCTTGTGCCTCCTTGATGCTTCAAATAAGCGACTGCCGTTGTATTGTCTGAGAATATTTTTAGGTGTTTTTTCACTTAATAGATTCAGATTTAATTTTAGGGCCTCCCGGACCGCTCTTAACTCCCTGTAGTTTGATGACTCGTTTTTTATTCATTCCGGCCATTTCCCTTGCCAGTTTGAGGAGGCCACCATTGCACCCCATCTTGTTGCGCTTGCGTCGGTTACCACTTGTACTCCTGGCTCTTTTTGCCAGATAACCCCATCTGGTTAGATTGGTTTCCATTTTCCACCAATTTAAATCTATTTTTACTTGCAAGGGGATTTTTATTATCCTGTCCAAGGATGACTGATGTTAGTCCCAATTGCTCAATATCCAGGATTGGATGGTCCTGGTGTGGGCTTGGCTCCAGGCAACCACTGTTATACAGGAGATCATGAGACCCAAGATGCTTATGGCATACATGATCTAGGTGCTGTTTTGGGTTTGAAATTTTCTGATTTTCAAGCCCCTCTTTCCTGAGGGAGGGCAACATTTCCACTACAAGTTTCGTAAAGACCCTTAGTGCAGATAAAATGCCAAATGGAAGGGCGCAGAATTGAAAATTATGAATTTTGTGATCCGAACTTGGTAATGCAAAACAAAGATATTTTTGGAGAATTTTGATGTATAGGGACGTGATAGTATGCATTCTTGAGCTCTACAGACGTCATACATGTCCTATTTTTTAATTAAAGGGATGATGGAGGAGATGGATTCCATTTAAAAAAAATTGTACACGATAGACTTGGTTAGATCTTTTATGTTTATGATGGTTCTGGAGGATCCAACGGGTTTTTGAACTAAAAAGAGTCTTGAGTAAAAACCTTGTTTTTCCTCTGGTATTGGGACATATTTTATTACTCTTGATGCTTTCAATTCTAGTATACCCTGCCAGATTTTTGGAAGGGTATTTGGATAGAGGGGCATTACTTGGAATCTTTTTGGTGGGGCACAGGTAAATTCTATTTTGTATCCCTTTTTTATAATGTCTAGCGCCCAAGGGCTTAATGTTTTGGCTTTCCACTGGGTTAAGAAATTTTTTAACCTCTCCCCTACTGTGGCATCATTGCTTTTTGTTTGACTTGTTTTGGGGGTTGAGAGAGAAGCCCCTTCCCTTGCACCCCTTCTGGTAACTCCAGTGACCTGACTTTCCTTTGCCTCTATAAGGTCTGGATTGCTGACTAAAGGGGCGAAACAAAAATCTTTTTGGTTCTTCAAGAAAGCCCTTCTTTTTGTCGGCGGCTTTTTCTAGCATTTTATCGAGTACCGGTCCAAAAACATATTCCCCCCGAAAATGCTATGGCGCAAAGTTTAGATTTGGAAATTTTATCACCCCCCCCCCCCCCACAGGATTTCATCCAAAGTGCACGCCTGGCAGAGTTTGAGAAGGTGGTGTCTTTGGCAGCAAATCTAACCGATTCAACTGAGGCATCCCATGAAAATGCCGTGGTGGATTTTAAGAGGGGAATAGACTGAAGGATTTCTTCTCTAGTGGTTTTATTTTTTATATGACCTTCCAGTTCATTAAGCCAGAAATACATGGCTTCAGCCACTGAGGTATCTGCGATATTTGTTTTCACTCCAAACATCGAAGCTTCCCAACATTTTCTTAGAAGGGAATCCGCTTTCCATTCCGTTCCCAGGAAAGCTACGTGACAAAGCATCCACCTTGACGTTCTTAACCCCAGGGAGGTAAGTGAAGATGAAGTTAAATCTGGTAAAAAAACAATGTCCACCTGGCCTGCCTTGGGTTCAGTCGCTTAGCCGACTCCAGGTAGGCCAGATTCTTGTGATCCGTAATTACCGTTATAGGGTGAAATGCTCCTTCCAACCAACGCCGCCATTCCTCGAACGCCAACTTAATGGCCAGCAATTCCCTATTCCCCACATTATAATTCTTTTCAGCAGTCAAGAGTTTTTTTAGAGAAAAATGCACATGGGCGCCATTTACTGGGTGAAGGACCCTGCGACAAGATTGCTCCTACCCCTACCTCAGACGCGTCAACCGCAACAATAAATGGCTGAGACACGTCCGGTTGCACCAGAATAGGGGACGAAGCAAAATATTTTTTCACAGCAGAAAAGGCCGCATCAGACCAGATAGAAATATCAGCACCCTTTCTAGTCATGTTGGTTAAAGGTTTAACCACCAATGAATAGTTCAAGAGAAATTTATGGTAGTAGTTGGTAAACCCCAAAAACTGCATAAGCGCTTTCAGATTTTCGGGTCGATCCCAGTCCAAAACAGCATGGACCTTCTCGGGATCCATACAAAAACCTGAGGATGAGAGCAGGTAACCCAAAAATTGCACTTCCTGTACAGCAAATACACACTTTTCTATCTTAGCATACAACTTATTCTCTTTTTAGGATCTGTAACACCTGTCTCACATGATCCTGATGAGTCTCCATATTAGGCGAATAAATTAGTATGTCATCAAGGTATAGAACGACAAAACTCCCCACCAGATGATGCAAGATGTCATTGACAAAGTGTTAAAAAACAGCAGGAGCATTGGTTAACCCAAAGGGCATGACCAGGTTTTCAAAATGACCGTCAGGAGTATTATATGCGGTCTTCCACTCATCCCCCTCCTTGATCCTTACCAGATTATATGCCCCCCTCAGATCCAATTTAGAGAAGACATTGGCATCGACAATCTGACTAAACAAATCCGGAATCAAAGGAAGGGGGTGAGGATCACAGACGGTAATACGATTGAGCTCACGGAAGTCTCAGGGTACCATCCTTTTTCTTTACCCACATTTTCGATACCCATAGTTTCCCTTACAGCTTTAAGAAGTTCATTCATATCTTCAGAGGAGAAAAAGTATTTTTTTTTATTCCTCATCCTCTATTAACTCCCCATCCGACAACTAATCTTCATCAAGATCGTGTTTGAATGCTGACGCCCCTTCTTCCATGTCCTCAGAATCTGAGGAGAATGGAATGGCTAACCTCGACTTTTTTGTAGGAGGTGCGTTTTGAGAGGGGTGGAGAGAGGTCAATGAGGATCTGATTTCATCCTGAATCATGGTCTTAATTTCTGTCATGATAGACGGTTGCTCTTCCTTTAAAAGGTCGCTAATGAAATCTTTGCAGAGTTTTTTTCTTATGTCCCTCAGGCAATTTTTTTTTAGCAAGTAACGCATTTAGAATATTTTGTTTTTGCTTTTATTTCTTTAACCTAGGTAAAAGAAGAGCAAACACAATCAGGCCAATGGACTAAAAGAAAAACATATACAGATAGAGATGCAGGTTTTCCCACTGGGAGACTCACGGATGGAGTTACCGAAGGTGGGTCTGGAGCCTCCGGAGCTGCAGAACAGGAGAGACGCTGGCTGTGTGCTGTCGCGCTTGTTTCATAGCACAGCGTCTGACGTCATCAGGGTTTGACATAGGAGCCCAAACCAGCGGGCTGACGAGTGCCCCATCAAGCTACGCCCCTTCCTGAAGTAGCGGTATTTCAGCGGAGCCCCAAGCAATGCCTAGCGTCCTTGCTCCTTGCTTCCGCTGGTCTGCTTCAGCATAAATCGGGAAGGAAGACCTTGCGAGCCACAGTGATGTCAGGTCTCCCGCTTCAGAGGCGAGATCCACGCTAACCTCCCCAGCCCAGCTTTGGTATAAGCTGCTGGAGGGCTGGGGAGGAGATTGGTAAGCCAATCCTTAAATAAATAATAAGAAAAAAGAACATAATAAACTCTTCAAACTCCCACAGGAGTTTCTCTGTGCAGCCTAGCCCCGTAGGTGAGGGCCTGCAGGTGAGCTGACCCTGAAAAATAATATATGCGAGCGCCTGCAGGTGAGATGATCCTGTAAAAAAGTTGTAGGTGAGGGCGTGCGAGAGCCTGTAGGTGAACTGACCTTGTAAAACATTGTATGCGAGGGCCTGCATGTGAGCTGACCCTGTAAAAGATTGTATGCGAGGGCCTGCATGTGAGCTGACCCTGTAAAAGTTTGTAAGTGAGGCCTGCTGGTGAGCTAACCCTATAAAACATTATATGTGAGTGCCTGCAGGTCAGATTACCCTATAAAAGATTGTAGATGAGGGCCTGAAAGTGAGATGACCCTGTAAAACATATGCGAGGGCCTGTAGGTGAGCTGACCCTGTAAAACATTATATGCGAGGGCGTGCAGGTGAGTTGATCCTGCAAAATATTGTAGGTGAAGGCCTGCTGGTGAGCTGACCCTCTAAAAGGTTGTAAGTGAGGGCCTGCAGGTGAGCTGACCATGAAAAACATTATATGCGAGGGCCTGTAGGTGAGTTGACCCTGTAAAAGATTGTAGGTAAAGGCCTACTGGTGAGCTGACCGTCTAAAAGGTTGTATATGAGGGCCTGCAGGTGAGCTTACCCTGAAAAACATTATATGCAAGGACCTGCAGATGAGCTGACCCTGTAAAAGATTGTAAGTGAGGGTCTTCTGGTGAGCTGACCCTGCAAAACATTATATGAGAGAGCCTGCAGTTTAGCTAACCCTATAAAAGTGTCATGGTCTTACCTTCTTGCCGTCCTCCTTCGTTTGACATGTGCTGGCGGCCATCTTGGTTTCTGGGTTTCTTGTAGCCTCCCACCCTGCGGCTTCTCCTTCCCACTGGGAGGAGCTGGATGCCTAGCTCATATATATAGGAGGTCTGTGGCTTCAGTTCCTTGCTTGGTCCTCCTGTGTTCACATGCTTCTAAGACTGCTGCTGCTTCTGGTTCCTGATCCTGGCCTCGTCTGACTACCCCGCTGGTTCCTGATCCTGGCTTCGTCTGACTACCCTGCTGGTTCCTGATCCAGGCTTCGTCTGACTACCCTTCTGGTTCCTGACCTCTGGCTACGCAAGACCCTGCTTCGGTTTAGCCATCCGTTTGGACTTTTGCTTACAGCTTGATTTCAATAAAGCCTTCTTATTTCCACTTATCTCTTGTTGTACGTCTGGTTCATGGTTCCATGACATTAGGACCAAGCCATGAATTCTGACGGTACAGGGCCATCCTCGCTACCTACGCTGGTTGCCAGACTTGATCAGCAGGATCACCTGTTGGGTCGGTTCGCTGTGGCGTTGCAAACCCTGCTTGAACGCACGGCTCATTTCGCTTCCGTTGCCGATGGGTCGGTTGTCGCTCCTGGGCCCGCTCCTACTGCCGCTCCGGTTGTTGCGCCAGAGTCTACCCTGACACCTGTTGCTGAGCCTGCGGTGTCTCGGGGTATGACCGGTTCTGCCCCCCTTCCACAGTGCTTTGGGGGAGAGCCAACTCAGTGCCGAGGTTTCCTTAACCAGGTGGGCATTTATTTCGAGTTGCTGCCCCATGCCTTTCCTACTGAGAGATCAAAGGTGGGCTTCTTGATCTCGCTGCTCTCGGACAAGGCCTTGGCCTGGGCCAGCCCTTTATGGGAGAACAACAATCCGGTGGTTGCCGAGTTTTCCGGTTTTGTTGCTTCTCTTCGGAAGGTATTCGATGTGCCGGCTCGTGCTGCCTCTGCTGCGAAGCTCCTTATGTCCATCAGACAGGGTTCACGATCCGTAGCTGAATACGCCATTGAGTTTCGTACCCTGGCAGCAGAGGTGGGCTGGAATAATGAGGCTCTGGTCGCTGCTTTCTCTCATGGTCTCTCGGATGCCTTGAAGGATGAGGTTGCAGCTAAGGACCTACCAGTGGAGCTCGAGTCTCTTATTTCTTTCCTGATTTTGATTGACACCAGACTCAGGGAGAGACCTTCCTTTAAGGAGAGCCTGCGGAGGTCTTCTAACAGATTGGCGCCTACGTTTGCTGTCCCACCCGTGCCTCCCTCTCCTCCACGCCTCCTGGGGATGACTTGTCTGGGGGTGAACCCATGCAGCTGGGGTTTGCTCGCCTGTCCGAGGGGGAGAGGGTACTCCGGAGACGCGAGGGCCGATGCATGTACTGTGGTCTCGGTGGGCATTTTCGGTTGGCATGTCCGAACCGTCCGGGAAACGCTCGCACCTGAGATCCTGTCGGGGGCAGATCTTGGGTGGAGTCTCCTCGTCCCCGGTTTCCCGTGTTGACAAACCACTGATCACTGTTGTCCTCTCCTGGGTCGGGGGCTCGGTGACGACCCAGGCATTGGTGGACTCTGGTGCTGGTGGTTTGTTCATTGATAGTGTGTACGCTGCCGCCAATTCCATTCCTCTGCAGCCTCGAGGTTCCCCACTGGCTCTTGAGGCAATAGACGGCAGACCCCTTCTGCCGCCACACGTGACTCATGAGACCCTTCCAGTGGGGATAGCCATTGGTGCCGTTCACAGAGAGTCGATCTGTCTCCAGGTTATTTCGTCTCCACACTACTCGGTGGTCTTGGGGTACCCCTGGCTCCAGAAGCATAATCCGACTTTCGATTGGAGATCGGCCGAGATCCTCTCGTGGTCACCGCAGTGTGGGGCTAGTTGCATCCATGGGCCTGTCAAGTTGCTGTGTACTTCCTCGGACTCTCTGTTGCCTCCTGAATACGAAGAGTACCGGGATGTATTCGATAAGGTGCGCGCGGCTGCCCTACCTCCGCACCGCCCATACGATTGTGCCATAGAGTTACAATCTGGTGCCGTTCCTCCTCGTGGTAAAGTCTATCCACTGTCGGTAGCGGAGAATGAGGCCATGGAGGAGTACGTGAGGGAGGCGCTTTCACGCGGACACATTCGCAAATCCTCGTCCCCGGCAGGGGCTGGATTTTTCTTTGTGAAAAAGAAGGGCGGTGAGTTGAGGCCTTGCATCGATTACAGGGGTCTCAATCGCATCACGATCAAGAACGCTTACCCGATACCCTTGATTTCCGAGCTGTTCGATCGCCTCAAAGGGGCCACGGTCTTTACCAAACTCGACCTGAGGGCGGCATATAACCTGGTAAGGATCAAGGCGGGCGATGAGTGGAAGACCGCGTTTAACACCAGGACCGGTCATTATGAATCCTTGGTTATGCCCTTTGGGTTGTGCAATGCGCCCGCAGTCTTCCAGGAATTCATCAACGATGTTTTCCGGGACCTGTTGCAGCAGTGTGTGGTGGTCTATTTGGATGACATCTTGGTATATTCTGAATCCATGGAGACCCACATTATGGATGTCAGACGTTGCAACGGTTACGAGAGAACAGGCTGTTCGGTAAGCTTGAGAAATGCGAATTTCACCGATCCCAGGTAACCTTCTTAGGTTACATCATTTCCGCTGAGGGGTTCTCCATGGATCCTGAGAAGGTTTCGGCTGTCTTACAGTGGCCCCAGCCCAGTGGTCTCCGTGCCCTGCAGCGCTTTTTGGGCTTCGCCAATTATTATCGGAAGTTCATCAGGGACTTTTCTATGCTAGCCAAGCCTCTCACGGATCTGACCAGGAAGGGCAGTAATTTCCAGGTCTGGCCGCTCGAGGCCATCCAAGCTTTTGAGGCTCTAAAGTCCGCCTTTGTGTCGGCTCCGATTCTGTCGCATCCCAACCCTGGGTTGCCCTTTGTCCTCGAGGTGGACGCGTCTGAGACGGGAGTAGGCGCCCTTCTGTCTCAGCGTAGAACACCAGAGGGTCCTCTGCTTCCTTGTGGGTTTTACTCCCGGAAACTGTCTTCCGCGGAGTGCAACTATCAGATTGGTGACAGGGAGTTATTGGCCATCGTGCAGGCCCTTAAAGAATGGAGGCACTTGCTCGAGGGTTCGGTGGTTCCGGTTCTCATCCTGACGGACCACAAGAATCTGACCTACCTTTCTGAGGCCAAGAGATTGACACCACGTCAGGCCAGATGGGCTCTGTTCTTGTCACGTTTTAATTACGTGGTCTCCTACCTACCCGGTTCCAAGAACATCCGAGCGGATGCCTTATCACGGCAGTACTCCGAGCTGTCCGGGGAGGAGTCGATTCCGACTTCGGTCATACCTCCGAATCAGATCCTGGCCGCCATTCGCACCAGCCTGACCTCTCCCCTGGGTGAGCAGATTTTGGTGGCTCAATCTGGTGCTCCCTCTGGGAGACCCAACGGCAGATGTTTTGTGCCTGAGGAGTTGCGCACTCGGTTGTTGCGAACCTATCATAACTCCAAGGCCGCGGGGCATCCTGGAAAGAATCAGCTGTCCTGGGCTGTTTCACGTCTGTTCTGGTGGCCTTCTCTACGTTCCAACATCGCCGCATATGTAGCGGCATGCTCCGTTTGTGCCCAGAGTAAGTCCCCTCGGCACCTTCCGTTGGGCCTTTTGCAACCCATAGCCACCGGGGTGCGCCCATGGTCACACCTGGGGATGGATTTCATTGTGGACCTCCCTGCATCCCGAGGCCATACGGTCATTCTCATGATTGTGGATCGGTTTTCCTAAATGTGCCACTGTGTTCCTCTCAAGAAGTTACCCTCTGCACAAGAGTTGGCCACGATTTTCGCCAGGGAGGTCTTTCGGTTGCACAGTTTGCCCAAGGAGATTGTGTCGGATCGGGGGAGTCAGTTTGTGTCCAGGTTCTGGCGCGCCTTTTGTTCCCAGTTGGGGATTCATCTCTCTTTCTCCTCGGCCTACCACCCTCAGTCCAATGGGGCCGCAGAACGATCCAATCAGGCCTTGGAGCAATTCCTTCGTTGCTATGTCTCCGATCACCAAGACAATTGGGTTGACCTCCTGCCTTGCGCTGAGTTTGCCAGGAACACGGCGGTGAACTCTTCCTCTGGGACGTCTCCCTTCATGGCCAATTATGGGTTCCAACCTGCCGTGTTACCGGAGGTATTCTCTCCCCAGGATATTCCGGCTGTGGAGGATCACCTTTCCGTCCTACGTGCTTCTTGGGTACAGATCCAGAGGTCCCTTGAGGTCTCTGCGCAGCGCCAGAGACTCCAGGCTGATCGCAGACGAGCGCCCGCTCCTTCCTACCAGGTCGGAGACCGTGTATGGTTGTCCACCCGCAACCTCAACCTTCGAGTGCCCACTCCCAAGTTGGCGCCTCGCTTTGTTGGTCCCTTCCGAGTGCTTCGCAGGGTAAACCCGGTAGCCTATGGTGGTGCATGTTGGGCTCCGATATCTTCCTGACAGGAATATATTGGCAAAAGTCTCAGCTTTTAATATCTGCATTTATGACTAGCCAGTATAGTCAGTGGCATATCCGTGTGGTGCATTTTTTCTGTGATTTATGATTATATTTTCATCCGCACAATGCTCCGTTTTGTGTAGGATGCCTTTGTGGTGCATGTGGACCGCGCCGACATCCTCCACTGTATGCAAAATATTTTTTGCTGGGGATAGTCGTTTGCTGCGGTCCACATGCGGTGGGGCTGCTCCCCCAATGAAAAACACGCTACAGTGTTAGGGGTTGAGCAGCTCCCCCAGATTTGCCACTATATTTCTGTGTTTTTGTCTTGTTTTATATGTAGTGTATGTGCCTTCACCTGGCATTCAAACACTCTTTGCACCTGGTAGCCTCCATTACATAGTCTGATATGGGTGTGGCTTACAGTCTGGCTTTGTTCACATTGCACTAGTTGTCCTGCTAGGCGGTTGTGTGGAAGCCTGGCTGTGAGCTGGATTACATCACCCTCAGACCTTGTTCACACCATAGGTAGCGTAGTGGTAGGACCCCTTGCCATGCTGAGAACCGTGACGTGGTGCATGTTGGGCTCCGATATCTTCCTGACAGGAATATATTGGCAAAAGTCTCAGCTTTTAATATCTGCATTTATGACTAGCCAGTATAGTCAGTGGCATATCCGTGTGGTGCATTTTTTCTGTGATTTATGATTATATTTTCATCCGCACAATGCTCCGTTTTGTGTAGGATGCCTTTGTGGTGCATGTGGACCGCGCCGACATCCTCCACTGTATGCAAAATATTTTTTGCTGGGGATAGTCGTTTGCTGCGGTCCACATGCGGTGGGGCTGCTCCCCCAATGAAAAACACGCTACAGTGTTAGGGGTTGAGCAGCTCCCCCAGATTTGCCACTATATTTCTGTGTTTTTGTCTTGTTTTATATGTAGTGTATGTGCCTTCACCTGGCATTCAAACACTCTTTGCACCTGGTAGCCTCCATTACATAGTCTGATATGGGTGTGGCTTACAGTCTGGCTTTGTTCACATTGCACTAGTTGTCCTGCTAGGCGGTTGTGTGGAAGCCTGGCTGTGAGCTGGATTACATCACCCTCAGACCTTGTTCACACCATAGGTAGCGTAGTGGTAGGACCCCTTGCCATGCTGAGAACCGTGACGTGGTGCATGTTGGGCTCCGATATCTTCCTGACAGGAATATATTGGCAAAAGTCTCAGCTTTTAATATCTGCATTTATGACTAGCCAGTATAGTCAGTGGCATATCCGTGTGGTGCATTTTTTCTGTGATTTATGATTATATTTTCATCCGCACAATGCTCCGTTTTGTGTAGGATGCCTTTGTGGTGCATGTGGACCGCGCCGACATCCTCCACTGTATGCAAAATATTTTTTGCTGGGGATAGTCGTTTGCTGCGGTCCACATGCGGTGGGGCTGCTCCCCCAATGAAAAACACGCTACAGTGTTAGGGGTTGAGCAGCTCCCCCAGATTTGCCACTATATTTCTGTGTTTTTGTCTTGTTTTATATGTAGTGTATGTGCCTTCACCTGGCATTCAAACACTCTTTGCACCTGGTAGCCTCCATTACATAGTCTGATATGGGTGTGGCTTACAGTCTGGCTTTGTTCACATTGCACTAGTTGTCCTGCTAGGCGGTTGTGTGGAAGCCTGGCTGTGAGCTGGATTACATCACCCTCAGACCTTGTTCACACCATAGGTAGCGTAGTGGTAGGACCCCTTGCCATGCTGAGAACCGTGACGTGGTGCATGTTGGGCTCCGATATCTTCCTGACAGGAATATATTGGCAAAAGTCTCAGCTTTTAATATCTGCATTTATGACTAGCCAGTATAGTCAGTGGCATATCCGTGTGGTGCATTTTTTCTGTGATTTATGATTATATTTTCATCCGCACAATGCTCCGTTTTGTGTAGGATGCCTTTGTGGTGCATGTGGACCGCGCCGACATCCTCCACTGTATGCAAAATATTTTTTGCTGGGGATAGTCGTTTGCTGCGGTCCACATGCGGTGGGGCTGCTCCCCCAATGAAAAACACGCTACAGTGTTAGGGGTTGAGCAGCTCCCCCAGATTTGCCACTATATTTCTGTGTTTTTGTCTTGTTTTATATGTAGTGTATGTGCCTTCACCTGGCATTCAAACACTCTTTGCACCTGGTAGCCTCCATTACATAGTCTGATATGGGTGTGGCTTACAGTCTGGCTTTGTTCACATTGCACTAGTTGTCCTGCTAGGCGGTTGTGTGGAAGCCTGGCTGTGAGCTGGATTACATCACCCTCAGACCTTGTTCACACCATAGGTAGCGTAGTGGTAGGACCCCTTGCCATGCTGAGAACCGTGACGTGGTGCATGTTGGGCTCCGATATCTTCCTGACAGGAATATATTGGCAAAAGTCTCAGCTTTTAATATCTGCATTTATGACTAGCCAGTATAGTCAGTGGCATATCCGTGTGGTGCATTTTTTCTGTGATTTATGATTATATTTTCATCCGCACAATGCTCCGTTTTGTGTAGGATGCCTTTGTGGTGCATGTGGACCGCGCCGACATCCTCCACTGTATGCAAAATATTTTTTGCTGGGGATAGTCGTTTGCTGCGGTCCACATGCGGTGGGGCTGCTCCCCCAATGAAAAACACGCTACAGTGTTAGGGGTTGAGCAGCTCCCCCAGATTTGCCACTATATTTCTGTGTTTTTGTCTTGTTTTATATGTAGTGTATGTGCCTTCACCTGGCATTCAAACACTCTTTGCACCTGGTAGCCTCCATTACATAGTCTGATATGGGTGTGGCTTACAGTCTGGCTTTGTTCACATTGCACTAGTTGTCCTGCTAGGCGGTTGTGTGGAAGCCTGGCTGTGAGCTGGATTACATCACCCTCAGACCTTGTTCACACCATAGGTAGCGTAGTGGTAGGACCCCTTGCCATGCTGAGAACCGTGACGTGGTGCATGTTGGGCTCCGATATCTTCCTGACAGGAATATATTGGCAAAAGTCTCAGCTTTTAATATCTGCATTTATGACTAGCCAGTATAGTCAGTGGCATATCCGTGTGGTGCATTTTTTCTGTGATAAACCCGGTAGCCTATGCCCTTGCGCTTCCTCCTGGCATGCGGATCTCCAACGTGTTTCATGTCTCCCTGTTGAAGCCATTGGTGTGTAATCGTTTCACTTCCTCGGTTCCTCGGCCTCGTCCGGTCCAAGTGGGCAATCGTGAGGAGTATGAGGTGAGCAATATCCTGGACTCACGCCTGGTCCGCGGTCGGTTGCAGTTTTTGGTCCATTGGCGTGGTTATGGTCCAGAGGAGCGTTCCTGGGTTCCCTCCGCAGATGTCCATGCTCCTGCTTTGCTCCGAGCCTTCCACGCACGCTTCCCTCAGAAACCGTTCCTTACTCCGCGGAGGAGGGGCCCTTGAGGGGGAGGTACTGTCATGGTCTTACCTTCTTGCCGTCCTCCTTCGTTTGACATGTGCTGGCGGCCATTTTGGTTTCTGGGTTTCTTGTAGCCTCCCACCCTGCGGCTTCTCCTTCCCACTGGGAGGAGCTGGATGCCTAGCTCATATATATAGGAGGTCTGTGGCTTCAGTTCCTTGCTTGGTCCTCCTGTGTTCACATGCTTCTAAGACTGCTGCTGCTTCTGGTTCCTGATCCTGGCCTCGTCTGACTACCCCGCTGGTTCCTGATCCTGGCTTCGTCTGACTACCCTGCTGGTTCCTGATCCAGGCTTCGTCTGACTACCCTTCTGGTTCCTGACCTCTGGCTACGCAAGACCCTGCTTCGGTTTAGCCATCCGTTTGGACTTTTGCTTACAGCTTGATTTCAATAAAGCCTTCTTATTTCCACTTATCTCTTGTTGTACGTCTGGTTCATGGTTCCATGACAAAAAGATTGTAGGTGAGGGCCTGCTGGTGAGCTAACCCTCTGAAAGGTTGTAGGTGAGGGCCTACAGGTGAGCTAACCCTAAAAAAAAGTATATGCAAGGGCCTGCAGGTAAGCTGACCCTGTAAAAGATTGTAGGTGAGGGCCTGCAGGTGAGCTGACCCTGTAAAAGATTGTAGGTGAGGGCCTATAGGTAAGCTAACCCTGTAAAACATTATATGAGAGGGCCTGTAGGTGTGCTGACCCTGTAAAAGATTGTAGGTGAGGGCCTGCTGGTGAGCTATCCCACTAAAAGTTGGAAGTGAGGGCCTGCTGGTGAGCTAACCCTGAAAAAAATTATATATACGAGGGCCTGTAGGTTAGCTGACCCTGTAAAATATTGTAGATGAGGGCTTGCTGGTGATCTGACCCTCTGAAAGATTGTAGGTGAGGGCCTGCAGGTGAGCTGACCCTGAAAAACATTATATGCGAGGGCCTGCAGGTGAGCTAACCCTGTACAAAATTGTAGGTGAGGGTGTGCTGATGAGCTATCCCTGTAAAACATTATATGCAAAGGCCTGTAGGTGAGCTGACCCTGTAAAACATTATATGCGAGGGCCTGCAGGTTAGCTGACCCTGTAAAAGATTGTAGGTGAGGGCCTTCTGGTGAGCTGACCCACTAAAAGTTTGGAGGTGATGGCCTGTAGGTGAGCTGACCCTGTAAAACATTATATGCTAGGGCCTGTAGGTGAGCTGACCCTGTAAAAGAATGTAGGTGAGGTCCTGCTGGTGAGCTGACCCTGTAAAACATTATATGCAAGGGCCTGCAGGTGAGCTGACCCTGTAAAACATTATATGCGAGGGCCTACAGGTGAGATGACCCTATAAAAGATTGTAGGTAAGGGCCTGATGGTGAGCTAACCCTGTAAAATATTATATGTGAGGGTCTGCAGGTGAGCTGTCCCTTTAATAGATTGTAGGCAAGGGCCTGCTAGTGAGCTGACCCTGTAAAACATATGCGAGGGCCTGCAGGTGAGCTGACCCTGTAAAAGATTGTAAGTGAGGGCTTGCTGGTGAGCTGACCCTCTAAAATGTTGTAGGTGAGGGCCTGCAGGTGAGCTGACCCTCTGAAAGGTTGTAGGTGAGGGCCTGCTGGTGAGCTGACACTGTAAAACATTATATGTGAGTGCCTACAGGTGAGCTGACCCTGTTAAACATTATATGCAAGGGCCTGTAGATGAGCTGACCCTGTAAAACATTATATGCGAGAGCCTGCAGATGTGCTGACCCTATAAAAGATTGTGAGGGCCTGCTGTTTTTTGTAGGTGAGGGCCTGCAGGTAAGCTGACCCTGTAAAATATTATATGCAAGGGCCTGCAGGTGAGCTGACACAGTAAAACATTATATGCAAGGGCCTGCATGTGATCTGACCCTGCTAAAGATTGTAGGTGAGGGCCTGCTGGTGAGCTGACCCTGTAAATCATTATATGCAAGGGCCTGCAGGTGAGCTGACAGAGTAAAATATTATAATCGAGGGCATTATATGCGACAAATAATCATGTTGACATAATCGAAGAGGAGAAGGAGGATTAGAAAAGGAAGATTCAACCATATACCCTTTTTTTGTGGTGAAAGGGGTGCATGGGAATAAAGTGTATTCAGTACATAATAAACATGAGTAGACACAGAAGTGGGATGGTTACGCTGATAATAGCGTTATCGACGCTCACCGTCTGTGTTCATTCCTCAAAGTTTCTTAAAACCTCACAGAGGTCAGACATCCATGCCCAATCCTCGCTTGTGAATAGTGGAAGCTGACTGGAAAGGCGACGACCATGTTGCAGCTGGTATTCCACTACTGCACTCTGCTGCTCACAAAGCCTAGCCAACATGTGGAACGTGCTCAAATCGCACAACAGCCAGTGAGCTGGCATATTCCAGTGCTGCTGCAGCGTTGATACACGGGCTGAAACTGTAAACTTGCGGAAATGTGCACACACGTGGCACAACTTCACCAGTAGCTCAGGCAAATTGGAGTAGGTTTTGAGAAACCGCTGAACCACTAAGTTTAAGATGTGGGCTAGGCATGGGATGTGTGTGAGCTTGACGAGCTCCAAAGCCACCACCAAGTTACGGCCATTATCAGACACAAGCATGTCTGGTTCTAGGTTGAGTAGTGAGAGCCACAGCTTATTCTGGTCTCTTATCCCCTGCCACAGCTCTGTGGCGGTGTGCTGTTTGTCCCCTAAACTTATCAGCTTCAGCACGGCCTGTTGCCGCTTCCCCACTGCAGTGATACACTGCTTCTTCCAGTTACCGACTGATGGCTAACTGGTGCTGCACTCAGATAATTCGGAGGTGGAAGTGAAGGAGGCGGAGGAGGAGTAGTGGGGGTTGGAACCACTAATGTAGGTGCTGGCAGAAACCCTGATCGACGTAGGGCCCACCATCCTTGGCGTCGGTACCACCTGTGCCATCCCAGTGTGCGATTCGCTCCTGGCCTCCACAATGCTCACCCAGTGTGCCGTCAGGGAAATGTAGCGTTATTACAGCCCTTTCTGGCGTGTATTAGTGGCAAAAGAAAAAATATATTTTCCATTCAGCGGTGCAGTTATATGTTCTAAAGCCCTTTTTGGCATGCACTAGTGGCAGATTCTTTTGCTAGAAAGTATATTATAAGTATATTAAACCCCTCTGTAAGTCACACTTATCAAAAGCACACCTATACCAGTCCTGCTCCACACAGCAAGCTCTCCCCACACAAAATACTGGATGTAAAATGGTGGCCAGATCAGGTTTATTTATCAGGTTTTATGTCCATGTGCTGAAATGTCTCAACTGGCTATCCTGTACCACCTGATGGATGTGTCATGGGTCAAAGTATTTCACAATGTAAAAGAATATGGCGCCGGCGGACAGTGCCATATGTTCGCCTGTTCGGCGAACCGCGAAAGAGCAAAGTTCACCGCAAAACGACTGCAGGGCGAACCGCAAGGCAATCTCTAGTTATATGTTCTAAAGCCTTTTTTTGCCTGTATTTGCCATTGTGTGGGAAAGTGAAAAAATTACAGTCCTTTTTGGAGTTTATTAGTGACAAAATAAAAATATATTTGCCGTTTAGCGGTGCAGTTATATATTCTAAAGCCTTCTGTGGTGTGTATAAGTGGAGAAAAAAAGGGACTATTTGCCGATCAACTGTGCAGTTATATGTTATTAAGACATTTTTGTCATGTAATAGTGGCAGAACAAAAATATATTTGCCGTTCGGCAGTGCAGTTTTATGTTCTAAAGCCCTTTTTTGCATGTATTAGTGGCACAAAAAAAGTATTTGCCGTTGTATTTTAAAGTGAGAAAATTACAGCCCTTTTTTAAGTGTATTAGTGGCAAAAGTAAAATATATTTGCCGTTCAGCGGTGCAGTTATATGTTCTAAAGCCTTCTGTGGCGTGTATAAGTTAAAAAAAATAAGGGCCTATTTGCCGTTCAACGGTGCAGTTATATGTTCTAAATCCCTTTTTGTCATATAATAGTGGCAAAACAAAAATATATTTGCCGTTTAGCGGTGCAGTTATATGTTCTAAAGCCCTTTTTTGTGTGTATTAGTGGCACAAAAAAAGTATTTGCCGTTGTGTGGTAAAGTGATAAAATGATAGCCCTTTTTGGCTTGTATTAGTGGCAAAAGAAAAATATATTTGCCGTTCAGTGGTGGTTATATGTTCTAAATAGTGTTGATCGAGCATGCTTGGCCAAACGTAATTTTGACTCGAGCATTGTGATGCTCTTCCGAACACTGTGTGCGCTCGAGCGCGATGCTCGAGTCAGTGTATTTAAATTTAATGTAGCCTCTATTTCCAAATAGCTTCTGCCTAGATTTGAACTCCCAACCTTCTACCTTAGACGCAAGAACCTTAACCACTCAGCTATAAAGCTGAATGATAAACTGTGTTAGAAAAATCTCATAGTTACTACATGAGAAATAAGTATTTCTATAAGTATCATTTTAAATTTAACTGTAGGTTAACTCTGTAGAGCACACGAGCATCCCAAAGCGTTCTACTCGAGCACTTTGGTGCTCGATCAACACTAGTTCTAAAAACTTTTGTGGTGTGTATAGGTGGAGACAAATAAGGGCCAATTTGTCGTTTAGCTGTGCAGAAATACTACATCCAGAAGGCTTCAAATAGGAGACTGACCTGACTAAGCATTACTTTTTGGTTATATATGACCTCATATTAACACCTAATTAAATACGTCTTCTTAAACAGGGCCTGATCTTCTTTCCCTTCTCATGTCCTTTTGACTATATTTCTCCTTCTCATCTCCTACCCTGTTTATCTAATTTATCTGATTATATGACCTGATACTCACTCTATTATAGGGTGCTGTAACACAATACTGGTTATACTTCCCCCCTTCCTCAATCTACTATTACCATCCACTTTCTATACTACCTTATACAAATATCACTAAAAAGGCTCTTTATGTTGAAAGTAGCCTTACGGTTTATACCTTGTTTTTGGTTGTTTTGTTTTAATTCTAATTTTTGTTGTGAATGCTACTTAACATGTGACTACCCAGAATTATTGCAGTGGAAGGACAGCAGAGTCCTTTTGCTTCACCTTGGGAGGCCGAGTATACAATTTCAAAATCTATATTATAAAACATGCCAAATAGATAGATTGCTCCACCCACGAACACAACCAATATCTCATGGCTAATCTCAAAATATCCTCTTATAATGTGAAAGGATTTAATTCTCCATCCAAGAGATGCCAAATCCTCTCTCATTTGAAGAAATTGGACTGCTCAGTCTTCCTATTACAAGAAACCCACTTCAAATTCAACCATTACCCAAATATTCCCTATTCAAGATTCCCTATTTGGTTCCATTGTGGTTCAGACTCATCAGCCTCCAGGGGTGTAAATGTGGGATTCAGCAAAGATACTCCCTTCCAATATTGTAACCACATTTAAGACCCAGAGGGTAGAAATATTCTTGTGAAAGGCTATCTAGCTAACCAGACGTATACGTTTATCAATATATATGCCCCTAATACTAACCAATTAGCCTGGTTTAAAGCTCTATTTCCACTTATAAAATCCTTTAGCGAAGTGGTTGTTGTCATGGGAGGGAATTTTTATATCACGCTAGAACCCCAACTGCATTCATCCTCACAAAGATCCGCTCTGTCTCAGAAAGCCCTGAAAAGTATACGCAAAAGCCTTCATGACACTAATCTGATTGATACTTGGAGAACCTTAAATCCCTCTAATCGCAACTACACCTTTTTCTCTAATGTACATAGATCCTACCAGAGACTTGACTATTTATTAATCTCAAAAGAACATTTATATATCTGTCAGGACACACAAATAGGATCTATTCATTTATCAGACCATCGCCTGTATTCCTGAAGATATCTACACCTGAACGAGCTCCTAGAGCCTTCAAATGGCATCTCAATAAACAATTGATATTCTCTGATACCCAAAGGAACGGGTTCAGGAGCTGTTGGATGAATATTTCCTATTGAATTCCCTCCCAGAAACTGCCCCCCATGTATTGTGGGATGCCCACAAAGCATACATTAGAGGCCAATTCATTAGCATGGGTCCTAGACTCAAAAAAGAAACAGCAGCACAGATGGACACTCTGTTAGCTGAAATACACAAATTAGAACTCCTCCACAAACAATCCTTAATCGCCACCCACTTATCCAAATTTACAGACCTAAGATCAGAACTCAAAAACCTTCTTAATGCTGCCTCGGCCGAATACTTTCTACACTCCCAATATAAATTCTTCGCACACGGCGATAAAGCATCTAAATTTATGATGAGCCGAATTAAACAGAGGAAAGCCCATAACTTAATTTGTAAAATTCACAAACCAAATGGAGATACTGCGATAACAACAAAAGAAATAGCCCATCAATACCACAATTTTTATTGCGAGCTATATAACATACCCCCAAAAGAACCCCCCCAAAAAACTGGGAAATTGAAGGGTAATTGTTGACTTTCTTCTGTATGAACCAAATAATGTTGATTAGCCATTCAGTGGTGACATTTTTGTGTGAAATAGCTTTTATGGGGAAAATAGATGGGCCATTGTTGACTTGATTCTGTATGAACCAAATTACGTCGATTAGCCATTCAGTGGTGAAATTGTTTTGTGAAACAGTCTTTTTGGGGAATATTGGTCGGTAGCTATAACTATGGTCAAGGACATTATATGTCCTTTTTCGGCCCACTGGGTAAATGTGGTTTCTGCCCAGCCACACCAGCAACTTGGCCAGGTGACGCCGATTTCACCTCCACGTTCTTATGCGGTTGGTCCTGCGACAATGTCGACTTCTACCTCATCCTCCACTGTGTCCTCCGCCTCCACTGCAGGGACAATTCACAATGCTCCTCCAGCATACCACATGTGCAGGGCATGTTGTACACCTCATTTGCCTGGGTGAACGCAGTCACACAGGGGAGAAACAGCTCTGTGTCCTTCATCAAGAAATCAAATCCGGGGGGGGCTGAACTGGAGGAGGAGGAGGATGAGGACATTGCATAACAAGCAATGTGTAGTGAAATGGGTGGTTTTTCTAGACAGGTGACAGGAGAGGAGGAGCAGGAGCAGCCAGAGGAGCTACAGGACAATAATGAAGACGAGGCAGATGACCCAGACACATTGTGGCAGTATGCAGTGGAGATGGAGGCAGGGAGTCCCTCCGGGTCACTTGTACAAATGGCCCGATGCATGCATTCTTGCTTGCGTAGTGACAGACGAATTGTCAGCATTCGACAGAGGGATGACTTCTGGCTCTCCACCTTGTTGGACCCTCGAAACCGGTCCAAAATGGGGGCTTTTTTTTTTTTTTTTACACCTGCTGAGAAGGAGGACAAATTGAACTACTATAGAGACATCCTGTGTAGTAAGTCTTCCATCCTCTTGCAGGTCTGACCGGGGGGCCCTCTGCCTTCACGTTCCACTGCTGCTGGGGAGGGGTGGGCTGGCAGGAGCAGTACCAGCTCCATCAGCAGCAGCCTTAGTCTAGAGTCGCTGATGAGCAGCTTTCTTCACCCGGATACTGAAGAAACTACTCACCAGCAGCTTGACATAGAGCAGAACTTGAACCAGGAAAAGGTTTTTAACAGTAGAAATACATTTTTGTGAAGTTATTACCCGAAGTCTTGCGAGACTTTGCAAAGTAATAACTTCTGCTCATCTGAGCGCTCCATACAGTATTAGAATGCACTGGCTCAGATGAGCCGAAGTTATTACTTTGCAAAGTCTCGCAAGACTTCGGGTAATAACTTCACAAAAATGTATTTCTACTGTTAAAAACCTTTTCCTGAACTCGGGTTCAGTTCCAAGGTACCACTTGGAACCGAACCCAAACAGTATTCAAATGAAGTTTTATGCGAATCGACTTTGAATGTTTCATCCAAAGTCAATTCGCTCATCCCTAGTGGCAATTTGCATTAAATGTTGATTGTTATGAACAGTGGTACCTTGGAACTGAACCCGGGTTTTTAAAAGTAGAAATTCATTTTTTAAGTTATTACCCAAAGTCTCACGAGACAGTATTAAAGTTTTATGCGAATCGACTTTGGATTTTTCATCCGAAGTCGATTCGCTCATCCCTAATTGCCACCATTAAAAAAAAACAAAAAAAAAACTGAAGTTGCTAACTTTGTGAAAACCAACATTTGTGTCTGAAAACTTTTGTCCATGACTGTATTTGATTCCAAAAATAATTGCTTTGCTGGTCAATTTCTTGTTCTTCCCTTTTCAGCAAAAAAGTGGTATACATGTGTAACGGCACCGTTTCCGCAGACAAGGGGTCAAAATCCGTTCAGGCGATATGCCCCTTTCCGAGAGACAGGCACAGCTACTGCAGAACACCAACCTCCCGAACTGGATACAAAATAGCACTCCAAACTGGAACCTCGCAAATAGCTGTCAGTCAGACGAACAGGAAAAGCGTATCCGTCAGCTTACACTCCTGGCAATCAGTCTCCAACAGCATACAGGGAATCCCCCAATAACGAGACAAGGCTCCGTGTTGAGGGTCAAGCAGTGATCTGAAGTGCTGGCACACCCAGCCTGGTTTTTATTACAGTTTTTGCAGATACAGGACAGATACAACATATCCCCACAATGCATCATGGTTTCCTCCCCTCTGTCCCGGAGACGACCGAACACAATCCAATTATCTCTCAGGACAAAGGGGAGATCACCAATACACATGTGGAGACAACAGGACAGGAATCACCACCCAAACACACAATGGCACACCCCCACAGCAAACACAGACATTTAACATATCCCCAGATAGCTCAAGTCTGAGTGCATATCATTAGGTGAATGGCACTCAGAATACACGAATACAATAATATTAGCTATCTGGGTGCCCTCACATAACATACAATTTAACCGAACGCATAATAAACATAAAATACAATTCTACAGACAGATTTAAGCTGTGCGGCCGGTCTGTCTTCTCCTTTACAGTTACTATGGGCCATAATCCTGAGGCAAGAGGCTTTTAAACAGCCCTCTCCAAAACCCAGTGGCGAGGTTGGTTTCGCCACACATCTCCCCCCCCCAGGGAAGACTAACCAGATACCTGACCTCACGCCGGTCGGTACCTGAGTTAGTCTGGCAGCCCACCCACAACCCAATACTGGACCTGCTGAATTTCGTAGCCTGTCTCTGTCCAGTAAGTCCACCAAGGTTATGTTGGAAGCTGGTACTCCCGGTCTCTGTGTTGCTCCCTGGTTTGGAGTGGAGGTTGCTTTGTGGGCAGGGATCAGCGGTACTCAGCCCTGGTGCCAGCGCTACCACGGAAGAAGCCTGGTTGGAGCCTGGTTGTTGGAGGGGGAAACCGACTGTCTCCCCTTTGGCTAAACTGCCCTGTTGCTGGGGGACAGGAACAACTGTCCCTACCCCCTGTGCTGTAAGTGCAGAGACCACGGTCCCATCTGCACAGTTGTGGGGCTTACTGTCTCCCCCTGGTGCGTTAAGCTGCCGCTGGGGAGAGGGGGTAACGAGCTCCTCTCCCATACATACTTCCAGCCGCTGGGGAGGGCGACCGACCGCCTCCGCTCCCAATACAGTGTCCTGCTGCTGGGGAAAGGAGACTGGGCTCTCTATTCCCTGTAGGACACTCTGCCGCTGGGGGACAGGACCGACTGTCTCTGCCCCCTGTAACTCCATCTGCCGCTGGGGAATGGAGACTCGGCTCCCAATTTCCAAAAAATCATGCTGCTGCTGGGGGGCAGGAACAACTACCTCTGCCCCCTGTAACTCAGCCTGCCGCTGGGGAGGGAGGCCGCTGCTCTCCTCTCCCTGCACTTTACACTGCCTTCCCGGCATATCACTCTGCTGCTGGGGGGCAGGAACAACTACCTCTGCCCCCTGTAACTCAGCCTGCCGCTGGGGAATGGAGACTAGGCTCCCAATTCCCTGCAGGACCGGTGGAGAGACCTCGGTCCCATCTCCACCGGCCACCTGGGGTTCTTCCCAGTAAACATCAACAATATCTGCCCAGCTGAATGGGTCTGGATCTGGGTCTGTCACCTTACCGTCCTGCTGAGCCTTCTCAATGGAGTGGAAGAGATCTCGGTAGTCCTGCTCCAGTTCCCACTCCAGGGTTGCTAGGTGAGCCAGGTCTTTCTCTACTTCATGGGGGTCATCCCACTCATGCCTAGCCTCCCTCTCATAGAAAATGTCCTGAAGTCTGGACTGTGCAGGGCTCCCGAAGTCAGGCTCTGCAAAGGACTCCCATAACAAGCCAGGACCATCAAACTCCTCTCCCTCTGGCTTGTCATGCTCAGCTGTCCAGGGTATAAACTGTGCCACATACCACCAAAGTGCCTGGTAGGCATCCTCCAGCCATAGCTCCTGCCATACCCGGTGCTGTAGTTCCATTACCCATTCCTCCAGGGGCTGCTCTCCCAGGAAGGGCATCCGCAGGGCCACTTGCTTCTGCAACCGCTGCTCTTCACTGGGGAGACTCTCACCTCGCTGGTATTGTACATTATCCAGGGCCTGGTACCAGATGCCTTTCCTTAATGCATCCCGGCCATCCAGGTCCTCCTCCTCGTATACCACTGCTGGTTCCATCCTGGTGCTTTTAGGGTCGCTGTACTGGGACATGCGTTGCCCTTAAATTGTAGAATCCAAAGAAATGGTGTCTCCTGTAGCTGTCCTTCTGGCTGTAGGAACGATCCCGCTGCTTGCCACCAATGTAACGGCACCGTTTCAGCAGACAAGGGGTTAAATCCGTTCAGGCGATATGCCCCTTTCCGAGAGACAGGCACAGCTACTGCAGAACACCAACCTCCCGAACTGGATACAAAATAGCACTCCAAACTGGAACCTCGCAAATAGCTGTCAGTCAGACGAACAGGAAAAGCGTATCCGTCAGCTTACACTCCTGGCAATCAGTCTCCAACAGCATACAGGGAATCCCCCAATAACGAGACAAGGCTCCGTGTTGAGGGTCAAGCAGTGATCTGAAGTGCTGGCACACCCAGCCTGGTTTTTATTACAGTTTTTGCAGATACAGGACAGATACAACATATCCCCACAATGCATCATGGTTTCCTCCCCTCTGTCCCGGAGACGACCGAACACAATCCAATTATCTCTCAGGACAAAGGGGAGATCACCAATACACATGTGGAGACAACAGGACAGGAATCACCACCCAAACACACAATGGCACACCCCCACAGCAAACACAGACATTTAACATATCCCCAGATAGCTCAAGTCTGAGTGCATATCATTAGGTGAATGGCACTCAGAATACACGAATACAATAATATTAGCTATCTGGGTGCCCTCACATAACATACAATTTAACCGAACGCATAATAAACATAAAATACAATTCTACAGACAGATTTAAGCTGTGCGGCCGGTCTGTCTTCTCCTTTACAGTTACTATGGGCCATAATCCTGAGGCAAGAGGCTTTTAAACAGCCCTCTCCAAAACCCAGTGGCGAGGTTGGTTTCGCCACAACATGGTTTAGAAAAATTGATAGCCAGATGTTTCGATACCAGTCATTGTTGCAGGCATTCAGGAGAAGATTATGAAAATCCAGAGGAAGTCCATGAAAATTAATCTTAGCAGGTACATACCAGCAGTTCTCTTCAGCACTCCTCTGGTACTCCTGCTGCTGTTGATTTTCAAGCAGATGGCACGTGACCACTGCAGCCAATCACTGTTCTTAGTGGTCTACAGATGAGGATAGTAATTGGTGAGGTGAGGTGCCGACTCCAAGCACATCATTGTACCCACACAGCAGTGGAGGAGCACTGCAGAGAACAGTGCTGTAGTAAGGGGGAAGTATATGATTTTTTTTTATTTTTTTTTTAAAGACATTGTAGGAGTTTTTAAGACATTTTTGATTGCAACTTTATAAGGAATGAAAATGCGGCACTCACTACTGTAAAACTTCAATATTTTCTTAGTCCATTACAATACAGGCTGACAGAGATACACAATATAATTTAGGCCTACATTGCATTCTACATCTCTGTCAGCCTGGATTTTTATGAATTAATAAAGTATTGAAGTTGTGAAAAAAAATTGTGCACCACCAATCTACTTCATACACAGTCCTAGAAGACCACATTAGAGACTGCAACCAGGTAATGCCGACTTTTTCTTCTCTTGTCCACTCAACTTTTTCAATTATCTGTCAACTCCTTTAAGGTTGTGTTTACTTCAGCTTTTTGTCCCACGGTTAATGTACCAGCAGAATCCATCACAGGGTTCCACAGGAAAATAAATAAATAAATAAAAAATGAAATCACATTTTTATGTTAAACATAAAGAATTTTTGGTGAGCTTTTTTTTTGTTAATCTTCCATGTTACTACCTATATAGCCCTTGCACTGGCCAACTAGGCATACTAATAGAAAATGATTTCCTGTTCTGTAAAGGTAACCTTCAAGTAGCTGGCTTGTTATCCTCACAGGCAGAGTTGCAATGACAAGTTGCGCCTATACATAGAGAATACAGGATCCACCATTCACAATGGGAAATATCACTGTTCTTCTGTTCCTTCCTAAGCTCTGCACAGGTCATACAGCAAGCACATAGAAGTCAATGGAATCCCCTCTTATGCATTGTGTCTATGACCCATGTAGCTGTTCTCAAAAGACAGGAAGTCATGGTTTAGGTATAGCAACCAGTGTGAAAACAGCATGATTTCTTGATTGTTTTTCAAATATAGATAGTGACTTGGAAAATTAAATAAATAAACAAAAATTCTAAGAAGAAATGCATAGCAAAAAAACATTGTTTAAACAACAGGTCATTTTTAGAGTTGAGCGAATCATAGTTGACGAAGTGGAATTCGATCCAAATTTCAGGAAAAATGGCTGCTGCACATGTTTGACATGGAACAAAAAACTCTGGGAACGAGGGATCACCCACCATGCCATGCATGCAGCCAATCAGTAGCCAGCCAGCCCTGTGATGTCACAGCCCTATAAATAGCCTCAGCCATCTTGGATTCAGCCATTTTCCAGTGTAGTTAGACAGTGGTAGAAAATACATTTTTAAAACTTTTATTTTTCTGTATAGAAGTTCAGGGAAAGGATAGGGAGGAATCATTCCACAGTATTGAAGCAGAACAGGGTTCAGTAGGGGAGTTTACAGCCTGGGTAATAGGAACAATCTTATTACACCTTACTGCACTGACTGGGAATCCAAATTGACATTATACAGCTCTGTAATTGCAGCAAACCGTTCTTATTATTGGGGTGCAAGTGCTGTTTAATATAGCCATTAACAGGGTTTATTACAAGGAAATATTTATATGTCTTATTTTCCCTTGTGTTGTGCAGTTATATGTTCTAAAGCATTTATTGGCTTGTATTAATGGGAAAAAAGGTCTTATTAGCCGTTGTGTGTGAAAATTACAACCCTTTTTGGCATGTATTAGTGACAACAAAATATATATTACTAGCAGTTCAGCGGTGCAGTTATATGTTCCAAAGTCCCTTTCGGTGTGTATTAGTGGCAAAAAATATATATATTATTTGCCCTTCAGTGGTGTAGTTATATATTTTAAAGCCTTTTGTGGCGTGTATAAGTGAAAACAAATAAGGGCCTATTTGCTGTTCAGCGGTGCAGTTATATGTTCTAAAGCCCTTTTTGGCATGTATTAGTGGTAAAAAATATATATTATTTGCCGTACAGCGGTGTAGTTATATGTTCTAAAGCCTTTTTGTAACGGGGTGCCGAAGGCGCACTCGGTCTCCCATCAGCCGCAAAACCTGCTGCTTAGCTTCAGGAGCGGGGATCTGTGTTTGACCTCGTTCCCAGGGCAGCTTTGCTAGCTGGGAGGCTCCCTGCTCCTAGGTCTGACTTGAGCGCCGAGCTTATCACTCTGTGCTCGACTGCTTGGTCTGTCGGTCATGTGATGCTGGCCACGTCACATGACCCTCACTCCCCACTATAAATACAGGCATCCTGCTGGCCACAGGTTGCCTGTTAATTTAGGTTCCTGGCAGTTGTTGGATACCTGTGTACTTACCTGATCCTGTTCCCTGACGATCCTTTGCCTGCTCCTCCTGTACTGCGCATCCTTCCTGGTATATTGACCTCGGCTTCCACCTGACTATTCTTTGCGGACTCCTTTGGTACTTCTCGACTCTCCTGGTATTTATGACCCCAGCTTCTTCTAACCTTTCTTTGCTTATCCCCCTGTACTACGTTGACCTCTTGGTTTTGACCCGGTCCGTTCACTATCCGTTATTTGTCTTGTCTGTCCTTCCCACACGTATCCTAAGTTAGGGACTGCCGTCCAGTTGTGCCCTGTCATCAGGACTCGTGAGGCAAGTAGGCAGGGCCAGGGGTGAGGGTGGAGCGCAGTGGTCACTATCCTCCCCCCTGTGTGTGTGTACGTGACCGTTACACTTTTGTGGAGTGGAAGAAAGGGCCTATTTGCCGTTCAGCAGAGCAGTTATATGTTCTAAAGCCATTTTTGGCATGTATTAATGGAATAAAAAAGGGCTTATTAGCCGTTGTCTGAAGAAGTGAGAAAAATACAGACTTTTTTGGCAGTGTTTTAATTTCCTTTTTTTATTTTATCTAACGGTATGTCAGACAGAGAAGTGCCAGACCCTGCACAGGGGAGTGGTAGAGGCCTCAATGTTTCTGGCAAAGGCACAGGTTGCAGCAGAGTAAGGGGACATAGCAGCAGGAGTCGCAGCGAGAGGCCTGAGCTCCCGGTGTCATCTAGCGGTCGTGTCTTGACCAGCAACCCAGCGGTTGATGCGGACATCCACTTCGTCCCAAGTGACATCAGAAACCCCCAGCCAAGAGTCGGTGGGTTCATCAGACACAACCCTTAGTTGGCATGGCCCGGGAGCAGGCCCTGTGCCCTCACCTGTCCTCAAACTGCCTCTGTCCTTTTTGGTTCACTCAGCCATATTATATGCTGTGTATTATATGCTGTGGGCTCAACTCTACTATACAGCGAGGACGAGCTACTAGAGGACAGTCAGCAGCTACTGGTCAGCTTAGATGTGGAGGAGACATCCGCCGCTTCCTCCGGTAGGCGGGCAAGTAGTGATAGTGTTGCGAGTGGTCAGGCTCCTGATCCAGAGACTGTTAAGGAGGAGTGACGTGCAGGCAGTAGTCAATGATGATGTAGCTGATCGCACTTGGGAGTCAGGATGAATTAGGGGCTTCATCGTCATCGGGAGAAGAGGGAGGCAACTTGCCCGCGAGGCAGTGGCAGAGCCAGCAAGTCGCTAGAGTGGCCGGGAGTCAGCAGGGTGGCAGCAGTGGGAGGTCGGGAGCCAAACATTCCCGGGGTAGACCACCCGTTTTGCAGGAGCCTACCTTCCCTGAAAGTAGTGGTGCAGGGGTTCATGGAAGCAGCAGTGGTAGAAGTCAGTCAGTGCGGAGTGTTGGGGGTAAAATCACCTACTCGGTGGTGTGGCAGTTTTTTGTTAAGCCGACAGAGGAGGTGAGCATGGCCATTTGTAGACTCTGTGGGCAGAAGGTGAAGCGTGGCCAGGGTGCCAATGTTGGTACCACAGCCTTGTGTCAACATATGCAGTGTCACCATAAATTGTCCTGGGAGAACCGTGGCTCTGATGTGGTGGTCCAGCCCGCTAAAGCAATCGGTGTATCACCCAGCAGCATGCACTCAATTTCAGTCAGTCAAGGCTCCACCACCTCAGCCGAAGGTAGCTGTCTGTCCTTCCCATCATCTACCGGTCCTGATGCTTCTGCTCCTCCTCCTACTCCTCGTCAGTCATTCCGTCAGCAATCTATCACTGAAGCGATTGCCAAGAGACAACAGTAAGCATGCACTCATCCAACGACGCAGAAGCTGAATGTGCTCCTGGCCAATTTGTTGGTGCTGCAGTCCATCCCTTTACAAGTTGTGGACTCTGCACCTTTCAAAGAGCTGATGACTTGTGCCGAGACAAGGTGGAGAGTCCCAAGCCATCATTTCTTTGCCAAAATGGCAGTACCAGCCCTGAACACGTATGTAGAACAGAAGGTGGGCCAGTCCTTGAGCCTGTCTGTGTTTGCCAAATTGCACGGTAGCACCAACGCATGGAGCTGTAACTATGGTCAGGGACAATACATGTCCTTTACGGCCCACTGGGTGCATGTGGTTTGTGCATAGCCACACCAGCAACTTCCGCCTCCACGTTCTCACGCAGTTGGTCCTGTGACAATGTCAGCCTCTGCCTCCTCAGCCTCCACTGTGTCCTCAGCCTCCACTGCAGGGACAATTCACAGTGCCCCTCCAGAATACCACATGTGCAGGGCATGGCAGTGTCACACTGTTCTGCACCTGGTTTGCCTGGGCAAATGGAGTCACACAGGGGAGGAACTGCTCCGTGTCCTTTATCAAGAAATTGAATCCTGGCTTTTTCCGCGACAACTCAAAATCGGAACCATGGTGACCGACAGCAGGAAGAACATGGTGTCGGCGCTGCATCAAGGAGGGCTGAGCCATGTGCCCTGCACGGCACATGTATTTAATCTGGTTGTCAAGCAGTTCCTGAAGTCTTCCACATATCTGCAAGACATCCTGAAAATGACCAGGAAACTTTGCATGCACTTCAGCCACTCGTATGCCGCAAAGCAGAACGGCATTCCCCAACATAGACTGATATGCGACGTTTCCACCCATTACAATTTCACCCTCCATATGTTGGACCGACTATACGAACAAAGGCCATAAACAATTTCTCGATGATCCAAGCGGACAGGAGTACTACCCTGTGTAACTTCGATGTCAGCCAGTGGCAGCTAATGTGTGACACCAGCTGTTTGCTCAGACCCTTTGAAGAGGCCACGTTATTTGTCAGTCGCCAGGACTACGGGATGAACAACGTCATTCCACTGCTTCATGTCCTGGAACAGATGCTCATAAATCTGGCTGATCAGGGGAATGGAGATGTGGCGCCTATATCTCATGGCTGCTTAATCCAATAGGCTAAGGCTATCTAATTCCTGTTTAAGGTCATTTGCTTTAATTTTAAACATAACATTTATTTACATTTAGATCTATTAGACATGGCGCCTAGATCTTGCGGCCACATGAGCCCTGTGGGCGCTGAACTGGAGGAGGACATTGGAGCACAAGCAATGTGCAATGAAATGGGTGGTTTTTCTACACAGGTGACAGGAGAGGAGGAACAGTAGCAGCCAGAGGAGCTACAAAGTGATGAGGAAGATGAGGCAGAGGACCCAGACACACCGTGGCAGTATGCAGTGGAGATGGAGGCAGGGAATCCCTCCGAGTCACTTGCACAAATGGCTTGATGCATGCTCACTTGCTTGCATAGTGACAGCTGAATTGTCAGCATTCGGCAGAGGGATAACTTCTGGCTTTCTACCTTGTTGGACCCTTGCTACTGGTCCAAAATGGGGGGCCTTTTTTTACACCCACTGATAAGGGAGTAAGAACTGAACTACTATAGAGACATCCTAAGTAGTCAGTTTGCCCCTGCCTATCTTCTCCATCATCCATCCTCTTGCAGGTCTGACCGGGGGCCCTCTGCACTCACGTGGCAGGGTGGGGGGTAGGAGCAGTTCAATCTGCATCAGCAGCAACTTGAGTCTAAAGTCGCTAATGAGCAGCTTTCTTCAACCGCCTAGTGAACAAACTACTCACCACCAGCAGCAGCAGCTAGACCTGGAGCAGGACCTGAACCAGCAGGTGGTGGCATACTTGGACAGTACACTGCCACGCAACATTAAAGATCCGCTGGACGACTGGGCAGCCAAACTTGATTTATGGGCGCAACTGGCAGAGTTTACCCCGGAAAAGCTGTCCTGCCCGGCCAGTAGTGCGGCATCAGAGCGGGTGTTTAGTGCTGCGGGGGCCATAGTTACCCCAAGAAGAACTCGCCTGTCCACCCAAAATGTGGAGAGACTGACATTTGTCAAGATAAATCAGGCATGTATCAGCCAGTATTTCCACCCACCAGTGCCTGATGCATCGGACTAGATCATCCATGGTGCCACAACAATACTTTGACAAAAGAGATTGTTTTCTTCTGGCTACCTGCCTCATCTACTATTCAGATTCTGCCACCAGCCTGATGCCACACATCTGATGCCAAGTGTTCCTTCCTTCACCCACCATCTTCAGCTGGTACTGGTATTACCACCCACTTCCCCACTCTGTCACCGGGTCAATCTGTGGTCTCCTGATGTTGCTGCCACCTGCACACTATGTCACCTTGTCACTCTGTGGTCTCCTGATGCTGCCGCTAACTCCACACTATATCACCTTGCCACTCTGTGGTCTCCTCTTGCTGATACTGCTGACACCTCCACACTGTCATTGTGCCACCCTGTGGCCTCCTCCTGATTCTGCTGCTGCTGTCACCTCACACTATTTCACCTTGCCACTCTGTGGTCTCCTAATGCTACTGCCACCTCCACACTGTCATTGTGCCACACTGTGGGCTCCTCCTGATGCTTCTGCCACCACCTCCACTCTGTAATTGTGCCACTCTGTGGCCTACTAATGCTGCCGCTACCTCCACACTGTCATTGTGCCACTCTGTGGCCTCCTCCTGATGCTCCTGCTGCAACCTCCACTCTCTGTCATTGTGCTACTCTGTTGTTTCCTGATGCTGCCGCCACCTCCACACTGTCATTGTGCCACTCTGTGGCCTCCTCCTGATGCTGCTGCTTCCGCCACCTCCACACTGTCATTGTGCCACTCTGTGGCTTCCTTCCGATGCTGCTGCCACCACCTCCACTCTGTCATTGTGCCGCTCTGTGGCCTCCTGATGCTGCCGCCACCTCCACACTGTCATTGTGCCACTCTGTGGCCTCCTCCTGATGCTACTGCCACACCAGACTCTGTCATTGGGCTACTCTGTGGTCTCCTCATGCTGCTTCCATCTCACTACTATGTCATAGGGCCACTCTGTGGACTTCTCATGTTGTTCCCACCCTCCCCACTTCATGACCTGGCCACAATTTTGCCTTTCAGCCTTGCTGATATCATCATTTATTTGACCCTTCTTCTGATCTGTGAGAAGGAAGGAAAAATTAGATGCACAATGGATCGTGTCTATGTAACAGCTGTACATCCTGCATGACCTGATCCCTGTTTTGCATCAGAATTGGCGTATGATTTGGTAGCCAAAAGCAGGAGTGAGTGGGTACAAAATACAGAAGACATGCAAATATTCCATTCACGTGTCATCTCTGTTTTGGATCCACTCCTGTTTTTTTGGGCTTACTGATGGATTACTGACCAAATGCTGACTGAGTGAAGGTGGATGCTCCACAGACAGGATCCGTTTTTTGGGGGTTTGACTGATTAGAGGAAGGGCAAAATAATTAGTGACGTTAACACAAACTTACTGCTGACACCCTCTCCACTCTGTTGGGGGGGGGGGGGGGGGACTCTACTTGTATAATTGTTTAATAGAACAGGTTCTGTAGACATCTATGTTGAATCAGCTGGCGATGGTGTAAAAGGAGTGCGCTTCTTCTTGGCACTAACATCGACCTGTAAGGTTAAGTTTATACTTGAGTAATTAGGTCAGTTTTAGCCCCCGTAACTGCCCAAATAAGTGAAGTGTGCAGTGATTCTAAGAGCAACGCATGTCATCTGTGTGTCATACTGACTCACAGTATTGTTTCACTACCACAGCAGACCCCTATGCGTGTTACTGCAAGGCACAGTGTTCTATATGACTATAAAGGCTCTTTACAGCCAGGAAATAGCCTTTTTTTTTAACGCAATTCAAATAAATTTGGATTGAACCTAATTTTTTAAAATAATTTGGCAAACTCATCTCTAGTCCTTTTCTGATGACACATTCCCTTTTAATTTAAACTTTTTTTTGCTGAACTCTGCAGGATGCAAAAGTTTAGGATACTATGATTTTACATCCTTTTTCCCCCAAAGTATATGTTAAATGTGGAACAAAAACCCGATGTAAACACAGGCTAAACCAGATATGTCTATTATAGAAAGAAATATATGCAAGCTGATTCCCTATAATTTTTAATAAGGCTTATAGGGTCAGGGAACACCTTTTACTGCAGGCAAAATGTAATATTATCAACTCTTTTTTTATGCAATATATGAAACATAATTAAAATATGATATCTTACTGTACCTGTTAGCATGCACTCATTTGTAATACATCCCCCAGATATCAATAAAGCATCACAAGGAAGGTAAAACTTTTTCTCAGATATAATTAGCACATCTCCAGGTACCAGGTATTTGGATTCAACCTCTTTAACCACTGGAAAGAAGAACTGAATTAATACAGTATAAATGTCTATAAAGGTCCCAGAATATTAAGATATATTTTATATAGTTGCATGATGAAAACATTTTTGCCATCATAGTTTTTCTATTAGTCTCAATCTTCCAGGAAACCTACTGAAGTTAGGGCTCTTTCACATCTGCGTTATAGTCTTCCGGCATAGAGTTCCGTCGTCGGGGCTCTATGCCGGAAGAATACTGATCAGGATTTTCCTAATGCATTCTGAATGGACAGTCCGTCCTTCAGGATGTCTTCCGTTCCGGAACGGAGCGTTTTTTGGCCGCAGCAAATAGCGCAGCATGCTGCGCTTTTTGCTCTGGCCAAAAATCCGGAACACTTGCCGCAAGCCCGGATCCGGAATGAATGCCCATTGAAAGGCATTGATCCGGATCCGGCCTTAAGCTAAACGTAGTTTCGGCGCATTGCCGGATGCGACGTTTAGCTTTTTCTCAATGGTTACCATGGCTGCCGGGACGCTAAAGTCCTGGCAGCCATGGTAAAGTGTAGTGGGGAGCGGGGGAGCAGTATACTTACCGTCCGTGCGGCTCCCGGGGCGCTCCAGAGTGACGTCAGGGCGCCCCAAGCGCATGGATGACGTGATCGCATGGACACGTCATCCATGCGCATGGGGCGCTCTGACGTCATTCTGGAGCGCCCCGGGAGCCGCACGGATGGTAAGTATGCTGCTCCCCCGCTCCCCACTACTACTATGGCAACCAGGACTTTAATAGCGTTCTGGGTGCCATAGTAACACTGAAAGCATTTTGAAGACGGATTCGTCTTCAAATGCTTTCAGTACACTTGCGTTTTTCCGGATCCGGCGTGTAATTCCGGCAAGTGGAGTACATGCCGGATCCGGACAACGCAAGTGTGAAAGAGGCCATATTTCAAAAAGTAGTTTGTGAGATAACGTTTCTACTAAGATTTCACAAACCATTTTAACTGGACACATGATGATGAATTAATTATGTAAGCACACTAGCATGTTTCTTCCCCTGTGCCACTTCCTCCTTGCTTGATTCTTCCAGCATGTATACCTTCACATGGAGCTCGGTGGCCTGCTTCAGCCTCTGCTATTGTGGCATGTGTCATGACTGCTTTCTCCGCTCACTGCAGTGGGATGCAGTTTTGTTTTGCTGCTCATTGCCTGTGCACCTATGTTATTTATTGGGCTGGTGTGGCTTGTTCCAGGTTAACATGGCCTGGTGTAGTAGGGTGTCCCTGCTTGGCCCTGCTTTATTTGTTTGGCAGAGAGTGAGCGATAATGTAAGGCAGCCCCTATTGAACCCCTTCTGTGTATGATCCTGCAGGTGCCTTAGAGAAAAGGGGAAATAGAACAGAAGAAAAAACAGGGGAAAAAAAGAGGAGAGCGAAAGAGGAAGAAGCTCCGAAGCCCAGAAACTGATGCAAGTGTGTGGCAGGTTGTGAGCCTTTTGATGCACCATTAGGTGCTTTGAGGTTATGGATCATCATGTTTTATTCTGACCTTCTCTGTGTTTGGCTTTGAAACTTGATATATTTCTGCAATCACCCTATCTTGTGTGCTGCTTTCATTACCCGCAGTTGCTGGCATTCTTGGTCTATATGCATGCAATTTAAGCTATCTGTTAGCTATATTTCTGTGATACTACTTATTTTAAGTAACTATTATAAGAAGGAATATACTGTATATCAAATTATAGAGCAAGTTGGAGACTGGTGTCAATAGATGTAGAAAAGTCTAAAGGAGTTATTTCTAAGTCCATTTCATCTCCAGTACCTAGAACTCCCATTCAAGATAATATGATTTGTAGGAGGGACTCTACCACTAAGATAATAATTGAGGAGCATAATAATTCAAATCTTGAAGTAAAGGGTACAAATAATATAGAAAGCAATTGAGAATATACTATGATAAAGAAAATACTGTATATGATATGGTTTCTAAAATTAATCTCGCTATTACTGGGACGTAACTTTATAGCTTATAGCTAGAGTTGAGCGAACACCTGGATGTTCGGGTTCGAGAAGTTCGGCCGAACATCCCGGAAATGTTCGGGTTCGGGATCCGAACCCGATCCGAACTTCGTCCCGAACCCGAACCCCATTGAAGTCAATGGGGACCCGAACTTTTCGGCACTAAAAAGGCTGTAAAACAGCCCAGGAAAGAGCTAGAGGGCTGCAAAAGGCAGCAACATGTAGGTAAATCCCCTGCAAACAAATGTGGATAGGGAAATGAATTAAAATAAAAATTAAATAAATAAAAATTAACCAAAATCAATTGGAGAGAGGTTCCATAGCAGAGAATCTGGCTTCCCGTCACCCACCACTGGAACAGTCCATTCTCAGATATTTAGGCCCCGGCACCCAGGCAGAGGAGAGAGGTCCCGTAACAGAGAATCTGTCTTCATGTCAGCAGAGAATTAGTCTGCATGTCATAGCAGAGAATGAGGCTTCACGTCAGCCACCACTGCAACAGTCCATTGGCATATATTTAGGCCCAGCACACACACAGGCAGAGGAGAGAGGTCCCGTAACAGAGAATCTGGCTTCATGTCAGCAGAGAATCAGTCTTCATATCATAGCAGAGAATCAGGCTTCACGTCACCCACCACTGTAAGAGTCAATTTTCATAAATTTAGGCCCAGAACCCAGGCAGAGGAGAAAGGTCCCGTAACAGACAATCTGGCTTCATGTCAGCAGAGAATCAGTCTTCATATCATAGCAGAGAATCAGGCTTCACGTCACCCACCACTGTAAGAGTCAATTTTCATAAATTTAGGCCCAGAACCCAGGCAGAGGAGAAAGGTCCCGTAACAGACAATCTGGCTTCATGTCAGCAGAGAATCAGTCTTCATATCATAGCAGAGAATCAGGCTTCACGTCACCCACCACTGTAAGAGTCAATTTTCATAAATTTAGGCCCAGAACCCAGGCAGAGGAGAAAGGTCCCGTAACAGACAATCTGGCTTCATGTCAGCAGAGAATCAGTCTTCATATCATAGCAGAGAATCAGGCTTCACGTCACCCACCACTGTAAGAGTCAATTTTCATAAATTTAGGCCCAGAACCCAGGCAGAGGAGAAAGGTCCCGTAACAGACAATCTGGCTTCATGTCAGCAGAGAATCAGTCTTCATATCATAGCAGAGAATCAGGCTTCACGTCACCCACCACTGTAAGAGTCAATTTTCATAAATTTAGGCCCAGAACCCAGGCAGAGGAGAAAGGTCCCGTAACAGACAATCTGGCTTCATGTCAGCAGAGAATCAGTCTTCATATCATAGCAGAGAATCAGGCTTCACGTCACCCACCACTGTAAGAGTCAATTTTCATAAATTTAGGCCCAGAACCCAGGCAGAGGAGAAAGGTCCCGTAACAGACAATCTGGCTTCATGTCAGCAGAGAATCAGTCTTCATATCATAGCAGAGAATCAGGCTTCACGTCACCCACCACTGTAAGAGTCAATTTTCATAAATTTAGGCCCAGAACCCAGGCAGAGGAGAAAGGTCCCGTAACAGACAATCTGGCTTCATGTCAGCAGAGAATCAGTCTTCATATCATAGCAGAGAATCAGGCTTCACGTCACCCACCACTGTAAGAGTCAATTTTCATAAATTTAGGCCCAGAACCCAGGCAGAGGAGAAAGGTCCCGTAACAGACAATCTGGCTTCATGTCAGCAGAGAATCAGTCTTCATATCATAGCAGAGAATCAGGCTTCACGTCACCCACCACTGTAAGAGTCAATTTTCATAAATTTAGGCCCAGAACCCAGGCAGAGGAGAAAGGTCCCGTAACAGACAATCTGGCTTCATGTCAGCAGAGAATCAGTCTTCATATCATAGCAGAGAATCAGGCTTCACGTCACCCACCACTGTAAGAGTCAATTTTCATAAATTTAGGCCCAGAACCCAGGCAGAGGAGAAAGGTCCCGTAACAGACAATCTGGCTTCATGTCAGCAGAGAATCAGTCTTCATATCATAGCAGAGAATCAGGCTTCACGTCACCCACCACTGTAAGAGTCAATTTTCATAAATTTAGGCCCAGAACCCAGGCAGAGGAGAAAGGTCCCGTAACAGACAATCTGGCTTCATGTCAGCAGAGAATCAGTCTTCATATCATAGCAGAGAATCAGGCTTCACGTCACCCACCACTGTAAGAGTCAATTTTCATAAATTTAGGCCCAGAACCCAGGCAGAGGAGAAAGGTCCCGTAACAGACAATCTGGCTTCATGTCAGCAGAGAATCAGTCTTCATATCATAGCAGAGAATCAGGCTTCACGTCACCCACCACTGTAAGAGTCAATTTTCATAAATTTAGGCCCAGAACCCAGGCAGAGGAGAAAGGTCCCGTAACAGACAATCTGGCTTCATGTCAGCAGAGAATCAGTCTTCATATCATAGCAGAGAATCAGGCTTCACGTCACCCACCACTGTAAGAGTCAATTTTCATAAATTTAGGCCCAGAACCCAGGTAGAGGAGAAAGGTCCCGTAACAGACAATCTGGCTTCATGACAGCAGAGAATCAGTCTGCATGTCATAGCAGAGAATCAGGCTTCACGTCAGCCACCACTGCAACAGTCCATTGTCATAAATTTAGGCCCAGCACCCAGGCAGAGGAGAGAGGTCCCGTAACAGAGGATCTGGCTTCATGTCAGCAGAGAATCAGTCTGCATGTCATAGCAGAGAATGAGGCTTCACGTCAGCCACCACTGCAACAGTCCATTGGCATATATTCAGGCCCAGCACCCAGGCAGAGGAGAGAGGTCCCGTAACAGAGGATCTGGCTTCATGTCAGCAGAGAATCAGTCTGCATGTCATAGCAGAGAATGAGGCTTCACGTCAGCCACCACTGCAACAGTCCATTGTCATAAATTTAGGCCCAGCACCCAGGCAGAGGAGAGAGGTCCCGTAAAAGAGGATCTGGCTTCATGTCAGCAGAGAATCAGTCTGCATGTCATAGCAGAGAATCAGGCTTCACGTCAGCCACCACTGCAACAGTCCATTGTCATAAATTTAGGCCCAGCACCCAGGCAGAGGAGAGAGGTCCCGTAACAGAGGATCTGGCTTCATGTCAGCAGAGAATCAGTCTGCATGTCATAGCAGAGAATCAGGCTTCACGTCAGCCACCACTGCAACAGTCCATTGTCATAAATTTAGGCCCAGCACCCAGGCAGAGGAGAGAGGTCCCGTAACAGACAATCTGGCTTCATGTCAGCAGAGAATTAGTCTGCATGTCATAGCAGAGAATCAGGCTTCATGTCAGCCACCACTGCAACAGTCCATTGGCATATATTTAGGCCTAGCACACAGGCAGAGGAGAGGTTCATTCAACTTTGGGTAGCATCGCAATATAATGGTAAAATGAAAATAAAAATAGGATTGAATGAGGAAGTGCCCTGGAGTCCAATAATATATGGTTATGGGGAGGTAGTTAATGTCTAATCTGGACAAGGGACGGACAGGTCCTGTGGGATCCATGCCTGGTTCATTTTTATGAACGTCAGCTTGTCCACATTGGCTGTAGACAGGCGGCTGCGTTTGTCTGTAATGACGCCCCCTGCCGTGCTGAATACACGTTCAGACAAAACGCTGGCTGCCGGGCAGGCCAGCACCTCCAAGGCATAAAAGGCTAGCTCTGGCCACGTGGACAATTTAGAGACCCAGAAGTTGAATGGGGCCGAACCATCAGTCAGTACGTGGAGGGGTGTGCACACGTACTGTTCCACCATGTTAGTGAAATGTTGCCTCCTGCTAACACGTTGCGTATCAGGTGGTGGTGCAGTTAGCTGTGGCGTGTTGACAAAAGTTTTCCACATCTCTGCCATGCTAACCCTGCCCTCAGAGGAGCTGGCCGTGACACAGCTGCCTTGGCGACCTCTTGCTCCTCCTCTGCCTTGGCCTTGGGCTTCCACTTGTTCCCCTGTGACATTTGGGAATGCTCTCAGTAGCGCGTCTACCAACGTGCGCTTGTACTCGCGCATCTTCCTATCACGCTCCAGTGCAGGAAGTAAGGTGGGCACATTGTCTTTGTAGCGTGGATCCAGCAGGGTGGCAACCCAGTAGTCCGCACAGGTTAAAATGTGGGCAACTCTGCTGTCGTTGCGCAGGCACTGCAGCATGTAGTCGCTCATGTGTGCCAGGCTGCCCAGGGGTAAGGACAAGCTGTCCTCTGTGGGAGGCGTATCGTCATCGTCCTGCCTTTCCCCCCAGCCACGCACCAGTGATGGACCCGAGCTGCGTTGGGTGCCACCCCGCTGTGACCATGCTTCATCCTCATCCTCCTCCACCTCCTCCTCATCCTCGTCCTCCTCGTCCTCCAGTAGTGGGCCCTGGCTGGCCACATTTGTACCTGGCCTCTGCTGTTGCAAAAAACCTCCCTCTGAGTCACTTCGAAGAGACTGGCCTGAAAGTGCTAAAAATGACCCCTCTTCCTCATCCTCCTCCTCCTCCTCCTGGGCCACCTCCTGTTCCATCATCGCCCTAAGTGTTTTCTCAAGGAGACATAGAAGTGGTATTGTAACGCTGATAACGGTGTCATCGCCACTGGCCATGTTGGTGGAGTACTCGAAACAGCGCAACAGGGCACACAGGTCTCGCATGGAGGCCCAGTCATTGGTGGTGAAGTGGTGCTGTTCTGTAGTGTGACTGACCCGTGCGTGCTGCAGCTGAAACTCCACTATGGCCTGCTGCTGCTCGCACAGTCTGTCCAGCATGTGCAAGGTGGAGTTCCACCTGGTGGGCACGTCGCATATGAGGCGGTGAGCGGGAAGGCCGAAGTTACGCTGTAGCGCAGACAGGCGAGCAGCGGCAGGATGTGAACGCCGGAAGCGCGAACAGACGGCCCGCACTTTATGCAGCAGCTCTGACATGTCGGGGTAGTTGTGAATGAACTTCTGCACCACCAAATTCAGCACATGCGCCAAGCAAGGGATGTGCGTCAAATTGGCTAGTCCCAGAGCTGCAACGAGATTTCGCCCATTATCACACACCACCAGGCCGGGCTTGAGGCTCACCGGCAGCAACCACTCGTCGGTCTGTTGTTCAATACCCCGCCACAACTCCTGTGCGGTGTGGGGCCTGTCCCCCAAACATATGAGTTTCAGAATGGCCTGCTGACGTTTACCCCGGGCTGTGCTGAAGTTGGTGGTGAAGGTGTGTGGCTGACTGGATGAGCAGGTGGAAGAAGAGGAGGAGGAAGCCGAGAAGGAGGAGGTGGCAACAGGAGGCAAAGAATGTTGCCCTGCGATCCTTGGCGGCGGCAGGACGTGCGCCAAACAGCTCTCCGCCTGGGGCCCAGCTGCCACTACATTTACCCAGTGTGCAGTTAGGGAGATATAGCGTCCCTGGCCGTGCTTACTGGTCCACGTATCTGTGGTTAGGTGGACCTTGCTACAGATGGCGTTGCGCAGTGCACACTTGATTTTATCGGATACTTGGTTGTGCAGGGAAGGCACGGCTCTCTTGGAGAAGTAGTGCCGGCTGGGAACAACATACTGTGGGACAGCAAGCGACATGAGCTGTTTGAAGCTGTCTGTGTCCACCAGCCTAAATGACAGCATTTCATAGGCCAGTAGTTTAGAAATGCTGGCATTCAGGGCCAGGGATCGAGGGTGGCTAGGTGGGAATTTACGCTTTCTATCAAATGTTTGTGAGATGGAGAGCTGAACGCTGGCGTGTGACATGGTTGAGACGCTTGGTGACGGAGGTGGTGGTGGTGGTGTTGGTGGTACATCCCCTGTTTGCTGGGCGGCAGGTGCCAACGTTCCTCCAGAGGCGGAGGAAGAGGCCGAGGCGGCAGCAGCAGAATAGGCCGAGGCGGCAGCAGCAGAAGAGGTAGCAGGGGGAGCCTGAGTGACTTCCTTGGTTTTAAGGTGTTTACTCCACTGCAGTTCATGCTTTGCATGCAGGTGCCTGGTCATGCAGGTTGTGCTCAGGTTCAGAACGTTAATGCCTCGCTTCAGGCTCTGATGGCACAGCGTGCAAACCACTCGGGTCTTGTCGTCAGCACATTGTTTGAAGAAGTGCCATGCCAGGGAACTCCTTGAAGCTGCCTTTGGGGTGCTCGGTCCCAGATGGCGGCGGTCAGTAGCAGGCGGAGTCTCTTGGCGGCGGGTGTTCTGCTTTTGCCCACTGCTCCCTCTTTTGCTACGCTGTTGGCTCGGTCTCACCACTGCCTCTTCCTCCGAACTGTGAAAGTCAGTGGCACGACCTTCATTCCATGTGGGGTCTAGGACCTCATCGTCCCCTGCATCGTCTTCCACCCAGTCTTGATCCCTGACCTCCTGTTCAGTCTGCACACTGCAGAAAGACGCAGCAGTTGGCACCTGTGTTTCGTCATCATCAGAGACATGCTGAGGTGGTATTCCCATGTCCTCATCATCAGGAAACATAAGTGGTTGTGCGTCAGTGCATTCTATGTCTTTCACCGCTGGGGAAGGGCTAGGTGGATGCCCTTGGGAAACCCTGCCAGCGGAGTCTTCAAACAGCATAAGAGACTGCTGCATAACTTGAGGCTGAGACAGTTTCCCTGGTATGCATGGGGGTGATGTGACAGACTGATGGGGTTGGTTTTCAGGCGCCATCTGTGCGCTTTCTGCAGAAGACTGGGTGGGAGATAATGTGAACGTGCTGGATCCACTGTCGGCCACCCAATTGACTAATGCCTGTACCTGCTCAGGCCTTACCATCCTTAGAACGGCATTGGGCCCCACCATATATCGCTGTAAATTCTGGCGGCTACTGGGACCTGAGGTAGTTGGTACACTAGGACGTGTGGATGTGGCAGAACGGCCACGTCCTCTCCCAGCACCAGAGGGTCCACTAACACCACCACGACCATGTCCACGTCCGCGTCCCTTACTAGATGTTTTTCTCATTGTTATGGTTCACCACAACAACAAATATATTATTTGCCCCAATGTATTGTATTCAAATTCAGCGGGATATAAATTTGAGGCCTAGTATTTAGGCGCTGGGTGACCGGTATGGATTTAGTGACAGAATTAGACTTGGAAATGCACAGAAGCGTGTGTGTGAAGTTATTCTGAATGACCCAATGTGCACCTTGAATATTATATACCCTTTTTGGGATAGATTTCAAATAGCTCTGATATAGCAGGAACCACTAAATTATGAAATTGCTAAATTGGGAATTGTACTTCAACCCAGAACAAAAAATGTGCTTTGACGGGCACTAAATAACTTTCCCAGCTACAACAGGACAGCGGTAACGAGAGATTTAGAGGGATTTAAATTTGAGGCCTAGTATTTAGGCGCTGGGTCACCGGTATGGATTTAGTGACAGAATTAGACTTGGAAATGCACAGAAGCGTGTGTGTGAAGTTATTCTGAATGACCCTATGTGCACCTTCAATATTATATACCCTTTTAGGGATAGATTTCAAATAGCTCTGATATAGCAGAAACCACTAAATTATGAAATTGCTAAATTGGGAATTGTACTTCAACCCAGAACAAAAAATGTGCTTTGACGGACACTAAATATCTTGCCCAGCAACAACAGTACAGCGGTGGGTAACGAGAGATTTAGAGGGATTTAAATTTGAGGCCTAGTATTTAGGCGCTGGGTCACCGGTATGGATTTAGTGACAGAATTAGACTTGGAAATGCACAGAAGCGTGTGTGTGAAGTTATTCTGAATGACCCAATGTGCACCTTCAATATTATATACCCTTTTAGGGATAGATTTCAAATAGCTCTGATATAGCAGAAACCACTAAATTATGAAATTGCTAAATTGGGAATTGTACTTCAACCCAGAACAAAAAATGTGCTTTGACGGACACTAAATATCTTGCCCAGCAACAACAGTACAGCGGTAACGAGAGATTTAGAGGGATTTAAATTTGAGGCCTAGTATTTAGGCGCTGGGTGACAGGTATGGGTTTAGTGACAGAATTAGACTTGGAAATGCACAGAAGCGTGTGTGTGAAGTTATTCTGAATGACCCAATGTGCACCTTCAATATTATATACCCTTTTAGGGATAGATTTCAAATAGCTCTGATATAGCAGAAACCACTAAATTATGAAATTGCTAAATTGGGAATTGTACTTCAACCCAGAACAAAAAATGTGCTTTGACGGACACTAAATATCTTGCCCAGCAACAACAGTACAGCGGTAACGAGAGATTTAGAGGGATTTAAATTTGAGGCCTAGTATTTAGGCGCTGGGTGACAGGTATGGGTTTAGTGACAGAATTAGACTTGGAAATACACAGTAGCGGGTGTGTGTGAAGTTATTCTGAATGACCCAATGTGCACCTTCAATATTATATACCCTTTTTGGGATAGATTTCAAATAGCTCTGATATAGCAGGAACCACTAAATTATGAAATTGCTAAATTGGGAATTGTACTTCAACCCAGAACAAAAAATGTGCTTTGACGGACACTAAATATCTTGCCCAGCAACAACAGTACAGCGGTAACGAGAGATTTAGCGGGATATAAATTTGAGGCCTAGTATTTAGGCGCTGGGTCACCGGTATGGATTTAGTGACAGAATTAGACTTGGAAATGCACAGAAGCGTGTGTGTGAAGTTATTCTGAATGACCCTATGTGCACCTTCAATATTATATACCCTTTTAGGGATAGATTTCAAATAGCTCTGATATAGCAGAAACCACTAAATTATGAAATTGCTAAATTGGGAATTGTACTTCAACCCAGAACAAAAAATGTGCTTTGACGGACACTAAATATCTTGCCCAGCAACAACAGTACAGCGGTGGGTAACGAGAGATTTAGAGGGATTTAAATTTGAGGCCTAGTATTTAGGCGCTGGGTCACCGGTATGGATTTAGTGACAGAATTAGACTTGGAAATGCACAGAAGCGTGTGTGTGAAGTTATTCTGAATGACCCTATGTGCACCTTCAATATTATATACCCTTTTAGGGATAGATTTCAAATAGCTCTGATATAGCAGAAACCACTAAATTATGAAATTGCTAAATTGGGAATTGTACTTCAACCCAGAACAAAAAATGTGCTTTGACGGACACTAAATATCTTGCCCAGCAACAACAGTACAGCGGTGGGTAACGAGAGATTTAGAGGGATTTAAATTTGAGGCCTAGTATTTAGGCGCTGGGTCACCGGTATGGATTTAGTGACAGAATTAGACTTGGAAATGCACAGAAGCGTGTGTGTGAAGTTATTCTGAATGACCCAATGTGCACCTTCAATATTATATACCCTTTTAGGGATAGATTTCAAATAGCTCTGATATAGCAGAAACCACTAAATTATGAAATTGCTAAATTGGGAATTGTACTTCAACCCAGAACAAAAAATGTGCTTTGACGGACACTAAATATCTTGCCCAGCAACAACAGTACAGCGGTAACGAGAGATTTAGAGGGATTTAAATTTGAGGCCTAGTATTTAGGCGCTGGGTGACAGGTATGGGTTTAGTGACAGAATTAGACTTGGAAATACACAGTAGCGGGTGTGTGTGAAGTTATTCTGAATGACCCAATGTGCACCTTCAATATTATATACCCTTTTAGGGATAGATTCCAAATAGCTCTGATATAGCAGGAACCACTAAATTATGAAATTGCTAAATTGGGAATTGTACTTCAACCCAGAACAAAAAATGTGCTTTGACGGACACTAAATATCTTGCCCAGCAACAACAGTACAGCGGTAACGAGAGATTTAGAGGGATTTAAATTTGAGGCCTAGTATTTAGGCGCTGGGTGACAGGTATGGGTTTAGTGACAGAATTAGACTTGGAAATACACAGTAGCGGGTGTGTGTGAAGTTATTCTGAATGACCCAATGTGCACCTTCAATATTATATACCCTTTTTGGGATAGATTTCAAATAGCTCTGATATAGCAGGAACCACTAAATTATGAAATTGCTAAATTGGGAATTGTATTTCAACCCAGAACAAGAAATGTGCTTGAACGGACACTAAATAACTCGCCCAGCTACAGCACTAGGGACAGATTTAGCTGGATATAAATTTGAGGCCTAGTATTTAGGCGCTGGGTGACCGGTATGGATTTAGTGACAGAATTAGACTGGGATATGGCCAAAAAATAAACAGACTATTGCTGGTTAAATGCACTTGGTGTGACAGCTTCACCCTGATGTAGGCTTTAGCCAAAAAACAACCACACCATTGAGGGTTAAATGCACTTGGTGACAGGCGCAGCTTGCCCCTGATTTTGTATATGGCCAAAAAATGAACAGACTATTGCTGGTTAAATGCACTTGGTGTGACAGCTTCACCCTGATGTAGGCTTTAGCCAAAAAACAACCACACCATTGAGGGTTAAATGCACTTGGTGACAGGCGCAGCTTGCCCCTGATTTTGTATATGGCCAAAAAATGAACAGACTATTGCTGGTTAAATGCACTTGGTGTCACAGCTTCACCCTGATGTAGGCTTTAGCCAAAAAACAACCACACCATTGAGGGTTAAATGCACTTGGTGACAGGCGCAGCTTGCCCCTGATTTTGTATATGGCCAAAAAATGAACAGACTATTGCTGGTTAAATGCACTTGGTGTGACAGCTTCACCCTGATGTAGGCTTTAGCCAAAAAACAACCACACCATTGAGGGTTAAATGCACTTGGTCGCAGCTTGTGCTGGCGCACCACAAGACACAAAATGGCCGCCGATCACCCCAGAAAAATGAGACTGACAAACGGTCTGTGCAGCCTAAAAACAGTGAGCAATTGAGGATCAGCAGCTCAATGATCCACAGCTGCAGATCGATCAGTTAATCAAGTCCTTTGGAGGAGTTAATCTGCCTAATCTCGCCCTACTGTCGCAGCCGCAACCTCTCCCTACGCTAATCAGAGCAGAGTGACGGGCGGCGCTATGTGACTCCAGCTTAAATAGAGGCTGGGTCACATGGTGCTCTGGCCAATCACAGCCATGCCAATAGTAGGCATGGCTGTGATGGCCTCTTGGGGCAAGTAGTATGACGCTTGTTGATTGGCTGCTTTGCAGCCTTTCAAAAAGCGCCAAGAAAGCGTCACAAAAGCGCCAAGAAAGCGACGAACACCGAACCCGAACCCGGACTTTTACGAAAATGTCCGGGTTCGGGTCCGTGTCACGGACACCCCAAAATTCGGTACGAACCCGAACTATACAGTTCGAGTTCGCTCATCCCTACTTATAGCTACAGGGTCATCGTAAGGATGGGGGGTCTGTTTAATTTCATGGAATTTTAGAGGCTTGGGTGAAATGCTATATTGTTTTAAATCGTATATCGTATATCTATCACCCTGACATACTTTGGATTTTAGAGACTCACTTTGCAAAAGACACGTTGGTCAAGTTTCATAAAAGATGCATGGCAGAGGAGTTCTACTCAACATACTCTTCATATTCAAGGGGAGTAAGTGTTTACATTCATAGAAAAATAAAGGTATGAGAATTTTGAGGATCTTATATGTGTGATTTAGATTCCCCTAATTTTACTCCCATTGTTACTTTTTTGCTTGATTGATTTTGATTAACCTCATGTCCCCGTCCTATAATGGGAGACTTTAATGCAGTATCCTGAGAGTCCTCGGTTCAAAAAATACATTAATTAATAATAAACAGAATTAGGATGGTTGGATATATAATCGGAAGGAATCCTACTATAAGACAATACTCATATTACTTAAAGGGATCTGGGATGATGTCAATAATTGATATGGCAATGGTTAATAAAGAAATGCTGTCAGAATAAAAAATGGTATCCTATGAAACTAGAGGCATGACTGACAAATCCCTGACAAAGACAGCATTAGATTCCCCCCAATACATAAGACTTTTCAAGCTATTTATTTAAGCAGGATCATAGACTGGCTTAGATGCCCCAGTCACAAGGATTGGGTTTACCTGGAGGAGGGCCTAACCAAAATACCCCAAAGAAACCTAATACTAGTGCAAACTCCTATAGCTGACATCTTTATTTGGGACAGTCACTATTGCTTCAATGAATGCTTCTCTATACTCTATGTTGATACTCTATATACAATCAAGAATTGAGTGGCGCCCCCTGGTGATATAAAAAACATTATTTTTTTCTTCTCTGTTGCTTCAATGAAGAGACAGTCAAATAAGAGATTCATGCTCCAAAGACTGATTTTTCCCAGCTGAATTTAGGTCTGGAAAAGTCCACCTCTCATTCAAGAAGTTAGACAACTGTCTGACCGAACTGCTAGACTGCGAGGGCACCTTTCTTTCTACTTCTAAAACATCAGATCTATTAAACATTCATTCTTTAGAGGATAAACAGTACAAATAGTTGTGCGAATATATTCACCCTCATCTAATTTTAAGTGGAGAGCAATGTCTTCTTTCCTGGTTCAAGCGGCTTTGTGTCCAAGCAAAACCCCTATCCAAGTTAATCTCTACCATAATCAAACATTCCCTACCGCTAAAGAATCCATCCATTACTTCATCACCCTCCCAAATTAAATCACTTTTATGCAATCACAAACATACTGTATCTCTAGATGCATTAAGATTCAAGAGAACTCTTACAAAATACTTTCAAGGTGGTATTTAAGTTGAGTCAAATGTGCAACACAGTGGATGCAAAACACTGGAGATGTGAGTGCATGAAGGACTATTTACTAAACATCTGGTGGCACTGCGAGACAATCAAACCTTACAGTATTGGCAACAGATCTTCAAGATCACCAATAAAGTCTGTAACACTTCCCTCCCACTTAAACCTGATTTTGCATTTATTCAAGCTTCTCCATACTTTTGGACAACCCTGTATATTTACAGATTGTAAGCCTGGATCTGCCTTTGGATTGGGAAGCCTTTGGAATAGGTGGGCAGTTTACACGTTAACTGCTTCTACTTGGATTGTCCGATTTAACTAATTCTATTATTGCAAGCTTTCCATTTTTATGGGTGTGAAGAGACCCGATCATTGATGTACATGTACTTTATGTGTCTTAATCATGAACTTTAGTGCTGTTCACATTGGACGCTCCCCACTAGTGGATGTTGGAGGTTGCCTGCTGGATAGGGTCACAGAATGTATGGCGTATAATGGGGAGGGTGACCAAAAATAAGATGTCACGGTTATGGGACAAAAATAATAGGTCATTGTCACTTATACACATATGTCTCATGGCTGACCCGGTGTCATGCCCTGCCATTTGGGTGTTCTGAGGAGATCTGTCAGAATTGCTGCACGTGACTCGATCTGATAGTTTGCTTTGTTGTGGGTTTAAGCAGAATCCCACCTCCTCCCAGGTGTTGTTCTTTAGGTAATTGGTGAGGCTATTTATTCCTATCTCTCCCTATAGCCTTTGCGGGCGATAATGTCACGGTAGGTAAGATAAGGGAAGGAAACAGTACAAGGCAAAGCAAACAAAAACAACTGACTAGGTCCTAAATGATAGGGAACAAAGGGGTCACTCCCTAGCAATCCCTAAAACACTTTCCCTAAGCTGCTATGCCCATGTGCATATCTGGATGGTAGATATGCACATGCCCACGTACCTAGGACTATAACATACTGAACCAAACCCTCAGCTGTAGGGATGAGGGAAAGAGATACCCAGCTCCTTCTACAACTGAAGGAGCTAGCGTCACTCTAGAGGCCTAGTCAAAACAGACACAGAAGGAAAAAGGGAAAAGGACTTATCTTGAGATGTGTTGGAGAGGACGATCCACCAAACCTCCAGAGCTCACACAAGGCAGAACTATAACCTGCCTTACCATCATATTTCCCTTGCTGCTTCTTTCCGATTTTTCGAATGTATTCTCGGAGAGTAGAGCTCAGGAGTTGCCCATTCACCAAGAATATAATTGTCCGGTCAATCTTATCCCCGGCGCAAAATGGCCAAAATCTCGGTTATATAATCTTTCTCAACCCAAAAGAATAGCTATGCGGTAGGGATGAGCGAACCCGAACTGTATAGTTCGGGTTCGTACCAAATTTTGGGGTGTCCGTGACACGGACCCGAACCCGGACATTTTCGTAAAAGTCCGGGTTCGGGTTTGGTGTTCGTCGCTTTCTTGGCGCTTTTTGAAAGGCTGCAAAGCAGCCAATCAACAAGCGTCATACTACTTGCCCCCAGAGGCCGTCACAGCCATGCCTACTATTGGCATGGCTGTGATTGGCCAGAGCATCATGTGACCCAGCCTCTATTTAAGCTGGAGTCACATAGCGCCGCCCGTCACTCTGCTCTTATTAGCGTAGGGAGAGGTTGCAGCTGCGACAGTAGGGCGAGATTAGGCTGATTGACTCCATCCAGTGATCGATCTGCAGCTGTGGATGATTGAACTGCTGCTATTGAATTTCTCACTGTTTTTAGGCTGCCCAGAGAGTTTTTCAGTCACTTTTTTCTGGGGTGATCGGCGGCCATTTTGTGTCTTGTGTTGCGCCAGCACAAGCTGCCACCAAGTGCATTTAACCCTCAATGGTGTGGTTGTTTTTTGGCTAAAGCTTACATCAGGGTCAAGCTGTCACACCAAGTGCATTTAACCAGCAATAGTCTGTTTATTTTTTGGCCATATACTACATCAGGGGCAAGCTGCGCCTGTCACCAAGTGCATTTAACCCTCAATTGTGTGGTTGTTTTTTGGCCAAATCCTACATCAGGGTGAAGCTGTCACACCAAGTGCATTTAACCAGCAATAGTCTGTTTATTTTTTGGCCATATACTACATCAGGGGCAAGCTGCGCCTGTCACCAAGTGCATTTAACCCTCAGTAGTGTGGTTGGTCAAGCTGTCACACCAAGTGCATTTAACCAGCAATAGTCTGTTTATTTTTTGGCCATATACTACATCAGGGGCAAGCTGCGCCTGTCACCAAGTGCATTTAACCCTCAGTAGTGTGGTTGGTCAAGCTGTCACACCAAGTGCATTTAACCAGCAATAGTCTGTTTATTTTTGGGCCATATACTACATCAGGGGCGAGCTGCGCCTGTCACCAAGTGCATTTAACCATCAGTAGTGTGGTTGGTCAAGCTGTCACACCAAGTGCATTTAACCATCAATAGTGTGGTTATTTTTTGGCCATATCCCAGTCTAATTCTGTCAGTAAACGTATAACTGTCACCCAGCGCCTAAATACTAGGCCTCAAGTTTATATCCAGCTAAATCTGTTGTTACTAGTGTGGCTGGTCAAGTTATTTAGTGTCCGTCAAAGCACAGTTTTTGTTCTGGGTTAAAATACAATTCCCAATTTAGCAATTTCCTAATTTTGTGGTTTCTGCTGTATCAGAGCAATTTTAAATCTATCCCTAAAAGGGTATATAATATTCAAGGTGCACATAGGGTCATTCTGAATAACTTCACACACACGCTACTGTGCATTTCCAAGTCTGATTCTGTCAGTAAATCTATACCTGTCACCCAGCGCCTAAATACTAGGCCTCAAATTTATATTCAGCTAAATCTGTCGTTACTGCTGTACTGTTGTGGCTGGGCAAGTTATTTAGTGTCCGTCAAAGCACATTTTTTGTTCTGGGTTGAAATACAATTCCCAATTTAGCAATTTCCTAATTTAGTGGTTTCTGCTGTATCAGAGCTATTTGAAATCTATCCCTAAAAGGGTATATAATATTCAAGGTGCACATAGGGTCATTCTGAATAACTTCACACACACGCTACTGTGCATTTCCAAGTCTAATTATGTCAGTAAATCTATACCTCTCACCCAGCACCTAAATACTAGGCCTCAAATTTATATCCAGCTAAATCTGTCGTTACTGCTGTACTGTTGTGGCTGGGCAAGTTATTTAGTGTCCGTCAAAGCACATTTTTTGTTCTGGGTTGAAATACAATTCCCAATTTAGCAATTTCCTTATTTAGTGGTTTCTGCTGTATCAGGCCTTCTTTAAATACATCCCTAAAAGGGTATATCAGAATCAAGGTGCTGATAGGGTCATTCTCAATAACTTCACACACACGCTACTGTGCATATCCCAGTCTAATTCTGTCCGTAAAACGAATACCTGTCACCCAGCGCCTAAATGCTAGGCCTCAAATTCATAGTTAGTTAAATCTGTGGTTACTGCTGTGCCTGTATTAGTGTAATACGGTACCTAAATAGATAGCCAGATAGTGTAAGGTGTCTGTAAAAAAAAGGCCTGAATTTGAATTCAATACATTGGGCCAAATAATATTTTTGTTGTTGTGGTGAACGATAACAATGAGGAAAACATCTAGTAAGGGACGCGGACGTGGACATGGTCGTGGTGGTGTTAGTGGACCCTCTGGTGCTGGGAGAGGACGTGGCCGTTCTGCCACATCCACACGTCCTAGTGTACCAACTACCTCAGGTCCCAGTAGCCGCCAGAATTTACAGCGATATATGGTGGGGCCCAATGCCGTTCTAAGGATGGTAAGGCCTGAGCAGGTACAGGCATTAGTAAATTGGGTAGCCGAGAGTGGATCCAGCACGTTTACATTATCTCCCACCCAGTCTTCTGCAGAAAGCGCACAGATGGCGCCTGAAAACCAACCCCATCAGTCTGTCACATCACCCCCATGCATATCAGGGAAACTGTCTGAGCCTCAAGTTATGCAGCAGTCTCTTATGCTGTTTGAAGACTCTGCTGGCAGGGTTTCCCAAGGGCATCCACCTAGCCCTTCCCCAGCGGTGGAAGACATAGAATGCACTGACGCACAACCTCTTATGTTTCCTGATGATGAGGACATGGGAATACCACATCAGCAAGTCTCTGATGATGACGAAACACAGGTTCCAACTGCTGCGTCTTTCTGCAGTGTGCAGACTGAACAGGAGTTCAGGGATCAAGACTGGGTGGAAGACGATGCAGGGGATGAAGAGGTCCTAGACCCCACATGGAATGAAGGTCGTGCCACTGACTTTCACAGTTCGGAGGAAGAGACAGTGGTGAGACCGAGCCAACAGTGTAGCAAAAGAGGGAGCAGTGGGCAAAAGCAGAACACCCGCCGCCAAGAGACTCCGCCTGCTACTGACCGCCGCCATCTGGGACTGAGCACCCCAAAGGCAGCTTCAAGGAGTTCCCTGGTATGGCACTTCTTCAAACAATGTGCTGACGACAAGACCCGAGTGGTTTGTACGCTGTGTCATCAGAGCCTGAAGCGAGGCATTAACGTTCTGAACCTTAGCACAACCTGCATGACCAGGCACCTGCATGCAAAGCATGAACTGCAGTGGAGTAAATACCTTAAAAACAAGGAAGTCACTCAGGCTCCCCCTGCTACCTCTTCTGCTGCTGCCGCCTCGGCCTCTTCTACTGCTGCCGCCTCGGCCTCTTCCTCCGCCTCTGGAGGAACGTTGGCACCTGCCGCCCAGCAAACAGGGGATATACCACCAACACCACCACCACCTCCGTCACCAAGCATCTCAACCATGTCACACGGCAGCGTTCAGCTCTCCATCTCACAAACATTTGAGAGAAAGCGTAAATTCCCACCTAGCCACCCTCGATCCCTGGTCCTGAATGCCAGCATTTCTAAACTACTGGCCTATGAAATGCTGTCATTTAGGCTGGTGGACACAGACAGCTTCAAACAGCTCATGTCGCTTGCTGTCCCACAGTATGTTGTTCCCAGCCGCCACTACTTCTCCAAGAGAGCCGTGCCTTCCCTGCACAACCAAGTATCCGATAAAATCAAGTGTGCACTGCGCAACGCCATCTGTAGCAAGGTCCACCTAACCACAGATACGTAGACCAGTAAGCACGGCCAGGGACGCTATATCTCCCTAACTGCACACTGGGTAAATGTAATGGCAGCTGGGCCCCAGGCGGAGAGCTGTTTGGCGCAAGTCCTTCCGCCACCAAGGATCGCAGGGCAACATTCTTTGCCTCCTGTTGCCACCTCCTTCTTCTCGGCTTCCTCCTCCTCTTCTTCCACCTGCTCATCCAGTCAGCCACACACCTTCACCACCAACTTCAGCACAGCCCGGGGTAAACGTCAGCATGCCATTCTGAAACTCATATGTTTTGCTGACAGGCCCCACACCGCACAGGAGTTGTGGCATGGTATAGAACAACAGACCGACGAGTGGTTGCTGCCGGTGAGCCTTAAGCCCAGCCTGGTGGTGTGCGATAATGGGCAAAATCTCGTTGCAGCTCTGGGACTAGCCGGTTTGACGCACATCCCTTGCCTGGCACATGTGCTGAATTTGGTGGTGCAGAAGTTCATTCACAACTACCCCGACATATCAGAGCTGCTGCATAAAGTGCGGGCCGTCTGTTCACGCTTCCGGCGTTCACATCCTGTCGCTGCTCGCCTGTCTGCACTACAGCGTAACTTCGGCCTTCCCGCTCACCGCCTTATATGTGACGTGCCCACCAGGTGGAACTCCACCTTGCACATGCTGGACAGACTGTGCGAGCAGCAGCAGGCCATAGTGGAGTTTCAGCTGCAGCACGCACGGGTCAGTCGCACTGCGGAACAGCACCACTTCACCACCAATGACTGGGCCTCCATGAGAGACCTGTGTGCCCTGTTGCGCTGTTTCGAGTACTCCACCAACATGGCCAGTGGCGATGACGCCGTTATCAGCGTTACAATACCACTTCTATGTCTCCTTGAGAAAACACTTAGGGCGATGATGGAAGAGGAGGTGGCCCAGGAGGAGGAGGAGGAGGAGGAAGAGGGGTCATTTTTAGCACTTTCAGGCCAGTCTCTTCGAAGTGACTCAGAGGGAGGTTTTTTGCAACAGCAGAGGCCAGGTACAAATGTGGCCAGCCAGGGCCCACTACTGGAGGACGAGGAGGACGAGGATGAGGAGGAGGTGGAGGAGGATGAGGATGAAGCATGGTCACAGCGGGGTGGCACCCAACGCAGCTCGGGCCCATCACTGGTGCGTGGCTGGGGGGAAAGGCAGGACGATGACGACAGCTTGTCCTTACCCCTGGGCAGCCTGGCACACATGAGCGACTACATGCTGCAGTGCCTGCGCAATGACAGCAGAGTTGCCCACATTTTAACGTGTGCGGACTACTGTGTTGCCACCCTGCTGGATCCACGCTACAAAGACAATGTGCCCACCTTACTTCCTGCACTGGAGCGTGATAGGAAGATGCGCGAGTACAAGCGCACGTTGGTAGACGCGCTACTGAGAGCATTCCCAAATGTCACAGGGGAACAAGTGGAAGCCCAAGTCCAAGGCAGAGGAGGAGCAAGAGGTCGCCAACGCAGCTGTGTCACGGCCAGCTCCTCTGAGGGCAGGGTTAGCATGGCAGAGATGTGGAAAAGTTTTGTCAACACGCCACAGCTAACTGCACCACCACCTGATACGCAACGTGTTATCAGGAGGCAACATTTCACTAACATGGTGGAACAGTACGTGTGCACACCCCTCCATGTACTGACTGATGGTTCGGCCCCATTCAACTTCTGGGTCTCTAAATTGTCCACGTGGCCAGAGCTAGCCTTTTATGCCTTGGAGGTGCTGGCCTGCCCGGCGGCCAGCGTTTTGTCTGAACGTGTATTCAGCACGGCAGGGGGCGTCATTACAGACAAACGCAGCCGCCTGTCTACAGCCAATGTGGACAAGCTGACGTTCATAAAAATGAACCAGGCATGGATCCCACAGGACCTGTCCATCCCTTGTGCAGATTAGACATTAACTACCTCCCCTTAACCATATATTATTGTACTCCAGGGCACTTCCTCATTCAATCCTATTTTTATTTTCATTTTACTATTATATTGCGAGGCTACCCAAAGTTGAATGAACCTCTCCTCTGTCTGGGTGCCGGGGCCTAAATATATGCCAATGGACTGTTCCAATGTTGGGTGACGTGAAGCCTGATTCTCTGCTATGACATGCAGACTAATTCTCTGCTGACATGAAGCCAGATTCTGTTACGGGACCTCTCTCCTTTGCCTGGGTGCCTGGGCTTAAATATATGCCAATGGACTGTTGCAGTGGTGGCTGACGTGAAGCCTGATTTTCTGCTATGACATGCAGACTGATTCTCTGCTGACATGAAGACAGATTCTCTGTTACGGGACCTCTCTCCTCTGCCTGTGTGCTGGGCCTAAATATATGACAATGGACTGTTGCAGAGGTGGCTGACGTGAAGCCTGACTCTGTGCTATGACATGCAGACTGATTCTCTGCTGACATGAAGCCAGATCCTCTGTTACGGGACCTCTCTCCTCTGCCTGGGTGCTGGGCCTAAATATATGCCAATGGACTGTTGCAGTGGTGGCTGACGTGAAGCCTGATTCTCTGCTATGACATGCAGACTGATTCTCTGCTGACATGAAGACAGATTCTCTGTTACGGGACCTCTCTCCTTTGCCTGGGTGCCGGGGCCTAAATATCTGAGAATGGACTGTTCCAGTGGTGGGTGACGTGAAGCCAGATTCTCTGCTATGGGACCTCTCCTCAATTGATATTGGTTATTTTTTATTTATTTTATTTTTATTTTTATTCATTTCCCTATCCACATTTATTTGCATGAGATTTACCTACATATTGCTGCCTTTTGCAGCCCTCTAGCCCTTTCCTGGGCTGTTTTACAGCCTTTTTAGTGCCGAAAAGTTCGGGTCCCCATTGACGGGAAGTTCGGCCGAACTTCTCGAACCCGAACATCCAGGTGTCCGCTCAACTCTACTATGCGGGAGTATATTGCTAAGAGTTTGGCAAAGGGACATATTAGACCATTTAAGTCTCCTATGGCCGCTGGCTTTTTTTTTCGGAAAGGACTGATCCCTTAGACCGTGACTAGATTTCTGGGAACTGAATCTCATCACTGTCCATGATTCTTATCCCCTTCCCTTGATTCCGGATCTATTTGATCAGATTGTTGGTGCCAAGGTGTTTTCTAAGTTGGATTTAAGAGGAGCTTATAATCTGATCAGAATCAGGGAAAGAGATAAATGAAAAACGGCCTTCAATACCCCCGAGGGTCACTTTGAGAACCTAGTCATGCCCTTTGGTTTAACTAATGCTCCAGCAGTCTTACAGCCCTTTATCAATGACATTTTTCATCATTTGGTGGGGAGGTTTGTTGTTATTTACCTCAATGACATGACATACAAATGTATTCACCTATATGAAGACTCATCAGGATCTAGAGAATCAGAAAGCCCTGATGCGGTTTTTAGGATTTACTAATTACTACTGAAAATTCATCCAACAATTCAAACCATTGACAGATATGACTAGGAAGGGCGCTAACTTCTCTGTCTGGTCGGATGAGGCATTACAGACTTTTTCTGCTATTATGAAATGTTTTGCTTCTGCTCCCATTCTGATGTAACCTGATGTGTCTCCACCCTTCATTGTGGAGGTTGACGCGTCAAAAGTAGGAGTCGGAGCAGTCTTGTCGCAGGTTCCCTCTCCTAGCAAATGACGCTCATGTGCTTTTTTCTCCAAGAAACTCTAGGCCGCCAAAAGAAATTATGATATTGGGAATAAGGAGTTGTTGGCCATCAAATTGGCCTTTGAAGAGTGGCGTCATTGGCTAAAAGGGGCTACTCATCCGATTACGGTATTTACTGACCATAAGAATCTGGCTTAGTTGCAATCTGCCAAGCGTTTAAATCCTAGGCTGGCTAGATAGTCATTGTTTTTTATCAGGTTTAATTTTGTTGTCACCTATCGCCCTGGGATTAGAAACGTCAAAGCGGATGCGTTGTCACGTAGCTTTCCTAGGGGGGAGATTGGGAGGATCGATTTTGGCTGATGGGGTGGTTGTTTCCGCTCTTTACCCCGAGCCGGAGGTTTTGGGGGCTCAAGAGGAGGCACCTGATTCTTGTCCTCCAGGCAAGTTGTTTTTTCCTTCTGAACTGCTATACAAAGTGTTCAAGGAACATCATGATACTTTCCTTGTGGGACATCCTGGAAGTAGATCCACTGTAGATCTTATTTCACTGAGATTCTGGTGGTCAGGGTTGCGTAAAGGTGTTGAGGGTTATGTAGTAGCTTGTGAGACCTCTGCATGTGCGAAGGTGTCTCACACTCGGCCATCAGGATCTCTTCTTCCTTTGTCCATCATATCTCATCCTTGGACGCATTTGTCCATGGACTCTGTTACTGATCTGCCGAGTTCCTCTAGGAAAACTGTGATTTTGGTGATAGTGGACCGCTTCAGCAAGATGGCTCACTTTGTACCATTATCAGGTTTGCCCAATGCGAAAACTCTCGCTCAGGTTTTTATTGATAACATTGTGAAATTACATGGCATTCCCTCTGATAGGGGGATGCAATTTGATTCCAGGTTTTGGAGGGCGTTTTGTTCTCATCTGGGTATTCAGTTGTCTTTCTTTTCGGCTTTTCATCCTCAGTCGAATGGTCAAACTGAGCGCACTAACCAAAACCTGGAGACCTATTTAAGGTGTTTTGTCACTGAGAATCAGGATGAGTGGTCCTCATTCTTGTCTTTAGCTGAGTTTGCTTTGAATAACCGTAGGCAGGAGTCAACTGATAAGTCACCATTTTTGGGCGCATATGGTTTTCACCCTCCGTTTGGTACTTTTTCTAGGACCAAATCTTCTGGGATACTGAAAGAGGAGCTATTCTCTTCCTTTTTGTCATCTATCTGGCGGAAGATTAAAGTTAATTTGAAAAAATGGGTGAAAGATATAAACGTATGGCTGACAAGAGACGTATGACTGGTCTGGACCTGGGTGTGGGTGATTTGGTGTGGTTGTCCACTAAAAACGTTAAGCTGAAGGTAACCTCTTTAAAATTGGGTCCAAGATTTATCTTAAATTCTCGGCCATTGTCAATCCGGTAGCGTTTCGCCTGGAACTTCCGCAGGCCTGGAAGATCCATAATGTGTTTCACAGGTCCTTGTTGAAGAAATATGTGGATCCTGTGGAACCATCTCCTTTGCCTCCTCCTCCTGTTTTGGTTGATGGTAATCTGGAGTTTCAGATCTCTAGAATTCTCAACTCACGTGTTCTTCGGGGGTTCCCTTCAGTACATGGTGCATTGGAGGGGATACGGTCCGTATAATGGGGGAGGGTGACCAAAAATAAGATGTCACGGTTATGGGACAAAAATAATGGGTCATTGTCACTTATACACATATGTCTTATGGCTGACCCGGTGTCATGCCCTGCCCTGTAAGTGTTTTGAGGAGATCTGTCAGAATTGCTGCATGTGACTCGATCTTAGTTTGTTTTGTTGTGGCAGAATCCCACCTCCGCCCATGGGTTGATCTTTAGGCAATTGGTGAGGCTATTTATTCCTCTCTCTCCCTACAGCCTTTGCAGATTATAGTTCTGCCTTGTGTGAGCTCTGGAAGTTTGGTGGATCATCTGCTCCAACACATCTGTCACCACCAGACGTTATTCAGAACCTCCTCCTTGAGGTTCCTTTTGTTTTGCTTTCATTTTCTCATTTCGTTAGCCTCTCTCAGCTGTCATGTAGTTGCACTGATTGCATCCCTTTAAATCCCTTCCCATACTGCATCACTTTGCGGTTTATACAACTTCCTGGAGTGTGTGCATGCTGGATGCTACTACTGAGTCTTCGGCAGATAAGTTTGTTCATTCATTTGTGTTTTCCTGTTTGCTGGATCCTAGGTGACCCTGACTCCCTCCGTATTAAGTGTAGGGAGCCGGTGGTCATGTCCCCTCACTATTATAGGGTGTTCAGGTGTCATACATTCGAGGAACGAGGATATGCAATCATCTACCATAGAGATTTTTGCATAGGCTGAGCAGTGAGGGAGAGAGCCAGGTCTGTTACAGGGCTTACCCTCTGGTTCCTTAGTTTTGGATCCAGTCAATCGGATCTTCATTTTGTGTCTTCTAGTTTCTGTACACCTTCCGTGACAACATCTCAAGATAAGTCCTTTTTCCCTTTTTCCTTCTGTGTCTGTTTTGACTAGGCCTCTAGGGTGACACTAACTCCTTTGGTTGTAGAAGGAGCTGGGTGTCTCTTTCCCTCTTACCTACAGCTGAGGCTTTGGTTCAGTGTGTTATAGTCCTAGGTACGTAGGCATGTGCATATCTACCATCCAGATATGCACATGGGCATAGCAGCTTAGGGAAAGTGTTTTAGGGATTGTTAGGAGGTGACCCCTTTGTTCCCTAGCATTTGAGGCCTAGTCAGTTGTTTTTGTTTGCTTTGCCTTGTTCTGTTTCCTTCCCTTATCTTACCTACCGTGACACCCGGAGGTTTTCTATTTCCTATGGGGTTTGAATGGTTATGCTGGCCATCACTCTTGGAAATTATTATTTCCTTCCGACATCAAGTGAGATCTCGGTTAAATATGATTGAATAGGTTGCCTGACAATGAGGACACTTGTATACAGCAAGGTGTATGATTTTCCTTGCAGCTTTCTATGTGACCAATGAGCTGGGAATGCACAACTGATGGCAGAGTCTGAAGCATGCACACCATGGAGGGCTGGACGCAGTAATACTGCTTGTAAAACCTCAGGCTTTCTGCTCCATGTTTTGTCCAAGTACATATATTAAATGAAAATAAAGTTGAAGTATATTTGGTTATGGAATATGGTGGTTTTATTATTGCTTGTGATATGTGGATTGTACAATGGACTCATTTACAAATGTAACATAGACATGAGTTAAATGAAAAAATAAACCCTACCTCCATTTTTTTGAAGCACAGAAACCACTATGTTGTTGTGGGATTCCACCATATTATGTAGTTTAACAGAATGCTAAAAAAAAAAGTGAAATAGAAAAACAAAGAAAATTAAGAACACACAGGGGGAGATTTATCAAAATGGTGTAAAGTAGAATTAGCTCAGTTGCCCATAGCAACCAATCAGCTTCACACCTTTAATTTTCCAAAGAAGCTGTGAAAAATGTGGAATCTGGCTGGTTGCAATGGGCAACTAAGCCAGTTCTTATTTACACTAGTTCGATAAATCTGTCCCTCTTTTTCTATAAAATATTTGTTTACCTTCTTTTCCTAGTAAATTTGGTTTAATTCTACAACAATTCAAAAATTGGTGTCATGCACCTTTCAAACCATGCCCTAGTATTCTTGACATTAACAAAACCATTTTATCTAAAAAAATAATAATATATATATATATATATATATATATATATATATATATAAACCCTGCAAACAGAGGTGTTCCTAGCCTTTCTGCTGCCTGAGGAGAAAACTGAAACGGTGCACAACCCCCCCAATGGCAATTTCTTAACCTAACCCCTTCCCTCTAGCCCTACTGTTAAAGACATACTTGGAAAACATTACATACAGAGCTACAAAACATACAGGGTAATACAGCGCCACATACTGGGCCCCCTGTGCTTCCGAATACTATACTGCAGAAACAGATAATTCTTCTGCTGCCCCCTCTTGCCCCTACCTGGTGCTCCCTGAGGCAATCGCCTAAACCTGGACTTATTGGTGCTGCACCCCTGCCTGCAAACTGGGTGATTAATGAAGGCCCAGTAAAACAGTTACAAACAAAGCTGAGAGCATTTTTCCAAACAATAATAATGAGACAATAATAATGTAGTAATGGTATAATTTGAAAGGCACACAAATCATTTATTAGCGGCCATCTGATTTCTTTGGTAACATACATGAGAAGGACAAATTAAAATATCAAAACTTGAGACATTACACAAGTTTCTGATACCAGATCATGTCTATCAATTAGATGTATTACAGCTTTAAAGGGGTTTTCTCACTTCAGCAAATGGCATTTATCATGTAGACAAATACAAGGCACTTAGTAATGTATTGTGATTGTCCATATTGCCTCCTTTACTGGCTTGATTAACTTTTCCATCACATTATACACTGCTGGTATACACGGTTATGACCACCCTACAATCCAGCATAGGTGGCCGTGCTTGCACACTGAGAAAAAGAGTAATCATATGTACACTCTCCCGATGTGCAAGCACCACCACCGCTGCTGAATTGCAGGGTGGTTGTAACCATGGAAACAAGAAGTGTATAATGCACTGGAAAAATGAATTAAGCCAGCAAAGGAGGCAATAGGGACAATTGCAGTACATTAGTAAGTGCCTTGTATTAACTTTGTTTAGTAATGTCATTTACTGAAGTGAGACCTTATAAACACCTTTATAAGTGAGAACATCTCTATACCCTTGGCGATAAGGTCCCAAAATTTATCACAAACTTAAAATAACTAAGAAATTAATTTAAAAAAATCCTCACCTTTCTCAATAAATAAATTGTTGCAAGAACAGTTAAAATAGTCAACAGTAATATGGCAATGGAATACTCAACATAACCCATTGCAAACCATATACATATCGAGTAAACTTCAAAACAGTAAAGTGGGTTTAAAATCTGTGAAAAAAAAATAGACAATCATAGTACACTCAGATTTCTATCTATAAAAACACCATTCTTCTGAAAAAAATACTGTAATAATGATTTAATCCATATAGTCCATAGAGGTTTGTATATGTGATCCAAAGTTATATGAGGCTAGAGAAAAGACCCTCTGTAGTACTCATAGAAGGGGCACATCATTTTTAATTCTGATATTTGTGATTTTCTATGTGACTGTTGAAATATAGGCTGATGTGTTTCCTAGCTAAGTATAGAAAGGTGTGAGTGAGTGAAGTTTTTCTGACATAAATGTGAACTATTTTCTACTTTTTCTATTCAGCTTTTTCTCAAAGAAATAGTAACTATGTTTGCCACCCCAATAAATGCAAATCTGTCGCTACTATATTTCTTTCAGAGGAGAGCTGCAAGAGCTCTCTTTAAATTGAGAACCTTAACCCCTTAATTAAATGTGCTGTACATAAATAGCAGATGTTGTCACTCTAAAAATGGCACCATAGCTAAGTGGGCACCATAGCTGCCAGATGCCTGCTGTTTCACACAGACACCCGGCACTAATTTCTGCAATAGGCGACAACACCATATGCAGACATTTAACCATCTGAACTAGGCTGTGGTCAAGTAAGCTATACATTTTTTGTAATAGCCTGGGTCTCTTTAAAGAAACCCAGCCTATTACAGCTATAGGCTTTACAGAGGCCTGCAGGTGTCAAGGTTCCAAAAGAACATATTGAATCTACCATACATTGCAATGAATTCATTGTAATGTAAGGCAAAAGTGTTCTGAAGATTGCACATTCAAGCCTCCTAGGTAATGAAATTAAAAAAAGGTTTTTACAAATATATATATATATATATATATATATATATATATATACAAAAAACGGAAGAGCACCTCTAGAGACAAACGCAGGTGCACGCTACCAAGCAACAATGTAATTACCCAAAACTAGACTAGAAATACAAAATCTTTTATTGGACATACACTTGTATAAAACATAGACATCCATATACATAAGCAGCATTAAATCACACAGGATGATCTCCACAGGTCTGTCACATTATATTACATATAGCTTTGCAATGAGAATTCCCAAGCTGTGAGGAAAGATAATCAATCACAACCCTCAGTCAATGTATATAAAGTGCATAGTGCATCAGCTAAAAAATGACATAGGGGAAATACATGCAGTAAAGGTAAATACAGACCAAACAGTCCTGGATCCCCAAGCAACAATGTGGAAAAACTAAAAAAAAGTAGCGGCACACTACTAAATGCACTAAGAATGGGTGAACAGGTGAATGTGTGAACAGGGTCAAATACATGACTCCAATACTTACTATTAAGCGGGGAAGATCAAAAATATGTCGGACCCATCTACCAGACGTCAAGGTGGCTTCTCATCAGATGGGACCTACTCTAAGGGCTGTTTTACACGAGCGGATGCCGTGCGTGGCATCCGCTCCGTGACTGACAGCCAAGACCCGATGCAGACTACAGAAGCACGGAGCATTAACATGATTGATAATGCTCCGTGCCTCTCTGTGACCTCTTTACTACGAAATCACAGTGACAACTTTATCTCACTGTGATTTTTATAGTAAAGAGATCATAGAGAGGCATGGAGCATTATCAATCATGTTAATGCTCCGTGCTTCTATAGTCCGCATCGGGTCTTGGCTGTCAGTCACGGAGCGGATGCCACGCACGGCATCCGCTCGTGTAAAACAGCCCTAACACAGAGTGTCCAGCTCCAGTGTTACTCTGATTAAAAGCACCATGGGGTGGGCGGGGAGTGCTAAGTTCCAAAGAGGATGCCTATTCCTCTATAATATACATATAACCAAAAAATGGAAAAGCTCCACTAGAGACAATAGCAGGTGCAAGCTACCAAGCAACAATGTAGAAAAACAAAAAAAGTAGCAGCACAGTACTAAATGCACTAAGAATGGGGGAACAGGTGAATGTGTGAACAGGGTCAAATACATGACTCCAATACTTACTATTAAGTATACAGGTACTTCTAAAAAAATTAGCATATTGTGATAAAGTTCATTATTTTCTGTAATGTACTGATAAACATTAGACTTTCATATATTTTAGATTCATTACACACCAACTGAAGTAGTTCAAGCCTTTTATTGTTTTAATATTGATGATTTTGGCATACAGCTCATGAAAACCCAAATTTCCTATCTAAAATAATTTGCATATTTCATCCGACCAATAAAAGAAAAGTCAACCTTCAAATAATTATGTTCAGTTATGCACTCAATACTTGGTCAGGAATCCTTTTGCAGAAATGACTGCTTCAATGCGGCGTGGCATGGAGGCAATCAGCCTGTGGCACTGCTGAGGTGTTATGGAGGCCCAGGATGCTTCGATAGCGGCCTTAAGCTCATCCAGAGTGTTGGGTCTTGCGTCTCTCAACTGTCTCTTCCCAATATCTCACAGATTCTCTATGGGGTTGAGGTCAGGAGAGTTGGCAGGCCAATTGAGCACAGTAATACCATGGTCAGTAAACCATTTACCAGTGGTTTTGGCACTGTGAGCAGGTGCCAGGTCGTGCTGAAAAATGAAATCTTCATCTCCATAAAGCTTTTCAGCAGATGGAAGCATGAAGTGCTCCAAAATCTCCTGATAGCTAGCTGCATTGACCCTGCCCTTGATAAAACACAGTGGACCAACACCAGCAGCTGACATGGCACCCCAGACCATCACTGACTGTGGGTACTTGACACTGGACTTCAGGCATTTTGGCATTTCCCTCTCCCCAGTCTTCCCCCAGACTCTGGCACCTTGATTTCCGAATGACATGCAAAATTTGCTTTCATCCGAAAAAAGTACTTTGGACCACTGAGCAACAGTCCAGTGCTGCTTCTCTATAGCCCAGGTGTCCGGCGCTTCTGCCGCTGTTTCTGGTTCAAAAGTGGCTTGACCTGGGTAATGCGGCACCTGTAGCCCATTTCCTGCACACGCCTGTACACGGTGGCTCTGGATGTTTCTACTCCAGACTCAGTCCACTGCTTCCGCAGGTCCCCCAAGGTCTGGAATCGGTCCTTCTCCACAATCTTCCTCAGGGTCTGGTCACCACTTCTCGTTGTGCAGCGTTTTCTGCCACACTTTTTCCTTCCCACAGACTTCCCACTGAGGTGCCTTGATGCAGCACTCTGGGAACAGCCTATTCATTCAGAAATTTCTTTCTGTGTCTTACCCTCTTGCTTGAGGGTGTCAATGATGGCCTTCTGGACAGCAGTCAGGTCGGCAGTCTTAACCATGATTGCAGTTTTGAGTAATGAACCAGGCTGGGAGTTTTTAAAAGCCTCAGGAATCTTTTGCAGGTGTTTAGAGTTAATTAGTTGATTCAGATGATTAGGTTAATAGCTCGTTTAGAGAACCTTTTCATGATATGCTAATTTTTTTTGATAGGAATTTTGGGTTTTCATGAGCTGTATGCCAAAATCATCAATATTAAAACAATAAAAGGCTTGAACTGCTTCAGTTGGTGTGTAATGAATCTAAAATATTTGAAAGTCTAATGTTTATCAGTACATTACAGAAAATAATGAACTTTATCACAATATGCAAATTGTTTGAGAAGGACCTGTATATACACGCACACCAGTAATTCAAATCACCCCCTTTCCCCATAATAAAAATAAAACAATAAAATAGGCATTTCCTAGTCCCAAAATGCCCCAACTATTAAAATATAAACATATTTGTCCTGTACAGTGAACACTAATGAAAAAAAAAAGAAAAATAATGAAAATAGCCGATTTGCAGTTTTGTCACTTCCCCTCCCCCCCAATTTTTTTTTATGGAAATCAAAATCATACACACTCCAAAATGGTCAATAAAAACTACAGATCACACTGCAAAAAATGAACCCTCACATAGCTTGGTAGATGGAAACTTACAAATATTATGGGGGTCAGAATATAGCAATACAAAGAGAAAAAAAAAAAAAAACTTTCTTTTTTTCAGTATTAAACCACAAGAAAAACTATATAAATTTGGGTTTGATGTAATCATACTGACCTGAAAAATTAAGGGAACAGATCAGTTTGACCGCATAGGGAAAGTTGTAAAAACTAGGGATGAGCGGACCCGTGGATGTTCGGGTTCGCCCGGTTCGGGATCCGAACTGAAATCGAACCCAAACCTGAACATGGGGACCTGAACTTTGGTGCACTAAAATGGCTGTAAAATAGTCGTAGTAAGGGCTAGAGGGCTGCAAAAGGAAGCAAAATGGGGGTAAGAGCAGGACAGTTGCCCTGCAAACAAATGTGGATAGGGAAATAACTTAGGGAAAATCCTTAAAATAACAGAATAGAACATAAATAAATAAAAATATCTTGAACTAGGAGGGGGAGGTCAAAGTGGAGTAGGATGTTGAGGAGGTAGTGGACGTGGCAGTGTAGGTGGAAGCGACGTTGGAGGAGGTAGCCAACACAGTTTTTTTTTTTTTTTTTGTTGTGTTATTTTTTTCCCCTTTATTTATTATTTTTTTTATAAATTTGGGAAGACCCCAAAACATTGGGAAATAGAAAAGAGAATGCAAAGAAAAAGTGCACTGGAGTATAACAATGGCTGGGTGCGGCTGGTATACTTGTCTACTCAGCACAAGGTACGGACAAGTTTGTGGGATCCATGCCTGGTTCATTTTACTAAACGTGAGCTTGTCTACATTGGCTATGGACAGGTGGCTGCGCTTGTCTATGATTATTCCCCGCGCAATGCTAAACACACGTTCGGACAATACACTTGCTGCAGGGCAGCACCTTCAAGACGTAAAACGCAAGCTCAGGCCATGTGCCCAATTTGTAGACCCAGCTGTATTGGTGACTTCTTCCATTTCCTCCTCTGCCTTCACCTTGTGCTTCCACTGAGCCCCCGCTGTCAGCTGTGAATGCCATTAGCAGCACGTCTACCAGCGTGCGTTTGTACTCGCGCATCTTCCGATCACGCTCCAATGACGGAATAAAAGACAGCACGTTATCCTTGTAGAGGGAATCCAGCAGGGTGGCAATCAGCACTGGTTAGAATGTGGGCAACTTGGCGGTCGTCGCGCAGCCACTGCAGAATTTAGTCCCTCATCTCTGCCAGGCTGCCCAGAGGCAACAACAAGCTGTCCTCTGTGGGAGGTGTATCATCTGTGTCCTCTGTATCCCCCCAGCCATGCTGCATTGATGCCCATAAGCTGATTTGGGTGCCACCCTGCTGTGAACATGATTCCTCCTCACATCATCCTCCTCATCCTGCAGAACTGTGCCCTGGCTGGACAGTTGTGTACATGGCCTCTGTTGTCCTCTGTTGGTACACAAACACACCCTTCGAGACACTTGTGAATGACTGGCCTGATAACCATAGAAATTAGCCCTCTTCCTTCTCCTCTTCCTCCTGTGCCACATCCTCTTCCATCATTGCCCAAAGTGTTTTTTCAAGGAGACATAGAAGTGGGATAGTAATGCGTCATCGGCACTGACCATGTTGGTGGAGTACTTGAAACAGCTCAACACGACACACACTTCCCACATGGAGGCCCACTCGTTGGTGGTGAAGTGGTGCTGTTCCGCAGAGCGACTCACTCGTACGTGCTGCAGCTGAAACTCCACTATCGCCTGCTGCTGCTTGTACAATCTCTTCAGCATGTGCAAGGTGGAGTTCCACCTTGTGGATATGTTGCATATTAGGTGGTCAGCGGGAAGGCCGAAGTTACACTGCAGCGCTGACAGGTGAGTAGCAGCAGGGTTAAAACGCTGAAAGCGCGCACCGATGGCCCGAACTTTCTGCAGCAGCTCTGACATATCGGGGTAATTTTTCAGGAACCTCTACACCACCAAATTCAGCACATGCGTCAAGCAAGGGATGTGCGGCAAACCGGCTAGCCTCAGAGCTGCTATGAGATTTTGCTCATTATCGCACACCACCAGGCCAGCTTGAGGCTCAGCGGTACCAACCACTCATTGGTCTGTTGTTCCATGCCCGTCCACAGCTCCTGCGCGGTGTGGGTTTTTTCCTCCAAACAGATGAATTCCGAAACAGCCTGCTGTCGTTTCCCCCTAGTTGTGTGGAAATTGCTGGTGAAAGTGTTACACTGAACGGATGAGGAGGCGGTAGAGGAGGAAGCGGAGTAGGAGGAGGAGGAGGCAACAGGAGGCAACAAGAAATGTCCTGCAATCCTCGGTGGCAGTAGGACATCCGCAAAACTGCTATCCGCCTCAGACCCCGCCGCCACTGCATTTACCCAGTGTGCAGTTAGAGGGATATAATGTCCGTGCCCATTCTTACTGGTCCACGTATCGATAGTTATGTGGACCTTGCCACAGATGGCGTTGCACAGTGCATACCTGATTTTGTCCGCCACTTGGTTGTTCAGGGCAGGGATGACTCGACTGGAAAAGTATTGGCGGCTGGGAATCACGTACTGTGAGACAGCTATCATCATAAGGTTTTTAAATGTCTCTGTCTCCACCAGACGGGATGACAGCATTTCAAAGGCCAGGAATTTTGAAATGCTGGCATTCAGGGCCAGGGATCGAGGGTGGGTAGAGGGTACTTCCTCTTTCTCTCCAGTGTTTGGGTGATAGACAGCTGAACGCTTCCATGGGACAGTGTGGACATGCTGGGTGACAGGTGCCACTGTCACTCCAGAGGGGGAGGAAGAGACCGAGACCGCAGCAGAAGAGGGAGCAAGAGGAGCCTGAGATCTTTTGTGTTTTTTCAGGTGTATACTCCACTGCAGCTAGTGCTTTGCATTTAGATGCCTGGTCATGCAGGTGGTGCTCAGGTTTAGAACATTTATGCCTCACTTCAGGCTCTGATTGCACAGCGTGCAAACCACTCGTGTCTTGTCATCAGCACATTGTCTGAAGAACTGCCACACCAGGGAACTCCTTGGAGCTGGCTTTGGTGTGCTCAGTCCCTGGATGCAGTGGGCCGTAGCAGACATACTTACTAGGGGAAGGGCACTCTGCTTTTGCACCCTGCTCCTTCTTTTGCTGTGCGGCTGGCGCTGTGTGACTACCTCCTCTTCCTCCGAACTACACACTTTACTCGGATGACCTTGATTCCATGTGGGGTCTAGGATCTCATCATCATCCACATCATGTTCCACCCACTCTTTATGCCTGCCCTCCTTACCGGTCTGCACACAGCAGAAAGCCGCAGCAGTTGGCACCTGTGTTTCGTCATCACCATCAGAGACATGCTGCAGTGGTCCTCCCAGGTCCACATCCTGAAACATAAGTGGTTGGGCATCAGTTCACTCAATCTCTTCCACTTCTGGGGCAGGGTTAGGTGGATGGGCCACGGAAACCCCGCCAGCAGTGTAATCAAAAAGCATAAGAGACTGCTTTATGACTTGGGGCTCAGGCTACTAGGCTGATTTGCAAGGGGAAAGACAGATGTTCATGGGCTGCAAGTGCCACCTCTGCGGTTTCAGCAGGGGACTGCGTGGGACAATGTGAAGGAACTGGAGGCACTGTCAGCCATTCAATCTAATACCACCTCTACTTGTTCTGGCCTCTCCATTTGTACACCGGTATTAGGGCCAAACAATGACGCTGAACGTCCTGATAAAGGTGTTTCATTTGGACTTGTAGCTGGAACAGATTAACCACGTTCTCTCCCTCCATAGTGCCCTCCATAATTTACAAGTATAAAATTCCACAGTAGATGCCCTCAGTGTACCCCATAATTTGTAAGTATAAAATACCCCTTCTTAGTGCCCCCGTAGATGACCCGATAGTACTTCTCTCCCCAACAGTACCCATCATAATGTGCCCCAGTATAAAATGCTACTGTACAGAGCCCCCCATATAAAATACCCCTTCTTTGTGGCGAATTGAATGGCGAACCTGAAAAACCTTCAGGTCATATTTGTAGCCACCAAATAATTACTAGAAGTGCACAAATAGTCCAACATGGACAGTGAAATACCAGATGTATTAATCGAATTTGCAATCTCGAATTAATTAATTAATCAAATTCTTTTTGTTTTGTTTTATTGAGTAAATCAATACAATACAGAAATGGAGCAGGGGAGAATTATCATAACTGCGCTACTCCTACATACGAGAGAACATGTTACAGGTCTATCACATATCAAATAGACATTAGTTATGATGAGTCCAAATCCAAAGGCTAATCATTAGAGAGCCGTCCATTAGAGAATATACTTTGAGGAAAGCACATTTGACTTCACAGCGTAAAATATTGTCACAAAATATCAAAAAGTTACCTTGATTCTTAGTGCTATGATTCATCCGAGACGGGCCATATCGGGTGCAACGATATCCTCTGAACAGTTTATCCATATTTAGCATAAGAAGGGGAAAGAAGGAAGCAGAGGGGTAAAATGGAAGGTATGAACTCAAGACTGTACCTCCAGAGGGATCGTTAGTAGCGCTAACCCTAGTCTAATAGCCTCTAAAAGAGATCCAAAGACTCCCGATTTTTAGGAACTTGTAAATGGGATCTCAGTTCCCATGAGGACAACTCCTCAAGTCGGTAAATTTGGTCAATCTTCTGATACCATTGATCCAAAGAGGGAACCTCAGAGGATAACCACAATAAAGGGATCAACAGTTTTGCAGCATTCATCAGATGTTTGAAAAGAAGTAATCTAGGGGGAGAGGGGTCACGAGGGTAAAGATTCAGGAGGGCAACTTCTGGAGACGGAGTGGTATCGGAATTGCAGATTCCATTAGAGATTTGAAAAATCTTTTCCCACCAATTTAGTAGAATCGGACATGACCACCATATGTGGATAAAAGCTCCTCTCTCTTTTGAACATCTCCAGCAAGTGTCTGATGCTGAGACTGAGTATAGACAAGTCTTGTCGGGGTTCTATACCATCTTGTGATGATTTTATAGTTATTCTCCTGAATCTTTACGCACCTTGAGGTTTTATGTGAAGAGTTACAAATGATGAAAATCTCTTCTGGGGAGAAATATTTATTTAGGTCTTTTTCCCATAGCTTTACGAAGGCAGGCGTTAGGGCAGTAGGAGGCATTCTCAACCTGTTGTACCATTGTGAGATCAGTTTATGTGGGTTAGAATCTCTGGATATAACATGTTCAAACCAAGTTATAGGACGGAGCAAGGTATGTAATTGGACATTTTGAGACATGTATGCTCGCAGGAAGTGAATCCCGTTAAAGTTAGAGAATGGGACTTTTAGGAGATCACATATTTCATTTATGGAAAGAAGAAGTTCCTCTTTATAAAGAGCTGTCAATTTCAGAGTAGACTGAAAAATCTCAGTGGGAAGGCTGCTCTGCAAAGCCTGGGGGGCTAAATGAAATACATCACCTATTTTGAGAGTAGGGGATGGGAGTGGGGAGCTTAAGGGTGATTTCTGCAAGGCGGTCCACGCATTTAGAGTGGCTTTCATAACCGGGGTAATATTGGGATGAGGGGGCAATGGAGACATACATCCCAGTAGAGCAGCTCTGAACGGAAGCCCTAATAAAGCTTCTTCCACCGGGACCCAGGATTTCTGTTTGGGGGCAGTCAACCAGTCTACCACTCTAGTAAGAAGAATAGCTCTGCCATAAAGTTCAGGGTCTGGTAAAGCTATACCTCATTAATCAAATTTTTTCAATGGAAAATATCGGCAATGTAATTTTTGCGTATGCGAATGCGCAAAATAGGCGCATCCTACTACAGCAACTGGTTTCTGTAACTGTCGGCCTATACAGGCCACAAAAATGTGGCATTCAACAGACATAAAAGGCCTTTTATGCCGCTATATTTAATTAACAAAGGGACCATGATTTGTTCTGTGTGGTGGCGGATATTTGTGGGCTGTCATGAGGAAATTCAATCAAACATGGTCGACTCGTCACATGTGTTGAATTCCTCCGAGATCCATGCCTCATTCATTTTTAGAAATGTAAAGTAGTCCACACTGTCATGAGCTAGGTGAGTGCACTTATCGGTCACTATCCCCCCTGCTGCGCTTAACGTCCTTTCGGACAGGACACTGGACGAGGGGCAAGCCAAGAGTTTCATGGCAAATTGTGCCAGCTCTGGCCACAGGTCAAGCCTGCACACCCAGTAGTCCAGGGGTTCCTCGCTTCTCAGAGTGTCCACATCGGCCGTTAACCTGATGTAGTCGGACACATGTCGGTCTAGGCGTTCCCTGAGGCTGGATCCAGAGGGAGGCTGTCAATGGGTTGGCTGCAAGAATGATCTCATATCCAAAGTGACAGTCCTCTGTGATTCTGGTAACATGTCCGCCATTTTGTTTTTGTACTGGGGGTCTAAGTACATTGCCACCCAGTACTGGTCCTTGCCCATTATGCTTTTTATACGGGGGTCCCTCTTCAAACACTGGAGCATGAAGGCCCCATTTGCACTAAACTGGAAGCGATGGAGTGGTCTGGCTCCTGCTCATCGTCCAGCATAATGTCGTCCTCGGTCTTCTCCCCCCAGCCATGGACAACACCAGAGATTGCAGAAAAGTTTAAAGCATGCTCTTCTTGCTCCTTCTCCGCCCCGTCACCATCCTCCTCCTGACTCCTCTTCAGACTCCTGTTGTTGACTTCTCTCAGATGGAGTAGCCACCATGGAAATTCATTCAGCATTGCGACTTCCTCATCTTCCTGCTCCTGCTGCTCGACGGCTTGATCAATGAAACGACGCAATGCATGCTCCAGAAAGAAGGCGTAAGGTACGATGTCACTGATGGCGCCCTGGCTGCGACTGACCAGTTTGGTGATCTCATCAAATGGCCGCAGAAGTCTGCATGCATCGCGCATAAGCAGCCACTAGCGCTGTGAAAAAAAAAAAACTATGTGCCCAGAACCTGTCCTGCCGCAGAGTTCATACAAGTAGTCATTAACTACACGTTTCTGCTGGAGCAGCCTATCAAGCATATATAAGGTGGAATTCCATTGCGTCGGGCTGTCACAAATCAAACATTTGACGGGCAGGTGGTGTCGCCACTCAATGTCAGCAAGGAAAGTAGGGCCGTGTAAGAACTTTTAAAATGGCCAGAGATTTTCCTGGTCTGCCGCAAGACTTCCTGGAACCCGGGGTATTTGGCAACAAATCGCTGCACGATTAAGTTCAGGACGTGTGCCATGCACAGCACATATGTAGGGATGAGCGAACCCGAACTGTATAGTTCGGGTTCGTACCGAATTTTGGGGTGTCCGTGACACGGACCCGAACCCGGACATTTTCGTAAAAGTCCGGGTTCGGGTTCGGTGTTCGTCGCTTTCTTCGCGCTTTTGTGACGCTTTCTTGGCGCTTTTTGAAAGGCTGCAAAGCAGCCAATCAACAAGCGTCATACTACTTGCCCCAAGAGGCCATCACAGCCATGCCTACTATTGGCATGGCTGTGATTGGCCAGAGCACCATGTGACCCAGCCTCTATTTAAGCTGGAGTCACATAGCGCCGCCCGTCACTCTGCTCTGATTAGCGTAGGGAGAGGTTGCGGCTGCGACAGTAGGGCGAGATTAGGCAGATTAACTCCTCCAAAGGACTTGATTAACTGATCGATCTGCAGCTGTGGATCATTGAGCTGCTGATCCTCAATTGCTCACTGTTTTTAGGCTGCACAGACCGTTTGTCAGTCTCATTTTTCTGGGGTGATCGGCGGCCATTTTGTGTCTTGTGGTGCGCCAGCACAAGCTGCGACCAAGTGCATTTAACCCTCAATGGTGTGGTTGTTTTTTGGCTAAAGCCTACATCAGGGTGAAGCTGTGCACACCAAGTGCATTTAACCAGCAATAGTCTGTTCATTTTTTGGCCATATACAAAATCAGGGGCAAGCTGCGCCTGTCACCAAGTGCATTTAACCCTCAATGGTGTGGTTGTTTTTTGGCTAAAGCCTACATCAGGGTGAAGCTGTCACACCAAGTGCATTTAACCAGCAATAGTCTGTTCATTTTTTGGCCATATACAAAATCAGGGGCAAGCTGCGCCTGTCACCAAGTGCATTTAACCCTCAATGGTGTGGTTGTTTTTTGGCTAAAGCCTACATCAGGGTGAAGCTGTCACACCAAGTGCATTTAACCAGCAATAGTCTGTTCATTTTTTGGCCATATACAAAATCAGGGGCAAGCTGCGCCTGTCACCAAGTGCATTTAACCCTCAATGGTGTGGTTGTTTTTTGGCTAAAGCCTACATCAGGGTGAAGCTGTCACACCAAGTGCATTTAACCAGCAATAGTCTGTTCATTTTTTGGCCATATCCCAGTCTAATTCTGTCACTAAATCCATACCGGTCACCCAGCGCCTAAATACTAGGCCTCAAATTTATATCCAGCTAAATCTGTCCCTAGTGCTGTAGCTGGGCGAGTTATTTAGTGTCCGTTCAAGCACATTTCTTGTTCTGGGTTGAAATACAATTCCCAATTTAGCAATTTCATAATTTAGTGGTTCCTGCTATATCAGAGCTCTTTGAAATCTATCCCAAAAAGGGTATATAATATTGAAGGTGCACATAGGGTCATTCAGAGTAACTTCACACACACCCGCTACTGTGTATTTCCAAGTCTAATTCTGTCACTAAATCCATACCGGTGACCCAGCGCCTAAATACTAGGCCTCAAATTTAATTCCCTCTAAATCTCTCGTTACCCACCGCTGTACTGTTGTTGCTGGGCAAGATATTTAGTGTCCGTCAAAGCACATTTTTTGTTCTGGGTTGAAGTACAATTCCCAATTTAGCAATTTCATAATTTAGTGGTTTCTGCTATATCAGAGCTATTTGAAATCTATCCCTAAAAGGGTATATAATATTGAAGGTGCACATAGGGTCATTCAGAATAACTTCACACACACCCGCTACTGTGTATTTCCAAGTCTAATTCTGTCACTAAACCCATACCTGTCACCCAGCGCCTAAATACTAGGCCTCAAATTTAAATCCCTCTAAATCTCTCGTTACCGTTGTCCTGTTGTAGCTGGGAAAGTTATTTAGTGCCCGTCAAAGCACATTTTTTGTTCTGGGTTGAAGTACAATTCCCAATTTAGCAATTTCATAATTTAGTGGTTCCTGCTATATCAGAGCTATTTGAAATCTATCCCTAAAAGGGTATATAATATTGAAGGTGCACATAGGGTCATTCAGAATAACTTCACACACACCCGCTACTGTGTATTTCCAAGTCTAATTCTGTCACTAAATCCATACCGGTGACCCAGCGCCTAAATACTAGGCCTCAAATTTAATTCCCTCTAAATCTCTCGTTACCCACCGCTGTACTGTTGTTGCTGGGCAAGATATTTAGTGTCCGTCAAAGCACATTTTTTGTTCTGGGTTGAAGTACAATTCCCAATTTAGCAATTTCATAATTTAGTGGTTTCTGCTATATCAGAGCTATTTGAAATCTATCCCTAAAAGGGTATATAATATTGAAGGTGCACATAGGGTCATTCAGAATAACTTCACACACACCCGCTACTGTGTATTTCCAAGTCTAATTCTGTCACTAAACCCATACCTGTCACCCAGCGCCTAAATACTAGGCCTCAAATTTAAATCCCTCTAAATCTCTCGTTACCCGTTGTCCTGTTGTAGCTGGGCAAGATATTTAGTGTCCCGTCAAAGCACATTTTTTGTTCTGGGTTGAAGTACAATTCCCAATTTAGCAATTTCATAATTTAGTGGTTCCTGCTATATCAGAGCTATTTGAAATCTATCCCTAAAAGGGTATATAATATTGAAGGTGCACATAGGGTCATTCAGAATAACTTCACACACACGCTTCTGTGCATTTCCAAGTCTAATTCTGTCACTAAATCCATACCGGTGACCCAGCGCCTAAATACTAGGCCTCAAATTTAATTCCCTCTAAATCTCTCGTTACCCACCGCTGTACTGTTGTTGCTGGGCAAGATATTTAGTGTCCGTCAAAGCACATTTTTTGTTCTGGGTTGAAGTACAATTCCCAATTTAGCAATTTCATAATTTAGTGGTTTCTGCTATATCAGAGCTATTTGAAATCTATCCCTAAAAGGGTATATAATATTGAAGGTGCACATAGGGTCATTCAGAATAACTTCACACACACCCGCTACTGTGTATTTCCAAGTCTAATTCTGTCACTAAATCCATACCGGTGACCCAGCGCCTAAATACTAGGCCTCAAATTTAAATCCCTCTAAATCTCTCGTTACCCACCGCTGTACTGTTGTTGCTGGGCAAGATATTTAGTGTCCGTCAAAGCACATTTTTTGTTCTGGGTTGAAGTACAATTCCCAATTTAGCAATTTCATAATTTAGTGGTTTCTGCTATATCAGAGCTATTTGAAATCTATCCCTAAAAGGGTATATAATATTCAAGGTGCACATAGGGTCATTCAGAATAACTTCACACACACGCTTCTGTGCATTTCCAAGTCTAATTCTGTCACTAAATCCATACCGGTCACCCAGCGCCTAAATACTAGGCCTCAAATTTATATCCCGCTGAATTTGAATACAATACATTGGGCCAAATAATATATTTGTTGTTGTGGTGAACCATAACAATGAGAAAAACATCTAGTAAGGGACGCGGACGTGGACATGGTCGTGGTGGTGTTAGTGGACCCTCTGGTGCTGGGAGAGGACGTGGCCGTTCTGCCACATCCACACGTCCTAGTGTACCAACTACCTCAGGTCCCAGTAGCCGCCAGAATTTACAGCGATATATGGTGGGGCCCAATGCCGTTCTAAGGATGGTAAGGCCTGAGCAGGTACAGGCATTAGTCAATTGGGTGGCCGACAGTGGATCCAGCACGTTCACATTATCTCCCACCCAGTCTTCTGCAGAAAGCGCACAGATGGCGCCTGAAAACCAACCCCATCAGTCTGTCACATCACCCCCATGCATACCAGGGAAACTGTCTCAGCCTCAAGTTATGCAGCAGTCTCTTATGCTGTTTGAAGACTCCGCTGGCAGGGTTTCCCAAGGGCATCCACCTAGCCCTTCCCCAGCGGTGAAAGACATAGAATGCACTGACGCACAACCACTTATGTTTCCTGATGATGAGGACATGGGAATACCACCTCAGCATGTCTCTGATGATGACGAAACACAGGTGCCAACTGCTGCGTCTTTCTGCAGTGTGCAGACTGAACAGGAGGTCAGGGATCAAGACTGGGTGGAAGACGATGCAGGGGACGATGAGGTCCTAGACCCCACATGGAATGAAGGTCGTGCCACTGACTTTCACAGTTCGGAGGAAGAGGCAGTGGTGAGACCGAGCCAACAGCGTAGCAAAAGAGGGAGCAGTGGGCAAAAGCAGAACACCCGCCGCCAAGAGACTCCGCCTGCTACTGACCGCCGCCATCTGGGACCGAGCACCCCAAAGGCAGCTTCAAGGAGTTCCCTGGCATGGCACTTCTTCAAACAATGTGCTGACGACAAGACCCGAGTGGTTTGCACGCTGTGCCATCAGAGCCTGAAGCGAGGCATTAACGTTCTGAACCTGAGCACAACCTGCATGACCAGGCACCTGCATGCAAAGCATGAACTGCAGTGGAGTAAACACCTTAAAACCAAGGAAGTCACTCAGGCTCCCCCTGCTACCTCTTCTGCTGCTGCCGCCTCGGCCTATTCTGCTGCTGCCGCCTCGGCCTCTTCCTCCGCCTCTGGAGGAACGTTGGCACCTGCCGCCCAGCAAACAGGGGATGTACCACCAACACCACCACCACCACCTCCGTCACCAAGCGTCTCAACCATGTCACACGCCAGCGTTCAGCTCTCCATCTCACAAACATTTGATAGAAAGCGTAAATTCCCACCTAGCCACCCTCGATCCCTGGCCCTGAATGCCAGCATTTCTAAACTACTGGCCTATGAAATGCTGTCATTTAGGCTGGTGGACACAGACAGCTTCAAACAGCTCATGTCGCTTGCTGTCCCACAGTATGTTGTTCCCAGCCGGCACTACTTCTCCAAGAGAGCCGTGCCTTCCCTGCACAACCAAGTATCCGATAAAATCAAGTGTGCACTGCGCAACGCCATCTGTAGCAAGGTCCACCTAACCACAGATACGTGGACCAGTAAGCACGGCCAGGGACGCTATATCTCCCTAACTGCACACTGGGTAAATGTAGTGGCAGCTGGGCCCCAGGCGGAGAGCTGTTTGGCGCACGTCCTTCCGCCGCCAAGGATCGCAGGGCAACATTCTTTGCCTCCTGTTGCCACCTCCTCCTTCTCGGCTTCCTCCTCCTCTTCTTCCACCTGCTCATCCAGTCAGCCACACACCTTCACCACCAACTTCAGCACAGCCCGGGGTAAACGTCAGCAGGCCATTCTGAAACTCATATGTTTGGGGGACAGGCCCCACACCGCACAGGAGTTGTGGCGGGGTATAGAACAACAGACCGACGAGTGGTTGCTGCCGGTGAGCCTCAAGCCCGGCCTGGTGGTGTGTGATAATGGGCGAAATCTCGTTGCAGCTCTGGGACTAGCCAATTTGACGCACATCCCTTGCTTGGCGCATGTGCTGAATTTGGTGGTGCAGAAGTTCATTCACAACTACCCCGACATGTCAGAGCTGCTGCATAAAGTGCGGGCCGTCTGTTCGCGCTTCCGGCGTTCACATCCTGCTGCTGCTCGCCTGTCTGCGCTACAGCGTAACTTCGGCCTTCCCGCTCACCGCCTCATATGCGACGTGCCCACCAGGTGGAACTCCACCTTGCACATGCTGGACAGACTGTGCGAGCAGCAGCAGGCCATAGTGGAGTTTCAGCTGCAGCACGCACGGGTCAGTCGCACTACAGAACAGCACCACTTCACCACCAATGACTGGGCCTCCATGCGAGACCTGTGTGCCCTGTTGCGCTGTTTCGAGTACTCCACCAACATGGCCAGTGGCGATGACACCGTTATCAGCGTTACAATACCACTTCTATGTCTCCTTGAGAAAACACTTAGGGCGATGATGGAAGAGGAGGTGGCCCAGGAGGAGGAGGAGGAGGAGGAGGAAGAGGGGTCATTTTTAGCACTTTCAGGCCAGTCTCTTCGAAGTGACTCAGAGGGAGGTTTTTGGCAACAGCAGAGGCCAGGTACAAATGTGGCCAGCCAGGGCCCACTACTGGAGGACGAGGAGGACGAGGATGAGGAGGAGGTGGAGGAGGATGAGGATGAAGCATGGTCACAGCGGGGTGGCACCCAACGCAGCTCGGGTCCATCACTGGTGCGTGGCTGGGGGGAAAGGCAGGACGATGACGATACGCCTCCCACAGAGGACAGCTTGTCCTTACCCCTGGGCAGCCTGGCACACATGAGCGACTACATGCTGCAGTGCCTGCGCAACGACAGCAGAGTTGCCCACATTTTAACCTGTGCGGACTACTGGGTTGCCACCCTGCTGGATCCACGCTACAAAGACAATGTGCCCACCTTACTTCCTGCACTGGAGCGTGATAGGAAGATGCGCGAGTACAAGCGCACGTTGGTAGACGCGCTACTGAGAGCATTCCCAAATGTCACAGGGGAACAAGTGGAAGCCCAAGGCCAAGGCAGAGGAGGAGCAAGAGGTCGCCAAGGCAGCTGTGTCACGGCCAGCTCCTCTGAGGGCAGGGTTAGCATGGCAGAGATGTGGAAAACTTTTGTCAACACGCCACAGCTAACTGCACCACCACCTGATACGCAACGTGTTAGCAGGAGGCAACATTTCACTAACATGGTGGAACAGTACGTGTGCACACCCCTCCACGTACTGACTGATGGTTCGGCCCCATTCAACTTCTGGGTCTCTAAATTGTCCACGTGGCCAGAGCTAGCCTTTTATGCCTTGGAGGTGCTGGCCTGCCCGGCAGCCAGCGTTTTGTCTGAACGTGTATTCAGCACGGCAGGGGGCGTCATTACAGACAAACGCAGCCGCCTGTCTACAGCCAATGTGGACAAGCTGACGTTCATAAAAATGAACCAGGCATGGATCCCACAGGACCTGTCCGTCCCTTGTCCAGATTAGACATTAACTACCTCCCCATAACCATATATTATTGGACTCCAGGGCACTTCCTCATTCAATCCTATTTTTATTTTCATTTTACCATTATATTGCGAGGCTACCCAAAGTTGAATGAACCTCTCCTCTGCCTGTGTGCTAGGCCTAAATATATGCCAATGGACTGTTGCAGTGGTGGGTGACGTGAAGCCTCATTCTCTGCTATGACATGCAGACTGATTCTCTGCTGACATGAAGCCAGATTCTCTGTTACGGGAGCCTCTCTCCTCTGCCTGGGTGCTGGGCCTAAATTTATGACAATGGACTGTTGCAGTGGTGGGTGACGTGAAGCCTGATTCTCTGCTATGATATGAAGACTGATTCTCTGCTGACATGAAGCCAGATTGTCTGTTACGGGACCTTTCTCCTCTGCCTGGGTTCTGGGCCTAAATTTATGAAAATTGACTCTTGCAGTGGTGGGTGACGTGAAGCCTGATTCTCTGCTATGATATGAAGACTGATTCTCTGCTGACATGAAGCCAGATTGTCTGTTACGGGACCTCTCTCCTCTGCCTGGGTTCTGGGCCTAAATTTATGACAATGGACTGTTGCAGTGGTGGCTGACGTGAAGCCTGATTCTCTGCTATGACATGCAGACTGATTCTCTGCTGTCATGAAGCCAGATTGTCTGTTACGGGACCTCTCTGCTCTGCCTGTGTGCTAGGCCTAAATATATGCCAATGGACTGTTGCAGTGGTGGCTGACGTGAAGCCTCATTCTCTGCTATGACATGCAGACTAATTCTCTGCTGACATGAAGCCAGATTGTCTGTTACGGGACCTCTCTCCTCTGCCTGGTGTGCGGGCCTAAATATATGCCAATGGACTGTTGCAGTGGTGGCTGACGTGAAGCCTGATTCTCTGCTATGACATGCAGACTAATTCTCTGCTGACATGAAGCCAGATTGTCTGTTACGGGACCTCTCTCCTCTGCCTGGGTGCTGGGCCTAAATATATGCCAATGGACTGTTGCAGTGGTGGCTGACGTGAAGCCTCATTCTCTGCTATGACATGCAGACTGAATTCTCTGCTGACATGAAGCCAGATTGTCTGTTACGGGACCTCTCTGCTCTGCCTGTGTGCTAGGCCTAAATATATGCCAATGGACTGTTGCAGTGGTGGTGACGTGAAGCCTCATTCTCTGCTATGACATGCAGACTGATTCTCTGCTGACATGAAGCCAGATTGTCTGTTACGGGACCTCTCTCCTCTGCCTGTGGTGCTAGGGCCTAAATATATGCCAATGGACTGTTGCAGTGGTGGCTGACGTGAAGCCTCATTCTCTGCTATGACATGCAGACTGATTCTCTGCTGACATGAAGCCAGATTCTCTGTTACGGGACCTCTCTCCTCTGCCTGTGTGCTAGGCCTAAATATATGCCAATGGACTGTTGCAGTGGTGGCTGACGTGAAGCCTCATTCTCTGCTATGACATGCAGACTAATTCTCTGCTGACATGAAGACAGATTCTCTGTTACGGGACCTCTCTCCTCTGCCTGGGTGCCGGGGCCTAAATATCTGAGAATGGACTGTTCCAGTGGTGGGTGACGGGAAGCCAGATTCTCTGCTATGGAACCTCTCTCCAATTGATTTTGGTTAATTTTTATTTATTTAATTTTTATTTTAATTCATTTCCCTATCCACATTTGTTTGCAGGGGATTTACCTACATGTTGCTGCCTTTTGCAGCCCTCTAGCTCTTTCCTGGGCTGTTTTACAGCCTTTTTAGTGCCGAAAAGTTCGGGTCCCCATTGACTTCAATGGGGTTCGGGTTCGGGACGAAGTTCGGATCGGGTTCGGATCCCGAACCCGAACATTTCCGGGATGTTCGGCCGAACTTCTCGAACCCGAACATCCAGGTGTTCGCTCAACTCTACACATATGTCATTTTGCCATGTTACAGCGCGCTCAGCAGATTGGCACCAATGTCGCACACCACTTTACTAACTATCAAATTTAGCAGGGTTAGACACTTATCGGTGTGTGACCGCAAAGTTGAAAGGAGCGCAGAACCGGTGTGGCTCTTGGTTTCCTGGCACAACAGTCGCAGCACAGCATGGCAACGTCTCACCTGGCAAATCGACTAGGTTCTGGGAGCTTGGGGGGTGAAGTGGAAGAGACGGTAGCAGCAGAAAAGGAGGAGTCAGCCAAGGAGGAGAGGGAGGATGGAGTAGTAGGAGGAGGAGAAGAGGAGGCAGGCCTGCATGCAATCCGTGGCGGTAACACCAAATCTACACGGGTGCCACGGGTTGCATGCTTGACGGCCATCAGAAGGTACACCCAGTGGGCAGTAAAAGTTATGTATCTTCCCTGCCCATATTTGCTAGACCACGTGTCTATGGTCAGATGTATTTTGGCACCGACACTGTGTGCCAGATACATTAACTTGCTGCTGAGCGTGGCCATATAGCTCTGGGATGCCCTTCTGGGAAAAATATTTCCTTCCGGGGACCTTCCATTCCAGTGTGCAAATGGACACAAATTTTCTAAAAACCTCCTTGTCCACCAGTTAATATGGCAGTAGTTGGCAGGCTAGCAGTTCTGACAAGCCAGCTGTCAGCCATTGGGCAAGAGGGTTATCCGGTGTCATCATCTTTTTTCACTCGAACATTTGGGGCAAGGAAGACTGCCTTGTGCCAGATGAACACAAAGATGGAACGCGGTGGAAGGTGGAGTAGAGGACAACTGGCAGGAGAGAGGAGAAGGAGAAGAGGCAGGACAGGGAGAGAAACGGGAGTGTGGTTTTGTTGGTTCTGACGGTGTTGCTCCCACTGGGCTTGGTGATGGGAAGCCAGGTGCCTTAAGGTGGTTGTCCCTAGGTGAGTGTTGGGCTTACCGCAACTTATACGTTGACAGCACAGGCTGCGATGGCAACACTATTGTCAGCAGCGGACACGTAGAAAAAAATATATAAAACACACTGCAGAGCAATGTGCCAGCATCCTGGGAGTGCCAGATGTGACCATGCATGGTGGATGGCTCATTCCAGATACATTAGCAGTCTGCTTTTTGCCTCCTGTGCATTGTAAGTTTTGCCATGCTGCAGTATTTCCTCCGTCCAAAACGCTGTTCAGTGACTGTCCAAAACGCCATTCAGAATGCATGGGGATAAAACTGATTAGTTCTTTTCAGGCATTGAGCCCCATGAAGGAACTCAGTGCCAGAAAAGAAAAACACTAGTTTGAAAGTATCCTTGACCAGACGTAAAGAGTTCTTGCTGTGAAGGTAGAAGTGATGCTGGGACATAGCATAGCCATATTTGTCTCCCAGGCCTTTTTCAATAATTTTTTCTGATTTCTTGTCCATGGGATCTTGTAACAGGCCCATGTCCTCGAATGGCATAGAGGTCTTTTTTGAAATGTGGGCAACTGGGGCATACATTTTTGGTGTTTTATCCCAGAGATCTGGAATTTCACAGCTGTTCTTCTTTCAGGATCCCTCCATTATTTGAATATCAGGGATTTTATATTGTTATGAATCAGGAAGACCCTTCTCTTTCTCTCCCTCAGCCCCTGGAACATATGATCTTGAACAGAGTGGATTTATTTTTCCTCCTCAATGTTCATAGTGGCCCTTATGGTCTTTAGGAGACCGTAAATTTCTTCAGGGAGAAACAATGGTTTTCCTGAGCCGTCGTCTGAGGAGTCAGTCTGGATCAGATATAAATTCCCTTCATCTACATCAAACGCCACATCAGAGGCAAAAGATCTGTGAGACGTGGATGGGCGTGGGGATTGTAATGCAATTTTTGAGTCCACTTCCTTTATTTTAGCTCTTATGGAATCAAGGAAGGATGTTCACTCTTCTGTGACCACCTTTTCGGTGCAGTTTGGGCATAAGGATTTCTTTGTTGCGGAGGAAAAGGACTTTCTACAGATGGTGCACATTTTGCGTCCGGTATCTCCACCGGCGGCTTATGTGTCATGGTCTCTGGGCCCTAAGAATTAAATTAAAAAAAGGGGGTGTAGGGCCAGTAAATTCTTTGGACCATCACCTACACCAAGGGTGAAGCACTGGGACAGACACCACAATACCCATGTAAATTAAGCAAACACAGACTGTTGCTCACAATTTTGAAGGCGGCTATGATACATAAGTCCCCACTGGGGAGGAGGCTTACCAGGCTGAGGGCAGAGGTAGCGGGATCTCCAAGTTTCCTTGCGTCCGTGTCCACCGGGGCAAGCATGACTGCTGGCGGTGAAGGGTTTATGACTGGGGACCTCTCACCCCATTTAAATCTTCCCTGTATCCACGCCACCGGAAGTGCATGAGCGCGAGACTCTCTTGCCTAAGGAGAATCTCACCTGGTGATGTTTGAACGCCAAGATCCCGCGCAATCTCCCCTTACCTGGCAGTATCGCGAGCCCGGGGCTGCCTGCGCACAGGGCTTATGCCTAGGAATGGGAAAAGGAGGCAGCGCGTCCCTGTGGTTCCCGCTCCCTGCTCCAGCCCTCCCATAATGTGTGGGGAAAGAAAACAAGGCTTGGCGAGAATAAATCATTCCTGGCACCCCAGGAGAGTTTCCACACATCCCGATGACTGTAAACAAGGACTGAATAGGTCATGTGCTTCTGTGTTGTTTCCTGTCCTGGAAGCGGGGACCCCATCCTGTAAGTGTCATTGTGGAGGCACCAGGGAAAAAACATTTTTTTCTTCTTTTGTAGCCAGATGTTACATGTTGGCCAATACAATATATTCTTTTTCCAAACATTTTCCCATTGACTTCTATAGACAAAAAAAAACAGGCATAGAAAATAATAAATGAGATGTGCTTGCAGACCCACCCCCTTCCCTGCCTGCACCACGCCCCCTTTTGTAGAACTAGCATACGTGGAGTGAATGGGGAAGAAGTCGTAGATTCGGTCACAAATCCCAAGATATATGCAAAAAATTGGCATATATCTATTCATAAATTACCAGAAACAGAAGAAAAAACCACGGCACTACAACTTCTCAAATCAAATCTGTGTTTGTGTTTATTTCTCACCCATCCCTTGGGGGATCCTAGAGGTCGGCATCTGACACCACAGGCACCGCCACCAATTGGACTTACTGAGACACCTCAGCAGGTAGTGCTGTCTTACTTTTTTATTTGTATTCATAAATGACCCCCATAATGTCTGTAATAGAGGTATAATCTCCATAATACAGCATTTCATTGTGAATGTCTTCATTTTTTTTAAAAATGTGAATTAAAAACAAACAAAAAACTTAGTATGCCTCAGTCTCAAATGGGAGGAATATGATTTTGTAATGTTGTATTACAGCTTTGTACAAATCAAAGATTGGTCCTACTGAATTATGCAAGGCCTCTACTGTACTTCTGTATGCATAAGTACTAAAATCCTGTGTGGCAGCATACTGTTTCATACAAGCCTCTGACATTATAGGGGCACAACCTGGCACTGGTCTATTAGGGATATATAGGGGGTCAGACTGGCACTAGTCTGAGGAATACATAGGGCACAGAACATGTGGTCGGGGGATCTAAATTTATTTGCATTATAATAAAAGCTGGAAATGTTTGCAAAGATGTTTCAGCTCTAAACTCTGCAGTTGTCAGGAGATGTTGCCATAATGTTTAGGGAGGGTAGTGAGGCCCTGTGGTTCGTCCGGTGGTCGTTTTGCAGAAAAATTTGCTCGTTCGCCAAACATGCGAACATATGGCGATGTCCGCCGGCGCCATATTCTTTGCATTGTGCAGAACTTTGACCCATGACACATCCATCAGGTGGGACAGGACAGCCAATTGAGATGTTTCAGCACAAGGACACACCCCCTACTAAATAAACCCGATCTGGCCGCCATTTTACATTCTGTTTTTTTGCCATTGTAGGGAGAGGTTGCTGTGTGGAGCAGAGACACCAAACGCTAGCTAATAGGGCCACAAAAGTATTTTTAAGGACTGGTATAGATGTGCTATCAATAGGTGTGACATACTGAGGGGTGTGATATACTTATAATATACTTTCTAACATACAAAGTATATTATAGTGCATTTGTATTGTGCAGCAGTTGTGTGCGGTTCTGCTGCGATACTGCAGCTATACGGGGGGACAAACGCTAATGGAACAACTAATTGCAACTGGTGTGCTATACCAGTTGCCCCCAAAAAAATCTGATTGAGGCAGGGGTGTGATATACCTATAATATAATTACTATATAGTGCATTTGTATTGTGCAGCATTTGTGTGCGGTTCTACTGAGATACTGCAGCTATACAGAGGGACAAATGCATTGGAACAACTAATTGCAACTGGAGTGAATTCCGCTGGCGTCATATTCTCTGCATTGTGCAAATGGTAAAAAAAACGCCATGGGAATGCATGTTGGAGGTGGCTGTGGGAGGGAGTGATATTATTTATATGTGACTGAATGTTTAGGGGTAATGCTATTTATATGGGACTGCATGTTAGAGGTGGCTGGGGAGGGGGCTATTTTATTTACATGGGACTCTATGTTAAAGGTGTCTGGGGGTGATGTTATTTACATGGGACTGAATATTGAGGGGGGTGTTATTTACATGGGACTGTATGTTGAAGGAGGCTGGGAGGGGGTGGTGTTATTTATGTGGGACTGTATATTGGAGGGGGCAGGAGAGATGGTGTAATGTTATTATGCCGGCCGTGTGCACCCCGCAACACGGATACAGATCCATTCACTTGAATGGGTCCGCAATTCCGGAGATGCAGAGTTACAGAACGGAACACCGGAAGCACTACGGAGTGCTTCCGTGGTGTTTCTTTCCGTGTTTCCGCACCGCAGAAAAATATGACATGTCATTTTTTTTGCTGTGCGGACATACCACGGACTCATTCAAGTTGAATGGGCCTGGCCCACTGTACGGATGTTGCCGTGCATTGGGGACCACAATTGTGGTCCCCAATGCACGGAACGGCCGCACAACGGCCGTGTGCATGAGGCCTTACATGGGACTGTATATTGGAAGGGGCTGGAGAGATGGTGTGATGGTATTTACATGGGACTCTATGGTGGAGGGGCTGAGGAATTATAATTTCTGAGAACAGGGAATGGAGGAATATAACTACAGGGGGCACTGCAGGGAGCATTATAAATACTGGGCGAGCACTATGACAGTAGGGGGTGATATAAATACTGGGGGCACTGTGGGGGCATTTTAACAGTAGGGGCGATATAAATACATGGACACTTCAGGGTGAGCATTATAACAGTAGGGGGCATTATAAATACTGGGGACATTAGGCATTCTTATTACTACTGGGGGCTCTATAGGAGGGTCTTATAGATCCACATTATTTCTACTAAGAGCACTATGGGGGGCTTAATTATTACTGAGGGGTCTGTAGAGAGCTGTATTACCACTGGGGGAACAATAGGCGGCCTAATTTCTACTGAGGGCTCTGTAAGGGCATTATTAATACTGGAGGGCTGTTCTACTATTGGAGGCAATCTTGGGGAGCACTATCACTGTAGGGGGCAGTATTACTAATGAGGGCATTCTAGAAGGGAATTACTATTGGTGGAACTATGAGGAGCACTATTACTATGGGGGCACTCATTTTCTTTCAGGATAGTATTTGGGGGTATTGGGGGGTACATCGAGCAGCAGGATAACACAGTGGTGACTCCAGGTTGGGAGATGATGGTAGAAATGTGTGGAAGCTAAGATGTTCCTGTTTCACACTGTACAGAGATGAAGCGCGGCTAAGAGAAGTTGTATGGACCAAATGGAGAACATGACGACAGAGAAGATCTACATCAGAGAAGATTATACCTGGGAGGCACTGGATGTGAGTGGTACGTGCTGCTGTATAGCAAGTACAGCAAAATGTCTACAGTGCTAGTATTTTCCGGGGGGGGGGGGGGGTTGGTTGAAGGAGTGCGTTTGGTCGACTAAGAGAATTGGGCCATATGCATTGGGGCTTGGGCCCCAGGTCTTTTAGACCCTAGCAACGCTCCTGTATATAGTGCATTTGTATTGTGCAGCATTTGTGTGCGGTTCTGCTGAGATACCGCAGCTATACAGACAGACAAACGCCATTAGAACAACTAATTGCAACTGGTGTGACATACCAGTTGCCCCCCAAAAAATCTAAAATCTGATTGAGGCAGGAGTGTGATATACCTAGAAAATAATTTCCATATAGTGCATTTTTATTGTGCAGCATTTGTGTGCAGTTCTGCTAAGATACCGCAGCTATACAGAGAGGCAGGGCATTCCGCAGGGGTGGTAGGGGTCGGGCAGGTGCACCAGGCCAGAGCCTAAGTGTGAAGTTGGAGAAGGTGCGTGGAATTATGTCAAAGGTCGCACCAGAGTTGGTTGAGTGGCTCATTCAGACTTCCGCTTCTGCACCCTCCTCATCCTCTGTATCTTCACCCTACTCACTCTCTGCTGTGTGCACCCCCAAAAACACCACCATAGCCCCTCCACTCGAGTCAGAGGAATTATTTTCCAATCAATTCCCAGACTTTACCGATGCGCAGCCATTCTTGGCATGGAGGAGGAAAAGGAGCTAGCAACGGCCGCCGCCCAGCAGTCTGACGACAGTGCCCAGATCAGCCGAAGGAGGGTAGTCCCCGCTGTTGCTGCCTACTCCGATCTCTCATTTGTCAGTGGTGGTGAAGGTGACTATGATGACATGTCGATGGACGTCAAGTGGGTGTCCACAAAAGAGGAAGAGGAGGGGAGTTCAGAGGGAGAGACGGAGCAGCAGATAGGCAGGAAAGGTAGGAGAAGCAGGCAGAACTCGCAGTGCACAGGGGGCAAAAAGCAGACTGCAAATGTATCTGGAGCGAGCCATCCACCATGCACAGTCACATCTTGCACTCCCAGAACGCCAGCACATGGCTCCGCATTGTGGGCTTTTTTTAACTTGTCAGTGTCACCGCCAGTTCTGTGAGAAGGTCTGGGAGACGTTCTTCTCTACCTCTTGTATGAAGTTCTTTGTTTTGGTTTCACTTTGTCATCTCCTTTCCTTCTGCCAGGTGTCACTTATTTAGACTAATCGTCTTCATTTATATTCCCTCCCATACTGCCTCACTTTGCGGTTTATACTACTTCTGGATGAAGCGTTCACTGCTGGAGGCTGCTGCTGTTTGCTCAGATGAGTCTTTTACTTTATTGTGTTTCCTTGCTGGCTTGATTCTAGGTGACCCTGACTCTGTCCGTATTAAGTGCAGGGAGCCGCTGGTCATGTCCCCTCACTATTATAGGGTTTTCAGGTGTCACACAGTCTTAGGTACGTGGGCATGCGATTGTTAAAGGGCATAGTTCACAATATACGTTTGACTGTGGGTGACGTTCATGTTGAGGATATGTCATGTTTTGTCTTAAGCGGATTACCTACTCCTCTAGTGTTGGGGCTACCCTGGCTCACTAAACATAACCAAACCATTGATTGGCAAGCAAGACAAATAAATGGTTGGAGTGAGTTTTGCAGAGAGAATTGCCTCACGGCGTCTCTTTCAGAGGTTACTACCAAGACTGTGCCATCTTTTCTCTCTGAATTTTCGGATGTGTTTTTTCAAGAGTGGTATCCAGGATTTGCCCCCTCACCGGGAGTACGACTGCCCTATTAATCTCATCCCAGGCGCCAAGCTGCTAAAATCACGACTATACAATCTCTCCCAACCTGAAAGAGTCGCTATGCGTACTTATATCTCTTAGAGCCTGAGAAAGGGACTCTTCCGACCCTCAAAGTCACTTGTTGCCGCTGTTTTTTTTTTTTTCGTTAAGAAAAAAGATGCTTCTTTAAGACCTTTTCTGGATTTCAGGGAGCTGAACCGTATCACGATTCATGACCCATATCCGCTTCCTCTGATCCCGGACCTGTTTAACCAGATTGTTGGGGCTAAAGTTTTTTCTAAGTTGGATTTAAGAGGGGCATACAACCTAGTCAGGGAACGGGACGAATGGAAGACGTCCTTCAATACTCTTGAGGGTAATTTCGAGAATTTGGTTATGCCTTTTGGTTTGATGAATGCTCTGGCCGTCTTCCAACATTTTGTGAACAGCATTTTTTATCATTTAATGGGGAAAATTGTACTGGTGTATCTAGATGACATTTTTATTTTTTCTGCTGATTTCAAGACTCATGCTGATTCTGCGGGATAATAAATTGTACGCTAAACTGGAAAAATGTGTGTTTGCGGTTCAGGAGATTCAATTTCTTGGTTTTCCTCTCTCTGCTTCTGGTTTTCGGCTGGACCCTGAGAAGGTCCGCGCTGTGCTTGATTGGGAGCTTCATGAAAATCAGAAGGCGCTGATGCGTTTTGGGGGTTTTGACAATTATTACAGAAAGTTAATTTTGAATTATTCCTCTGTTGTTAAGCCACTCACTGATATGACTAAAAAGGGAGTAAATTTTTCCTCGTGGTCGGTAGATGCGCTTAAAGCCTTTTCTAGTATTAAAGAGAGTGTTGCTTTCACTCCCATTTTGGTACAACCTGATGTCTCTCTACCTTTTATTGTTGAGGTGGATGCTTCTGAGGTGGGTGCAGTCTTATCTCAGGGTCCCTCTCCTGCCAAATGGCGACCGTGTGCCTTTTGTTGAAGGAAACTCTCCTCTGCAGAGAGAAATTACGATGTGGGAGATAGGGATAGTTGTTGGCCATCAAATTAGCTTTTGAGGAATGGTGCCATTGGTTAGAGGGAGCCAGACACCCTATTACCGTGTTTACCGACCATAAGAATCTGGCCTACTTGGAATCGGCCAAGTGTCTGAACCCGAGACAGGCCAGATGGTCTTTGTTCTTTTCTAGGTTTAATTTTGTTATTACGTTTCACCCTGGGGTTAAAAATGTGAAGGCGGATGCCATGTCACGTTGTTTTCCGGGAGGGGGGAACTTTGAAGACCCAGGTCCCATTTTGGCTGAAGGGGTGGTCATCTCTGCTCTTTATCCTGATTTGGAGGCAGAGTTTCATGAAGCCCAGGCAGAGGCTCCTGATCTTTGTCCTCCTGGGAGGTTGTTTGTGCCTCTCGAGTTACGACACAAGGTTTTTAAGGAGCATCACAATACTGTCCTTGCTGGGCACCCGGGGAGTAGAGCCACAGTGGATCTCATTGCTCGGAGATTCTGGTGGCCAGCTCTTCGTAAGATGGTTGAGGGTTTTGTGGCAGCCTGCGAGACCTGCGCTCGTGCCAAGGTCCCTCATTCACGGCCATCGGGCTCTCTCCTTCCGTTACCCATTCCTTCCCGTCCTTGGACGCATGTGTCCATGGACTTCATTACGGACCTGCCTCGTTCCTTGGAAGACTGTGATTCTGGTGGTAGTAGACCGATTTAGCAAAATGGCACATTTCATTCCCTTTCCTGGGTTACCCAGTGCTAAGACGCTGGCGCAAGCGTTTGTTGATCACATTGTTAAATTGCATGTTTTTCTTCAGACATCGTTTCTGATAGGGGCACACAATTTGTTTCCAGATTCTGGAAGGCCTTCTGTTCTCGCTTGGTGGTTTGGTTGTCATTCTCTTCTGCTTTTCACCTGCATTCAAATGGTCAGACCAAATGCATCAATCAGAATCTGGAGACATATCTGCGCTGTTTTGTGGTGGAGAATCAGGAGGATTGGTATTCTTTTTTGTCCCTTGCTGAGTTTGCTTTAAATAACCGTCGCCAGGAGTCCTCTGATAAGTCACCATTTTTTGGTGCATATGGGTTTCATCCACAGTTTGGAGAGGGGTCTTCTGATTTACCTGATGAGGAGAGATTTTCCTCGTCTTTGTCATTTATTTGGCAAAAGATTCAGGGTAATCTGAAGAGGATGAGTGAGAGATATAAGCGTGTGGCAGATAAGAGACGTGTGCCTGGTCCTGACCTGAATGTAGGTGATCTGGTGTGGTTGTCTACAAAGAATATCAAACTGAAGGTTCCCTCCTGTAAGTTGGGTCCTAAGTTTATTGGGCCTTACAAGATCTGCTCCGTCATCAATCCTGTTGCCTTCCGTCTTGATCTTCCTCAGGCTTGGAAGATCCATAATGTTTTTCACAAGTCCCTATTAAAACCTTATGTCCAACCCACTGTACCCTCCTCTTTGCCTCCTCCTCCGATTTCTGTGGATGGTAATCTAGAATTTTGGGTCTCTAGGATTGTGGATTCTCGCATTATCCGCGGTTCTCTTCAGTACCTCGCTCATTGGGAGGGTTATGGTCCTGAGGAGAGGATGTGGGTCCCAGTGGCGGACATTAAGGCCACTCGTCTCATCGGGGCTTTCCATTGGTCTCATCCTGAGAAGGTGGGCTCTGAGTGTCCGGAGTCCACCCGTAGAGGGAGGGGTACTGTCACCGCCAGTTCTGTGAGAAGGTCTGGCAGACATTCTTCTCTACCCCTATGATGTTCTTTGTTTTGGTTTCACTTTGTCATCTCCTTTCCTTCTGCCAGGTGTCACTTATTTAGACTAATCGTCTTCCTTTATATTCCCTCCCATACTGCCTAAGTTTGCAGTTTATACTACTTCCTGGATGAAGTGTTAACTACTGGAGGCTGCTGCTGCTATTTGCTCAGATAAGTCTTTTACTTTTTTGTGTATCCTTGCTGACTTGATTCTTGGTGACCCTGACTCTATCCATATTAAGTGCAGGGAGCCGGTGGTCATGTCTCCTCACTATTATAGGGTTTTCAGGTGTCACACAGTCTTAGGTACGTGGGCATGCAATTGTCTACCATTGAGACCCTTGCATGTGCATAGCAGTCAGGTAGAGCTCTTAGGGTTTTATAGGGCTCACCTATATGCTCCTTAGTTTGGGATCAAGCCAGTTGGCCATTTATTTATAAGTTCCAGCTATCTGCAACTTCACCCGTGACAGTCAGCTGCTGATTATAGTTTTGCCATCTGCAGCCTGTGCTATCAACACATTATTCGCGGTAAGCCCAACAATCACCTAGGGATGACCGCCTTAAGAAGGCACCTGGCCTCCCATCACCGAGCCCAGTGGGAGCAACACCGTCAGAACCCACAAAGCCAGACTCCTGTTGCTCCACATCCTGCCTCTTCTGCTTCTCCTTCTCCTCTCTCCTCCCATTTGTCCTTCACTCCACCTTCCACTGTGCCGTTGTCGCGTTCATCTGGCACAAGGCAGGCTTCCGTGGCCAAATGTTGGTGCATAAATCATGACGCCGGATAATCCTCTTGCCTAACGGCTGACTGCTACTCTTGCCCAACTACTGCCATATAAATTGGTGGTCTCGGAGGCCTTTATAAAATTTGTGGCCATTGGCACACCGCAATGGAAGGTCCCTGGAAGGAAATATTTATCTCAGAAGATGTATCTTGGCACAGTGTCGGTGCCAAGATAAATCTGACCACAGACACGTGGTTTAGCAAACACGGGCAGGAAAGGTACATAACTTTTACTGCCCAATGGGTGAATCTTATGACGGCCGTCAAGCATGCAACCTGTGGCACCCGTGTGGATTTGGTGTTACCGCCACGGCTTGCAAGCTGGTCTACCTCTTCTTCTTCTCCTCCTACTCGATCTTCCGTCTCCTCCTTGGCTGACTCCTCCTTTTCCACTGCTACCGACTCTTCTACTGCACCCACAAGCTCCCCAGACCTATTTGACGTGCCAGGTGAGACGTTGCCATGCTGTGCTGCGGTTGTTGTGCCTGAAAGCCAAGAGCCACAGCGGTCCTGCACTGCTTTCAGCTCCGCGGTCACAGGCTGATCAGTGGCTAACCCTGCTCAATTTGAAATTTGGTAAAGTGGTGTGCGACAACAGTGCCAATCTGCTGTGCCAAGCATGGCACACGTCCTGAACTTAGTCGTGCAGCGATTTGTTGCCAAATACCCCAGGGTCCAGGACATCTTGCGGCAGGCCAGGAAAATCTCTAGCCATTTTAGAAGATCTTACACAGCCAAGGCTTACCTTGCTGATGCTCAGCGGCGACACCACCTGCCCATCAGACGTCTGATTTGTGACTGCCCGACGCGCTGGAACTCCACCTTGTATATGATTGATAGGCTTCTCCAGCAGAAATGTGCCATTAACAAATTACTGTACGAACTCTGTGGAAGGACAGGTTCTGGGGAGCTTGTTTTTTTTTTTCACCGCCCCATTGGCTGCTCATGTGCGATGCATGCAGACTTCTGCAGCAATTTGATGAAATCACCAAACTGGTCAGTCACAGCCAGGGCACCATCAGCGACATTGTACCTGACGCCTTCTTTCTGGAGCGTGCATTGCGTCATGTCATTGATCAAGCCGTCGAGGAGCAGAAGCAGGAAAATGAGGAATTCACAATGCTGGGCTACTCAATCAGAGACAAGTCAGCAGGAGTCTGAAGAGGAGTCAGAGGATGGTGCCTGGGGGGAGGAGGAGAAGGAGGAGCAAGAAGATAAGGCTTTAAACTTTTCTGAGATCTCTGGTGTTGTCCGTGATTGGGTGGAGGAGACTGAGAATGACATTCTCCTGGGCGATGAGCAGGAGCCAGGCCCTCCACCACTTCCAACTTAGTGCAAATCGGGGCTTTCATTCTCCAGTGTTTGAAGAGGGACCCCTGTATAAAAAGCATAAAGGGCAAGGACTAGTGCTGGGTGGCAATGTACTTAGACCCCTGGTACAAACACAAAATGGCAGACATGTTACCAGCATCATAGAGGACTGTCAGAATGCAGCATTTCCAGGCCTTGCTTTGAGAGATGCTGAATTCTGCTGTTACGGGCGCTGGCAGAAGAATTTTCACCCACGGAGAAACAGTTTTGAGTACCAATTCTACAGCGCATGCAAGAAGAGGGTGGTTTGAAGATGTGTTGGTCACTTCGAATATAAGACCTTTCTTGCAGCAAACCAATCAACAGCCGCCCTCCGGATCCATCCTCAGGGAGCACCTAGACCAACAGGTGTCCGACTACGTCGGGTTAACGGCTGATGTGGACGCTCTGAGAAGCGAGGAACCCCTTGACTACTGGGTGTGCAGTCTTGAACTGTGGCCAGAGCTGGCACAATTTGCCATGGAACTATTGGCTTGCCCCTCGTTGAGTGTCCTGTCCAATAGGGCGTTCAGCGCAGCAGGGGGGATTGTGACTGATAAGCACACTCGCCTAGTTCACGACAGTGTGGACTAACTCACATTTCTAAAAATGAATGAGGCATGTATCTCGGAGGAATTCAACACCTGTAACAACCACGTTTAATTGAATTTCCTCATGACAGCCCACAAATATCCGTCACCACCCAGAACAAATAATGGTCCCTGTGAATGCTGTCCGGTGAGTGCCTAATGTTTGGGACCTCTGAGGAATTCAACACCTGTGAAAACCACGTGTTATTGAATTTCAACTATTATCATTAGTTTTTTTTTTTCAAGAGGGGGGATTTCGTTAGCCATGTTTTTAATCCAATTTATATATATATATATATATATATATATATATATATATATATATATATATTTGACATCTACACTATTTGTACTGGCCTGCAGTAAAATTGATATATAATGACCGTCTAATATACCTCCAGCCACATAATTACTACTTTTCTGTCCGGTGAATGCCTAATGTTTGGGACCTGTACTACACTGGCCTGCAGTAAAATTGATATTGAATAGCTGTCTAATATACCTCCAGTCACATAATCACTTTTTCATGTACGGTGAATGCATAATTTTTGGGGCCTGTATTCTAACTGGCCAACAGTAAAATTGTTATACATTGACCGCCTAATTTACCTCCAGCCACATTATCAATTGTGATTTTCTGTACGGTGAATGAATAATTTTTGGGGCCTGTAGTCCACTGGCCTGCTGTAAAATTGATATCCATTGACCGTCTAATATACTTCCGGCCACATAATCACTTGATCTTTTATGTACGGTGAATGCATAATTTTTTGCGGCCTGTAGTCTAACTGGCCAACAGTAAAATTGTTATACGGTGACCGCCTAATGTACCTCCATCCACATTATCAATTGTGCTTTTCTGTCCAGTGAATGCCTAAGGTTTGGGGCCTGAACTACACTGGCCTGCAGTAAAATCGATATTGAAAGACCTTCTAATATACCTTCAGCCACACAATTACTTGTTCTTTTCTGTCCGGTGAATGCCTAATGTTTGGGACCTCAGAGGAATTCAACACCTGTGATGACCACGTGTTATCGAATTTCAACTATTATTATTTGGGGTTTCTTCAAGAAGGAGGATTTTGTTAGCCATTTTTAATCCAATTTTATATTTTTTGTTCTTATAAACATATGTATTTCACATCTATTTGTACTGGCCTGCAGTAAAATTTATATCCAATGACCGTCTAATATACCACCAGCCACATAATTACTTGTCCTTTTCTGACTGGTGAATGCCTAATGTTTGGGGCCTGTACTCCACTGGCCTGCATTAAAATTGATATCCATTGACTGTCTAATATACCTCCAGCCACATAATCACTTGATCATTTATGTATGGTGAATGCATAATTTTTGGGGCCTGTAATCTAACTGGCCAACAGTAAAACTGTTATACAGTGACCGCCTAATTTACCTCCAGCCACATTATCAATTTTTTTTTTTTTTAAGGTGAATGAATAATTTTTGGGGCCTGTAGTCCACTGGCCTGCAGTAAAATTTATATCTAATGACCGTCTAATATACCTCCAGCCACATAATTACTTGTTCTTTTCTGTCCGGTGAATGTCTAATGTTTGGGGCCTGTACTCCAGTGGCCTACATTAACATTTGTATCCATTGACCGCATAATGTACCTCGAGCCACATAATCACAATTTCTTTTATGTTAGGTGAATGCCTAATTTTTAAGGACCGTACTCCTATGGTCTAAAATAAAATGAAAACTCTAGGCTCCAGCATGGCACATTTATGAGAATTTACCTTTAAGACGCATAAAAATGGCCCCTGATTAAAATACATATGTTTTGGGGGGGATTTTGGCCATTGATCCCCCTGTGGTATGTCACTGTCCATGTTGTGGGACGATTTGTGCACTTTTTGTAAGTATTTGGTGGCAAATATGACCTGAAGGTTTTTCAGGTTTGCCTGCCAGTGAATGGGGCCCGCCGCAAACTTGCGATTTGCGAACATTTGATCGCGTTCGCGAATCATCCTGGCTGATGTTCATCCATCACTATGGAGAAGAAAACTAAAGAAAATGTCTACAATCAGAGAAGACGTGAGACACTGGATGTTACTGCACTGTAATGATTATATAGTCAGTAATGTGGCCTACAGTATGTACAACTAGTATCTACCACTGCAGTGCAGCATCATGCAATACCTTACCATAGTTCATATTTTAAAAAAAAATTATATTATATTGAGTATCAGCATTGCAAGTGATAAAAAATAAACCTTGGAGACCAACTATGATTCTTTGTAGTGAAGATGCAGATGACGTTAAATAGTAAAAGGCTCAATTAAACCTTTAGTCGTGTTGTTACCAAAGACATACAATACTTCATTATTACTGGACTACATTTCATGCAAAGATAATTTTATATGACATATGCTGAAGAGGGATGCATTCTATTGGAAAATCTTACCTCCTTAAATAGTAACTTCCATATTGGGGTTATTTCTACTTCAGTTGTATTTGGCCCACACAACTTTTGTCTGGAATTACAATATAAAATAAAATAAAAATATCAAAGGGGTTTACTTTTACTGAGCTAATCACAGCCTATCCTCACCCACACCCCCACTGATCAGCTGTTTTGGGAAGCTACTAGCACCAGGTTCTGTACAATGTGTAGTGGCCATGGCGGGGTACAGCAGCCTAGTTAAAGATGGTATTTTACACATCAGGCAGTAAGCTGTTAGATGTATCCTGATGTATAATAAAAGTGTCAGGTTAATTTATGATCTGCTAGCTCTCTGTGGTGTTGCAGATCACTGTGACTGGTATTAGACAGCTGTGTTCACAATCAGTACACCGCAGACCAATCAAAGAGTTATACTAACTAGAGTTAAATTAAATTGTATTTCCCTAATCCATTTGATCGAAAAAAAGAGGCCGCCCTGGCCAACTTACTGGAAGATCCATAGCGAAATCTCGCATCGCGCGTGTCGGCCAGCATGGTGACGACATACATCACCGCACACCCGATTTCGCTCAGGATCTTCCAGCAAGGTGGCCTCTTCGTGATAAAAATTATGAGGTACTCATGATTTTATTTTATTTTTTAGATTTACCTCCATTTCAGAGACAATTGATTCATTACCACGAACCATGAATAAATTCGGCTTTGCGGCAAATCAAATTTTTTGTGAACTTTGATTAGCTCAACACTAGCGTGTAATCCAGAGTGTGATAGTGTCAAAGGGAAATTGGAGGGTGGTGGAAACACGTATGAGTTTAACCACATCATTACCAGAGTATTTACTCCACTTCCTTAACTGGCCAATTTTTATGTTAGCAATAGGCCTTTCTAACTGCAAATAACTATTTAGGCGAGAGATATATTTTAAATATATATATATATATATATATATATATATATATATATATTTAAGGAATAATTGTGAAAATTATGAAAAATTGTATATGTTTCCTTTCTTATCATATTTTTTTCTGCTACAAAAGATTTAATGAACTTCTAAAACAATTCCTGTATGCTTGTACTGTGAAAACGGTATTTTTGCAATTTAGCTACTGATATAAGTGGATCACATTATAGATTTTGATTATAGTCTTTAGATTATAGGTTATAGTCTTTTTTTCTATTGTTTGTTCTAAGGCACCATCCTGCCAGAACTGTTATTTTTCTAATGCTGAACCCCTCCCCCTTCCAGTGTATTCACCTTGGGGAAATGTGGGCATTTAAAGCATTTTTCTCTTCATTTTTTTTTGTAAAGGTGAATGGAATTAGGTGGAGAAACTTTTCATAATTGTAGCATCAATTTCTGTACATTTTTACATTTTTAATAAGTTTTGACCTTTAGGCTTTTAATGTCATATCAACATATGGGAAAAGTAGTACAAATTACTCATAGAAACATTGGTACCTGGATTTTTGTTCTTCACTGCTTAAACCCAGTCCATACTTTGTATGTATGTCAGAACATGAGTGATTCTCTTCCAAAACCCTTAAAATAGAAATATATACATATTATACATTCCAAACGAGTAATAATGAAATATAACAAAGGTACAGTAGTATACAACTCTCACCCAATTTTCTGAAACATGCTTTCTGATGGATTCCACACATAGCGAGTCTTCTGTACACTGATGTATCGTACCTATGAATTAATTTCCAAATGGTTTACAAAGCTACCAAAAAAACTGAATTGGACTCATATAAATAAAAATAAAAAATATAGTTGATATACTGTGGTCATACATTTTTGTTACAAGGGATATGAATGCGAAAAGGAATACAAAACATTGTTTGTGTGGAGGGGAGGGGGTCCCCAGTACACAGATACAGTTAAATACTATGGAGGAGGAAGGAGCTACCCACTCCATGCTCCACCATATTCAATTACAGGCCACAGCCCATTTGGGAACTCAAAACAGGCTGATGCAATGCACTGACGTTATTGTGCCTGTCAAAGCCACACTACAAACAGAACAGGCCACAAGCCAGAAGGGGACTTACCCGGAGGTGCATTTTTCATTGTATGAACGAGGTTAGATCAGTATTTATTTAACTATTTTTCAGGGATATTTTTACTGTTTGTGAGGCACTGTCACTGTGCAAGGGTAGTGAGAAGGCGCTATTACTGTGTTGTGATGCACTAAAGGGGTGCTATTACTGTAAAGAGAGCAGTAATGTGGCACTGTCTTTGTCCAGGGGCAGTAAAAGGGATGTGTTGGGACACTGTTACCTGGTGTGGTCTCAAACAGGGCACTGTTAGTGTGTGGAGGCACGAAGGGGACACTATTACTTTGTTAAAGCTGCTAAGGGTACACTATAATGTTGTGGGTAGGGATGAGCGAACCCGAACTGTATAGTTTGGGTTTGTACCGAATTTTGGGGTGTCCATGACACGGACCCGGACCCGGACATTATCGTAAAAGTCCGGGTTCGGGTTCGGTGTTCGGCGCTTTCTTGGCGCTTTTTGAAAGGCTGCAAAGCAGCCAATCAACAAGCGTCATACTACTTGCCCCAAGAGGCTATCACAGCCATGCCTACTATTGGCATGGCTGTGATTGGCCAGTGCAGCATGTGACCCAGCCTCTATTTAAGCTGGAGTCACGTATCGCCGCCCATCACTCTGCTCTGATCAGTGTAGGGAGAGGTTGCAGCTGCGACGTTAGGGCGAGATTAGGCAGTGATTAACTCCTCCAAAAGACTTCATTCAGTGATCGATCTGCAGCTGTGGATGATTGAACTGCTGCTATTCAATTGCTCACTGTTTTTAGGCTGCCCAGAGCGTTTTTCATTCACTTTTTTCTGGGGTGATCGGCGGCCACTTTGTGTCTTGTGGTGCGCCAGCACAAGCTGCCACCAAGTATATTTAACCCTCAATAGTGTGGTTGTTTTTTGGCTATATCCTACATCAGGGTGAAGCTGTCACACCAAGTGCATTTAACCATCAATAGTGTGGTTATTTTTTGGCCATATACTACATCAGGGGCTAGCTGTCACCAAGTGCATTTAACCCTCAATAGTGTGGCTGTTTTTTGGCTATATCCTACATCAGGGTGAAGCTGTCACACCAAGTGCATTTAACCATCAATAGTGTGGTTATTTTTTGGCCATATACTACATCAGGGGCAAGCTGTCACAAAGTGCATTTAACCCTCAATAGTGTGGTTGTTTTTTGGCTATATCCTACATCAGGGTCAAGCTGTCACACCAAGTGCATTTAACCATCAATAGTGTGGTTATTTTTTGCCCATATCCCAGTCTCATTCTGATTGTAAACATATACCTGTCACCCAGCGCCTAAATATTAGGCCTCAAATTTATAGTCAGCTAAATCTGTGGTTATTGCTGTGGCTGGGCAAGTTATTTAGTGTCCGTCAAAGCACAGTTTTTGTTCTGGGTTGAAATACAATTCCCAATTTAGCAATTCTTTAAATTAGTGGTTTCTGCTGTATCAGGCCTACTTTAATTACATCCCTAAAAGGGTATATTAGATTCAAGGTGCAGATAGAGTCATTCTCAATAACATCACACACACGCTACTGTGCATATCCCAGTCTAATTCTGTCTGTAAACGTATACCTGTCACCCAGCACCTAAATAATAGACCTCAAATTTATATTCATCCAAATCTGTCATTATTGCTGTAGCTGGTCAAGTTATTTAGTGTCCGTCAAAGCACAGTTTTTGTTCTGGGTTGAAATACAATTCCCAATTTTGCAATTTCATAATTTAGTGGTTTCAGCTGTATCAGACCTACTTTAAATCTATCCCTAAAAGAGTATATAAGATTCAAGGTGCACATAGGGTCATTCTCAATAACTTCACACACAAGCTACTGTGCATATCCCAGTCTAATTCTGTCTGTAAACGTATACCTGTCACCCAGCGCCTAAATAATAGGCCTCAAATTTATAGTCAGCTAAATCTGTGGTTACTGCTGTGCCTGTATTAGTGTAATACGGTACCTAAATAGATAGCAAGATAGTGTTAGGTGTCTGTGAAAAAAGGCCTGAATTTGAATTCAATACATTGGGCCAAATATTTTTGTTTTTGTGGTGAACGATAACAATGAGGAAAACATCTAGTAGCGGACGCGGACATGGTCATGGTGGTGTTAGTGGACCCTCTGGTGCTGGGAGAGGAAGTGGCCGTTCTGCCACAGCCACACGTCCTAGTGTACCAAATACTTCAGGTCCCAGTAGCCGCCATAATTTACAGCGATATTTGGTGGAGCCCAATGCCGTTCTAAGGATGGTAAGGCCTGAGCAGGTACAGGCATTAGTCAATTGGGTGGCCGACAGTGGATCCAGCACGTTCACATTATCTTCCACCCAGTCTTCTGCAGAAAGCGCACAGATGGCGCATGAAAACCAATCCCATCAGTCTGTCACATCACCCCCATGCATACCAGGGAAACTGTCTGAGCCTCAAGTTATGCAGCAGTCTCTTATGCTGTTTGAAGACTCCACTGGCAGGGTTTTCCAAGGGCATCCACCTAGCCCTTCCCCAGCGGTGGAAGACATAGAATGCACTGACGCACAACCACTTATGTTTCCTGATGATGAGGACATGGGAATACCACCTCAGTATGTCTCTGATGATGACGAAACACAGGTGCCAACTGCTGCGTCTTTCTGCAGTGTGCAGACTGAACAGGAGGTCAGGAATCAAGACTGGGTGGAAGACGATGCAGGGGACGATGAGGTCCTAGACCCCACATGGAATGAAGGTCGTGCCACTGACTTTCACAGTTTGGAGGAAGAGGCAGTGGTGAGACCGAGCCAACAGCGTAGCAAAAGAGGGAGCAGTGGGCAAAAGCAGAACACCCGCCGCCAAGAGACTCCGCCTGCTACTGACCGCCGCCATCTGGGACGGAGCACCCCAAAGGCAGCTTCAAGGAGTTCCCTGGCATGGCACTTCTTCAAACAATGTGCTGACGACAAGACCCGAGTGGTTTGCACGCTGTGCCATCAGAGCCTGAAGCGAGGCATTAACGTTCTGAACCTTAGCACAACCTGCATGACCAGGCACCTGCATGCAAAGCATGAACTGCAGTGGAGTAAACACCTAAAAATAAGGAAGTCACTCAGGCTCCCCCTGCTACCTCTTCTGCTGCTGCCGCCTCGGCCTCTTCTGCTGCTGCCACCTCGGCCTCTTCCTCCGCCTCTGGAGGAACGTTGGCACCTGCCGCCCAGCAAACAGGGGATGTACCACCAACACCACCACCTCCGTCGCCAAGCATCTCAACCATGTCACACGGCAGCGTTCAGCTCTCCATCTCACAAACATTTGAGAGAAAGCGTAAATTCCCACCTAGCCACCCTCGATCCCTGGCCCTGAATGCCAGCATTTCTAAACTACTGGCCTATGAAATGCTGTCATTTAGGCTGGTGGACACAGACAGCTTCAAACAGCTCATGTCGCTTGCTGTCCCACAGTATGTTGTTCCCAGCCGGCACTACTTCTCCAAGAGAGCCGTGCCTTCCCTGCACAACCAAGTATCCGATAAAATCAAGTGTGCACTGCGCAACGCCATCTGTGGCAAGGTCCAACTAACCACAGATACGTGGACCAGTAAGCACGGCCAGGGACGCTATATCTCCCTAACTGCACACTGGGTAAATGTAGTGGCAGCTGGGCCCCAGGCGGAGAGCTGTTTGGCGCACGTCCTTCCGCCGCCAAGGATCGCAGGGCAACATTCTTTGCCTCCTGTTGCCACCTCCTCCTATTCAGCTTCCTCCTCTTCTTCTTCCACCTGCTCATCCAGTCAGCCACACATCTTCACCACCAACTTCAGCACAGCCCGAGGTAAACGTCAGCAGGCCATTCTGAAACTCATATGTTTTGGGGGACAGGCCCCACACCGCACAGGAGTTGTGGCGGGGTATAGAACAACAGACCGTCGAGTGGTTGCTGCCGGTGAGCCTCAAGCCCGGCATGGTGGTGTGCGATAATGGGCGAAATCTCGTTGCAGCTCTGGGACTAGCCGGTTTGACGCACATCCCTTGCTTGGCGCATGTGCTGAATTTGGTGGTGCAGAAGTTCATTCACAACTACCCCGACATGTCAGAGCTGCTGCATAAAGTGCGGGCCGTCTGTTCACACTTCCGGCGTTCACATCCTGCCGCTGCTCGCCTGTCTGCGCTACAGCATAACTTCGGCCTTCCCGCTCACCGCCTCATATACGACGTGCCCACCAGGTGGAACTCCACCTTGCACATGCTGGACAGACTGTGCGAGCAGCAGCAGGCCATAGTGGAGTTTCAGCTGCAGCACGCACGGGTCAGTCGCACTGCGGAACAGCACCACTTCACCACCAATGACTGGGCCTCCATGCGAGACCTGTGTGCTCTGTTGCGCTGTTTCGAGTTCTCCACCAACATGGCCAGTGGCGATGACGCCGTTATCAGCGTTACAATACCACTTCTATGTCTCCTTGAGAAAACACTTAGGGCGATAATGGAAGAGGAGGTGGCCCAGGAGGAGGAGGAAGAGGGATCATTTTTAGCACTTTCAGGCCAGTCTCTTCGAAGTGACTCAGAGGGAGTTTTTTTGCAACAGCAGAGGCCATGTACAAATGTGGCCAGCCAGGGCCCACTACTGGAGGACGAGAAGGAAGAGGATGAGGAGGAGGTGGAGGAGGATGAGGATGAAGCATGGTCACAGCGGGGTGGCACCCAACGCAGCTCGGGCCCATCACTGGTGCGTGGCTGGGGGGAAACGCAGGATGATGACGATACGCCTCCCACAGAGGACAGCTTGTCCTTACCCCTGGGCAGCCTGGCACACATGAGCGACTACATGCTGCAGTGCCTGTGCAACGACAGCAGAGTTGCCCACATTTTAACGTGTGCGGACTACTGGGTTGCCTCCCTGCTGGATCCACGGTACAAAGACCATGTGCTCACCTTACTTCCTTCACTGGAGCGTGATAGGAAGATGCGCGAGTACAAGCGCACGTTGGTAGACGCGCTACTGAGAGCATTCCCAAATGTCACAGGGGAACAAGTAGAAGCCCAAGGCCAAGGCAGAGGAGGAGCAAGAGGTCGCCAAGGCAGATGTGTCACGGCCAGCTCCTCTGAGGGCAGGGTTAGCATGGCAGAGATGTGAAAAAGTTTGGTCAACACGCCACAGCTAACTGCACCACCACCTGATATGCAACGTTTTAGCAGGAGGCAACATTTCACTAATATGGTGGAACAGTACGTGTGCACACCCTTCCACGTACTGACTGATGGTTCGGCCCCATTCAACTTCTGGGTCTCTAAATTGTTCACGTGGCCAGAGCTAGTCTTTTATGCCTTGGAGGTGCTGGCCTGCCCGGCGGCCAGCGTTTTGTCTGAACGTGTATTCAGCACGGCAGGGGGCGTCATTACAGACAAACGCAGCCGCCTGTCTACAGCCAATGTGGACAATCTAACGTTCATAAAAATGAACCAGGCATGGATCCCACAGGACCTGTCCATCCCTTGTGCAGATTGGACATTAACTACCTCCCCTTAACCATATATTATTGTACTCCAGGGCACTTCCTCATTCAATCAAATTTTTATTTTCATTTTACCATTATATTGCGAGGCAACCCAAAGTTGAATGAACCTCTCCTCTGTCTGGGTGCCGGGGCCTAAATATATGCCAATGGACTGTTGGGTGATGTGAAGTCTGATTCTCTGCTATGACATGTAGACTGATTCTCTGCTGACATGAAGCCAGATTCTCTGTTACGGGACCTCTCTCCTCTGCCTGGGTGCCTGGGCTTAAATATATGACAATGGACTGTTACAGTGGTGGCTGACGTGAAGCCTGATTCTCTGCTATGACACGCAGACTGATTCTCTGCTGACATGAAGCCAGATTCTCTGTTACGGGACCTCTCTCCTCTGCCTGAGCCTAAATATATGCCAATGGACTGTTCCAATGTTGGGTGACGTGAAGCCTGATTCTCTGCTATGACATGCAAACTGATACTCTGCTGACATAAAGCCAGATTCTCTGTTACGGGACCTCTCTCCTCTGCCTGGGTGCCTGGGCCTAAATATATGCCAATGGACTGTTCCAATGTTGGGTGACGTGAAGCCTGATTCTCTGCTATGACATGCAGACTGATTCTCTGCTGACATGAAGCCAGATTCTCTGTTACGGGACCTCTCTCCTCTGCCTGGGTGCCTGGGCCTAAATATATGACAATGGACTGTTACAGTGGTGGCTGACGTGAAGCCTGATTCTCTGCTATGACATGCAACGGATTCTCTGCTGACATGAAGCCAGATTCTCTGTTACGGGACCTCTCTCCTCTGCCTGGGTGCCTGGGCCTAAATATCTGACAATGGACTGTTACAGTGGTGGCTGACGTGAAGCCTGATTCTCTGCTATGACATGCAACGGATTCTCTGCTGACATGAAGCCAGATTCTCTGTTACGGGACCTCTCTCCTCTGCCTGGGTGCCTGGGCCTAAATATCTGACAATGGACTGTTACAGTGGTGGCTGACGTGAAGCCTGATTATCTGCTATGACATGCAGACTGATTCTCTGCTGACATGAAGCCAGATTCTCTGTTACGGGACCTCTCTCCTCTGCCTGGGTGCCTGGGCCTAAATATATGCAAATGGACTGTTCCAATGTTGGGTAACGTGAAGCCTGATTCTCTGCTATGACATGCAGACTGATTCTCTGCTGACATGAAGCCAGATTCTCTGTTACGGGACCTCTCTCCTCTGCCTGGGTGCCTAGGCCTAAATATATGACAATGGACTGTTCCAATGTTGGGTGACGTGAAGCCTGATTCTCTGCTATGACATGCAGACTGGTTCTCTGCTGACATGAAGCCAGATTCTCTGTTACGGGACCTCTCTCCTCTGCCTGGGTGCCTGGGCCTAAATATATGCCAATGGACTGTTCCAATGTTGGGTAACGTGAAGCCTGATTCTGTGCTACGACATGCAGACTGATTCTCTGCTGACATGAAGCCAGATTCTCTGTTACGGGACCTCTCTCCTCTGCCTGGGTGCCTGGGCCTAAATATATGACAATGGACTGTTACAGTGGTGGGTGACATGAAGCCAGATTTTCTGCTATGGGACCTCTCTCCAATTGATATTGGTTAATTTTTATTTATTTTTATTTTTATTCTGCCTTTGTTGCTGCCTTTTGCAGCCCTCTAGCTCTTTCCTGGGCTGTTTTGCAGCCTTTTTAGTGCCGAAACGTTTGGGTCCCCATTGACTTCAATGGGGTTCGGGACGAAGTTCGGGTCAGGTTCGGATCCCGAACCCGAACATTTCTGGGAAGTTCGGCCGAACTTCTCGAACCCGAACATCACGGTGTTCGCTCAACTCTACTAGTGTTCTTTAGCCCAAACAAGTCTCTTCTGCTTGTTGCCTGTCCTTAGCAGTGGTTTCCTAGCAGATATTCTACCATGAATGCCTGATTCACACAGTCTCCTCTTAACAGTTGTTCTAGAGATGTGTCTGCTGCTAGATTTCTGTGTGGCATTGACCTGGTCTCTAATCTGAGCTGCTGTTAACCTGCGATTTCTGAGTCTGGTGACTCGGATAAACTTATCCTCTGCACCAGAGGTGACTCTTGGTCTTCCTTTCCTGGGGCGGTCCGCATGTGAGCCAGTTTTTCTGAAGAGCTTGATGGTTTTTGTGACTGCACTTGGGGGCACTTTCAAAGTTCTCCCAATTTTTCAGACTGACTGACCTTCATTTCTTAAAGTAATGATTGATGGCCACTCATTTTTCTTTACTTAGCTGCTTTTTTCTTGCCATAATACAAATTCTAACAGTCAATTCTATTGGACTATCAGCTGTGTATCCACCTGACTTCTCCACAAGGCAACTGATGGTCCCAACCCCATTTATAAGGCAAGAAATAGCACTTATTAAACCTGACAGGGCACACCTGTGAAGTGAAAACCATTTCAGGTTACTACCTCTTGAAGCTCAACAAAAGAATGCCAAGAGTGTGCAAAGCAGTAATCAAAGCAAAAGGTGGCTACTTTGAAGAACCTAGAATATGACATATTTTCAGTTGTTTCACACTTTTTTGTTATGTATATAATTCCACATGTGTTAATTCATAGTTTTGATGCCTTCAGTGTGAATCTACAATTTTCATAGTCATAAAAATAAAGAAAACTCTTTGAATGAGAAGGTGTGTCCAAACTTTTGGTCTGTACTGTATATATATATATATATATATATATATATATATTATTTTTTTAACAAGCTATTCATCTGGCTTATCTTGGAATATTTTAGCCAACAGGAAATATATGGAAGGACATGTTGGTAAGCAGTCTGTACTGCGCTTTGTAAAATATTTTTTATTTAGCAACAGTGTGTGGCAATATTTTTCAGTTACTATGTGGTGGTCATGGTGTAAATGGTATTATGTGGCCCTTGTATAGTGGATAGTGTTGAGAAAATTAAAGGAAAACAAATTGACTTTGTTCCGAATTTCAGGAAAAAATGTATTTGCGGCAAAGCCAAATTTCCTCTTGCTTTGTAGTAACTAATCTATTTTTCCTGAAATGGCCGCAAAAAAACACACAAAATAAAAAACATATTCAACTCATCCATTTGCTGTCTCGGGCATCTTGATTAAAGACACCGTGCAATATCTCATGGTGCCACCGAACTCTACCATTTGAATGTCTCAACAGAAATCGAGACTCATCAGACCAGGCAACATTTTTCCAGTCTTCAACAGTCCAATTTTGGTGAGCTCGTGCAAATTGTAGCCTCTTTTTCCTATTTGTAGTGGCGATGAGTGGTACCCGGTGGGGTCTTCTGCTGTTGTAGCCCATCCGCTTCAAGGTTGTGCATGTTGTGGCTTCACAAATGATTTGCTGCATACCTCGCTTGTAATGAGTGGTTATTTAAGTCAACGTTGCTCTTCTATCAGCTTGAATCAGTCGGCCCATTCTCCTCTGACCTCTAGCATCAACAAGGAATTTTCGCCCACAGGACTGCCGCATACTGGATGTTTTTCCCTTTTCACACCATTCTTTGTAAACCCTAGAAATGGTTGTGCGTGAAAATCCCAGTAACTGAGTAGATTGTGAAATACTCAGACCAGCCCGTCTGGCACCAACAACCATGCCATGCTCATAATTGCTTAAATCACCTTTCTTTCCCATTCTGACATTCAGTTTGGAGTTCAGGAGATTGTCTTGACCAGGACCACAACCCTAAATGCATTGAAGCAACTGCCATGTGATTGGTTAACTAGATAATTGCATTAATGAGAAATAGAACAGGTGTTCCTAATAATTCTTTAGGTGAGTGTATGTGTGTGTGTGTATATATACATATATATATATATATATATATATATATATATTCATTTACACACACATGCATACAGCATATATTTTTTTTTAGAACTTACCCAAGTTTGAGGCTTACTTAACAACTCGTGTAGATCAGATGTTTCCATCTCTGGTGTATCAGCATAAGGTGAAGCATATGATGAATCTGAATGGATCCATTTTACTTTCTTCTTGGTGTACTTCTTAAATTCATCCTGTGTGGTCAGAAAAAGAAAAAAAAAACATTAAATTGTTATCAAGTAAGAATAAACTCCACTTTGAGTGCTTCTATTCAGTTTTCTAACTAGTACACACCACATGGAAACAACTACTTCTGTCACTAATATTACAACCAAAGCCTTAAAGGGGTCATCTGAAATATGTTGAAAGTAGGCTATGAGAAGGAAATATTGCAAAATGACAAAAGCAATGCTCTCCTTTTTAGTGCTGTTCCAGTGCTGTTGATCTGAACTCTGCCATTTCCAGTCTCTATTATCTGTAAGTCACATTCATCTTCCAGTAACTGTTGAAGAACACTGGCCTCAGCTGACTCGTGTGCTGCTGAAGCTAGTGATTGGCTGCAGCGATCATGTGAAGAGGAATAGGATGTCCACTTCTGGGCGGTAGGGATCAGAAATTAGAGGGATCATACTGGCCTCTCTGGAAAGGCAGAACAACTAAAAGACAAGTATAGCATCATTTCACATGTTTAACATTTCCTGCTTACACACTAATTTTGCAATATCTCGGACAACCCCTTTAGCCTTCAGGTCCTGAAGTCCAATGCAAAATAAATGTTTAAGGCTAGGTCTACATGACGACATTTGTCGCGCAACAATAAGTCGCGCGACAGATAGGGCACAACTACACTGCAACATTTGTAGCACAACATTTTGTTGCACCAATGTAGCGCAATGATTTTTATAATGGCAGTCTATGGTGTCGCACTGCAACATGCTGCGACTGCGATGCAACAGTCACAGAAAAATTAATCTCAAATCGATTTTCTGCGACTGTTGCGTCGCAGTCGCAGCATGTTGCATGTTGCAGTGCGAAACCATAGACTGCCATTATAAAAATTGTTGCGCGACATTAGTGCACCAAAATCTCACACGACAAATGCTGTTGTGTAGACCTAGCCTAAAAGGACCGGGACTTACCATGTGTCCTTTATAATACTGGTCTCATCTTATGGGTTGAGATTGCTTTAAGCCAGGCATGCTCAACCTGCTGCCCTCCAGCTGTTGCAAAACTACAACTCCCATCATTCCCTAACAGCCTACAGCTATCATCCTACAGAAGGGCATCATGGAGTTATTGTTTTACAACAGCTGGAGGGCTGCAGGTTGAGCATCCCTGCTTTAAGCTTCCTCAAGGCACCAAGGCCAAGGTGTGAATGGTATGTAGATCAGAACCCCTTTCAGCAAGGAATGCAGATCCCAGGGGCCGCATGCAGCCCGCAGAGCCATAGTTTGTGGCCCCTGTTCTGCTGGACAGAAACACAGCTGTGATCAGATGTGCTTCTTCCCGTAGTGCTGCATGCCACTGCAATACAGCTCCCACTCCTGAGTTTTAGCAGGAGAAGGTTGGGTTCCTGGCTCTGCAGCTTCCTCTATTGGACCCAGCAGCTCTACCTTGTACAAAGCCCCCAAAGGATGCTGGTTTCCTGTTTCCCCTATAACCCCAGGTCTCCTCCAAATGTCTTTCAGTGACCTCTTGAGGGACATATTATGTGGCAAAAATACATAAAAAAAACCAATAAGTAACAAAAAGGTATATAAAAAAGTAAATAAATAATAATAAAAAATAAATAAAAAATACTCCCACACCTAACAAAACCATTGCCATAATCACCCTAATTCATGTGAAACTATACATGTTATATATCAAAACAAACACAAAACAGCAAACTCATTTTAATAATTTGCATATATAAAGAATAAGGAACTGTAGTTTGATTTTTTTTTTAGCAGTTTCCCTAAATAAAAGCACAAAAAGTAAAGAAAAATGTTAAAAAATATATTAAAAAGCACAATGGGTCACATAAAAAAGTTGCAAACATTATTTTGGTAGTCTGACAAATAAAAAAGTTACCACCATGTGTGCGACATAAAAAAAAAAAAAAGTGTCTGGTCATTAAGGCCTTTTCCGTGCTGATCATTAAAGGGTTACCCAATTAAGTGCTTTCCCTACTACTAAGAAAAGTGCTCACTGGTTAATAGTGTTGATCATGAATATTCTAATCGCAAATTTTTTATCGAGAATATTGTCACTTCGAGAATTTGCGAATAACTAGAATATAGTGCTATATCTTCGTAATCGCAAATATTCTAGATTTTTCTAGATCAGTACCCATGATCCCTCGCTGCTTCTTGCTTGTGGGCCAATGAGAAAGCTGCAATATCTTTGACTTTAAGAGTAGTGTTGATCTCGAATCTTTGTATCGTGAATTTTTATTGTGAATTTTCTGATTGCCGATTTTCACAATCAAGAAAATAATGACTGGAGATCACGAATTCTCGAATTTGAGAATATATATGACGAATGTTCGCCCAAATATTCGCAAAATACTGCAAATTCGAAAATTGCCTCTGCCGCTCATCACTGCTGGTTAATGTAGGGCAACTACAGTCAGGTCCATAAATATTGGGACATCGACACAATTCTAAGATTTTTGTCTCTATACACCACCATAATGGATTTGAAATGAAACAAGATGTGCTTTAACTGCAGACTGTCAGCTTTAATTTGAGGGTATTTACATCCAAATCAGGTGAACGGTGTAGGAATTACAACAGTTTGCATATGTGCTTCCCACTTGTTAAGGGACCAAAAGTAATGGGACAGAATAATAATCATAAATCAAACTTTCACTTTTTAATACTTGGTTGCAAATCCTTTGCAGTCAATTACAGCCTGAAGTCTGGAACGCATAGACATCACCAGATGCTGGGTTTCATCCCTGGTAACGCTCTGCCAGGCCTCTACTGCAACTGTCTTCAGTTCATGTTTGTTCTTGGGGCATTTTCCCTTCTGTTTTGTCTTCAGCAAGTGAAATGCATGCTCAATTGGATTCAGGTCAGGTGATTGACTTGGCAATTGCATAACATTCCACTTCTTTCCCTTAAAAAACTCTTTGGTTGCTTTTGCAGTATGCTTTGGGTCATTGTCCATCTGCACTGTGAAGTGCCGTCCAATGAGTTCTAAAGCATTTGGCTGAATATGAGCAGATAATATTGCCCTAAACACTTCAGAATTCGTCCTGCTGCTTTTGTCAGCAGTCACATCATCAATAAATACAAGAGAACCAGTTCCATTGGCAGCCATACATGCCCACGCCATGACACTACCACCATGCTTCACTGATGAGGTGGTATGCTTAGGATCATGAGCAGTTCCTTTCCTTCTCCATACTCTTCTCTTCCCATCACTCTGGTGCAAGTTGATCTTGGTCTCATCTGTCCATAGCATGTTGTTCCAGAACTGTGAAGGCTTTTTTAGATGTTGTTTGGCAAACTCTAATCTGGCCTTCCTGTTTTTGAGGCTCACCAATGGTTTACATCTTGTGGTGAACCCTCTGTATTAACTCTGGTGAAGTCTTCTCTTGATTGTTAACTTTGACACACATACACCTACCTCCTGGAGAGTGTTTTTGGTCAGGCCAACTGTTGTGAAGGGTGTTTCATTCACCAGGGAAATAATTATTTGGTCATCCACCACAGTTGTTTATCGTGGTCTTCCAGGTCTTTTGGTGTTGCTGAGCTCACCTGTGTGTGCCTTATTTTTAAGAATGTCCCAAACAGTTGTTTTGGCTATGCCTAATGTTTTTGCTATCTCTCTGATGTTTTTTTAAATATATTTTTTTCAGCTTAATGATGGCTTGCTTCACTGATAGGGACAGATCTTTGGATCTCATCTTGAGAGTTGACAGCAACAGATTTCAAATGCAAATAGCACACTTGAAATGATCTCTGGACCTTTTTATCTGCTCATTATAATTGGGATAATGAGGGAATAACACACAACTGGCCATGGAACAGCCGAGAAGCAAATTGTCCCATTACAAGTGGGAGGCACATATGCAAACTGTTATAATTCCTACACCGTTCACCTGATTTGGATGTAAATACCCTCAAAATAAAGCTGACAGTCTGCAGTTAAAGCACATCTTGTTTGTTTCATTTCAAATCCATTGTGGTGGTGTATAGAACCAAAAATCTTAGAATTGTGTTGATGTCCCAATATTTATGGACCTGACTTGTATGTATGTCAGTTATATGTTCTAAAGCCCTTTTGTGGAGTGTATAAGTAGAAAAAAGAAAAATATATTTGCCGTTCAACGGTGCAGTTGTATGTTCTAAAGACTTTTGTATTGTGTATAAGTGGAAAAAAATAAGGGCCTATTTGCCATTCAGTGGTGCAGTTATACGTTCTAAAGCCTTTTATGGCATGTATAAGTGGAAAAAAGAAAAATATATTTGCCGTTCAGCAGTGCAGTTATATGTTCGAAAGCCTTCTGTGAAGTGTATAAGAAGATAAAGAAAAATACATTTGCCGTTCAGCAGAGCAGTTATATGTTCTAAAGCCTTCTGTGAAGTGTATAAGAAGATAAAGAAAAATACATTTGCCGTTCAGCAGAGCAGTTATATGTTCTAAAGCCTTTTGTGGAGTTTATAAGTGGGAAAAAAGAAAAATGTATTTGCCATTCAGCGGTGCAGTTATATGTTCTAAAGCTTTTTGTGTCATGTATAAGTGGAAAAAAATACCTATTTGCCGCTCAGCAGTGCAGTTATATGTTCTAAAGCCCTTTTGGGGAGTGTTTAAGTGGAAAAAAGAAAAATATATTTGCCATTCAGCGATGCAGTTATGTTCTAAAGCCTTTTGTGGAGTGCATAAGAGGAAAAAAAATATATACATTTGCCGTTCAGCGGTACAGTTATATGTTCTAAAGCCTTTTGTGTCATGTATAAGTGGAAACAACTATGGGCCTATTTGCCATTCAGCCGTGCAGTTATATGTTCTAAAGCCTTTTGTGGAGTGTATAAGAGGAAAAAAATATATGTATTTGCCGTTCAGCGGTGCAGTTATATATTCTAAAGCACTTTTGTGGAGTGTGTAAGTGGAAAAAAGATAAATATATTTGCTGTTCAGCGGTGCAGTTATATTTTTTTAAAGCCCTTTTGTGGAGTGTATAAGTGGAAAAAATAAAAATATATTTTTGCATTTCAGTGGTGCAGTTATATGTTCTAAAGCCTTTTATGGAGTGCATAAGAGGGAAAAAATATATGTATTTGCCGTTCAGCGGTGCAGTTATATGTTCTAAAGCATTTTGTGTCCTGTATAAGTGGAAAAAACTAAGGGCCTATTTGCCGTTTAGCGGTGCAGTTATATGTTCTAAAGCCCTTTTGGGGAGTGTATAAGTGGAAAAATGAAAAATATATTTGCCGGTCAGCGGTGCAGTTATACGTTCTAAAACCTGTGCAGTAAGTCTACTGTGTTATGTGCCACTTGTGCAAGAGGCGGGAGACTAGGGCGCACCTGGCTCAGGGGCCCACCGGGGATTCATCTGTGGCCCGAGCCTGGCATTAACCCTTTAAAGCGGTTGTGCCACTAATATAAATGTATTCTGCCTAACAGATATCACTAGTATATCACTTTCCCTAAATACCACCATATCAAAACTGTGAATAAGTTTTAATTTTCACTTGCTGTTGGTTACATCCTGCAGTAGACCCTTGCAATACAGGATGCACAAGCTCACGGCACTTCTTTTCAATAACCACTTCTTTATATGCAGTGTCAGTTACATGTCATTTACAGTGTCAATTATGGATGGATCGATGCATAGACAGACAGAGACAGACAGACATATAGATAATAGACAGACTGATAGAATCTGTCATAAGTCCAGTTACATAGAACATTTTGAATATCTGAAGATAGAAAATAAACTAGTTAATGTCACAAGTCATGCTGTTGTTGTCAGGACACATCTCACTGCCCTAAGGCATGAAGAGACAGAAGTCACTTGACAAACCAGGGAATAGGATAAAAAAACAAAAACAAACAATCCAAGGAGGAATTGGATCTAGACTATTTGATTAACCCCTTAAAGACCGGGCCTGTTTTCATTTTCGTATTTTTTATTTTACCTCCCCACGCTCCAATAGCATAACTTTGTATTTTTTTTTATTCACATAGCCACATAGGGCTTATTGTTTGTGGGACAAGATGGCACTATTCAATTTACCATGTCTTGTATTGGAAAATGGAAAAAAAATATATATGTGAGGTAAAACTTTAAAAAAAAAAAAGTTTGCCTAGGTTTTTGGGGTTAGACATCACGCTCTTCACTATGTAGTAAAAAATGACATGACGTCCTAATTCTGCAGCTCAATACGATTACAGTGATACCAAACTTGTACAGCTTTTCTTTTGTTTTATTACTTAAAAAAAAAAATTGAAAATCAAATTTTTCTTTGCATCACCATTTTCTGCAACTATTACTTTTTATATTTTGTCTACAGAGCTGTATGTGGGCTTGCTTTTTGCAGAACGAACTGTAGGTTTTATAAGTGCCACTTTCATCATATGTACAACTTTTTAATTGCTGTTATTTAATTATTTGGGGGGGACAAGGTGACTAAAAAATTAAGAATCATATGTTTTTCATTTGTTTTAAGCTATGGTGTTCACGGCACAGGAATTTTTTCTTTTATATTTTAATAGTTCAGACATTTTCAGACATGGCGATACCTGATATCCATTTTTTACTGTTTATATGTTTATATGTTAAATTGGGAAAGGGGGGTGAATTATACTTTCATTTTTTTATTTTTTTTTTACTGTTTACTTAACCATTAGCCCCTTAGGGGTCTAGTACATGGGATCTTTTGATCCCTTGCCCCCATTCACCCTAATAGAAAAAAAGTAGTTTGACGAGCTCCCTGCTAAGCTGTGCCTCGTACACAGTTTAGCAGAGAGGTTAGTATGACAGCCCTGGGAAGCCTCAACAGGCCCAGGCTGTCATGTTAGAAATTCAGAGCCTCAAGTTTTTACTGCAAGGGCTTCGATCAGAAGGCAGAGGGAGCTCCATCCCTCTGCATTACCTCACAGATGCTGCGGTCGCTGTTGATCTGAGGGATTAAATTTAGGGGTTCTGCACTATCGCCATTCCCTGTCATTGCTGCTGTGTGCCTGCTATATTATACAGCTGGCACCCACTGAGTAAGGAGCAGACTCAGCAGTCCATTCCATACAATTACTGGTGCATAATGTCGTACATGTAATGCATTAAGGGGTTAAAATAAATTTTTAACTGAAAAGCTGTAAATTATTTTCTCAATAAAATTAAGTTATATTTTAAAATTGATGCTACAAATTTATTGTGTTTAATACTCTATAATGGTTGTGGAGGTGTGTTGGGGGTGTGTGCTAAAAATACTTGTAAAAGGTGCCATGATTAGGCTGACAAAGCAAAACAAATCCATCAGAGAGATAGCAAAAACATTAGCCATGGTCAAAACACAAAACACAACTGTTTGGAACATTCTTAAAAAGTAAAAGACAGAAACATGCAATGCAACAATAAACTGCAATATAGAGTACAAAATTGCATAATAATAACAAGTGCTACACTATAAGTGCGAGATACTTGGCAAATCGTTTTGTACAAAATTATTTGAGCCCGTCTGCCGAGCGTCAAGGCGATCTCTGTTAGACGGGTTCCTAAGCTAAATTCTACCTGTTAGGTGCCACGACGGCTACCATACACTTCAGGGAGGTTTAGGTTACACAGCACGCCCACTCCACAACACGACCGGCGCCAAACGGCTACCAAGGATTGCAGTGAGAGTCCACAAACTATCTCACTCCTGGTGCCATGGCTTCAGTGAGTGAGGGGGAGCAGGCCTGACTATGTACTAACACTAATTAAAATCAGCCTATAGGGCAGACAGGATGGTCAGGAGTGCATGACTGAGGAGGCAGCCACACCTCCAGTACAAACTGCAAAGAAAAGCCAAAAAAGGGGGTCAGTCAGCACAAACCAAACCGCAGTAGCACATTGCTATGGCAGGGAACAACATTAAAAGACATAAACATGCAATGAGACAATAAACTGCAATATAGAGTACAAAATTGCATAATAATAACAAGTGCTACACAAGAAGTGCGAGGTACTTGGCAAATTGTGTCTGCCCTATAGGCTGATTTTAATTAGTGTTAGTACATAGTCAGGCCTGCTCCCCCTCACTCACTGAAGCCATGGCACCAGGAATGAGTTTGTGGACTCTCACTGCAATCCTAGGTAGCCGTTTGGCGCCGGTGGTGTTGTGGAGTGGGCCTGCTGTGTAACCTGCACTCCCTGAAGTGTATGGTAGCCGTCATGGCAAATAACAGGTATTATTTAATGCAGGAACGTTGAACCTACACTCCCTGAAGTGTATGGTAGCCGTAATGGCACCTAACAGGGAGAATTTAGCGTAGGAACCCGTCTAACAGAGATCGCCTTGACGCTCGGCAGACGGGCTCAAATAATTTGGTACAAAACGATTTGCCAAGTATCTCGCACTTATAGTGTAGCACTTGTTATTATTATGCAATTGTGTACTCTATATTGCAGTTTATTGTCGCATTGCATGTTTCTGTCTTTTAATGTTGTTCCCTGCCATAGCAATGTGCTACTGCGGTTTGGTATGTAGTAACACATCAGTGAGCTCAGCAACACCAAAAGACCCAGAAGACACTCTCCAGGAAGTAGGTGTATGTGTGTCAAAGTTAACAATCAAAAGAAGACTTCACCAGAGTGAATACAGAGGGTTCACCACAAGATGTAAACCATTGGTGAGCCTCAAAAACAGGAAGGCCAGATTAGAGTTTGCCAAACAACATCTAAAAAAGCCTTCACAGTTCTGAAACAACATCTTATGGACAGATGAGACCAAGATCAACTTGTACCAGAGTGATGGGAAGAGAAGAGTATGGAGAAGGAAAGGAACTGCTCATGATCCTAAGCATACCACCTCATCAGTGAAGCATGGTGGTAGTGTCATGGCGTGGGCATGTATGGCTGCCAATGGAACTGGTTCTCTTGTATTTATTGATGATGTGACTGCTGACAAAAGCAGCAGGATGAATTCTGAAGTGTTTATTATCTGCTCATCTTCAGCCAAATGCTTTAGAACTCATTGGACGGCACTTCACAGTGCAGATGGACAATGACCCAAAGCATACTGCAAAAGCAACCAAAGAGTTTTTTAAGGGAAAGAAGTAGAATGTTATGCAATGGCCAAGTTAATCACCTGACCTGAATCCAATTGAGCAAGCATTTCACTTGCTGAGGACAAAACTAAAGGGAAAATGCCCCAAGAACAAGCAGGAACCGAAGACAGTTGCAGCAGAGGCCTGGCAGAGCATCAGCAGGGATTAAACCCAACGTCTGGTGATGTCTATGTGTTCCAGACTTACAGGCTGTAATTGACTGCAAAGGATTTGCAACCAAGTATTAAAAAGTGAAAGTTTGATTAAAGACTAGGGTTGAGCGAACCCAAACTGTAAAGTTCCGGTTCATACCGAACTTTAGGATTTCTGGACCCCGGACCCGAACCCGAACATTTCAATAAAAGTTCGGGTTCGGTGTTCGGCGATTTCTTTGCTCTTTTTGAAAGGTTGCAGAGCAGACAATCAACAAGCGTTTAACTGTGTGACCTTAGAAGCCATCACAGCTATGCCTACTAATGGCATGGCTGTGATTGGCCAGTGCAGCATGTGACCCAGTCACTCTGCTGTGCTTAGTGTAGGGAGAGGATGATGCTGCTGCTGTGATGGAGAGAATAGGACAGAATCTGTTATCAGAACTCCAATTGAACTCAGCGATCTACATAGATTTAGTTGTGTGGGTGCAGTGCATATCTTTTTACCCTGCCCTGAGCCCAGTGACAGAGAAAAATAACTATTATCCGTCTGTTAGTTAGGTGGGTGGCGGTGGCTATTTTATGCAAGCTCAGTGCACCAGCACTGCATCTGTGATTTTGTGACATTCAAATCCAAGCTCAAAATATTGCAATAATAATGGCTTTGAAAAAAACACCCATTTTTGGCAATATCCAACATCTGGTGCCTTTGCAGCATTAATCAGTGTACAATTTAAGCTAGTAAAACAGCTATAATTTTCTGGGATTTTAAAAACACCCTTTTTGGACAAGATACACTATTTTACAGCCCTTTCTGCATCTGCACATGTGAAATTCAAGCATTATATAGAGCTTTCATATTCTGTTAGTGAAAACACACCTTTTTTTTGCAAAATACTTCATATTGCAGCCCTTGCTGCATCTGTGATGGTTAAAAACAAGTTTTAAAAACTTCAACAATTCTCTGGCTTTGAAAAAAACACACATTTTTGGCAATATCCAACATCTGTTGCCTTTGTAGGATTAGTCAGTGTGCAATTTAAGCTAGAAATAAAGCTATCATTTTCTGGGTTTTTAAAAACACCCTTTTTGTGCAAAATACACAATTTTACAGCACTTGCTGCATCTGCACGTGGGAAATTCAAGTGTTAGTAAAAAAACAACACATTTTTTCTGCAAAATGCTTAATATTGCAGCCCTTGCGTTATTGCTTAAAACAAGTTTGAAATACTTAAAATTTCTGGCTTTGAAAAAACACCTATTTTTGGCAATAACCTTCATTTTGGGCCTCTGCAACATTAGCCAGTGTGCAATTTAAGCTAGAAATACAGCTATAATTTTCTTGATTTTTACAAAACTCTTTTTCGGCAAAATATACTATTTTACAGCCCTTGCTGCATCTGCAAGTGTTAAATTCAAGGGTTATATACTGCTGTCATAGTCTGCTATTAAACAAACACCCATTTTGAGCAAATAAATTAAATTGCAGCCTAGTCTGGATCTGTATGTGTGAAATACACACTTTATATACTGTGGTTATATTCTGCTATTAGCCCATTAAGGACCGGGCTCATTTTCACCTTAAGGACCAGGCCATTTTTTTTAAATCTGACCAGTGTCACTTTATGTGATGATAACTTTAAAAAGCTTTGACTTATCCAGGCCATTCTGAGATTGTTTTTTCGCCACATATTGTACTTCATGAAACTAGTAAAATGGAGTTTAAAAAAACATTTTTATTTATAAAAAATACCAAATTTACCAAAAATTTGGAAAAATTTGCAAATTTTTAAGTTTCAATTTCTCTACTTATATAATACATAGTAATACCTCCAAAAATAGTTATTACTTTACATTCCCCATATGTCTACTTCATGTTTGGATCATTTTGGGAATGATATATTTTTATTTTTTTTGCGGATGTTACAAGGCTTAGAAGTTTAGAAGTAAATCTTGAAATTTCTCAGAAATGATCAAAAACCAACTTTTTAAGGACCAGTTCAGGTCTGAAGTCACTTTGTGAAGCTTACATGATAGAAACCACCCAAAATGACCCCATTCTAGAAACTACACCCCTCAAGGTATTCAAAACTGATTTTAGAAATGTTGCTAACCCTTTTGGTGTTCCACTAGAATTAATGGAAAATAGAGATACAATTTCAAAATTTTACTTTTTGGCAGATTTTCCATTTTAATATTTTTTTCCAGTTAAAAAAGAAGAGTTAACAGCCAAACAAAACTCATTATTTATGGCCCTGATTCTGTAGTTTACAGAAACACCCCATATGTAGTTGTAGACTGCTGTACTGGCACACGGCAGGGCGCAGAAGGAAAGGAATGCCATACGGTTTTTAGAAGGCAGATTTTGCTAGACTGTGTTTTTTTGACACCATGTCCCATTTGAAGCCTCCCTGATGCACCCCTAGAGTAGAAACTCCATAAAATTGACCCCATATAAAAAACTAAACCCCTCAAGGTATTCAAAACTAATTTTACAAACATCGTTAACCCTTTTTTAGTGTTCCACAAGAGTTATTGGCAAATAGAGATAAAATTTCTGAATTTAAATTTTTTAGCAAATTTTCCATTTTAATCAATTTTTTCCAGTAACAAAGCAAGGGTTAACAGCCAAACAAAACTCAATATGTATTGCCCTGATTCTGTAGTTTACAGAAACACCCCATATGTGGCCGTAAACCGCTGTACAGGCACACGGCAGGGCGCAGAAGGACATTTTTTTGCGGGAAAAGATGACGGTTTGATTGCACTATTTTGGGTTGCATTTGACTTTTTGATCGCTTGCTATTACACTTTATGTGATGTAAGGTGACAAAAATGGCACAGTTTTCATTTTTTATTTTTTTACGATGTTCACCTGAGGGGTTAGGTAATGTGTTAGTTTTATAGAGCAGGTCGATACGGACGCGGCGATACCTAATATGTATTCTTTTTTATTTATGTACGTTTTTTACACAATAACAGCTTTTTTAAAACCAAAAAAATGATGTATTAGTGTCTCCATATTCTGAGCCATAGTTTTTATTTTTTTTATGCGATTGTCTCAAGTAGAAGCTCATTTGTTGCGGGATGAGGTGACGGTTAGATTGGTACTATTTTGGTGGGCGTATGCCTTTTTGATCGCTTGCTGTTGTACTTTTTGTGATGTAAGGTGACAAAAAAAATAGTTTATTTAGCTGGTTCTCTGCTGCTGACCGGGGGTACCGCATGCGGGGGAGGAACGACTCCAGGACGAGAGCGCTCGTTCTCGAGCGCTAAGTGCCAGCGTTTGAGGACGAGCATTCTCGTCCTGGGTCGTTAAGGTGTTAATAAAACACCCTTTTTGGGCAAAATACACAATTTTACAGCCCTTGCTGCATCTGCACGTGTGAAATTCAAGGGTTATATACTGGTGTCATATTCTGTTATTAAACAAACACCCTTTTTGTGCAAAAAACTTATTTTTGCAGGCTTTGGTGCATATATAATTGTGAGATACACCCTTTAGATACTGTGGTTCTACTCTGCTATTAGTAAAACACCCATTTTGGGAAAAAAACTTAAATTGTGGCCTAGTCTGGATCTGTACGTGTCAGATACTGTCACGGCTGAGGATGGGGAAAACGCTCAGCCGTGCAATGCCAGATGATGTTGGTCGCTGCTTGGCCAGGACGACAGAATTAGGGAGCAGGTCACCTACTAACGCGTCCCTAACACTGACCCTGATCCTAGCTGTATGAGCCAACCCTGATGGTAGGAGGGCTCATACACCGGAACCTAATAGTCCCTGCTAGCCCTCAGGGTGGCCCTGAACTAGGAGCAGGGTAAGACAACCTGTTCCTCCTAGGCATGGAGGAACAGGAGTCTCACTGGCCAAGCTGCATGGAAAAGGGGTACAAAAACAGACCTATGGATATGGCAGGTGAACTGCACTAGTTCCACCCTGCCACAGCCTTGCTGACTGGATCCCTGTGCTGACACGCTGATGTCCACACCATACTTAAATGGACACAGCCAACACACATACACACACACACACAGGAACCCAGATCCATAGCTGCATTAAATAACAAAAGGAATACAACATCAACTTAACGTATAAACATCTATGACCACAAGGGTGGCCCTCACTGGCAGATGGTATAAAGTAGGAGGACGACTCCAGCAGACCATGGCTGAAGTACCCCTCTGACTACTGCTCTCAGCAGAGGTTATATAGGCCCAAGTAGCCACACCCACACAGACACAACCAGTGTTCACACACACAGAAGGGATTTAGCCCTTCCTACACCAGGCATGAGAAAACAGCCACATAAAGGGGAAGTGAACAAACACCTATCACACAGCAGCTGTTACCGCCGGCAATGACATGCGTGGCAACTATGTCCTGGGAGCCAGCCAGAAGGCCGAGACACTGCCACCACATGTACACAAAGAACATGTTGCCGCAGACAACCGCAAGTGACGGGACAACACAGTGCACACACACATATAACACCCCGTGCACACCAAACGGATAAAAGGCACACCTATAAAGAGAGGTTGCCAGGTGCAACTGCATGCACATTGCAGCAAGCTGCCTAGCAACAGCTCAGACTGCTAAACTGCAAAATAACTACATGTTGCCAGCGGCAACCACAAGTGAGGCAACATACTAGCGGCACTCACCTGTGGTTGAACAATCAAACTAGACCGCAGGCTACAGCATGTGGATACAGGAGTCACGACCATGAACCAGATACACACCAGATACACACTTTACATACTGTGGTTCTATTCTGTTTTTTGAAAAACAACCATTTTGGTCAAAAAACTTAAATTGCGGCCTAGTCTGCATCTGTACGTTTCAGATACAACCTTTACATACTGTCGTTCAATTCTGCTATTAATTAAACACCCATTTATGGCAAGATCCTAAATTTGAGAAATATTAGGAGAGCGTCAAATAAGGGACCTGGCCCAGGTCGTGGTGCTGCTGGTGGAGCTCCTGTCGCAGGGAGAGGATGTGGTCAATCTGTGCCAGCTACACGAACAAGTGAAGCACCTTCCTCAGGTGCGAGTAGTCAACAGAACCTGCAGCGGTATTTGGTCGTGCCTAATGCGCCTCTACGAATGGTGAGGCCAGAACAAGAACAGGCGATAGTACTTTGGGTTGCTGACAGTGCCTCCAGTTCCTTGACATTGTCTCCCACCAAGTTGCCTGCTGAAAGATCAGAGTTGGCACCTGCAGCCGATGTCCATCAGTCTTTCACCTCACCCCCTGCAAATTAGCCAAGCAGTTTGAGCCCCAAGTCATGCAGCAGTCTCTTCTGCTTTATGATAACTCTGTTAGCAGGGCTTCCCAGGGCCATCCACCTATCCCTGCCCCAGAAGTGGAAGAGATGCCCAGCACAGATGCCCAGCCACTTAAGTTTCAAGATGAGTACATGGGACGACCATCACAGAACGTCTCTGATGATGACGAAACACAGGTGCCAACTGCTGGGCCTTTCGAAAGTGTGCAGACTGACAAGTAGGGCAGGGGTGAAGACTGGGTGGAAGATGATGTGGAGGACGATGAGGTCCTTGACCCCACATGGAAACAAGGTCATGCGAGTGACCTGTGTAGTTCGGAGGAAGAGGCGGTGGTCGCACAGAGCCACCAAGACAGCAGAAGAGGGAGCAGGGTGCAAAAGCGGAGTGGCTGTCCTCTAGACAGCAAGGGACCAAGCACACCAAAGCCAGCTCCAAGGAGTACCCTGGCATGGCAATTCTTCAGACAATGTGCCGATGACAAGACACGAGTGGTTTGCATGCTGTGCAATCAGAGCCTGAAGCGAGGCATAAACACTCTCAACCTGAGCACAACCTGCATGACCTTGCATTTAACCACTTCAACCCCGCTAGCTGAAACCCCCTTCATGACCAGGCCACTTTTTACACTTCTGCACTACACTACTTTCACCGTTTATCGCTCGGTCATGCAACTTACCACCCAAATGAATTTTACCTCCTTTTCTTCTCACTAATAGAGCTTTCATTTGGTGGTATTTCATTGCTGCTGACATTTTTACTTTTTTTGTTCTTAATCAAAATGTAACGATTTTTTTGCAAAAAAATGACATTTTTCACTTTCAGCTGTAAAATTTTGCAAAAAAAACGACATTTACCTCCTTTTCTTCTCACTAATAGAGCTTTCATTTGGTGGTATTTCATTGCTGCTGACATTTTTACTTTTTTGTTATTAATGACATCCATATATAAATTTTTCGCTAAGGCTCCATTCAGACGTCCGTATGATTTTTACGGATCCACTGATACATGGATCGGATCCGCAAAACACATGCGGACGTCTGAATGGAGCCTTACAGGGGGGTGATCAATGACAGGGGGTGATCAGGGAGTGTATATGGGTGATCACCCGCCTGTCATTGATCACCCCCCTGTAAGGCTCCATTCAGACGTTCGTATGATTTTTACGGATCCATGGATACATGGATCGGATCCGCAAAACACATGCGGACGTCTGAATGGAGCCTTACAGGGGGTGATCAATGACAGGGTGTGATCAGGGAGTGTATATGGGTGATCACCCGCCTGTCATTGATCACCCCCCTGTAAGGCTCCTTTCAGACGTTCGTATGATTTTTACGGATCCATGGATACATGGATCGGATCCGCAAAACACATGCGGACGTCTGAATGGAGCCTTACAGGGGGGTGATCAATGACAGGGGGTGATCAGGGAGTGTATATGGGTGATCACCCCTCTGTCATTGATCACCTCCCTGTAAGGCTCCATTCAGACGTCCGCATGTGTTTTGCGGATCCGATCCATGTATCCATGGATCCGTAAAAATCATACGGACGTCTGAACGGAGCCTGACAGGGGGGTGATCAATGACAGGGGGTGATCAGGGAATCTATATGGGTGATCACCCGCCTGTCATTGATCACCCCCCTGTAAGGCTCCATTCAGACGTCCGCATGTGTTTTGCGGATCCGATCCATGTATTCGTGGATCCGTAAAAATCATACGGACGTCTGAACGGAGCCTGACAGGGGGGTGATCAATGACAGGGGGGTGATTAATGACAGGGGGGTGATCAGGGAATCTATATGGGTGATCACCCGCCTGTCATTGATCACCCCCCTGTGAGGCTCCATTCAGACGTCCGCATGTGTTTTGCGGATCCGATTCATGTATCCGTGGATCCGTAAAAATCATACGGACGTCTGAACGGAGCCTGACAGGGGTGTCATCAATGACAGGGGGTGATCAATGACAGGGGGGTGATCAGGGAGTCTATATGGGGTGATCATGGGTTCATAAGGGGTTAATAAGTGACAGGGGGGGTGTGGTGTAGTGTAGTGTTTGGTGCTACTTTACACATCTACCTGTGTCCTCTGGTGGTCGATCCAAACAAAAGGGACCACCAGAGGACCAGGTATCAGGTATATTAGACGCTGTTATCAAAACAGCGTCTAATATACCTGTTAGGGGTTAAAAAAATCAGATCTCCAGCCTGCCAGCGAGCGATCGCCGCTGGCAGGCTGGAGATCAACTCTCTTACCTTCCGTTCCTGTGAGCGCGCGCGCCTGCGTGCGCGCGTTCACAGGAAATCTCGGGTATCGCGGGAGGATGCGTATATGCGTCCACCCAGAAGAGCAGGACCGCCGGCAGGACGCAATCCTGCGTACGGCGGTCCTGAGGTGGTTAAGTGCAAAGCATGAGCTGCAGTGGAGTAGACACCTCAAAAACCAAGAAAGGTCTCTGGCTCCTCCTGCTTCCTCTTCTGCTGCAGTCTCGAGCTCTTCATCCACCTCTGGAGTGACAGTGCCACCTGCAACCTTGCAAACAGAGGATCTGCCAGCAACACCACCACCTGGGTCACCAAGCATCTCCACAATGTCCCACGGAAGCGTTCAGCTCTCCATCTCCCAAAAACAGAAGCGGAAGAAGAAGTACCCCCTACCCACCCGTGATCCCTAGCCCTGAATGCCAGCATTTCTAAATTACTGGCCTTTGAAATGCTGTCATCCCGTCTGGTGGAGACGGAGAGTTTTAAAGGCCTTATGGCGGTGGCTGTCCCACAGTACGTCGTGCCCAGCCGCCAATACTATTCAAGGCGAGCCATCCCTTCCCTGCACAACCAAGTTGGGGACAAAATCAGGTGTGCACTGCGCAACGCCATCTGTGGCAAGGTGCACCTCACTACAGATACGTGGACCAGTAAGCACTATCAGGGACGTTATATCTTCCTAACAGCACACTGGGTAAATGCAGTGGTGGCTGGGCCTGAGGCGGATAGCAGTTTGGCGCATGTCCTTCCACCACCGAGGATTGCAGGGCGCTTCAGTTTGTCTCCTGTTGCTTCCTCATCCTACTCGGCTTCCTCATCCTCTACTGGCTCCTCATCCGGTCAGCGTAACACCTTCACCACCAACTTCAGCAAAGCAATGGGTAAACGACAGCAGGCAGTTTTAAAACTTATCTGTTTGGGGGACAAACCCCACACCACGCAGGAGCTGTAGACAGGCCTTGAACAACATACCGATAAATGGTTGGTGCCAGTGAGCCTCAAGCCCAGCCTGGTAGTGTTAGATAATGGGCGAATTCTCGTAGCAGCTCTGGAAATAGCCGGTTTGACGCACATCCCTTGCCTGGCGCATGTGCTGAATTTGGTGGTGCAAAGATTCCTTAAAAATGACCCGATATGTCAGAGCTGCTGCATAAAGTGCGGGCCGTCTGTGCGCGCTTTCGGAGTTCTAACCCTGTTGCTGCTCGCCTGTCAGCGTAACTTCGGCCTTCCAGCTCACCGCCTTATATGTGATGTGCCCACAAGGTGGAACTCCACCTTGCACATTCTGGCCAGACTGTGCGAGCAGCAGCAGGCGATAGTGGAGTTTCAGCAGCACTTCACCACCAATAACGGGGCCTCCATGCAAGACCTGTGTTCCTTTTTGCGCTGTTTCAAGTACTCCACCAGTGCCGTTCTCAGCGTTAGTATTCCACTTTTATGCCTCCTTGAAAAAACGCGACTGGCGATGATGGAAAAGGATGTGGCACAGGAGGAGGAGGAGGAAGAGGGATCATTGCATAGGGTTTCCGGACAGTCTTTCACAAGTGTCTCCGAGGGTGGAGTCCTGCATCCACAAACGCCAGGTACACAATTGTCCAGCCAGGGCACAGTTCTGGAGGATGAGGAGGTGGAGGATGAGGAGACGGAGGAGGAGGAACCTTGTTCAAAGCAGCGTGGCACCCAGACCAGCTTATGGCCATCACTGGTGCATGGCTGGGGGGATACAGAGGACACAGACGATACACCTCCTACAGAGGACAGCTTTTCGTTGCCTCTGGGCAGCCTGGCACACATGAGCGATTACATGCTGCAGTGTCTCCACAACGACCGCCGAGTTGCCCACATTCTAACTTGTGCTGATTACTGGGTGGCCACGCTGCTGGATCCCCGTTACAAGGACAATGTACCGTCCTTAATTCCCTCATTGGAGTGTGATTATAAGATGAGCGAGTACAAGCGCGCGCTGGTAGACACGCTGCTGGTGGCATTCCCACCTGACAGCAGGGGGCACAGTGGAAGCACAAGGTAAAAGCAGAGGAGGAGGAAGATGTCACCAACGCAGCTGGGGCACCGCCAGCACCTCAGAAGGCAGGGTTAGCATGGCCGAAATTTGGAAAAGCTTTGTCAGCACGCCACAACAACCAGCACCACCAGCTGATATGGAACGTCTTAGCAGGAGGCAGCATTTCACCAACATGGTGGAGCAGTATGTGTGCACACGCCTACACGTACTGAATGACGGGTCTGCCCCTTCAACTTCTGGGTCTCCAAAATGGTCACATTGCCTGAGCTTGCCCTTTACGCCTTGTCGGTGCTGGCCTGCCCTGCAGCCAGTGTACTATCTGAACGTGTATTCAGCACGGCAGTGGGCGTATTCACAGACAAGCGCAGCCGCCTGTCCACAGCCAATATGGACAAGCTCACATTTATTAAAATGAACCAGGCATGGATCCTTCAGGACTTGTCCGTACCTTCTGCAGAATAGACATGTATGCCGGCCTTAACCAGCCATTGTTATACTACAATGCTATTGCTCATTCTTGTATTTTTGTCATGGTCTTACCTTCTTGCTGTTCTCCTTCGTTTGACATGTGCTGGCGGCCATCTTGGTTTCTGGGTTTCTTGTAGCCTCCCACCCTGCGGCTTCTCCTTCCCACTGGGAGGAGCTGGATGCCTAGCTCATATATATATAGGAGGTCTGTGGCTTCAGTTCCTTGCATGGTCCCCCTCTGTTCACATGCTTCTAAGACTGCTGCTGCATCTGGTTCCTGATCCTGGCTTCGTCTGACTACCCTTCTGGTTCCTGATCCTGGCTTCGTCTGACTACCCTGCTGGTTCCTGATCCAGGCTTCGTCTGACTACCCTGCTGGTTCCTGATCCAGGCTTCGTCTGACTACCCTTCTGGTTCCTGACCTCTGGCTTCGCAAGACCCTGCTTCGGTTTAGCCATCCGTTTGGACTTTTGCCTTACGGCTTGATTTTCAATAAAGCCTTCTTATTTCCACTTATCTCTTGTTGTACGTCTGGTTCATGGTTTCATGACATTAGGACCAAGCCATGAATTCTGACGGTACAGGGCCATCCTCGCTACCTACGCTGGTTGCCAGACTTGATCAGCAGGATCACCTGTTGGGTCGGTTCGCTGTGGCGTTGCAAACCCTGCTTGAACACACGGCTCATTTAGCTTCCGTTGCCGATGGGTCGGTTGTCGCTCCTGGGCCCGCTCCTACTGCCGCTCCGGTTGTTGCGCCAGAGTCTACCCCGACACCTGTTGCTGCGCCTGTGGTGTTTCGGGGTATGACCGGTTCTGCCCCCCTTCCACAGCGCTTTGGGGGAGAGCCAACTCAGTGCCGAGGTTTCCTTAACCAGGTGGGCATTTATTTCGAGTTGCTGCCACATGCCTTTCCTACTGAGAGATCAAAGGTGGGCTTCTTGATCTCGCTGCTCTCGGACAAGGCCTTGGCCTGGGCCAGCCCTTTAAGGGAGAACAACAATCCGGTGGTTGCCGAGTTTTCCGGTTTTGTTGCTTCTCTTCGGAAGGTATTCGATGTGCCGGCTCGTGCTGCCTCTGCTGCGAAGCTCCTTATGTCCATCAGACAGGGTTCACGATCCGTAGCTGAATACGCCATTGAGTTTCGTACCCTGGCAGCAGAGGTGGGCTGGAATAATGAGGCTCTGGTCGCTGCTTTCTCTCATGGTCTCTCGGATGCCTTGAAGGATGAGGTTGCAGCTAAGGACCTACCAGTGGAGCTCGAGTCTCTTATTTCTTTCCTGATTTTGATTGACACCAGACTCAGGGAGAGACCTTCCTTTAAGGAGAGCCTGCGGAGGTCTTCTAACAGATTGGCGCCTACGTTTGCTGTCCCACCCGTGCCTCCCTCTCCTCCCACGCCTCCTGGGGATGACTTGTCTGGGGGTGAACCCATGCAGCTGGGGTTTGCTCGCCTGTCCGAGGGGGAGAGGGTACTCCGGAGACGCGAGGGCCGATGCATGTACTGTGGTCTCGGTGGGCATTTTCGGTTGGCATGCCCGAACCGTCCGGGAAACGCTCGCACCTGAGATCCTGTCGGGGGCAGATCTTGGGTGGAGTCTCCTCGTCCCCGGTTTCCCGTGTTGACAAACCACTGATTACTGTTGTCCTCTCCTGGGTCGGGGGCTCGGTGACGACCCAGGCGTTGGTGGACTCTGGTGCTGGTGGTTTGTTCATTGATAGTGTGTTCGCTGCCGCCAATTCCATTCCTCTGCAGCCTCGAGGTTCCCCACTGGCTCTTGAGGCGATAGACGGCAGACCCCTTCTGCCGCCACACGTGACTCAGGAGACCCTTCCAGTGGGGATGGCCATTGGTGCCGTTCACAGAGAGTCGGTCTGTCTCCAGGTTATTTCGTCTCCACACTACTCGGTGGTCTTGGGGTACCCCTGGCTCCAGAAGCATAATCCGACTTTCGATTGGAGATCGGCCGAGATCCTCTCGTGGTCACCGCAGTGTGGGGCTAGTTGCATCCATGGGCCTGTCAAGTTGCTGTGTACTTCCTCGGACTCTCTGTTGCCTCCTGAATACGAGGAGTACCGAGATGTATTCGATAAGGTGCGTGCGGTTGCCCTACCTCCGCACCGCCCATACGATTGTGCCATAGAGTTACAATCTGGTGCCGTTCCTCCTCGTGGCAAAGTCTATCCACTGTCGGTAGCGGAGAATGAGGCCATGGAGGAGTACGTGAGGGAGGCGCTTTCACGCGGACACATTCGCAAATCCTCGTCCCCGGCAGGGGCTGGATTTTTCTTTGTGAAAAAGAAGGGCGGTGAGTTGAGGCCTTGCATCGATTACAGGGGTCTCAATCGCATCACGATCAAGAACGCTTACCCGATACCCTTGATTTCCGAGCTGTTCGATCGCCTCAAAGGGGCCACGGTCTTTACCAAACTCGACCTGAGGGCGGCATATAACCTGGTAAGGATCAAGGCGGGCGATGAGTGGAAGACCGCGTTTAACACCAGGACCGGTCATTATGAATCCTTGGTTATGCCCTTTGGGTTGTGCAATGTGCCCGCAGTCTTCCAGGAATTCATCAACGATGTTTTCCGTGACCTGTTGCAGCAGTGTGTGGTGGTCTATTTGGATGACATCTTGGTATATTCTGAATCCATGGAGGCCCACATTCTGGATGTCAGACGAGTGTTGCAACGGTTACGAGAGAACAAGCTGTTCGGTAAGCTTGAGAAATGCGAATTTCACCGATCCCAGGTAACCTTCTTAGGTTACATTATTTCCGCTGAGGGGTTCTCCATGGATCCTGAGAAGGTTTCGGCTGTCTTACAGTGGCCCCAGCCCAGTGGTCTTCGTGCCCTGCAGCGCTTTTTGGGCTTCGCCAATTATTATCGGAAGTTCATCAGGGACTTTTCCATGCTAGCCAAGCCTCTCACGGATCTGACCAGGAAGGGCAGTAATCCCCAGGTCTGGCCGCTCGAGGCCATCCGAGCTTTTGAGGCTCTAAAGTCCGCCTTTGTGTCGGCTCCGATTCTGTCGCATCCCAACCCTGGGTTGCCTTTTGTCCTCGAGGTGGACGCGTCTGAGACGGGAGTAGGCGCCCTTCTGTCTCAGCGTAGAACACCAGAGGGTCCTCTGCTTCCTTGTGGGTTTTACTCCCGGAAACTGTCTTCCGCGGAGTGCAACTATCAGATTGGTGACAGGGAGTTATTGGCCATCGTGCAGGCCCTTAAAGAATGGAGGCACTTGCTCGAGGGCTCGGTGGTTCCGGTTCTCATCCTGACGGACCACAAGAATCTGACCTACCTCTCTGAGGCCAAGAGATTGACACCACGTCAGGCCAGATGGGCTCTGTTCTTGTCACGTTTTAATTACGTGGTCTCCTACCTACCCGGTTCCAAGAACATCAGAGCGGATGCCTTATCACGGCAGTACTCCGAGCTGTCCGGGGAGGAGTCGATTCCGACTTCGGTCATACCTCCGAATCAGATCCTGGCCGCCATTCGCACCAGCCTGACCTCTCCCCTGGGTGAGCAGATTTTGGCGGCTCAATCTGGTGCTCCCTCTGGGAGACCCAACGGCAGATGTTTTGTGCCTGAGGAGTTGCGCACTCGGTTGTTGCGAACCTACCATAACTCCAAGGCCGTGGGGCATCCTGGAAAGAATCAGCTGTCCTGGGCTGTTTCACGTCTGTTCTGGTGGCCTTCTCTACGTTCCGACATCGCCGCATATGTAGCGGCATGCTCCGTTTGTGCCCAGAGTAAGTCCCCTCGGCACCTTCCGTTGGGCCTTTTGCAACCCATAGCCACCGGGGAGCGCCCATGGTCACACCTGGGGATGGATTTTATTGTGGACCTCCCTGCATCCCGAGGTCATACGGTCATTCTCATGATTGTGGATCGGTTTTCCAAAATGTGCCACTGTGTTCCTCTCAAGAAGTTACCCTCTGCACAAGAGTTGGCCTCGATTTTTGCCAGGGAGGTCTTCCGGTTGCACGGTTTGCCCAAGGAGATTGTGTCGGATCGGGGGAGTCAGTTTGTGTCCAGGTTCTGGCGCGCCTTTTTCTCCCAGTTGGGGATTCATCTCTCTTTCTCCTCGGCCTACCACCCTCAGTCCAATGGGGCCGCAGAACGATCCAATCAGGCCTTGGAGCAATTCCTTCGTTGCTATGTCTCCGATCACCAAGACAATTGGGTTGACCTCCTGCCTTGGGCTGAGTTTGCCAGGAACACGGCGGTGAACTCTTCCTCTGGGACGTCTCCCTTCATGGCCAATTATGGGTTCCAACCTGCCGTGTTACCGGAGGTATTCTCTCCCCAGGATATTCCGGCTGTGGAGGATCACCTTTCCGTCCTACGTGCTTCTTGGGTACAGATCCAGAGGTCCCTTGAGGTCTCTGCGCAGCGCCAGAGACTCCAGGCTGATCGCAGACGAGCGCCCGCTCCTTCCTACCAGGTCGGAGACCGCGTATGGTTGTCCACCCGCAACCTCAACCTTCGAGTGCCCACTCCCAAGCTGGCGCCTCGCTTTGTTGGTCCCTTCCGAGTGCTTCGCAGGGTAAACCCGGTAGCCTATGCCCTTGCGCTTCCTCCTGGCATGCGGATCTCCAACGTGTTTCATGTCTCCCTGTTGAAGCCACTGGTGTGTAATCGTTTCACTTCCTCGGTTCCTCGGCCTCGTCCGGTCCAAGTGGGCAATCGTGAGGAGTATGAGGTGAGCAATATCCTGGACTCACGCCTGGTCCGCGGTCGGGTGCAGTTTTTGGTCCATTGGCGTGGTTATGGTCCAGAGGAGCGTTACTGGGTTCCCTCCGCAGATGTCCATGCTCCTGCCTTGCTCCGAGCCTTCCACGCACGCTTCCCTCAGAAACCGTTCTTTACTCCGTGGAGGAGGGGCCCTTGAGGGGGAGGTACTGTCATGGTCTTACCTTCTTGCTGTTCTCCTTCGTTTGACATGTGCTGGCGGCCATCTTGGTTTCTGGGTTTCTTGTAGCCTCCCACCCTGCGGCTTCTCCTTCCCACTGGGAGGAGCTGGATGCCTAGCTCATATATATATATATAGGAGGTCTGTGTCTTCAGTTCCTTGCTTGGTCCTCCTGTGTTCACATGCTTCTAAGACTGCTGCTGCATCTGGTTCCTGATCCTGGCTTCGTCTGACTACCCTTCTGGTTCCTGATCCTGGCTTCGTCTGACTACCCTGCTGGTTCCTGATCCAGGCTTCGTCTGACTACCCTGCTGGTTCCTGATCCAGGCTTCGTCTGACTACCCTTCTGGTTCCTGACCTCTGGCTTCGCAAGACCCTGCTTCGGTTTAGCCATCCGTTTGGACTTTTGCCTTACGGCTTGATTTTCAATAAAGCCTTCTTATTTCCACTTATCTCTTGTTGTACGTCTGGTTCATGGTTCTATGACAATTTTGGATATTTCACACTCTTTTGGAGTGTACCATAATTTACAAAAAAATATAAAAATAAAAAACAGTGCTGGCTACCTCGTCCTCCTCCACTGTTGCTTCCACCTACACCGCTACGTCCACCAAACCCTAAAACTCCTACCTCATAAACCAAATAAATCAACCTCCACCTCATAAATCACATATTATTTTTATTTTTTATTTATACGTATTTTATTTTATGTCATTTCACTACTTTGTCTGTTACATTTTCAGGTGATATTCACCAATTTTTGGGTGTGATATACCAATGCTATACCTAGTAGACAGGTAAAAATATTTCACTAATTTGTCTGTTCCATTTTCCGGTGATATTCACCAATTTTTGGGTGTGATATGCCACTGCTATACCTAGTAGACAGGTTAAAAAAAATCACAAATTTGTCTGTTACATTTTCGGGTAAAATTCACAAATTTTGGGTTGTGATTTACCACTGCTATACCTAGTAGACAAGTTAATAAATTTCAATAATTTTTCTGTAACATTTTTGGGTGACATTAAACAATTTTTTTCTGTCATAGACCCCTGCTCTACAAAGTAGACAAGTTAATAAATTTCACAAATTTTTCTGTTACATTCTTGGGTTGACATTTTACAATTTTGGACGTGAATAAAGCCCTGCTCTGCATAGTTAACAGGGAGCTAATTTTTTTAAAAATAATCTGTTCCATTGGTGGGTGACATTAACCCATTGCTGGCAATGAAAAACCCCTGCTCTGCATAGGTAACAGGGACTTAAATTTCTAAAAATTTGTCTTTAATTAGCCCTTTTATTCGATCCTTCTGCTTTAATAATTTGTCCCACATTTTCGCTTTATCCCATTGCAGCCATTGACCTCCCTTGGATGAGGTCTCCCTTTCTCATGCTCCCTCTCTGGCATGGAACCCTTATTCGCCGCTAACCGTGATCAACGTGGTAGGCTCAGAAAAGAACATCGAAAATTGATAAAGATATCCAAATGGATGGTGGACGTCACAGGGACATGCGATCAGGCAGAAGTTATCTAGAGTCAACAAAGCGGCAGCAGGGCCTTTATGCCTTGGAGGTGCTGCCCTGCCCTGCAACCAGTGTATTGTCTGAACGTGTGTTTAGCATGACTGGAGGGGGTTATCACAGGTTATATTTCCCAATGTTTTGGGGTGTACCCTAATTTTAAAAATAAAAATAAATTTAAAACATAAAAGAAGTGTAGGCTACCTCTTCTTCCTCCACCGCCGCTTCCACCTACACCGCCACATCCACTGCCTCCTCAACCTCCATTCTCCATATGGATCTCGTTCTCCTAGATCAAGTTTATTAGTTTTTATTTTTATGTTATCTAAAGTCATTTCCCTATCCACTTGCCATGCTCTTAACCACATTTTTCTGGCATTTGCAGCCCTCTAGGCCTTTCCATGACATTTTTACAGCCATTTTAGTGCTCAAAAGTTCGGGTCCCCATTGACTTTAATGGGGTTCGAGTTCGGGGTCAAGTTCGGGTCAGGTTCGGGTCCCGAACTCAAACTTTTTTGTGAAGTTTGGCCGAACCTGTCGAACCCGAACATCCAGGTGTCCGCTCAACTCTATTTATGACTAATATTGTGTCCCATTACTTTTGGTTCCTTAACAAGTGGGAGGCACATATGCAAACTGCTATAATTCCTACACCGTTCATCTGATTTAGATGTTAATGCCCTCAAATGAAAGCTGTCAGTCTGCAGTTAAAGCACATCTTGTTTGTTTCATTTCAAATCCATTGTGGTGGTGTATAGAGTCACAAATCTTAGAATTGTGTTGATGTCCAAATATTCATGGACCTAACTGTATTTGTCAGAAACAATTAAAAAATCTTCACATTTTGTCTGGCAAAAAATATTGGTAGAATAAAAGGTTATAGCTAATTAATCCATACCCCTGAGCAAAGGGTGCCCAAAATTGTGACTTTGGGGTTTTCATAAGCTGTAAGTCATAATCATCCAAATTATAACAAATAAAGGCTTAAAATATCTCACTTTGCATGTAATGAGTCTATCTCATATATTAGTTTCAACTCTTAAGATTGCATTACTGAAATAAATTAACTTGGCTGGATATTCTAATTTTTAGATTTTTACCTGAATACAGTGCTGTCCATAATTATTCAAACCCCTTGGCATATTTTGACTTAAAGTTACTTTTATTCAACCAGCAAGTATTTTTTTGACGGGAAATGACATTGGTGTCTCCCAAAAGATAATAAATTGATGTACAAGAGGCATTATTGTGGAAAAAAAACATTTCTCAGCTTTTATTTACATTTGAGCAAAAAGTGTCCAGTCCAAAATTATTTATACCCTTCTCAATAATCAATAGAAAAGCCTTTATTGGCTATTACAGCAATCAAACACTTCCTATAATTGCAGACCAGCTTTTTGCATGTCTCCACAGGTATTTTTGCCCATGCATCTTTAGCAATGAACTCTAAATCTTTCAGGTTGGAGTGTCTTCTTGCCATCCCCCTGATATTTAGCTTCCTCCACAGATTCTCAATTGGATTCAAGTCTGGACTCTGGCTGGGCCACTCCAAAACGTTAATGTTGTTGTCTGCTAACCATTTCTTCACCACTTTTGCTGTTTGTTTTGGGTCAATTGTCATGCTGAAATGTCCACTGGTGCCCAAGGCCAAGTTTCTCTGCAGACTGCCTGATGTTGTTGTTGTTAAGAATCCTCATGTATTGGTCTTTTTTCATGGTGCCATTTACTGTGATTAGGTTTACTGGTCCATTGGCTGAAAACACCCCCCAAAGCATTAGGTTCCCACCACCATGTTTGACAGTGGGCATGGTGAAGGCTTCTCCTTTTTTATGCCAAATGAAGGAAACATCATTGTGACCAAACAATAAAATTTTTGTTTCATTTGACCATAACACAGATTTGTCCAGATAAGCTTTTGCAAAGGCCAAGCAAGCTTTTGTGTGCCTTATCTGGACAAGTGGCGTCCTCCTTGGTCTGCATCCGTGGAACCCAGCAGTGTGCAGTGTCCGTTGGATTGTCTGCTTTGAGACATTGACACCGGCAGAGCCCATATTCACCACGATGGCCTTGGTGGTGATCCTTGGATTCTTTTTCACCTCTCTAACTATCCTCCTTACCAGCACAGATGTCACTTTTTGCTTCCGACCACGTCCTCTGAGACTTTCCACAGTTCGGAACATCTTGTATTTTTGAATAATACTTGTATCCACTGGAACATGAAAACATTTAGAAATGGCCTTGTAGCCCTTTCCTGACTTGTGAGCAGCCACAATGCGCAGCCGCAGGTCCTCACTGAGCTCCTTTGTCTTAGCCATGACTGTCCACAAACCAACTGCAGAGAGCTGCTGTTTTTCACCTGTTGAGTTGATTTAAAAAGCTGTTCCCAATTAATCAGGGTAATTAGGATGCTTTAGAACTGCTTGGACTATTTGGAATGGTATAGAACTTTTGATTTTCCCACAGACTGTGACAGTTTGTGAAGGGTATGAATAATTTTGGATTGGACACTTTTTGCTCAAATGTAAATAAAAGCTGAGAGATGGGTTTTTTTCCCCACAATAATGCCTCTTGTACATCGTCTTATTATCTTTTGTGAGACACCTGTGTCATTCCCCGTCAAAAAATTACTTGCTGGTTGAATAAAAGTAACTTTAAGTCAAAAGTTGCCATATACACACACACACACACACACTTGTATGCAATTGTTTTGGCACCCCTGGTAAATTACTGTTAAGCAAGTTGAAGATGAAATGATCTCCAAAAGGCATAAATTAAAGATGGCTTTGTATTTTAAGCAAAAACTTTTTTATTTGAATCTTTTACGTTTCCAAAATAAGAAAAAAGGAAAAGGGCCTGAAGCAAAACCTTCAGCATTCTGCATGGTTAGTACCTAGTAGCACCCCCTTTAGCAAGTATCACTGCTTTTAAATGTTTTTTTTTTGTAGCCAGCAAAGATTCTTTCAATTCATGCTTGAGGGATTTGTATCCATTCCTCCTTGCAAAAGTCTTCCAGCTCTGTGAGATTCCTGGGTTGTCTTGCATGCACTGCTCTTTCAAGGTCTATCCATAGATATTCAGTGAAGTTCAAATCACGGGACCGTGAGGGCCATGGTAAAAACCTTTAGCGTGTGACTTATTAGGGAGTTTATTGTGGATTTTAAGGTGAGTTTAGGATCATTATACATTTATCCATTTCTAGAAGCCATCCTCTATTCAACTTCAGATTTTTTACAATTGTTGTTATGTCTGGAATTTCTTTGAATCCACTAGCTGAAGCACAACCCCAAAACACGATTGATCCACTGCTTATTCTGTGCCTTTTTTTCTCCAAACATACCTTTGCTCATTGGTCCACAGGATTTGTTTCCAAAATGCACCAGACTTGTTTAAATGTTCTTTTGCAAACTTCTGATGCTCAATTTTGTGGTAAAGACACAGGAGAGATTCTTCTGATGACTCTTCCATGAAGGCCATATGTGTGCAGGTGTCGCTGAATAGTAGAACAATGTACCACATCTTCAGAGTCTGCTAAATCTTACTGAAGGTTTTTTATAGTCAAGCAGTGGTTCTGATTTTCCTTTCTAGCAATCCTACAAGTAGTTGTCTCTGAAAGTTTTCTTGGTCTTCCAGACCTTCTCTTGACCTCTACTGTTCCTGTTAACTGCCATTTCTTAATTACATTTTGAACTGAGGAAATGGCAACCTAATAACTATTTGCTATCTTATTATAGCCTTCTCTTGCTTTGTGTGCCTAAACCATTTTCATTTTCACAGTGTTAGGCAGCTGCTTTGAAGAACCCATGAGTCATGACAGTTTTTTCCAACAAGGTTAGAGGGAGTCTGCGTATTTATAAAGATTAGATATTTGCATCACCTGCCTGCCTTGTTTCCCCCTACCTTAGCAAGGCATCCCTTTCATTTTTTCACTCTAAAATTGTACAAAACGAAAATAATACACTGATATAGCTTAAAATGTTGAAAAGTGTGTTTCATCTTTAATATTATCCCTATTGTAGATCATTTTATTTTCAACTTGTTTAACTGTTCATGCAGTGTCCTGAAACACACTGCCTAATGTTGTGATTGTGTTTTATGTAAACTGTACTTGTAAATGTGTTCTCATAAAGTTGCATAGGGAGGGGAGGTTCTAACAAGCCTCCCAGGGCTAACTTCACCCTTTACACTCAGTCAACAGTGCAGGAAGAAGAAGGTCAGTGTGTGATGATGTCTGAGGACAAGCTGAAGCTCAGAAGCCATTTTGCAGAGATATAAAAGCTCCATAGTTAGATCCATGCAACAGCCCATAAAAGGGAAAAGATTACAGTAACTCCAGGCAACCCAGAGAGGGAATGAGGATATTGACAAATGACAGAACTCAATATGGGACATACTGTACTTCTACACCTGAGGAACAAATTAAAGGAGTCTTAAAAGTCGCAAAGGAACATCATCAAGCCTTCTGTAAATATCCTTCAGATTATGGAGAGGTCAGTGTAATCAAGCGCACCATCCCTACCAGTTCACACCCTCCAATTCAAGAAAGGTACCAGCCTATACCACCAACGATATACCAATCTGTGAAAAAGATGATCCAGGAGAAGAAGGATTCAAAAATAATCAAAGACCACCATAGTCCATGGGCTGCACCTCTAGTCCTTTTCCAAAAGAAGGATGGCAATATTCGGTTCTGTGTGGACTACAGGAAGATTAATCAAATTACCCACAAGGATGCCAATCCTTTACCAAGAATCAAGGAGTCCTTGACAGCATTAGGATCCTCAGCTTACTTTTCTTCTCTGGATTTATCCAGTGGGTACTGGCAAGTACCCATGCATCCTGAAGATCGTGAAAAAAATTGCATTTACCACCCCTATGGGCCTATTTGAATTTAACTTTATGCTGTTTGGACTTTGCAATGCACCTAGAACTTTTCAAAGACTAATGGAACGCTGTTTAGGCCACAAGAACTTTGAAACTGCCTTGTTATACCTAGATGATATCATCATCTACTCTAAATCCTATGGAGACCACTTAAAACATCTTGCAGAAGTTTTTCAAGTCCTCATCAAGCACGGACTCAAGATCAAACCCTCTAAGTGCTACTGAAACCAGAAGTCAAGTACCTGGGACATATTGTCAGTTCTGAAGTTGTCAAGCCAGATGCAGAAAAGATAGCCGCAGTCCAGAATTGGCCTACTCCTACCACAGTAAAAGAGGTGAGAAGTTTTCTTAGTTTTGCAAGACACTACAGACATTTATCCCTCATTTCGCCCAGATTGCTGAGCCGATACAAGAACTCCTAAGAAGACATCCCAAGGAGTACCAGAAAGCCCAGATACCAATCGAATGGAATGAAGACAGAGATATCGCTTTCCAACTCCTGAAGAAAAAGTTGACTGAACCACCTGTCTTAGGCTATCCAGATTACCAACAGCCATTCCATCTCTACACTGATGCCAGTAAGAAAGGCCTGGGAGCTGTCCTGTCTTAACTTCAAGAAGGTAAGGAGAGAGTGGATGCTTATGCTAGCAGATAAGAGAAAGAGAGGTGCCAAGGGAAAAAATGGCCAGAACTACAGTTCCTTTAAGCTGCGATTCCTCGCACTTGTGTCGGCTGTCACTGAGAAATTTTAAGACTACCTCACAGCAACACCATTTGTGGCCTATACTGATAACAACCCGCTGGCACACCTCAACACAGCCAAGTTAGGAGCCTTAGAACAAAGATGGGCCTCACGTCTTGCCAACTACAACTTTGTGGTCAAGTACAGAACAGGCAAATCAAATGAGAAGGCAGATGCCTTATCCCATCTGCCTAACAGAGAAGACCCTACTAAACAGGGAAACATATGGGAAGAAGTAGAGATGCTGGCTTCCTATAAACATTTTGCTCAACAAGATGTTATCACCATCAAAAGCCAAGGTAAAGAAGTCCTCAACTTCCAACAGCAGAGAAATCCAGAACCCCAAGTTGAGAAAGAAAGGTGAATCAAGTTGCAAGCAGAGAGCATTAGGTGAGCTACAAGATTTCTTCACTAGTAGAAGAACACCAGAAAGAATCAGCAGAAAGAATGCAGATCCTGAGCTGCTCAACCTATGGAGACACAGAAAGCAACTCTTCATGCAAAAGGAACTAATAATGAGAAGAACCCTAGATCCCATCACCAATGATCGGCTGTATCAAATTATTGTACCACGCCAAGATGCCAGAATTGTCCTTGAAATGTACCACGATAGGTCAGGACACTTTGGTGTACAAAAAACAGGAGCTACCATCCGCCAAAGATTTTATTGGGTTGGAATGAGAGAAGATATTGAAAATTGGTGTCGAGAATGTTCAACTTGTGCCATTGGAAGAAATGAGAGACATTTCCAAAGAGCACCATTACATCCCATTGTAAGCAAAATACCTCTAGAAATAGTGGCCATTGATCATGTAAAGCTAGAACCAAGTCGCTCTGGATATACCTACGCCATGACAATTATTGATAACTACACCAAAATTTTTGTAGCTGTACCTGTTAAAGACTTGACAGCCAAAACCACTGCAAACTTTTTGGGAAGAATTTCCTGTTGCCCTCTGGATGCCCTGAAAAGATTCTCACAGATCAAGGATCTGCTTTTGAATCCCAACTCTTCCATGAACTATGTTCACTTCACAATTGTCAGAAGATAAGAACAACAGCGTACCATCCTCAAGGTAATGGACTTTACGAGAAAATGAACCAACCCTTGATGTTGAAAGCTGAACCACCTGCTAAAAGAACTGATTGGCCAACTCTACTACCTCAATTGGTGTATATTTACAACAACACCTTCCATTGTTCTACTGGATACACTCCATATTAACTTATGTTTGGCTGTCAAGGGAGAATACCTGCAGATCTCACCTTAAATGTACTTGTAATGACCGGCGTCACGCACAGGGAGGGAAAAGGGAAAGCCCTGCCCAAGGGAGAGGGAAAGGTGGTGACCCCTGACTCACCTTGCGGCTGGCACCTGACTTCCCTGACGTCCCTAGACGGGTTCCTCACCCGTGCGGCGATCATGTGCCTAAACCCTGGCTTTCCCTAAAATGAGCCCTAGATAGTGAACGGGCCGGTGGGATTGCTAGTCCGCACCACTGACACTAAGAGGAAAAACACCAGGGAGAGGACAGACAATACAGATAAACACATAAACCCAGGTGGGCGACCACAGCAGACCACAAAGGTCCAACAGGGATCCGGAGGGAAACGTTCTGGACCAGAGAACGCAGCAACACAGCTCCAGTGGGTCAGTATAGAAGTCCAGGCAGGAAGCTCTATATCTGGCAACCAGAGAAGTGTGAGAGGGGAATATAAGGAGGTTGGGAGTGCTGGACAAGGAACAGCTGAGGAGAAGGAGCTACGGATCCCTGAGTGAGCAAAAAAGGGTTGCAAAGCAAACCCAGAAAGCTAGCATAAGGAAACAGCCCTATCTTACTACATAGAGCGCGCAGCCAACCGCTGCAACTTCCTGACCCCGGGTATAACGGAGTCAGGTGTGGTTCTTTACACCCTTGTGACAGTACTGTACAAGTTCCAGATACTATCAATCCTTTACCACAAACAGACTGGGTCAGTGGACATCAAAAACGGCTAGCTGATGCCCAAGAGATTGTCTAAATCTGCATGGCGAGTGTACAACAAAAACAGCAGATAGACTATGATCAGTCTGCAAAAGCAGAACCTTTACAAATTGGTATGTGTGGCTAAAATATAATCCTCACACCAATAAACTGGATAGTAAATGGGAAAGAGAACCCTATGTCATCACAGCTATTCCCAACCCTGAAGCTGATATCACAAAAGAGAACATTGCACCAAATAGTGCACCACAAACATCTCAAGCTGTGTTTGCAGGAAGAAGCTCCAATCCAAGAAGAAAGTGTCTGAAAAATCACCTGATCTAGAGGAACCAACACAGTCTTTTGCAAAACTTTAATTGGAATCAGATCCCCTACAGTGGTTTCTTATGCTGGGACTTCACTTTCTTGTTCCTGCCAAGACTAATACAGCCCCACTTCAGCCAGAAGAACTACCTCGTGAAGGATCCTCAGAAGCTCAAGAGGTACCAAGTTACCTTGAACCAAGGCTTATAGAGCCACAGCCACTTCGGAGATCCGACTGGACCACTAAAGGTCAGCCACCTTCCCGTTATAGGGAGTTTCTACAACAGCAGCCGAGGAGGAGACTTCCAGCCCTTCCAGTTCAACTGTGATTACATTCTTACATCATTTAGAGCTACAGAGCCAGAGTAAAAGACTAATTTCTTTGATTATTTGCCCTGCCCTAAGGACTCTCTAAAGACTCCTTTGGCCTTATTTTGCTGCGTTCAAGTCATGGTGGACTTTGATGCAATAGAGACCTCCGTGATGTTCTACAACCATTATGCTTCATGCCCAGGAAACGGACTCATACACTGTTAGCTGAGAACTTTCCCTTTTTGTTTTACATTATGGACTATCCTGGTCTTTACTGTTTCGCTACGGCCCTTGTCACCCATTCTATATTGTGATGTTCCTGATATATATGCCTAACCCAATTCTCTTTCAGCCAAAGAATAGAAAGCACAAGAATGGTTTAATGGTAATGTGTATATGCATGCATGCTCTTTTTTTGTATTTTTCAGGTGATGCATCATCGTGGCAACAGTGCGTCAAGGACGACTTACATTAAAGAAGGGGGGATGCATGTACTGAAACACACTGCTTAATGTTGTGATTGTGTTTCATGTAAACTGTACTTATAAATTTGTTCTCATAAAGTTGCATAGGGAGGGGGAGGTTCTAACAAGCCTCCCAGGGCTAACTCCGCCCTTCACACTCAGTGCACAGTGCAGGAAGAAGAAGGTCAGTGTGTGATGATGTCTGAGGACAAGCTGAACCTCAACAGCCATTTTGCAGATATATAAAAGCTCCATAGTTAGATCCATGCACCAGCCTATAAAAGGGAAAAGATTACAGTATCTCCAGGCAACCCAGAGTGGGGATGAGGATATTGACAAAGGAAGGTAACTGTCATTTATCAGACTCCAGACTGCTTTGCATCAGGTGTAGAGATTCAAATCTACAAGCTACCCACCATAATTAAAGACAAAAGGCCATTTGTCTTAGTATAGTATTCCTAGAAGAGGATTCAGAAGTACAGCATTATACAGTACAACAGAGATAGTTCATCCCTCCAACCTGGAGAAATAAGAGAGAGAAAGACTGATTGTTATAGAGGACGATTCCTTATGCAACTTCTGGGAACTAATGTGAAAGCTGCCTTTATGTAAATGACTGTGGAACAGCTTTAGTAAAGTATTGGGAGGTTGTTAAAAGCTCTAGTCTCCCTTATTCTATATAATCATTTTAACTACTATCACCAACATTTCACCTAATGGTGCTGGCGTCACGCACTAGGGGCCCAGTCGCAAAAGCACCTTACACCCATTACCATTAAGGGCACCTCATTTTCCATCTGGCTAGTGTTCCCTGTAACCGAGAGTGCCCCGGAGGATTTTGTGCTGTCTTCCGATCCACTGTACGCAGGCCCAGGGAGGCATCTGCTAACCGCGAGTACGTGAACTTTTACACCCATCGGTCCAATGTGAGCCTCACGTGTTTTCCCCTATGGTTTGGTATGCTACATTCACAGTAACAGTAATTTTGACATGGGGTGCGCAAACTTTTGTCTGTCACTGTATATGTATATTCCCTGTATCACATATATGGAGTCTTCAAATTAAGCTGTGCATAGTGAAATGGGGTTTCTGGCAACCATAGCCCAGATCAATATCACTTTAAAAGCTATGTGTACTTACTGGAAGTAATGGTATGTTATAGCAATGTTAAAAAATATTTCTTTTATGGTGCATTTTCTCTCTCTGTAATGTGAACATGCTTTGCCTTTTATTAATGTTTAATGTGGTATATCAGGAGTTAACTCATGCCAATTAGCTGACACCTGATGAAAGTGCTGAGGGCCTGTTTAAAGTCAGCTCACATGCCTTTAGACGATGCTATGACGGAGAATATAGATTTTAGGGCTCTTTCACACGAGTGAATGCCGTGCGGGTAATCTGCTGCGTGGAAAGAGAGCCAAGCCCCGTTCCGGAAAGCAGAGTCACGGAGCATTAACATGATTAATAATGCTCTTTGCCTCTCTGTGATCTTTTTACTACAAAATCACAGTGAGATAAAGTTGTCACTGTGATTTTTTAGCAAATAGGTCACAGAGAGGCACGGAGCATTATCAATCATGTTAATGCTCCGTGTCTCTTCTGTCTGGAACAGGGCTTGACTCTCTTTCACGCAGTGGATTACCCGAATAGGATCCGCTCGTGTGAAAGAGCCCTTACTGTTTAAAACATGTGAGCATCTATTTGGGCTGAGCATGTGATGTTTTCATTCCGTAATAATAGAAGTCTATTCCGTCTAATAGAAGTTATTCATTCCGTCATAATAGAAGTCTATGGCCTGCATAACGGATCCGTCTGGATTACGTTATGCAGGACTCCCCTGCATAACGGAAATGGAACAGATCTGTTATGCAGCCCATAGACTTCTATTATGACAGAATGAATAACGGAATGCCTCTATAGGCATTCCGTTATGCATTTCATCATAGAATTGCGTTATGGTCCATAATAATCTTTAATGGAATTCACCTTTTACCAGTAAACAAAGCGTGAACAAATTTATTAACCTGAAATTCGCTCATCTCTAGTCAGAGTATTAAGAAGTGTTTAGTGTAGTTATACCATCTAGCGGTGTAAAATTGTATTACACCTTGTTTTTTTGTTACAAGACTACTGCATTGTGGGTAGTGCATTGCATTGTGTGTTATTTCCTAGCATCCTGGGAAAGAGAGGCCTCCAGTCCAATCTCCAGGAGCTGTCCTATGGATGACTCATTCTCAAACTCCACCATCCTTGTAAATGCATATCTGGTGAGAGATCTACTTTTGTTTCAGGGACATCATGTTATGCAGAGCTGCTCAGTTAGTTGTAATTGTTACTCAGGAAGTTGTTGAGACTGTTAGACATGTAAGCCATTTTACCATGTGTCTTCACTGCTAATGTAATGTTATAGTACATGCTATGCTATATTTAATACTTATACATGCTATTTGTATTCTTGTAGTTTTACCAATCACACATATATAATCTTTCACTCATGCGCACTGCACAGAGAGTAAACCTGTTGACCAATAAACAAGTTAGACTACAAAGAACAGTCCTCTTATTTGGAAGACAGGAATGGTTTATGCTGAATGTCAGACTAAACACTGTATGAACATGTAAGAAGACAGAACAGTACTGTTTTTGCATTTTCACTCCCCCTACCTTCTCCCTAAGTAGCTGAATGCAACTAATGTCAGAGTGACACTAACATATATAGCTATGGGTAAACGTATGGTTGATGGCGTTAAAAATCTGTGTGTTTAAACACACACCGAGCTGTTGCATGTGTTATGCTTTTTCATATTCTGACTCTTACAATGATTGTCCCTCATTAGGGGAAGATGGTGTTTAAACACACACAGTGTTATGGGGAAAAAAACTATGAATTGTTGGGAGACCAAGTGTCCACAAATGATGTCTTCCCCTGCCCATATGACATGCACAAGTGTTACTTGTCAGAAGAATCAGTCGTTTTTTTAGACAAAGCTTCCAGAAATGATGCATTAACGGGGACAAAAGTGCTTGTACGTATTTATACAAACAAAGTGATAATTGTCAGAAGAAACAGTGGCTCATTCTAAACAAGCTTAGAAAAATTCTCCCTTTTAATTGGGAGCGGCAGGAATACAGTGTGGATGTAGAGTAATAGTGGCACAGGGCTGCAACAGTAGCAGCAGCATAGCATGGAACAGACAAGGAAGTATATCAGCTGTTTAGGAGTAGTAATAGTGGCGTCTGTGTAGCATTAAAGGGGTTGTCCCATGATAAATATTCTACAGTTTCCAAACCAGCACCTGGATCTTAATACTTTTGTAATTGTATGTAATTAAAAATGAAGCATAGCCACTGAGTTATTCAATAAAATGTATTTGTATAGCTTCTCCTGCTCTTTTTTTTTAATTTTTTATTATTATTTCTTTGACCTGCTCAGTGAGATGGCCGCACATGCTCAGTTTCATCCTTCATCCGCCTTCTGAGTTGTGATAGGGAAAGCATGGACACCCCCTTAGTGTAGCTACAGAAGAAAAGACACTTCCCTTAAGCTGTTAGCTTGATATAAATCTAGCAGAGCAAAGAATGGGGAGATCTCTGTATCTATGTGAGGTACAGGGCTGGATCTAGCTTTATTAGAAACAGATAGTCATTTACTGTATGATGCCTTATTTTAATTTTTTACATTAGTCATGGGATAACCCCTTTAAGGGGAAAGCTAAATAGTAACATTTATCGTGGGACAATAAGTCGCACAACAAAAGGTACAACTACACTGTAGTGATGAGCGGCAGGGGCAATATTCGAATTTGTGATATTTCACAAATATTTTGTAGAATATTCAACATATATTCGCAAATTCGAGAATTTGCTATTATTTTCTTTATTGCAAAAATCGGCAATGTAATATTCGTGTAAAGCACGCACAATACAGGCGTGGGTCACTTTTGCTACATTTTCAAAGCTGCTAGAAGTTTCCTGAGACTGGAGAAAATTGTTGGCATGGCAGAACATTAAAAATGGCTTTATATGCAGATAGAGTGTTCCAATATATTCACAATTGCACTAATCGTCAATTAATGATACGCATATTTTGGCGCAATACATGAAACTTCACATTTTAGCAGGTCTGACTACATATTACTGATTGGTGCACTAAGTATTGTTGTGACATCACAGCACTATGTCTGTAGCATGTATGCATGGACAGCAGAACCTATCACACTACGTAACACACTGCACTGCAACCAGGGATCTAAGGCTCATGGACCCTGGTGCAAGAGTTCAGCTTGGTCCCCCCTTCCTTCAGTGCTTTGTGGTCAGGGGCAGGGAAGCACATTGCATTCGGGCTGCCTGAGGCAGAAATTGAAACAGCACCCCCTCCCCATGCCAAATTCTTGACCTAACCCCTTCCCTCTAGTCAGAGGTCTAACTTGAACAACATGCACTTTCTATAATACTGGTGTCTTCATATGCGGCACAAGGGTCGTTGGGCCCCCTCAGGCTTCTGGGCCCGGTAGCGACTGCAACCTCTGCACCCCCTATAGCTACGCCCCTGACTGCAACAGCTACACTATATCAGGATATAACCTACACTGACTATCTCCCACTAACTATCTTTATTATATATATATATATATATATATATATATATATATATAAAAAAAAGCTAACTATCTATCTAATGTAATGAGTGGAAAGCACAGAGCACAGCAATGACACTTCTGTATCTCTCAGTACTTTAGAAAACTGTAGAAAATACCTGCTGGGGAGGTTCTTATATAGTAACGTTTCTATTGGTTGCTATGGATGTTGCTAAGCTCAGACAAAGACATTGCAGCCTTCTCATTGGCCCGCAAGCAAGAAACAGGGAGGGATCATGGGTTCAGATGGAAAAAAAATCTAGAATATTCGAAAATACAAATATATATCTCTATATTCTAAATATTTGCAAATTCTCAAAGTGCCTATATTCGCGATTAATATTCGCTATTCGAATATTCAAACAGCTTCAAGTAAATGATATCCCTGTCACTGTATAAGCTAGCAATCATATAGCTTGCCATTCTGGCCACCGTGCCTGAGGAGCCAGTTCTTTCTGGATCTGCTGCCCCACTGAGATGATTGTGTGTCGTGCCTAGTGTCATCGTCATCCTCCTGCTAATCCATCAACGACTCCTCCAAAACTACCGATTCCTCCACCCTCTGATCCCATTTTTCCTCAATGATAATGTTGCACCTTTCAAAAGCCTGGGAGAACTATGGCCTACTACTACTACTACTTGCCAGAGAGCTGGTGCTGATACTACTCAAATTCTGGATCTGGAAGGATAAGACCTTCCAAATTTCAGGCATTTTATTATGGGACCTAATGTAAACTCACAATTTTCCTAAATGAAAAGTTACGGGTTTGCTACACAGTCACACACGGTTATAGAAAAATTGCAAGTATGTTTTCTGTAACTTAAAGACAGAAGTGCAATTAAATGTCCTTTCCCTTCTTCAAACAATTGTCAATTTACTTTGGGAATAATGTAGTACTGGAGCTGGTAAGATTTGCTTTAAAAAATTCAGTTCCAGAAAAGACCCCTCTCTTCTGTAAAACAAACATTACAAACTTGTAGTGCATTATTTATTCTCCCCACACCAACAAAATACCGATGCAGGAAAACCCGGTCTAAGATTTCACTACTCTTTTATTTGCGTTTAAAAAAGGCCTTCTCTACTGTAAAACACACATTGCAAACTTGTTATGAGATTATTCCCCCCCCCCCCCCACACACCAACAATATAACAATCCAAGATAGGTCATTGCAATATTTGACTACTGTGTTATTTGCATTTAAAAATGCATTTTCAAGAAAGACCTTTCTCAGCTGTAGAACACACATTATCCCCCACCCCTAATAGCAACATAATGATGCAGGAAAGGGACAGCGTTATTGAAACTAAATGCTTTTGCTATAATATAATGCATTTAATATCACCAGACAGATATGTGTACTGAAAAAATAATAATAATAATATGCAATTGCACAGCAGGAGAAGGTTCAGTTTCTGTGCAGTTGGATGAGTACATGAATACTGTTGTCTTTGTGATCGACTGCTGGAGAAACACGTGATGAGGAGTAGGAGTTGCATCAGGAGTTATAGACGGAAGGAATGACAGCTTCATTCTGCTGAGGTTTAGGAGCCCCTCTCTGCTGGAGAAGGCCTGCAGGCCGCTGAAAGATGTAGTGGTTGCTGCATTAGGCTGTACCACTTCACGGTTTTCTCAGGTCACTTTATGGTGATGTCCCATGTATTGAAGCAGGACCATGGTGCCAACATTAGCACCCTAACTGCTCTTCATCTTTAGCATACATATCCTGCATACTGCCATGGTAACGTCCTCTAGCAAGTTGATAACAAATTCCCACACTGCTAAGTATGGCATTTTACCCCCACCACTCTGTGCTGACTGCCTGACTCTGCCTTTATAAAACCGTGCACCGCTTGTTGTTTCCTGACAGGTAGGCTCCTGATTAGCAGACGGTCTAACCCGGGCACATTTGGCTCCAGATCTCCCACTGCTTCCACCCTGCTTGCTCATCGGCACGCTGCTGCCTCACAGGCCTGCTTCCACCCTCACCCCCTGATGATCATGATGATGCCTCTTCTTCACCCAGCTCCTACGTGTGATTCATTACTTCCCGAGCAGAAGGCGCAGCAAAAGAAAAATGCAGTTGCAGGACAGATGAGGGCACAGAGGTCATTCCTGGGCCAGGACAACTAAGTGTTTTGTCAGAGGAACCCACCGATTCCTGGCTGTGTGTATCTGTTGTCACCTGAGATGATGTTGAAGAGCAAATCCACCATTCCAGTACAGCTAGATTGTTGGTCAAAACACAACCGCTGGATGACAGTGGCAGCTGTGGCCTGGTCCCACGGCTGCTGCTACCACCAACCTTTCTTCTGCTGCTACTTATGCCTGTTACAGCAACATTTTTGCCAATGCCCATTCCTTTTTTTTATTTTTTTATTTTTTATTATTTTTTATTTTAAAAGCTTTATTGAGTATGTAAAATTGTTACATATAATTTTGGTCTTTGGAAAAGGAGGAGCAAGCCTCCGATGTACATACATTGTTTGTTTTTCCTGCTATTGTTACTCAATCAAAAACATATCAACACATAAGGATGTATGTTAACAGAGCAAATGTTAAACAGCATTTTAGTAGATGATGTCCGTGGACAGAACAGAAGTAAAAGGTCAAAGTCGGAGGATTGTCTAAGAAGAGGGAAGGGGAGGATAGAGGAGGCATTTTAATGAAAACCTCTAAAGGATTTCCATTTCTCCCAAGTGCTTAGGAATTTGTGATGGGTTCTGTTTTCCCAGGCTGCAAGCTCTTCGAATCTGTATATAGAATCGACTTTGTTAAACCAACGGTCTAGAGAGGGGGGATCTTTTTTTAGCCATTGTGTCGGGATCAAGAGTCGGGCAGATATAAGAAGGATTTTGAGGAGGGGAGAGGGGTTTATCGTGTGATCCGGAGGTAGACCGAGTAGGGCCAGTGAAGGTGAGAAGGTTATATTTGAGTCACAGATTTCATTGTTTTTTTCAAAAATCTTCCTCCACCAGTCGGAAATCAAAGGGCATGACCACCAAATGTGGAACATGGTTCCGCGATCTTTTCCGCACCTCCAGCAGTTGTCTGAATTACCGTCTCCGTATCGACATGTGATATCAGGCGTTTTGTACCATCTGGTTAACACTTTGTACCCATTCTCCTGAATTCTAATACATCTTGAAGTGATATGTGGTGTTCTGAATAATATCGAGAGTTCTTCAGGTGAAAAATGTACATTTAGGTCCTTTTCCCATGAATTTATGAAAGAAGGCTTAGGAGGTAAGATAGTTGTACTAAGGTATTTATAAATTGAGGAAATGGGTTTCCTCGGGGGGGGGGGGGGGGAGTTATGGATAAAGCTTTCAAACCACGTAAGGGGTCTGAGGAGGGAGGATATGGGGATGTGTTTATTTATATATGTCGCCAGAAAAGAGAGCATATGAGGGTAAGACTCGATCTCCGGTAATGAAGAGACAAGGACCTCTCTGTCTAATACACCTCCCACGCTCCTATGTAATAAGGAGAGGATGGGGATTTCTGATGAGCGAAGGGCTTTGGGAACACTTTGTATGAGTTCTAAGGGAGCTAAGCTGATTATGTCTCTGATCTGTATAAGAGGGGAGGGGGACGGAAAACCCCATTTCAAATTTTGGAACCATCTCCAAGCTTCGACAGTGGCTAATGTCAAGAGGTTATGTTTAAAAAGTGAGAGTATATTGATATGGGGATCTACCAAAAGGGCTCTGAAGGTTGTAAGATGGGGAGGGGTTTCCATGCTAATCCATGATTTGTTGTCAGGTTTCCGAAACCAATCCAAGGCTCTAGAGAGGAGTATGGCCTTATTGTATAGTAGGGGGTTTGGGAGACCAATGCCCCCTTGGGTTCTAGGTCTGTGTAAGGTGTTCATATTAATTCTTGCCTTTTTCCCAATTCAAATAAAAGAGCGGATGTATTTTTCCAGGGCTTGAAAAAAGGAATTAGGGACAGGTATGGGGAGGACTTGGAGGATGTAATTTAACCTAGGCAGGATGAGAGATAATACCATGTTTTTACGTCCGAACCAGGACAATAAGAGGGATTTAGGGCCTCTAATTGGTCTTTAATCGAGCTCAATAAAGGGGGATAGTTTAGTTTATATAGCACATTTGTGTCAGCGTAAAACTTGACACCTAAGTACGTTATATAGGGAGATTCCCAGTTAAAGGGGGAGGAGAGGATTAGGTTGGATCTAAGTTTGTGATTGAGCCCTATACTGAGAATATGTGATTTTTTCATATTTATTTTAAAGTTGGAAAGATAACTGAATTTTTCCAAGATAGGATAAATATGCTTAAGAGAGGATTCAGGGTTGGAGGATATTATCAAGAGATCGTCAGCGAAAGCAGCAATTTTGTGTTCCTGTTCGCCTAGTTTGAGACCCTTGATGGTCTCCTCAGAGCGTATTTGGATAAGGAGGGGTTCTAATATCATAACAAATAACAGGGGGGAAAGGGGGCACCTCTGCCTAGTCCCATTTTTTATGGGAAAGGGATTTGAGGTAGTATCATTGACCAGCACCGACGCCGAGGCACTAGTATACATGGCCTGGACTGAGCGTATAAAGGCGCCGGGAATACCAAAATGCTCTAAAGTGCTGTACATGAAGTTCCAGTGAACTCGATCAAATGCTTTTTCTGCATCGGTGCTGATCATGACCAGGGGTAGGTGAAATTTTGAGGCATGAAGTAAAATGTTTATTACCCTAGCAGTGTTGTCTTTACCCTCCCAACCTTTAATGAATCCTGTTTGGTCTCTATGGATAAGTTGAGGTAGTATAGGGGCTAGGCGGTTCGCTAGGAGTTTAGCTAGTAATTTTAAATCTAGGTTTAATAGGGAAATGGGCCGATAATTCCCGCAGTCGGTGGGGTCTTTCCCCTCTTTAGGGATAATAGTGATATTGGCTTTGGTCATCTCTTGGGATAGGGGGTCACCTCGTAAAGTTTGATTACAAACTTTAAGTAAGTATGGTAGGAGAACGGGGCTAAAGGAGCGAAAGTATAAAGCGGGAAACCCGTCTGGGCCGGGGGCTTTCCCTTTCGGGAGCCGTTTAATCGCTAAGAGGAGTTCCTCGGTGGGGAAAGGGGAGCTAAGGGAGTTGATCTGAGTTTCTGAGATTTGGGGGATTTTAATGGAGCGGAGGAAAAGTTTTATTGAGTCTTGATGAGAGATGTTCGGATTAATATTTCCCTGGGGGGGAAGATTGTAAAGGGAGTGATAAAATTCCGAAAATCTCCGGGCTATATTTTGTGTGTCAGTAAGCAGGTTTCCTTCTTTAGTCTGTATTTTACATATGAAGTTTTGGGTCTTCCTTTTTTTAATGCGGGACATCATAAATTTAGTCATTTTGTCTCCGTGGGCGAAATATTTATATTGGGCATGGAGGAAGTACTTGGCGGATTGGGTATTGAGAAGGTTTTTTAAATCTGTCCTGAGAAGTTTTAATTTTGCTAAATAGGTATCTAACATGGAGCTTTTATGAAGGGCTTCTATATCTCTAATGTCCTTCAGGAGGGATTCAATGCGGGCTAACCTATTTTTTTTAATGTAAGAACCTAGGCTGATAAGTCGACCACGGATATAGGCTTTATGCGTATCCCATAAGGTATAGGGGTGGATGCCAGGGGTATCATTGGAGGAGAAAAAATCCTTTAACCATGTAAGAATCTTTTCTTTATTACCAGGGGATTGGATTAATTGCTCATTGAGCTTCCATCTAAAAGTTCTAGGGGGTCTATCTGGGGTGAGTATATTGATCCAAATGGGGGCATGGTCAGAGAGATTAATAGAACCAATTTGGGCCTTAGTGCAGAGCTGAATATGCTGGGAGGAAATTAAAAGATAGTCAAGACGCTGGTAGGACCTATGGGGGTGAGAGTAGAATGTGTAATCCTTAACATCAGGGTTTAGGGTTCTCCAGATGTCAACCAGGCGGCGGTCATGGAGAGAATTCCTCAATTTGCTAAGGGCCTTATTAGAAATTGAAGACTTTTTGGAGGAGGAGTCTATAGGTGGGACTAACGTAAGGTTAAAATCACCTCCTATGACGGTCACACCTTCACAGAAGTGATCTAGAGTCTGAAGTATTTTATGAAGCCAAGCGGCCTGGTTGACATTTGGGAATGCCCATTCCTTTTGAGGGCCCCGGTAACTGTCTGTTGGCCATAATGTATAGTAACTGAATAAGTAATGTACTTTAACTATGTAACTAAGTATGAATTGCACAGCAAGTGAACTAGATAAATGTACCTATATATTAGATCGCCTGTTGACACTGAGTCTGATGCACAGTAAGTCTATTTATAATGGAACAGATTTGGTATAAATGGCATATAAGATGAACTAGATAAACATGCCTACATATTTGACTGCCTGTTGACAATGAGTATTATGCACAGTAAGTCTATGTATAACTGAACAGATTCATTATTAAAGACGCAGTAGGTGAACATGGTAAACTCGCCTGTTGAGAGTACATCTGATGGACAATAAGTCTATGTATAACAGTATAAAATAAGCATAAATGGTGCAGCAGACGAACAAGATGCACCAAGCAATTATACAGAGCCTGCACTCTTCACTGTAGTCTCCCTATGCTCTCCCTACTGTGTCTTAAAAGTCTACCATCTCCCTACACTGTCCCTGCACTGTCAATATCCACTATTCTACAATTAAAAGCTTGCTAAAACACTGCCCCTGGCACTTGCCATGTTTCTCCCTATGCTCAGTTCACAGTAAAATGACGACGACCACTCTGTGACATCACAGGGGATGGCCATCTGCTGATTGACTGGCTGCACGGCATTATGGGTCATATTGCATTCCTGGCCTTCACGGGTGAGAAATGAGGGGTTTGCTTGGCTGCAATTACTGCACTATAAAACTGCTCAACTGCTGCAGAACATCAAAAGTTTCTACTTACAAGGACATTTCTTTCATTGTTTTGACATTTTTACAGAAATATTCTTTATTTTTTTTTACTAGTCTGAAAAGTTTGCAAAAATAGCATATAAATGTGTCTTACAATACACCGGGTAGTAGACGGTCAGTGATAACATGAAATACTATTTCAAATCTGTGTCAGTACATCTTCAGACAGTTCCAATGTATTTATTTTTGTTTACGTTTGGGAAAATGGCAAATTTTCGTACAATACATAGCGTAGTGATCACGTGAAATAATATGCCAAAATTTGTATTGGTTCATATCCAGACAGTTCAAATATTAGTTTTTTTTAAAGTTTGGAAAAATAGCATATTTGTGTTTTTTACTATACAAAGGTTAGCGGTTAAAACAGTCAGAGTGATAATGTGAAGTACTAGGCTGAAATCCATGTCAATGCATCTCCATTGTATAAAAAAAAAAAATGTTAACCTCTTAACCTGTTCCGGACACATAACGTACTGGTACGGCATGATGTCCCGGTACTTAAGGACACATAATGTACTGGTACGTCATGTGTAGTTCCGATCACCGTCGCCCAGCAGGCGGTGATCGGAACAAGGTGCCTGTCTCAAATCATTGAGCAGGCACCCGGGGACAATGCGCGGGGGGGGTCCTGTGACCCCCCCGTGTCGCCGATCGCCGCAAACCGCAGGTCAATTCAGACCTGCGGTTTGCGTCTTTTACAGGGTGCAGCGGACGGCAGTGCCATCGGGTCCCCGTGCGGTTGTAGTGGGGACTCGATGACATGGAAGGCAGCGCGATACCTTCCTTAGGCATCGGCGCTGCCTTCCTGTGACGTCACAGCTATTTCTTGTTACCTTGCCTCACAAAAAGTGTAATATAGATCAACCAAAAATCATATGTACCCTAAACTAGTACCAACAAAACTGCCACCCTATCCAGTAGTTTCTAAAATGGTGTAACTTTTTTGGGAGTTTCTAATCTAGGGGTGCATCAGGGGGGCTTCAAATGGGACATGGTGTCAAAACCAGTCCAGCAAAAACTGTAAAAAAAAATTATTAAAATGGGAAATCTGCCAAAAAAGTGAAATTTTGAAATGGTATCTCTATTTTCCATTAATTCTTGTGGAACACCTAAAGGGTTAAAAAAAAATCAGTTTTGAATACCTTGACGGGTGTAGTTTCTAGAATGGGGTCATTTTGGGTTGTTTCTATTATGTAAGCCTCACAAAGTGACTTCAGACCTGAAAAAGTGGGTTTTTGAAAATTTCAGAAATATTTCAAGATTTGCTTCTAAACTTCTAAGCCTTGTAACATCCCCAAAAAATAAAATATAATTCCAAAAATGATCTAAACATGAAGTACACATATGGGTAATGTAAAGTAATAACTATTTTTGGAGTTAGTACTATGCATTAGAGAAGCAGAGAAATTGAAACTAAAAAAGTTGCTAATTTTCCCAAATTTTTTGTAAATTTGGTATTTTTTTAAATTAAAATGTTTAGTTTTTTTTTTACTCCATTTTACCAGTGTCATGAAATACAATAGGTGACAAAAAAAACAATCTCAGAATGGCCTGGATTAGTCAAAGCGTTTTAAAGTTATCACCACATAAAATGACACTGGTCAGATTTGCAAAAAACGGCCTGGTCCTTAAGGTGAAAATGAGCCCGGTCCCTAAGGGGTTAAAGACCGGGTCTATTTTTCTTTTTTGCAATTTATGAGTTTTCCTTCACACATTCCAGTAGCCAACTTTTTTATTGTTACGTTCACATATTTTTGCATGACAAGATGCATTTTGTTATGCACATTTAATTTACCATGTCTTGTATTGGAAAATAGGAAAAAAAAAATTGGGTAAAATAAAAAAATAAAAAAAAAACAACCAAACACAATTCCTCCAAGGTTTTTGGGGTTTTGACATCACAGCATTCACTGTGACATGACATGACATGACATCCTTATTCTGCAGCTCAATATGATTGCGGCGATACCATAATTTTTATTTTGTTTAATTCGTTTAAAAAATAAAAACCTTTGAAAAAAATCTTAATCTTTTTGTATCACCATATTGTGACAGCCATAATTTTTTTGTATTTCAGTCTAAAGAGCTGTATGAGAGTTAGTTTTTTTGTGTAACTAACTTAAGTTTTTATTAGTACCATTTCTGTGGTATGTACAACTTTTTGATCATTATTATTACATTTTGGGGGAAACAAGAAGACTTTCCTTGGCAGAATTGTGTTTTTTAGTTTCAATTTTATCCCAAATAATTTTTTACCATGTCTTTTCCATACAAGACATGGTAAATTAAATGTTGACTTTAAAAAATGGCATCTTGATCTGAAAAAAATAAGTCCTCATATGGCTATGTGAATGACAAAATCAAAAAGCAAATTGTGTGTTTTTATTTTTTTTCTGTTACAGCGTTAACTGCATAGGAAATTTTTACAAATATTTTAATAGTTCAGAGAATTACGGACTCGTATTATGTTTATTTTTTATAGTTTTTTATTGTTTATATATAAAAAGCTGGGTAATTTACAAACCGGATTCCCAAAAAGTTGGAACACTATACAAATCGTGAATTAAAAACTGAATGCAATGATGTGGAGGTGCCAACTTCTAATATTTTAAACAGAATAAAACATAAATCACGGAACAAAAGTTTAAACTGAGAAAATGTACAATTTTAAGGGGAAAATATGTTGAATCAGAATTTCATGGTGTCAACAAATCCCCAAAAAGTTGAAGCAAGGCCATTTTCACCACTGTGTGGCATCTCCCCTTCTTCTTACAACACTCAACAGACGTCTGGGGACCAAGGAGACCAGTTTCTCAAGTTTAGAAATAGGAATGCTCTCCCATTCTTGTCTAATACAGGCCTCGAACTGTTCAATCATCTTGGGCCTTCTTTGTTGCACCTTCCTCTTTATGATGCACCAAATGTTCTCTATAGGTGAAAGATCTGGACTGGAGACTGGCCATTTCAGTACCCGAATCCTTCTCCTACGCAGCCATGATGTTGTGATTGATGCAGAATGTGGTCTGGCATTATCTTGTTGAAAAATGCAGGGTCTTCCCTGAAAGAGATGACGTCTGGATGGGAGCATATGTTGTTCTAGAACCTGAATATATTTTTCTGCATTGATGGTGCCTTTCCAGACATGCAAGCTGCCCATGCCACACGCACTCATGCAACCCCATACCATCAGAGATGCAGGCTTCTGAACTGAGCGTTGACAACAACTTGGGTTGTCCTTGTCCTCTTTGGTCCGGATGACATGGCATCCCAGATTTCCAAAAAGAACTTCGAATCGTGACTCGTCTGACCACAGAACAGTCTTCCATTTTGCCACACTCCATTTTAAATGATCCCTGGCCCAGTGAAAACGCCTGAGCTTGTGGATCTTGCTTAGAAATGGCTTCTTCTTTGCACTGTAGAGTTTCAGCTGGCAACGGCGGATGGCACGGTGGTTTGTGTTCACTGACAATGGTTTCTGGAAGTATTCCTGAGCCCATTCTGTGATTTCCTTTACAGTAGCATTCCTGTTTGTGGTGCAGTGTCGTTTAAGGGCCCGGAGATCACGGGCATCCAGTATGGTTTTATGGCCTTGACCCTTACGCAAAGAGATTGTTCCAGATTCTCGGAATCTTCGGATGATGTTATGCACAGTTGATGATGATAGATGCAAAGTCTTTGCAATTTTTCGCTGGGTAACACCTTTCTGATATTGCTCCAGTATCTTTCTGCGCAACATTGTGGGAATTGGTGATCCTCTACCCATCTTGGCTTCTGAGAGACACTGCCACTCTGAGAAGCTCTTTTTATACCCAATCATGTTGCCAATTGACCAAATTAGTGTTAATTGGTCTTCCAGCTCTTCATTATGCTTAAATGTACTTTTTCCAGCCTCTTATTGCTACTTGTCCCCAATTTTTTTATACATTTACTCGGATTAAACGTTTGATCTGTCATCTACGTTCTATTACAAATAAAATATTGACATTTGCCATCTCCACATCATTGCATTCAGTTTTTATTCACAATTTGTTTAGTGTCCCAACGTTTTTTGGAATCCGGTTTGTAGATAAAAAAAAAAAAAACTTTTTATTTAATAATTATTATCCCCCTTAGGGGGGCTAGAACCTGGGATCTTTTGATACCCTGTCCTGATCCTAGAGATCTATTAGGATAAATAAGAGTCAGACACTGTCCATGCTGAGCTATGCCTCATGCATAGTTCAGCAGGGAGTTTACCATGGCAGACCTTGAATAGAGTCCAGCCTACCATAATAATCAATAGGAGCCCCACTATTTCACTGTGGAGGCTGAAATTGGAAGGCAGAGGGAGCTGCATCCCTCTGCCTAACTCCACAAATGCCTCAATCAGAGTTGGCATCTGAAAGGTTAAATGTGGCATCTTGTAGTGTCCCACTAGGTAAATGTGGGCACTACACAAGGGTCAATTGGGCCACGTTGTTCTCCACCTCCTGTGGAACAGTGGCATTGTATTTACAGTCCATTTTAATGTATATTGCTATGCTTTTATGTGTATTTTTCCCTGTTATATGTGTATCAGGCCTATCAGGGTGTAGTTCCTCCTCCTAGACAGTAGAGGGAGCTAGGGAACCCCTAGTATAAATAGTCAGGTCCTGTTCAGGGAAAGGAAGTTGTGTAGTCAGGAGTCTGTATAGAGACAGAAGAGAGTGTGCACTTTAGCCAGAGAGGAGCTGAGGGCCACCTCCTGACATGCAGCTAGACAGCCCAGGCTTCTAGTTGCCACCAGGGAAAGAAGTTGCCTCCTGAGAGAAACCTAAAGTTCCCATCACCAGAGCAGAGCCAAAGTGTTTCCAGCCAACCTGAGGGCTGAAGGGCAGAAGGGCTTTACCGAGAGCAAGGATATACAGTACAGACCAAAAGTTTGGACACACCTTCTCATTCAAAGAGTTTTCTTTATCTTCATGACTATGAAAATTGTAGATTCACACTAAAAGGCATTAAAACTATGAATCAACACATGTGGAATTATATACATAACAAAAAAGTGAAACAACTGAAAATATGTCATATTCTAGGTTCTTCAAAGTAGCCACCTTTTGCTTTGATTATTGCTTTGCACACTCTTGGCATTCTCTTGATGAGCTTCAAGAGGTAGTCACCTGAAATGGTCTTCCAACAGTCTTCCCAGAGATGCTTAGCACTTGTTGGCCCTTTTGCCTTCACTCTGCGGTCCAGCTCACCCCAAACCCAAACCCACACTGTACTGCTGCTGTACCCAATTATAAGGAAGGATTTCTCTAGGCTCATTTAGGACGAGCCACTTTTTCACAATTTACACTTGTGTGTGCGGGCAGGCATTCTGACCTCACCAAGACATCATTTTTGGACACTTGGTCCCACAACAATCCACATTTTTTTTCAGCCCATAGCATGTATGTTTAAACATCATCTTCCCCAATAAGGAACAATTCTTGGAAGCTTTGGGTTATGAAAAAGCATAACTATGCAATGAAATGGTAAGCTTTTAAAAACATCAAAACTGGTGTAAAGGAAAAATGGCTTACTTGATCATAACAACCAATCAGATTCCACTTTTCATTTTTCACAGCTCCTTTAGAAAATGAAAGGTGGAATCTGATAAATATCTGATAAACCAGTTTTCATTTACACCAGTTTTATAAATCTCTCCCATTGTTGTCTTCAAACATATGTGTTTACCCATAGGCCCCTTTCACACAGGCGAGATTTCTGTGCAGGTGCAATCCGTGAGGTGAACGCATTACATCCCCACTGAATCCGGACCCATTCATTTATCTGGGGCTGTGCAGATGAGCAGTGATTTTCGTGCGTCACTTGTGCGTTGCGTGAAAATCGCAGCATGCTCCTCTTTGTGCATTTTCCACACAATGCAGGCCCCATAGAAGTGAATGGGGCTGCGTAAAAATCGCAAGCATCCGAAAGCAAGTGCGGATGCAGTGCGATTTTCACGCACGGTTGCTAGGAGATGATCGGGATGGAGACCCGATCATTATTATGTTACCTTATAACATGGTTATAAAGGAAAATAATAGCATTCTTATTACAGAATGCATAATACAATAGGGCTGGAGGGGTTAAAAAATAAAATAAAAAAATTTAACTCACCTTAATCCATTTGTTCGCGCAGCCCAGCTTATCTTCTTTCTTCTTATTTGCTGTGCACAGGAAAAAGGACCTGTGGTGACGTCACTACGCTCATCACGTGGTCCGTCACATGATCAATCACCATGGTAAAAGATTATGTGATGGACCATGTGATGAGCGCAGTGACGTCATTAAAGGTCCTATTCCTCAAAGAAGAAGACAGAAGAGAAGCCGGGCTACGCGAACAAGTGGATTAAGGTGAGTTAATTTTATTTATTTTTTTAACCCCCTCCAGCCCTATTGTACTAAGCATTCTGTATTAACCCCTTAAGGACGCAGGGCGTACTGCTATGCCCTATTTCCCGAGTCCTTAAGGACTCAGGGCGTACCGGTACGTCCTAACCTTAAATCGGGATTCCGGCGCCCCAGGGGTTAATCTGAACAGGATGCCAGCTGAAATCATTCAGACGGCATCCTGTCACAACGACAGGGGGGGTCATGTGGCCCCCCCGTGTCGGCGATCGCAGCAAACTGCAGGTTAATTCAGACCCGCGGTTTGCTGCGCCTTTTGCAGTTTCTGATCCCCGCGGTCCCTGACCGCGGGGATCAGAAACTTTTGAGTGCCTAAAATAAAGATTTTTAACCCCCCCTTCACCCCTGCATGATTTTATGCCGGCGGGTGGTGCGGGGGGGGGGGCTGTCGCAGGCAGTGGGGGCGTTGCAGGAGGCCTCCCCTTGAAAATTCATTGGCTTCTAGTGGGTATACCAGGGTGTCAGCACAGATGACCACCGTCACAAAAAGTGTAATAGCAAGCGATCAAAAATAGTGTCAATCAAACCGTCATCTCATCCTGCAAAAAATGAGACCCTACTCAAGATAATCACCCAAAAAATGAAAAAACTATGGCTCTCAGACTATGGAGACACTAAAACATTTTTTTGGTTTTAAAAATGAAGTTATTGTATAAAACTTACATAAATAAAAAAAATTGTATACATATTAGGTATCGCCGCGTCCGTGACAACCTGCTCTATAAAATTACCACATGATCTAACCTGTCAGATGAATGTTGTAAATAACAAAAAAAAACGTGCCAAAAAAGCTATTTCTTGTTACCTTGCCGCACAAAAAGTGTAATATAGAGCAACCAAAAATCATATGTACCCTAAACTAGTACCAACAATACTGCTACCCTATTCCGTACTTTCTAAAATGGGGTAACTTTTTGGGAGTTTCTACTCTAGGGGTGCAACAGGGGGGCTTCAAATGGGACATGGTGTCAAAAAAAACTGTCCAGCAAAATCTGCCTTCCAAAAACCGTATGGCATTCCTTTCCTTCTGCGCCCTGCCGTGTGCCCGTACAGCAGTTTACGACCACATATGGGGTGTTTCTGTAAACTACAGAATCAGGGCCATAAATAATGAGTTTTGTTTGGCTGTTAACCCTTGCTTTGTAACTGGAAAAAAAAAATTAAATGGAAAATCTGCCAAAATAGTTAAATTTTTAAATTGTATCTCTATTTTCCATTAAATCTTGTTCAACACCTAAAGGGTTAACGACATTTGTAAAATCAGTTTTGAATACCTTGAGGGGTGTAGTTTCTTAGATGGGGTCACTTTCATGGAGTTTATACTCTAGGGGTGCATCAGGGGGCTTCAAATGGGACATGGTGTCAAAAAAACAGTCCAACAAAATCTGCCTTCCAAAAACCATACGGTGCACCTTTCACTCTACGCCCCGCTGTGTGGCCGTACAGTAGTTTACGGCCACATATGGGGTGTTTCTGTAAACGGAAGAGTCAGGGTAATAAAGGTACAGTCTTGTTTGGCTGTTAACCCTTGCTTTGTTAGTGGAAAAAATGGGTTAAAATTGAAAATTAGGCAAAAAAATGAAATTCTCAAATTTCATCCCCATTTGCCAATAACTCTTGTGCAACACCTAAAGGGTGAACAAAGTTTGTAAAATCAGTTTTGAATACCTTGAGGGGTGTAGTTTATAGAATGGGGTCATTTTTGGGCAGTTTCTATTATGTAAGCCTCGCAAAGTGACTTCATACCTGTAGTGGTCCCTATAAATTGGGTTTTTGTAAATTTCTGAAAAATTTCAAGATTTGCTTCTAAACTTCTAAGCCTTGTAACATCCCCAAAAAATAAAATATCATTCCCAAAATAATACAAACATGAAGTAGACATATGGGGAATGTTAAGTCATCACAATTTTTGGGGGTATTACTATGTATTACAGAAGTAGAGAAACTGAAACTTTGAAATTTGCAAATTTTTCCAAATTTTGGGTAAATTAGGTATTTTATTATGCAAAAAAATGTTGTTGTTTTTTTTTACTTCATTTTACCAGTGTCATGAAGTACAATATGTGATCTCAGAATGGCCTGTATAAGTCAAAGTGTTTTAAAGTTATCAGCACTTAAAGTGACAATGGTCAGATTTGCAAAAAATCCTTAAGGTGAAATAGGGCTGAGTCCTTAAGGGGTTAAGAATGCTATTTTTTTCACCGATCCCAAACCCAAACTTCTGTGAAGAAGTTCGGGTTTGGGTACCAAACATGCAGATTTTTCTCACTCGTGTGCAAAACGCATTACAATATTTTGCACTTGCGCGGGAAAATCACGCATTTTCCTGTGATGCACCCGCATCTTATCCGGGCCAAAAACATGACTCCTGTGTGAAAGAGGCCATAGATACGTACAGGTGAAACTCGAAAAATTAGAATATCGTGCAAAGTTCATTTATTTCAGTAATGCAACTTAAAAGGTCAAACTAATATATGAGGTATACTCATTACATGCAAAGCAATATATTTCAAGCCTTTATTTGTTATGATTTGGATGATTTTGGCTTATAGCTTATGAAAACTCCAAAATCACAATCTCAGGTACCCTTTGCTCAGGGGGTATGGATAATTTGCTGACTAGAGTGTGACACTTTGAGCCTAGAATATTGAACCTTTTCACAATATTCACATTTTAAGTTGCATTATTGCAACTCCTTTTAAGTTGCATTACTGAAATACTGTAAATGAACCATTGCACAATATTCAAATTTTTCGAGTTTCACCTGTATGTGTTGCGTTCAAGAGCTGTAGAGAGGGGTACAAACTGTTTCCAGGGCAATGCGAGCCAATCTGGTTTGGCTTAAACCTTTTTGGTGAACCCAAACTGAACTTTGAAAATTTCGGCACTAATGGGCGGTCTTTAGCGCTCCCATAGACTGTTGTTACATGCTAGTGCAGCGCTAAAGACCATCCATCCAAATGTAAACAAAACAGCCCTTGCTCTGTGCAATGCAGTGCAAGGCAAAAAGGAGCATTGGAGTGTGAGAAGCTTTGATGCTCCACTCATTCATGGTGAATGATTGCATGACCACCTTGTTAATGGTGATAGGATAATTATTATAGGGAGATGAAGTGTATATGCATGATTTTCACATGTAATCCACTGTTACAATCCATTTAATTAATTCTGCAATCTGGTTACTTACAGTGGTTCTGAACAATATCACATCAGCATCCGCCAAGCTGCATGAGACACAGTGACACCAGACACCCAGTTCAGGTTTCCAGTAGAAAATCATTTTAAGGATCCCTAAAGTAAAGATGTAACCAATAACGCAAAGGACATTTCGACTCCGTTCTTTCTTATAACCAAACAGTTCCTGAAAAAATGAAGAAAATTTAAAACTATAGACATTTTCAGTAAAACATACTAAACAGTGAAATGTATCATCTCTCTACACCAGTTCTCTGAGGAAAGCCATTGCGGCAAGATTATGTCACATATGGCGTTTCTGCAATGCCCTCATTACTCTTTCAAAAAGGGGAATACTGAGGGAAGGGACTTGGGGTAGCCATCGGGATTGTCAAATATATAGCGCCTTGAAAAAGTATTCATACCTCTTGAACAGTTCCACATTCTTTCACGTTATACCTAGAAGCTAAAGTATATTTTATTGGGATTTTATGTGATAGACCAACACAAGTATCAAGTATGTGTGAAGAAAAAAAGAAAATGTTAAACGGTTTGTTTTTAAAATTATTAGTAAATAGAAATCTGGAAAGTGTGGCATGCATTTGTATTCAGTCAATATTTTTTAGGACCACCTGTTGCTGCAATTGCAGCTGCAAGTCTTTTGTACAGTGTTCATTTTAGGACATGGTCAGATATCATAGTCAAGTATCAAAATAATGCCAATGTAACACCTGACCCTGACCCCTGACCCTGACACCTGACCCTGACACCTGACCCTGACACCTGACACCTGACTCTGACACCTGACCCTGACACCTGACCCTGACACCTGACTCTGACACCTGACCCTGACACCTGACTCTGACACCTGACTCTGACACCTGACACCTGACTCTGACACCTGACCCTGACACCTGACTCTGACACCTGACCCTGACACCTGACCCTGACACCTGACTCTCATATCTGAGTTTGACTTATGCTCTTCATAGGTCAGGGTCAAAGTGAGAAGGAGTTATAGATAAACTATGTATTTGTCTGCTAAATCACACTGTCTATTGCTGAGCTTATAACTCTGTGCCAGGCAAGCTGGTAGCTCAGTGGTAATGCTGCGGCCAGAGTCTGAGGCAGAGAGCTGTTTAGTGCGTGCGCCCGCCCGGCCCCGATGATTCATTTGTGCGGTCATCGTGGCGGGCGCACTACTGTGTTGGTTAGTTAACTGTTAACAACTAGACAGTCTGACTAATTAACATACGATACATGGTTGGCGCCGCCTCCTGCTCCTAGTGGCAATCATTAGGCTGGCCGCTGGCCTGGCTCCCTCCGGCTCCGCCCACTTTCCAGGCGGGAAACACAGTGTGGAGCGCGGGAGCCAGAGCCAGCAGAAGATTGCCAGGAGCAGGAGACGGCGCCGCGGCAGAAGACAGACTGAGTCCACTAGTCAGTGTGCACTGTGTCACTTCAGACTCCAGACAGAGAACTGTTGAGTCAGAGACTGACCAGGCCCTGAGTCTGAGTGAGCCCCCCTGAGCCAGTGAGCCGCCCTAGAAGAGTCCAGAGTGACAGAGTCCAGTCCAGACTGTCCTGAGACTACTACAGAGCAGAGGTAGAAAGGGAGTTAGTGGCACTAGTAGTGTAGTAATTAAGTTGGGTGGCCATGTCAGATGTCACAATGATGACCTCCCTCCCTGTCCCTGAGTCTGTGTGTGGGGGGATGTGAAGTCCAGCTAGAGCCTAACCCTAACAAAAATGTAAATAATAAAGTTTAATATTACTTATAACAAACACATTGTCCAATAAATGTCCAGGCCTACACCAGACCATCCAGATACATAAGCTTACGGGGATGTTAAAGAGAACCCTAAGTTATAATCCCTAATACTAGGCCCTGAGCCCAGGGGCGACTCCTGATGGTGGAGGCCCCCTGTCCTCGAACCTAACTAGACACTCCTGATGTGCCCTAACAAGTAAGGTGATTGAGAGTAAGGATTAAATGTGGTGGGCTGGTGTAGGCGTGGACAAGGAGGATCAATAACACGCAATGCACAGTGTATACAGCCCTGTTGATGCAAGTGATCAGCAGGTACACGGTACAGTAAACTACACTACAATTAAATGAAGACACCAATTGAATGATAATCAATAATGTCACAGATCTAGTCTGTGTAAAGCCCCGACGCGTTTCCCCCACCGTGTGGGATCATCAGGGGGTGGATACATATAAGATAAATATTCAATAAAGATAATAAGGAAAAAACCATGTCAGACGGGTGGAGACCCAAGCAATGTTGGCATCCCTATAATATAGCCGTCTAGCAGGCGGTGTCAAACAACATACATAGTTAAAAAGTGGACCAGATAGTATTCCTGGGAGGTCTAGAGGGGTAGACACAATATCAAACGTCTTGATAAAGCGGGCATGTGCAACTCGCATATGGCCATCAAACATGGATGTCTGTAGAGAAAAAGATAATACACGCTATATATATGCGTTCAAGTGTATACAAGTTAAACACCCACTATTGTGAGACGCCTCCACCAACATCTATCAGATTATAGGAGATCACTCACTAGAGTAAGGCAACATATAGAGCGCATACGTGATCATGGTTGATGCCAAGAGATATAGATGACAGTCTTCTAAATAGTGGTGCTTTAGACAACAGATTGTGTTAATGTTGTCCACAGTCTGTTTGACTCACATCCAATATGATGGGATACTAGGAAAATAGTCATAGATGAAATCACAGCGAAATATCTAGTACCCATGTAAAGTAACAACAGATAGACTAATTACCTTTAAAGGTGATCTGGATAGTGTAGTCCGGCCCCTCAAGATCTGGCCGTCCACTAGTTGAAATACACTTAGTGACAAAGGAGTGTATATATGTCAGATATGCCAGAAAGTCATCATCACATGCCTAACTATAGTGAAAATAGGGGTACTTACTTATGATGATGAGTCCCTCAGATCCTAAAAAGCCTCCCAGGGTCCACTGCTTGGTCAAATCCAAATAGCCCTCCATTTATACAGATTCCCTAATTAGACATGCAAAAACACCTGTTCAGAGGTGAATCCACTCCGGTATGTGGTTCGCATGCCTGAACAAGTGCCGGCGTGCGTTCCACTGTGGAACGCACGCCGCAGGATATCCGGTTCAGTCGTCCGGATATGACGTCATAAGATCATGCGTTCCAGCGTGGAACGCATAGCGATCTCAGCATCTACATGACCAGACTGAGCCCTATATTCCAGAATTGAGCGCAAGGGGCCAGATCGATTACAGGGGCATAAAATCCTCCCAATGACATATAGAAACATTGGGTGGAAAGAATGCTTGGCCATAATGTATTATCGATAGTTAAAAGCCACTTTTATAAGCCCATTTTGATGAATGTATAAAGATAAATAATGTTAAAGGAGGCTAAGTAAATAAAAGAAGTAGCTTTGTTATTCTGGATTAATGCTCAGAGGGGTATATATAGATAGAGAAGATATCTAAATGGCAAATAGCTAAATGGAGGGCCATAATGAGGACAAGGGGTTGTTGCAGTAATAGATATGGGATATATAGAAAGACGATAAGCACGACGGTGAAACATTTATTATTCACCGTTTATGATAACAAAAATTTGAGGGGGATGGTGGCTCAGCTGGTGGGTTTACAGTGTGCACCACTGTCTGAGCCAGACTGAGCAGCATGCAATAATAATGGTAATAAATCAATGAGTGAAGTGCCAGATCTCTGCCAGGCCAAATAGGTGGCGTGGCAGTCTGGCATTCATGGTTCTGATGTGGCAGCTTATAGGTATACATTGGGGCCATTATATATAATAATTATATAAGGGGGCCATCATTAATTATACAGAGGGGCCATTATATATTATAATTATACAGAGAGGCTATTAATAATGGGCCCTCTGTATAATTCTAATATATAATGGCCCCCCTGTATAATTATTACCGTAAATATTATGGCCCCACTGTATAACTATAATTATAATATATAATGGCCCCTATGTATAATATATAATGGCCCCTTGTATAATTATTATATATAATGGCCCCTCTGTATAATATATAATGCACCTTTGTATAATTATCATTTATTATGGCCCCTCTGTATAACTATAATATATAATGGCCCCCTGTAGAATATATTATGGCCCCCTTGTATAATTATTATATATTATGGTCCCTCTGTATAACTATAATATATAATGCCCCCCTTGTATATTATATATAGTGACCCCTCTGTAATATTAGGATATATAATGGCCACCTCTGTATTATTATTATTATATATAAAATGGCCCCTCTGTATAATTATTATATATAATGACCCCTCTGTAATATTAGGATATATAATGGACCCTCTGTATAATTACTATATATAATGGCCCCCTCTGTATAATATATAATGGCCCCCTCCGTATTATTAGGATATATAATGGCCCATTATATATCCTAATATTACAGAGGGGCCATTATATATTATACAGAGGAGGCCATTGTATATAAAAATAACTAATAATAATAAAACTCTGCAGAGAGGAGACGCGGCTGAAAGAAGGTGTCATGGCGGTCTTATCTCCGAATAAAGACGCTGAGGAAAGTCTACATCACAGGAGACATCACTGGATGGATGAGGTATGTGGTGCTGTATTCTCCTGTATATTTTGTAGTGATGTATGTAATCTCCAAACACATATTTGTTATACAGTAGGGTTGGGGGGTGGATTGAGAATTTGGCCCACCCTGCCGCATCCTGGCCCCAGACTTCAGGTCACACTGTGTGTGTTCTGAATTCTGGGGCCTTATACCCATCTACTACATCATCTGTACTTAGAGAGTTACCACCATGTTATCTGTGGTGTTACATAGGACTACTACATTATCTGTAAAAGGGGCATGTCCACAGGTTGGGAGGGGGGCGCAATAACTGGCTCGCCCCGGGTGCTGGCAACCCACGCTACGCCACTGCTGCTTTATCCACAGACACAATATATGGTCATACAGATGGCAGTACTATGTGATAGCTTCTAAGTATAGAAAAACCATGTGGTAATGTTATAGCTTGCAGGTTACATTAATGGCTTTGCTTGTTGAAGTCCCCAGAAAGACATATGTATTTTTCTTTTATAGCATATACTATAATAAATAATATGTCATTAACCCATAGGATACCAGCGCTGTACATGTATGTCGCTGGAAACACGGTCACAAATCCCAGCGCCATACAGGCACAGCGCTCTGATCGGGCGGCCACAGGAGCTACTCCCTCCCGATCAGCTGCAGGGGTCCGGCAGGCACTAATAGTTGGACCCCTGCTGTATGCACCGGCATCGGTGAAAACCCTGATGCGGCTCATTAACCCTTGCACTGCCGCGGTCAGCGCTGACGGCTGCATGTGCGGTACCCCCGTGGTGCTGTGATGTCAGCCTGCTGTCTAGCTCTGTCAGTCAATGGGGGGAGGGGTGTGTGTGCAGAGCACAGGGGGTGTTATAGAGCATTAGAGAATAGAGTTGTCACCCGTACGGGAATGACCCGGACAGTCCGGGTTTGCAATCCTGTGCCCGGGTACAAGCCTTTCTCAGACCCAGGCACAGAATCAGCTGTGAATGATGGCGGCGGCGGCTGGGCACAGGGAGATGAGCGCTTCCATTGTGGAAGCGCTCATCGCCATAGTGATCTGTATCGCCGTCTTCAGGACAACGATACAGACGGCTGTGCTGCAGCAGGGGAGGGAGAGGCGTCTCTCTCTCTCCTGTTCCTCTAATAGGCTGCGGGCCTTGTGCCTGCAGCCTATCAGAGGCCGGTGCAGGCGGCGCAATGACGTCATCACGCCGCCTGAGCCGTACAGCGCGGGATACAGGCCGGGAAGAGGCCTGCATCGCATCGTTGGAGGTAAGTAAAAGGTTTTTTGTTATTTTTTTATAGAAGAGAGGCACCTGAAATTGGCACATATGGGGGAAGGGGTGGAAAGAGACACCTTATACTGGCACATATTGGGGAGGAGGAGAAATGAGGCACTTGAAACTGGCACATATGGGGGAAGGGGGGGAGAGACACCTTATACTGCCACATATTTGGGTGGGGGGGAAGAGGCACTTGAAATTGGCACATATAGGGGAAGGGGTGGAAAGAGGCACCTTATACTGGCACATATTGAGGGGGGAATGAGGCACTTGAAACTGCAATATTTGGGGGGAAGGGGGGGAAAGAGGCACCTTATACTGGCACATATTGGTGGGGAGAAATGAGGCACTCGATACTGGCACATATAAGGGAAGGGGGGGAAGAGGCACATATTGGGGAGAAAAGATGCACTTCTTACTGACACATGGGGGCATCTATGGGGGGCACTTCTTACTAGCACATTATTTGGGGGCTTCTACTGAGGCCACAAAGAAGGGGTATTTTATATGGGGGGCTCTGTGTGTTACTAGTATTATCAGGGGGTTAATCTGTTTATGCAGTATAGTATTGGGGAGCACAGCGGCAAAGTATTGGGGTAGTAGGATGATTTGTCCAGAAAATGGGAGGATGATGGAAAAGTAGTAAACTAAGATCTCTTTTTTGTTGTTGTCAAACTGCAGAGACGAAAAATGGCGAAAAAAGGGTAGTCTGGTCTGAAGATCTGAAAGGAGAAGATGAGGAAAGAACATCTACATCAAAGGAGACGTCACTGGATGTAAGAGGTAAGGGGTGCTGTATTTCTGTAGTGACGGGATTAGGGGCGTAATGATCGTGGTGCGACAGCAACCAGGGGTGGAGGTGGGGCATGAGCATGGCTGGAGGCGGGACATGGGTGGGGCCTGAAAGGGGCCCTCCCTCCCTTCTGTTTGGGTTTGGCTTAGAGAAAAGATGGAAACCCTAAACGCCATGCGCAAAACCCCTAGCATGGTACAAAGAAGTTGCGGTCTACTTGGTGCAGGTTGCCATGTACAACTCTTTTGTGCTGTCCCGGAGCGCTGGCAGCACAGGGACATTCCTCCAGTTCTATAAGGGCAGTCCTCAAGGCCATAATCTTTTCTGACCGGGAAAGAGCAGGCCGGAGTACCTCGGGAACTGGAGGCGCCCGGATCGTCCCGGCCAACACTTTCCAGGTGTGGTTCCCCCATACTGGAAAGAAGGGTTGGTCCCAAAAAAAAAGTGCAGCGTGTGTAACAGGAGGGGGTAACGAAAGGACACCACCACTCAGTGTGAAACGTGCCCCGATCATCCAGGCCTCTGTATTGACGGTTGCTTCAGGGAGTACCACACTTACATGGAGTACTAAATTTATAATCCCCTTCCCCCATTTTAATTTATTTCTCCACAGTCTTCACAGGAATAGCTGCAAAGTGGAGGAGAAAATTCTAAATCTCCTTTTTTTACACTAACATGTAGCCCCTTTTATTTCATTTTTACAAGGGGTAATAGGAGAAAAAGCTCCCCAAAATTTGTAGCCCAATTTCTCCGGAGTAAGGACATACCCCATATGTGGACGTAAAGTGCTCTGCGGGCAAACTACATGGCTCAGAAGAGAAGGAGCGCCATTGGGATTTTGGTTGTCCAAAATCCCAATATCGCTCTTTCTCTTCTGAGCCGTGTAGTCACCCGCAGATCATATTACGTCCACATATGAGGTATTTTCTGAATCGGGAGAAATTGGGCTATAAACTGTTGGGCGAACAAGTTTGTTTGCTCCACCATCAGATTCACAAATTGTTCACTGAAAAAAACTAAAAATGTCATATTTAGTGAAGCCCACTGTGCGAATCTGGATTCCTGGTTGGCCAACAAAGTCAGGAATCAAGGGCTCAAAATACTCTGGGGTACTCCAGCCAAGTTCACCGGTAGAGGGCTCAGGTGAACTTTCATGGTGGGCCGGAAAACTAGTACGAGCCCCAGGGCTGCTCATACTAGTGTGGGCCACAGGGTTCCTGGCACGGGGGGTTCCTGGCTCCGCCTGGCGGCGTCTCCGCCGCCTTGGAGCTCATCATCATCACTAGATGATGAGGAGAACGAGGATGACAACAGGAAAGTGGGGTCATCCTCGTCCTCACTGGGGCTCTCGGAGTCGGAGAGCAGCTGGGCGTACGCCTCCTCGGCCGAGAACATCCGGCGGGCCATCTTAGAACGCTAAAGGGGAGTGTGTGTGTAAAACTTTATTTAGTGGGGGGGGGGGGGAGGCGGTGTGTTTTTATGTATACCCTACCCTAACCCACCCTAACCTAACAGAATCCCCGAAAAATTGCTCACAGCCCAAAAACTCACTGATCAGCGGTGGGGTGGGCGATGCGCTGACAGTGGCCAGGCGCTCTTTTACAGCTAAGAGTGCCGGCCACAGCGCACCTACAAAAAGAAAAAAAATGCACTTGCGCCCCAAAATATGTGGGTGGGAGGAAAGCTGCAGCACCCCTGGGGGGACGGGGGTCGCACAAGTTGCTGTGGACCCCAGACACTCTCAGATCCGGGTGCTGCACACAAAAATTAACTTTTTTTTTTCCACTACCCCTACCTAACCAAAAGCTCTCCCTAAATGTTTATATGCCAGATGGCACTTTATGTGGTCTCAGGGGCCACGGATGGCGGAGGATCTTGTGGGATGCAGATGGACCGACACAGGGCTCCTCTGTCCTTACTCACACAGAAGTCTGTGGGCGGGGACAGCGTAGCTCCAGGATGTTATCTCCAGGTCAATCCCTCCAACCAATCACAGGTGATCCTCACCCTCATCCTCCGTCACCGCCACCTCACAGGATCTACGGAGGGTGATTGGTGGTGTATATTACATCACTGATCACCCTCCTATTTCGGGTCACCGGAGACCTGAGTAACCTGGAAATGCTGCAAACCGCAGGTCTGAATTGACCTGCGGTTAGCAGCGATCGCCGATATGGGGGAGGATGGTCACAGCACGCCCCCTCGGCATTGTCACAGGATGCCTTCTGAATGATTTCAGCAGGCACACCGTTCGTAACACTGCCCGCCGCACAGCGGTGATCGGAAATACACAGGTACGCCCTGTGTCCATAAGAGGCTAAAGAGGCTCTGTCGCCAGAATCAACCCTATTAGACCATACATACTGCCTGGTAGGGCTCTTTATGCTGATTATGTATGATAAATAGCTGCAGAGATATCTGTGTTTTTATTCATATGCAAATAAACAATTTGAGCCCTCAGAGGCGGGGCTTAATATTCTGAGCAATGCTCTAACACCCTGTGCTCTGCACACACACTCCTCCCCCATTGACTGACAGAGCTAGACAGCAGGCTGACATCACAGCACCACGGGGATACCGCACATGCAGCCGTCAGCGCTGACCACGGCAGTGCAAGGGTTAATGAGCCGCATCAGGGTTTTCACCGATGCCGGTGCATACAGCAGGGGTCCAACTATCAGTGCCTGCCGGACCCCTGCAGCTGATCGGGAGGGAGTAGCTCCTGTGGCCGCCCGATCAGAGCGCTGTACCTGTATGGCGCTGGGATTTGTGACCGTGTTTCCAGCGACATACATGTACAGCGCTGGTATCCTATGGGTTAATGACATATTATTTATTATAGTATATGCTATTAAAGAAAAAATACATATGTCTTTCTGGGGACTTCAACAAGCAAAGCCATTAATGTAACTTCCGAGCTATGACATTACCACATGTTTTTTCTATACTTAGAAGCTATCACATAGTACTGCCATCTGTATGATCATATATTGTGTCTGTGGATAAACCAGTAATGTATAGCAGCTTTCTGAGCAGATCTCAGTGTGGTGAAGCTGTAGCACACTGTGTGTATAATACACATATATACAGTAGATATGTATAATCCAGGATACAGCTCTGTATACAGGGCCCCCTTTACTATAGTGCTGCCCATGTACTCTTAATAAAATAAAAAAAGGACTACTTACATCACACAGCACTGAAATTTGTCTCTGATCTAGAGCTCAATAAAATATAAAATATTAATTTTATTAAAAGCCCGAAATAGGTTTTGAACCCATGAAAACAACATGCAAAGCAAGTGTCTTACCACTGAGCTATAGCTCTAGATGATAAAGATATGGATGTTTTTGATCTATGAGATGTAGTATAGCAAAAACCACAGTAAACCTAAAATGTTTTTGTGATACTGACGACTGAAGAAAGTGAGACATCAGCGTCACACATGATTTAAATTTGCCTCTTTTCTAAGGTATAATAAAATGTAAACATTTTTTGAAGGCTGAAAGGGGATTTGAACTCAGAAAGCCTGGACATGGGGCAGCAGCATTACCACTGAGCTACCAGCTTGCCTTGTGTAGCTTGTGATTTTTGTTCATCTATGTGATGTAGAATACAAAACCACAGTAAAGCTAAAATGTTTTGTGATACTGACAACTGAAGGACGTCAGATATCAGTGTCACACATCCTTTAAATTTGCCTCTTATCTAGGGCATAATAAAATGTAAACATTTTTGGGAGGCTGAAAGGGGCTTTGAACTCAGAAAGCCTGGACATGGGACAGCAGCATTACCACTGAGCTGCCAGCTTGCCTGGCACAGAGTTATAAGCTCAGCAATAGACAGTGTTGTTTAGCAGACAAATACATAGTTTATCTATAACTCCTTCTCACTTTGACCCTGACCTATGAAGAGCATAAGTCAAACTCAGATATGAGAGTCAGGTGTCAGGGTCAGGTGTCAGAGTCAGGTGTCAGGTGTCAGAGTCAGGTGTCAGAGTCAGGTGTCAGAGTCAGGGTCAGGTGTCAGAGTCAGGTGTCAGGGTCAGGTGTCAGGTGTCAGAGTCAGGTGTCAGAGTCAGGTGTCAGAGTCAAGTGTCAGGGTCAGGTGTTACATTGGCATTATTTTGATACTTGACTATGATATCTGACCATGTCCTAAAATGAACACTGTACTTTTGAGCTATGTCTCTACCAGCTTTCCACATCTAGAGGCTGAAATTTTTGCCCATTCTTCTTTGCTCAAAATAGCTCAAGCTCAGTCAGATTGGATGGAGAGCATCTGTGAACAGCAATTTTCAAGTATTACCACATATTATCTATGGGATTTAGGTCTGGACTTTTGTAATACCCCTGTGGCATTACTATTTCTACACCCTGCTACTGTCTTTAACTGCTAACCACAATGCCATCTTTGTACTTATTCTAGGTCCTTCACATTGTACATTGATGATATTGCTCTGAAACTGTTACTTTCATGTAATGTTCCTGGTTGTCTAGCAAATGGCAGTGTGTATCTGGCAGAGAGAGAGAGATCCTTAGATAGAATAGATTTTACCATTCCATTCTATCCCCTGTTAAGCAGAAGTGGGTAAGTCCTGCTTCTGACCAGAAGGAGGGGTTTCAGTTCTAGTTTATTCCAGTCTAGTCAAGACAGTGGTGCTGGAAAGATGTGCGAAGATGTAGCAACAAGGGGAGTCTCTCGAGAGTGAAGCAGTTCATAGAGCACCTTGACTCCTTGCAGATTAACCTACAGAGTGTCATAAGGGGGTCAACACCCCATTCCACAGATAGAGAACAGACCGAAAGTCCAGCGACCGGACTTAAGCCAAGTTTAGCACAGCAGAGTGAGAGATAAAGCAGAGTACTCAACTTTGCCTGCCAGTTTATGCCAAAGCCTGCTGGAACCGAGAGCCTGAATATTGTATGGGTGCAAGTTTACTCAAGTAAAGCTGTTGAACTTTATAAACACACCTGTCCAGTTAATCTGCCCCCTGGAGGCTGGTTTTAAAGTCAGTATAAAACTGAGTCTGCTTATACAGCACCTACCAGTAGCCATTAGGCTCCAGGAGAAGTATAAAGTGGGCTCAGCATGCATGTGAGCACTTGCATCCCTGGATCCGATGAAAGCTGTAATGGCACCGGACGGGGTTAAAAGCAGAGTGTGCTTGGCATGCTGTACCTGCGCTCCCTGGACTTTATGTGGCTGTCATGGCCCAAAAAAGGTAGGAACTAGTGTTAGGGACCACTCATGAAGGCGACCTTGACGTGGTGAGTGGCTTATTACGCTTTGGCCAAAATGTACACCAATGCCTTATTCAACATCCAGCATAAAGGCAGGGCAGAGTGCTGGTTGCAGTGTGCGATTGCATTTTGTGTTTGAACTTTATAAATGTCTGGACTCGATTTATTGTCCACATTACTCATCCCCTTTATTGCTTCGGAGCCAAGCCCTGGGGAGCGACGGTATCCAGGTAGGAGCACCATGACACACAGATTATTAAGACCGCACCGCACCACTCAGCATTCCTATAGACCTAGAACACGATCAGCCCTGAGGGGTGGTATGTTGTACTTTGACTGGGCCATTCTAGCACATGCATATGCTTTGATCTAAACCAAACCATTCCACTGGCTGTATATTTAGGGTCATTGTCTTGCTGGAATGTGAACCTCCGCCATAGTCTCAAGTTTTTTGTAGCCTCTAATAGGTTTTCCTCCAAGGTTGCCCTGTGCTCCATCTTTTCATCAACTCTGACCAGCTTCCTTGTCCCTGCTAAAAAAGAGCATCCCCACAACATGATGCTGCCACTAGCATGTTTCACAGTAAGAATGTTGGGTTTGGGGTGATGGGCACACATAGTGTTTTGCATTTAGATCATATAATGAGAGCAACTTCTTCCAAATTTGCTGTGTCCCCTACATGGCTTATGGCAAAAGTAAACTGGACTTCTTATGGCTTGCTTTCAAAAATGACTTTCTGCCTGCTAGATATGTGGAGTACACGAATAATAGTTGTCCTACGGACAGATTCTACCACCTGAGCTGTGGATCTCTTCCGTAATTATTGCTCCCTTTGCCTGGGCTATCAGTTAGTAGTGATGAGCAGCAGGGGTCATATTCGAATTTGTGATATTTCGCAAATTTTTGGTCGAAATTTTTGTACTAATTTGAATATTCATTATATTCTACATTCTTCTTTTTTTCCTCAAAAATCGTCCAGGTAATGATCGCGTAATATGCAAATATTACACAATCAATACAGGCGTGGATCAAAAACAAATATATAGTACTATAGAATATAGTCCTATATATTAGTTTTTTTTAGAATATTCAATTTTTTTCCATCTGAACACATAATTCCTCCCTGCTTCTTGCTTGTGGGCTAATGAGTCATTGGCCCACAAGCTACGTAAGCAGGGAGGAATCACGACTTCAGATGGAAAAAAAAGACAAATATTTTAAAAAACGAATATATAGCACTATATAAAATATAGTGCTATATATTCGTTTTTTTGAATATTCGTCATTTTTTTCCATCTGAAGTGAACAGTGTTCAGTGTTCACTTCAGATGGAAAAAGTGATGAATATTCTAAAATATGAATATATAGCACTATATAAATATATTGCTATATATTCGTTTTTTTAGAATATTTGTCATTTTTTTCTATCTGAAGTCATGATTCCTCCCTGTTTAATTTGCTTGTGGGCCAATGACTCATTGGCCCACAAGCAAGAAGCAGGGACTAGGAATCATGTGTTCAGATGGACATGTGTTCAGATGTTCAGATATCACATATAATCTGGATAAAGAACATTAAAGTTTGTGGGTGTAATTTGAAAAAAAGTTCAAAGGGTATAAATATTTTTTCAAGGCACTGTATCTACTTTTACACCAATTTATGACGTAAAATAAGACTGAAATCTCAAAATTGCCTACATTAAAAAAAAAAAAAAGAAGGGGGCCTTTTTTCCACCTACTCAGAGGGAGGATAAACTCGACTACTATCGAGACATCCTATGTAGTGAGTTGGTAGCTGCCTATGAGCGCCATCGCCTATCCTTACGAAGGTCTAACTGGGGGGGCCCTCTGCACTTATTCTTAACTGCCATGACTGCTGGAGGCGGTGATGGGGGAGCAGGAGCAGCACCAGCTCCATCAATAGCAACTTAAGTCTGAAGACTCTGATAAGCACTTTTCTTCACTCGCCTACTGAAGAAACCACCCAGCACCAACAACAGCAGGATATGGAGAAGAAGGTGGTGGCTACACCCTGCCATTCCAAATCCTAGATCCTAGATCCTGTACTATTGGGTAGCCAAACTTGATTTGTGGCTAAAACTGTCCGAGTTTGCCCTGGACAAGCTTTCCTGCCAGGCTAGTAATCTGGCACCAGAGATGGTGTTTAGTGCAGAGGGTGGCATAGTTACCTCAAAGAGAACTCACCTTTCAACAAAAAATGTTGAGAGACTAAACTTTGTAAAGATTAGTGTTGGTCGAGCACCAAAGTGCTCGGGTGCTCAAGTAGAACACCTTGGTATGATCGGGTGCTCTACCGAGCACCCGAGCACAATGGAAGTCGATGGGAGATCCCGAGCATTAAAGCAGGCACCCTCTGCTCTAAAGAGGGGAGGGTGTCTGTTCATAGTAAAAGGTCAGAAATTGATGGAAACACCACTGAAATGTTTCGGGAACAGCATGGGGAGGATGTTTGGATGCATCTTAGACTCCCAGGTCGCTGCTGGGAACAATGTTGTCTGAGTAGTACGCCACTTTTACAGACTGACAATAATGCGCATCAAACCGACGATAAAATCGATTTTAGAGGAACAATTGCCAGGAAACATTCTTTCCTGTATAGTTACTTGTATATAAAGTGCAAGTGCTGCCAAAAATTACAAGGAAGAGGCACACTGATACAACCTGTATCACATAAAGGAGGGCCTCATTCACATTGTGGTACAATTGTTCATGTAGCGGGGCTCCTACACTCATAAAGCATATGCACTAAGTGAAAGGGCTGCCAAAAATTACAAGGAAGAGGCACGCTGATACAACCTGTATATCACATAAAGGAGGGCTTCATTCACATTGTGGTACAATTGTTCAGGTAGTGGGTCTCCTACACTCATAAAGCCTATGCACTAAGTGAAAGGGCTGCCAAAAATTACAAGGAACCGGCACTGCAATACACCCTTTATTACACATAAAGAAGGGCATCATACACATCCATGAAAAATTATGATTGCTGGCCCTCTGGTGACCCTCTAAAACATTAGGGGCAAGGGATTGCTGCTGATCTGACCATCTAAAACATTAGGAGTGAGGGGCGGGACCTGCTGCTGTCCATCTAAAAAGTTTTGTGGATGAGGGCCTGCTGCCGAGCTGACCATCTAAAAAAAATTGTGGGCGAAAGCTTGCTGTCGAACTGACCATCAAAAACATTATGGGTGAGGGCCTGCTGGTGACCCTCTAAAACATTATGGGTAAGGGCCCGCTTCTGAGCTGATCCTCTAAAACATTAGGAGTGAGGGAAGCCTAATAATCATGTTGATATGATGGAGGAGGAGGATATGATGGAGGAGATTCCAATAACTTCGTTGGTCAGGGCACAGGTGATGTTACGGGACACATGTTGGTGTAAGGCTGGGACTGCACATGTGAAAAATATTGGCGGCTGGGGACAGAGTACAGTGGGACAGCTGCCGCCATCAGGCTGCGGAAAGCCTCAGTGTCCACAAGCCTAAATGGCAACATTTCCAGGGCCAACAATTTGGAAAGGCATGCATTTAGTGCTATGGTCTGTGGGTGGGTCGCTGGGTATTTGCACTTTCGCTGAAAGGCCTAGAGTATAGACATCTGTACGCTGCGCTGGGACACAGAGGTGAATGTGCTAGCTGATAGTGCTTGCCAAGCTCCAGGTGCATGGCAGGAGGCATCCGGGCCTGCATCTTGGACAGGGGATTGGCCAGCACATAACACAGGGGAAGAGGAGGCAGTGGTGTGACCCACAGACACTGGTTGTGGACCCAGGCATTCGGCCCACCTATTAGGGTGCTTTGATGCCATGTGGCTGATCATGCTAGTGGTGGTGAGGTTGCTAGTATTCACGTCCCTGCTCATTTTGGTTCGGCACAGGTTGCAAATGACAATTCTTTTATCGTCCGCACTTTCCTCAAAAAAGCGCCAGACTGCGGAACACCTACTCATTGGCAAGGGACATTGCTGCAAGGAGGTTCTCCAGGGAACTGTTGCGGGCCTGTTTAGTTTGGCCTGCTTCCTCCCTTTTGCCACCCCACTGCCCCTTCCAGCCTGTTGCGGTGCTGCGGATCCCTCCCCCTCTGTACTGCTGCTCAGCTTGCCACCTTCCCAGATTGGGTCAGTGACTTCATCATCCAGCACTTCCTCATCCACATCCTCACTCTGGTCATCCTCCATATTGACCTAACAGCAACCTCAGTTATTGACAACAGTGTCTCATCCTCATCATGAACCTGTTAAAACACTAATTGTGGTTGACTTACTTATTGGCAACTGTGTATCATCATCATCATCCACCTCGTGAAACACTAATTGCCGTTCCCCACCGTCATCTTCTTCTGACTGTAGATGCTCCAGAGTTTGGGAATCAGGGCACAAGCTCTTCTCATGACCCTCTTCAAGCGGGATTGGCGAGAGGCCCAAATTAAGGAATGGCAATGAAAACAGCTCCTCGGAATAACCAAGTATGGGATCACTTGTTTGCCAAGACTTTCCATGGTGGGTGGAAGGAGTATCAGGGTGAGGATTCTGTTGACCAGACTCTTGGCTACTGAGACTGGACTTTGTGGAAGACAGGGTGGTGCTTAGCTGACTGGAAGCATTATCTGCTGCAATCCAACTGACCACCTGGTCGCACTGGTGTGGCTTCGAGAGTGGTGTCTTGCGCTGCCCTGCAAACTGGGACATGAAGCTAGGTATCGTGAATGAGTGTGTTTCTTGTGCTCTGGCAGCAGGCACAGTTTCACGCGCCCAGGGCCACGCCCTCTGCATGCACCATCAGCAGCACAACCACTTCCCCATCCCTTACTGCTCGCTTTGCGCATATTAATTGGTATATATGCTTGCAAGTATGTCACACGTACAGTAGTGCAGGGTTTGTAAGTGTATGCGCAAATAAAGTACACAGAATGTCACAAATATTTTTAGGATGCACACACGTTAAACAGGAGGTATAGCGCAAGTAATGTTGCTGTCACCACCGTCTAAAGAATTACACTGAATGAATATCGCTGATATTTAGTATGGGCAAATGTTATACAGGAGATGTAGCTCCACCAGCAGTAAAAAAATTTGACTGAATGTCACTGATATTTCGGATATTCAAACATTATATAGGAGATGTGGCTCAGGTAATGTAACTGTCCGCAGTGGACACCGTCTAAGGAAAAAGTACACTGGATGTCACAGATATTTTTAGGTTGTGCACACGTTACACACGAGATGTAGCACAAATAATGTCACTGCCTGCAGCGGCCAAATAATTGCAAGCTATTTAGCGCAGGTTGCACTAAAAATATATATTGCTGCCACACAACAATATACTTTTGGGTCTATAATAAGTATAAAAACTAAAATATTGCTATTTCACTCCCTACACTATCTCTCCCTTCTGCTCTCCAGCTCTCCCTGACTAATACTGAGCCAAACATGTGTCATCGGGTGCTATATAGCACCCGATCACGCGTTCCAGCCAGTCAATCACTGTAATGCCAGCAGCCAACATGGCTACGGCATTACAGTGAATGGCAGCCAACAAACGTGCGGGGAGGAGACTTGAGCATCGTGCTCGCGCACACAAGGTATTCGGCCGAACACCGCAATGTGCCAAGCATTGCGATGCTCGAGCCAAACTAGTGTTCAGCCGAGCATGCTTGCCCAACACTAGTAAAGATGAATCAGGCATGGATCAGCCAGGATTTCCACTTGCCAGTGCCTGGTACAGCAGACTAAATCATTCTGTGCCACATCCAAACATTGTGAAAAATGGCACGTTACTTCTGGTCACGTGCTTCAGACACTATCCTGATGATGCCATCCGCCTGATGCCACACCCCTGCTGCCTCTGCTGCCATCTTCTCCTACTGCCACTATCTTGTGCTGTTACTGCCATTGCTGTTGCCCCCCACCTCTCCACTTTGTGACTGGGTCGCTATGTTAACTCCAAATGCTGTTGCCACCCTCACCACTCTGTGACTGGGCGACTATATTGACTCCTCATGCTTTTGCCACCGTTACCACTCTATGACTGGGCCACTATGTTGACTCCTCATGTTGTTGCCACCCTCAACACTCTGTGATGGGGCCACTAATAGTGTCCCTGTTTGGCCTTGTTGACATCACTGTTTATTTTACCCTTTTTCTGATCTGTCAGAAGAACTGAAATTTGCCTGCTTGCATTACAGTGATTGGCTGGCCGGAACACGATATAGCACCTGATGACATGTGCTCGGATCAGTCATAGTCAGGGAGTGCAGAGGGTAGAAAGGGAAAGGCAGTGTAGGGAGCGAAAATTTCTGTTATTATTCGAAGAAAGCTTTTCAAAGACCCAAAAGTCTTTTTAAGGACTACTGTGTGTGTGTGTGTTTTAGAGCAGCAATATATTTTTACCTGCGCTAAATTGATCAGTCTCAGGGACATCCGTGCTGAGGAAGGGACAGAAAGTGCAGGGAGAGAAATTTGCAGTTTTTACTACCAAAAGCTTTTCAAAGACCCCAAAGTCCTTTTAAGAACTACTGTGTTTGTGTTTGACAGGAGCAAGATATTTTTCTTTAATACCTATTAGTGACATATACTGTACATGATCCGCAGACTGTGTCTTTTTGCATAAATTGTAATAATCAGCGCCACATTTATTGTCTATAGTGTGTGTTTAATACACATCTGTGACATATACAGTACTCCATCCGAAAACTGCTTATTTAGCATAAATTGAAATAATCAGGCGCCAGTCCTCATCTACTGTCTCTGTAGTGTGTGTGTGTAATACACATCCGTGACATATACAGTACTCCATCCGAAAACTGTTTCTTTAGTGTAAATTTAAATAATCTGGGCCTAATCTAGTGTCCATAGTGTGTTGTTTTCTGTGACATATACAGTACGCCATCCGAAAACTGAATGTTTAGCGTAAATTTAAATAATCAGGGGCCAGTCCTCATCTACTGTCTCTGTAGTGTGTGTGTGTAACACACATCCGTGACATATACAGTACTCCATCCGAAAACTGTTTCGCTTAAATTCCAATAATCTGAGCCTAATCTAGTGTCTATAATGTGTTGTTTTCTGTGACATATACAGTACGCCATCCGAAAACTGTTTCTTTAGGTCAAATTTAACTAATCTAGGCCTAATCTAGTATCCATATTCTGTGGGTTTCTGTGACATATACTGTCCTGCATCCAAAAACTGAGTTTGTATTGCAAATTCCAATAATCTGGGGTTAATCTAGTGTCCATAGTGTGTTGTTTTCTGTGACATATACAGTACACTATCCGAAAACTGTTTCTTTAGGGCAAATTCCAATAATCTAGGCCTAATCTAGGGTCCAAAGTGTGTGGCTTTCTGTGACATATACAATACGCCATCCTATTTTTTTTTTTCTTTAGGGCAAATTTAACTAATCAGGGCCTACTATAGTGTCCATATTCTGTGGGTTTCTGTGACATATACTGTCCTGCATCCAAAAACTTTGTCTTTAGTGTACTGTAAAACAATCTGTGCCACATATAGTGACAAAACCATTAATATGAAGAAGGAAAGCACTAAGGGACGGGGAAGTGGGCATGATGCTGATGCACGCAGAGGCCATGGCCCTGGGTGAAATGAAACTGTGCCTGCTGCCAGTGCATCAAAAAAGAAAAAAAAAACATCCACCATACTCAGCTTCATGTCCAACTTAGCTGGGCGGCGCAATACAACACTGTCGGACTAGTGCGAACTGTTGGTTGGATTGCTGAAGATAATGCTTCCAGTTGGTTAAGCACCACCCTCTCTTCCACCAAGTCTAGTCTCTGTAGCCAAGAGTCTGGTCAACCGAATCCTCACTTTGATCATCCTTCCTCCCACCGTGGAGAGGCTTGCCAAACGAGTGATCCCACACTCGGATATTCCGAGGAGCTCTTTCCAGTGCCACTATTATATTTGGCCCTCGCGCCCAGCAAGCTTGAAGAGGGACCTGAGATATTGTGCCCTGATTTCCAACCTCTTGAGCCTTCACAGTCTCAAGAAGATGACGCCTATGTGTAAATCTACCTTGCCAAGGGGTAGGTGTTCCGGAGTATGGCGCTTTTTTGAGAAAATGAGGGCGTGGCAGGAACTAGCAACCTCACCAGCATGATCCGCCACATGGCATCCAAGCACCCTAATAAGTGGGCCCAACGCCTGGGTCCACAATCTGGGTCTGCAGGTCACACCACTGCCTCCTCTTCCCCTCTGTTACATGTTGCTAGCCAATCCCCTGTCGAAGCGCAGGCCCGGATGCCTGTCGCCCTGCACCTGGACCTTCGCATAAACCATCAGAAACAACATCCACTTCCCTGTCCCAGCGCAACATCCAAATGTCCATAACACAGTCATTTGAACGCAAGTGCAAATACACAAACAGGCCAAAGCACTAAATGCACAAGTTTCCAAATTACTGGCCCTTGAAATGATGCCATTTAGGCTTGTGGACACTGAGGCCTTCCACAACCTGATGGCGGCGGCAGTCTTTCGGTATGCAGTCCCCAGCTGCCACTATTTTTCACAGTGTGCCATGCCCGCCCTACACCAGCATGAGTCCCAGAACATCCCCAGTGCCCTGACCAACGCAGTTACTGGGAAGGTCCACTTAACCAGGGACACATGAACAAGTGCTGGTGGCCAGGGATGCTACATTATCCTAACCACACACTGGGTGAATGTTGTGGAGGCCGGGAGTGAGTATTACCCTGGGATGGCACAGGTGCTGCCCACGCCCATGATTGCGGGCCCTATGTCCATCAGGGTCTCCGCCAGAATCTATGTTACTGGCTCCAACCCCCACTTCTCCTCCTCCGCCGCCTCCTTCTCCACTTCCACCTCCAGCAGCAGACAGACATCAGTCGCTAGCTGGAAGCAGTGTAACACTGCTGTGCGTAAACGTCAACAGGCCGTGCTTAAGTTGATCTGCTTAGGGGACAAACAACACACCGCCGCAGATCTGTGGCAGGGTATAAGGGACCAGACCGAGCTGTGGCTCTCTCCACTCAACCTACAACCAGGCATGGTTTTGTCTGACAATGGTCGTAACTTGGTGGCGGCTTTGGATCTCGGCAACCTGACACTCATCCCATGCCTAGCCCACGTCTTAAACTTAATGATTCAGCAGTTTATCAAAACCTACCCCAATTTAACAGAGCTACTAGTGAAGGCGTGCCGTGTGTGTGCCCATTTCCGCAAGTAGTCCACAGCTTTAGCCGGTCTGTCAAAGCTGCAGCAGTGCTTGCAGCTTCTAGATCACTGACTGTTGTGCGACGTGAGCACGCGCTGGAACTCTGCGTTCCACATGTTGGCCAGGCTTTGTGAGCAGCAGAGGGCAGTTGTGGAATACCAGCTGCAACATGGTCGTCGCCTTTCCAGTCAGCTTTCACTCTTCACAAGCGACCAGGGAATTGATGTCTGATCTCTGTGAGGTTTTACACAACTTTAAGGAATCAACACAGATGGTGAGCGGCGATAACGCTATTATCAGCGTAACTATCCCACTGCTGTGTCTACTCAAATGATCGCTTCTCACAATTAAGGACGACGCTCTGAATGTGGCAGACAAGGAAATGGGGGAGTACATTACACAGGGTGACAGCCAGTCCACCCACAGTTTGTCTTCTCAGCGCAAATTGGACCATGAAGAGGAGGAGGAGGAGGAGGCAGTTGCCTCTGCTACAGAGGATAGTACCCATGGAACTTAAATTCCATATGTTCAGCGTGGATGGGCGGGAGAGGAGGATGGGGAGATGGAGAGTCATCCTGATGTTGACATCGACATCTTGCATGTTGGTACTCTGGAACACATGTCTGACTTCATGTTAGGCTGCCTTTCCAGCCACCCTTGCGTTATACGCATTTTAGATAACATGGATTACTAGATTTTCACCCTTCTCGACCCCCGCTACAAAGAGAACTTCTCATCTCTCATTCCTGTGGTGGAGAGGACGAGTAAAATGGTGCAATACCAGAAAGTACTTGTGAGATTGCTCCAAAACTTTTCATCTGACAACGAGGCCAGGAGAGTCCGTACTTCCTTAGGCAACCGAGGAAGGGAGACGAGGGGAACACACAGCAGTTCCAACAAAGGCAGGGCAACACTCTCCAAGTCATGGGACACTTTGATGACACGCCGCCAGCAACCTCACCCTGAAGCGTGGCCTAGTGGTGCAAGGAGGGAAATGTTTTGGAAGATGGTGAAGGAATACATAGAAGATCTTTCATGCGTTTATAGTTGGTGTCTAAATTCGGTAGACCCACTGGTAATTACTTTGAGGCTTCTACCCTTCCTGTATGTTATCAGTGGGTATGGTCCTATTATATCCTCCAGATCAGGATCTGTTTTAAGTATGTCCCAGTATTTTGATAGCACCTGTCTAACCTCTTGATGGGCATTATCAAAGGTCCCTATGATGCCTATCAAGAGGTTAGACAGGTGCTATCAAAATACTGGGACATACTTAAAACAGATCCTGATCTGGAGGATATAATAGGACCATACCCACTGATAACATACAGGAAGAGTAGAAGCCTCAAAGATAGACTCGTTAACAGCCACTACCTGCCCCCCACCAACCCTGGCAACTGGATGTCTAGGAAGCCTACTGGTACCTTCAAATGTGGTAGATTCATGGCATGTAGCCAGGTACTGAAAACCAAGACATTCACATGCTCACACACAGGCAGAGAGTATGCCATCCGTGATTATGTGAATTGTCTAACCATGGGGGTAGTATACTTGGCACAATGCTCCTGTCCCCTTGACTATGTAAGCAAAACCAAAAGAGAATTCAGGCGACGCATTAGAGATCACTATAATGATATTCAAAATAATAAGGACACATCAGTGTCACGGCATATCAATCTCTGTCATGGCGGAAACACCACCTGCCTTAAATTTATAGGTATCCAATATGTCCCAAAACCAAGGAGGGGAGGAGACTGGGACAAAATGATCCTGAGGGCAGAAACAAGGTGGATTTACAGACTGAAGTCTGTAACACCAAATGGCCTAAATTAATATCTCTCATACAAGCCCTTCCTGTAGTCACAAGTTTGAAATATAAACCACATACAGTATATAGAAGGCAGGTCCAACTGTGCCTTACCATATACATAGAAGGCAGGTTCAACTCTGCCTTACTAACTAACTAAGTTAACTATCTATCCCTCTATATATATATAAAAAAGAGATCCTGTTTACCTCCAAACCAATTGATTGTATGTATGGTCTAGGGTTCACATACCCAGATAAGCCAAACGTATACAAACCTAACATTGAGTGTGTGAATATACAGGGAGTGCAGAATTATTAGGCAAATGAGTATTTTGACCACATCATCCTCTTTATGCATGTTGTCTTACTCCAAGCTGTATAGGCTCGAAAGCCTACTACCAATTAAGCATATTAGGTGATGTGCATCTCTGTAATGAGAAGGGGTGTGGTCTAATGACATCAACACCCTATATCAGGTGTGCATAATTATTAGGCAACTTCCTTTCCTTTGGAAAAATGGGTCAAAAGAAGGACTTGACAGGCTCAGAAAAGTCAAAAATAGTGAGATATCTTGCAGAGGGATGCAGCACTCTTAAAATTGCAAAGCTTCTGAAGCGTGATCATCGAACAATCAAGCGTTTCATTCAAAATAGTCAACAGGGTCGCAAGAAGCGTGTGGAAAAACCAAGGCGCAAAATAACTGCCCATGAACTGAGAAAAGTCAAGCGTGCAGCTGCCAAGATGCCACTTGCCACCAGTTTGGCCATATTTCAGAGCTGCAACATCACTGGAGTGCCCAAAAGCACAAGGTGTGCAATACTCAGAGACATGGCCAAGGTAAGAAAGGCTGAAAGACGACCACCACTGAACAAGACACACAAGCTGAAACGTCAAGACTGGGCCAAGAAATATCTCAAGACTGATTTTTCTAAGGTTTTATGGACTGATGAAATGAGAGTGAGTCTTGATGGGCCAGATGGATGGGCCCGTGGCTGGATTGGTAAAGGGCAGAGAGCTCCAGTCTGACTCAGAAGCCAGCAAGGTGGAGGTGGAGTACTGGTTTGGGCTGGTATCATCAAAGATGAGCTTGTGGGGCCTTTTCGGGTTAAGGATGGAGTCAAGCTCAACTCCCAGTCCTACTGCCAGTTTCTGGAAGACACCTTCTTCAAGCAGTGGTACAGGAAGAAGTCTGCATCCTTCAAGAAAAACATGATTTTCATGCAGGACAATGCTCCATCACACGCGTCCAAGTACTCCACAGCGTGGCTGGCAAGAAAGGGTATAAAAGAAGAAAATCTAATGACATGGCCTCCTTGTTCACCTGATCTGAACCCCATTGAGAACCTGTGGTCCATCCTCAAATGTGAGATTTACAAGGAGGGAAAACAGTACACCTCTCTGAACAGTGTATGGGAGGCTGTGGTTGCTGCTGCACGCAATGTTGATGGTGAACAGATCAAAATAACTTTCAAGATAGACAGGGTTAATATAATCCTTATCCTGTGAGTGTTATTCTTGACACTTGTCTCTCGAAATCTAACTGAGCCCAAAAGGACACCTAGTGATCATGAACCTTGTTGTACAGAGAGCGGGCCGGTGACATGGTGTTAGATCCCCATGACAACTAGTCACGCCCGAATACCACGTCACTTCTGCCTAACAGCAGAGCATAGCGAGGCCGTCCCATGCAAGAGGCGGCACCTTACTGTGTACGTCTCCGCCTAGAAGCTGACAGGTAACTATGCGGGGGGGAGTAACCAGTGTGCAGCGCTCACAGTGACCGATTGGTCAATCCGAATATGGGTGGAGCGGGACGCACTTTAAAAAGAGACGCAATGACACTATCAAACCGCCACTGCCGCATGATCGAAACAGGTGCACAGCCACTGCTTCTAGCGCCTGGACATCCTTTCTCCCTGAGGAGCCAAATTCCTACCTTGCAAAACGCGTTGGAGGATGACACAGGACATCTATACTAGGGAGGTAAGAGCGTAGGGATCTACAGTACAGGCCCGAGGTTCCTGAGGCTGAGGGTCGTCCTTTTTAAGACGAGTGCCCCGACTACAGCCATTGAGGCATTTACACTAACTAGACTAGGTCAAGTAGGGCAAGCACGTAGGGAGAGTTAGCAACTTAAGCAACTTAATTACATATAATACGCCCCCTACTACACAGGAACGCTACCAGGTCCATCTCTATCTATCTAGACCCTATCTTTCTTCCCTAAAATAGAGCAGGAGTTCACTTTACTCCACTGTCTCATTTCTTTTAAATGATAGAAATAAAAGTTAAATCTTAACCTAAATATAATAAGGCACACTCGGTACAGAATATACAATACATAGCAGATCGTGTCAACATCCTAAATGATCCCTCAGTGCCTTACAACTGCTGGGAGTCCAAGCTGGACACTTGGCACGAACTTGCGCTCTACGCCTTAGCGGTGCTGGCTTGCCCTGCCGCCAGTGTATTGTCTGAGCATGTATTTAGTGCTGCTGGTGGCATTTTAACAGAAAAGCGTATCTGCTTGTCCACTGGCAATGCTGATAGGTTGACTCAGATAAAAATTAACAAGGCCTGGATTTGACTTCTCAACTCCACCAAAGGAGAGCTGAGCTGATGATGAACAAAACGGCAATTTCAATCTAACTACTGTAGTGTATTCCCATGTACCTTTTCCACCACAAAAAAAAGAGTATATGGTTGAATCTTGTTTTCTCCTCCTCCTCATCCAGATTGTATATATTCCCTCCACTCAAATTTGTTTAATAGGGTCAACTGAACTGCAGGTCCCTCAACTCAAAATGTTTTATAGATTTTTATAGGGTCAGCTCAACTGCAGGCCCTCAACTCAAATTTTTGTATAGGATCAGCTCAACTGCAGGCCCTCAAATAAAAATAAAAATATAGGGTCAGCTCAACTACAGGCCCTCAACTCCAATTTTTTTTATAGGATCAGCTCAACTGCAGGCCTTCAAATCAAATTTTTTTATAGGGTCAGCTCAACTACAGGCCCTCAACTCAATTTTTTTATATGGTCAGCTGAACAGCAGGCGCTCGCATATAATGTTTTAGAGCATCAGCTCACCTGCAGTCACTGACATATAATGTTTTACAGCATCTTCTCACCAGCAGCCACTAGCATATAATGTTTTAGAGCATCAGCTCACCAGCAGGCCCTCGCCCCTGATGTTTTAGAGGGTCAGCTGAGCAGCAGGCCCTCGCATATAATGTTTTACAGGGTCAGCTCACCTACAGGCCCTCGCATATAATATTTTAGAGCGTCATCTCACCAGCAGGCACACTCATGTAATGTTTTAGAGCATCAGCTCACCAGCAGGCCCTTGCGTCTAATGTTTTAGAGGGTCAGCTCAGCAGCAGGCCCTTGCATATAATGTTTTACAGGGTCAGATCACCTCCAGGCCCTCACCCCTAATGTTTTACAGGGTCAGCTCACCTGCAGGCCCTCACATATAATGTTTTACAGGGTCAGCTCAACTGCAGGCCCTCACATATATTTTTTTTACAAGGCCAGCTCAACTGCAGGCCCTCGCATATAATGTTTTACAGGGTCAGCTCACCTTCTGATGATGACAGCGAAATCTTGACTGATAGTACTCTGGCACACATGGCTGATTTCATGTTAGGCTGCCTTTCCCACCACCCGCTCGTTATATGCATTTTAGACAACACGGATTACCGGTTGTTCACCCTTCTCGACCCCCGCTACAAAGATAACTTATCGTCTCTCATTCCTCCGGTGGACAGGACAAGCAAAACGGTTCTATACCAGAAGGTCCCTGTTAAAAAAATTGCTCGAAAGTTGATAGGGCAGACATCCAAATGGATCGCCACCGTCACATGCGATCACCTAGAAGTTATCTAGAGTCAACAAAGTGGCAGCAGGCCCTCACCTACAAGTCCAGTCTCAGAAGCCAAGAGTCTTGTCAACACAATCCTCACCATGATGGCACACCAGGTGAATGTTGTGGGGGCCGGGAACAAATTGGCTGCTGGCACCAGACTTGCCCTCCAATAGATCCTCGTTAACGGAAAGTGTACTCATTCCAATAACATGGCCACTTAGGAGTGCTGTATTGTTATTTATCATCACTACCTCCCCGAGTCGGGAGTGGGTAATTGTCGCGCGCCTGCTGCCTTCCTTGCATGCTTCTGCTTCAATAACTTGACCCACCCTCTCTGGGTGGTTCACAATTAGGAAAACAAAGGGGCAAGGCAACAACACCCAATTATATTTCAGCCATTGACCTCCTTTGGATGTGGTGTCTCTTTCTCAAGCTCCCTCTCCGCCATTGAACCCTGATTCACTTTTACACATGATCACCATGGTAGTCGCAGAAAAGAACATCGACAGTTAATGGATCGTCGCCATCACGGGGACGTGCAATCTCCCAGAGGTTATCTAGAGTCACCAATGCGGCAGCAGGCCCTCGCCCCTAATATTTTAGATGGTCAGATCAGCAGGCCCTTGCTCCAAATATTTTTGAGGGTCCCTAGCAGGCCATCAATCTTAATTTTTCAAGGGTGTGTATGATGCCCTCCTTTATGTGTAACAAAGGGTGTTTTTGAGTGCCGGTTCCTTGTAATTTATGGAAGCCCTTTCACTTAGTGCATAGGCTTTATAAGTGTAGGAGTCCCACTACCTGAACAATTGTACCACAATGTGAATGAGGCCCTCCTTTATGTGATATACAGGCTGTTTCGGAGTGCCTCTTGCTTGTAATTTTTTGCAGAACTTGCACTTTATATACAATTGAATATACAGGAAAAAAAATTAGTTTTTTTATTGGGGGGGGGGGGGGGGTTTGTGTGTATTTTTGTCAGTCTGTTAAAGTGGCGTACAACTTGGACAACATGGTTCCCAGCAGTGACCTGGGAGTCCAAGATGCATCCAGACATCGTCCCCATGCTGTTCCCGATCCATTTCGGTTGACCTTTTTCAATAGACCAGGCACCCTCCCCTCTTCAGAGCAGGGGGTGCCTTGTTGTCTCCCATTGACTTCCATTATACTCGGGTGCTCGGCCAAGCACACAAATATAGCAATGTGTTCGGGCCAAACACCCGAGCACCCGAATGCTCGATCATCATTATTATATACCCCTTATTATATAATGAATTGTATAACTATAGGAAACACATTTAGCAAATAAGTAACTGTAACACCCCAGAGTTGTGTTACTACACGCCTCTACCCCGCTACTATCTGTTAATAGCTTTTATACTGTCATCTGATGTGATTTTTCTTATGTCCTCCACAAATGTGCATAAACCTATGTTAAATGCAATTGTTCAAGTCATTTTCCTGGTATACCGTCAGGTGGCAGCATCATTGGTAGACATAGTTTTAATGTTATGGCCGTTCAGAGTGGAACTATCCTGTTCTATTCTACCCCCCTGCTGAAGAGAGGTGGACTATTCCCTCTTCCTGCAGCAAGGGAGATAAAAAATAGTTAGAACCAGTTGTAGTCGGCCCCTGCATAGGGAAGACAGCAAGGACCAAGTCTTTTTTTGAGACTTGATCAAAGTCCCAGTCTGAGCCCTGCAGCTCAGCTGGATGAAAAGAAGCAGAAAAGAAACTACAACCTCCAGAGTTCCAGGAAGAAAGCATCCTCTGAGAAACCATCTAAGAGATAAGTTCAGAGACCCAGGAGAAGCCATTCCTCCTCATCTAGTCTGTCCCCACAAAGCAGAAGGTACAGAAAAGTGCAGAAGATTAATTCCTGCCACAGTTACAGAGCTACCAAGCAGATGTCCTATCCTGCAAGCTCCCTACATATCAAGCAGAAGCATTTATTACTGCCAATGATTGCCAAAACCTGCTGGGACCAGAGACCAAAGCTGTATACTGCTGGATACAAGTTATCTTCAGTAAAGAAAGGTTTGAACCTCATCTAAAGGTCTGGGCATCATTTCTGCTACAAAATTCCTCTAGTACTCCTACTATCACTACACTCAAATTTATTGCAAGTGAGCCAGGAGCCAGGTGTCCAGCCGCACCCAGCTAGGAGACACCGTTGACACAATTATCACCACCCTATAGATACACTATAAGCCATTACACCACTCTGACATTCCTAATCTGGGACGTGCGTTATAACACCTTGGAAGGGCCCTGGAGTAGTACCCTGTGCGCGCTGCAATTGGCCTCATGACAAATACAGAACTTTAAATACCCTTATCCTGGCCCAATGCATAACTATCCAACTATGGAAAAGGCTGGTTACTAGTGGCGTCGCTACAGGGGGGCGAGGGGGGGCAATTGCCCCCCCTATGTTATTCTTTCCCCCCCCTGGGTGCCCCCCCACTGATTCCCCAAAGCAGCTGCTCTGCCCAATGGCCGGTGAATACTAGTACCGAAGGACCAGGAAGTGGTGAACGCTATGTACTTACCGCTTCCTGGTCCTCGGCTGTCGGCTGTGCAGGGCTGCTTAAAGCGTGAGGGCGCTCTGTGACCTTACGCTGTGCGCACCAGTTCAGAGCACAGTCGACTGAGGAGAAATAAAATTGCTGCTGGGGGCATAATAGGGGCTAATGAGAGGCATAATGGGGGCTAATTAGACTATTAGAGGCATAATGGGGCTAATGAGGCATAATGGGGCTAGTGAGGCATATGGGGGCTAATGAGGCATATGGGGGCTAATAAGATGCATAATAGGGGCTAATGAGAGGCATCATGGGGGCTAATTAGAGGCACAATGGGTGCTAATTAGACTATTAGAGGCATAATGGGGGCTAATGAGGCATATGGGTGCTAATAAAAGGCATAATAGGGGCTAATAAGAGGAATAATGGGGGCTAATGAGGCATAAGGGCTTATAATGGGGACTAATGAGGCATAAGGGCTGATATGGGGGCTAATGAGAGGCATGGGGGCTGATATGGGAGTGATGAGAGGCATAATGGGGGCTAATGAGAGGCATAATAACAGTGTCATCCACAGATGCCCCCATAACAGTGTGTCTTCCACAGATCCACCATAAAAGTACACCTGCGCACTGACGAGAGACAAAAAGAAGGGGAAAGAATCAGCGGAAGCAAGCAGAGGACGGCACAGCAGACGACTGAATGGCTTCTTTTGTAAGTAAATTGCTTTATTATAAAGGTATCCCTGCATACCGCAATTCTCTTGTATTATGTAATCTTATTTATATATACTTATTTTGTTTTTGCCCCCCCATTTTTGACTGTGGGATCTTTGTGCCCCTCCTATATATTGTTCCTAGAGTCGTCACTGCTGGTTACACAGTGTAATAGTAGGAAAGAAAAAAAAACTGAAGTAGACCGTCATCCTCATTTACTTTCTATGCTCGCAAACACAAAATATTTAAGTACACACAAATGCATTGCTTTATAATTAGTTTGTGCAAAATAGAGGAAAGTTACCTACCATTTCATTTTCCTGCCCCTCATTGAGTATGTTCTGTCTGGTCATTGTAGGCAGATGTCTCGTTCCTGTCAGTGAACTGAGGGTATCTCACTTACTGAACATTATGCACTTTCTCAGTGTGCACCCTCCTTTTTCATCTCCTTCAGCTCCACCTTCAGACTGCCACTCAGGTTTTTCAGGAATTATCATGAGCTTTGTGCTTAGTGCTAAATGTAAAACCAATCCTTTAAATGTAAGGAATTTTACTTTTAAAAAATATGTATTTAGAGTTCCAAAGGTCTCCATATACTGTATTTAACAGTAATGTTAATGATCTAATCTTTAGCAAGACCATAGGGGAATTTACCTGGTAGCTGTGCCAGCTTTCTGATATAAAAGAAGTCATACATTTTTGCATAAGCCAAATTTGACTTTAAAGGAACAGTTCAATTATGAAGTGATGTGGAGGAGCTTACATCATAGAAACTGTTCATAAATAACCCCATTTTAGAAAAGATACCCCTCAACTGAGTTTTGTTACCTCTTTATGTCTTCCATAGGAATTAAAGGTGTTGTCTCACTTCAAAGGTAATACAAAGCAATTATTAATGTATTTTGATTGCCCATTTATCCATAATTCATTTTTCCATCGCATTATACACTGCCTGTATCCAGGGGTCATAGCCACCGCCACAGCATAGTTAAGAGGTGGTCGGGTGGGGGAGCTGCATGCTCCCACAGTCCCAAACACTGTAGAGGGAGACACTTTTTCCTACAGTGTGCAAGCATGGCAACTACTGCTGGATTGCAGCGGTGGCCATAACCCATGGAAAGGAGCAGTCTATAATGCGAAGGAAAAATGAATCAAGTCAGCAAAGGAGACAATATGGCCATTAAAATACATTAGTAAGTGCCTCAGTAGATGGCTCTAGTGTCTTACAGCCCTGGAGTCCTAGTTTCAAATCCGAACAAACACAATATACAGGTGTAACTCGAAAAGTTAGAATATTGTGCAACATTTTTTTATTTCAGTAATGCAACTTAAAAGGTGAAACTAACATATGAGATAGACTCATTACATGCAAAGCGAGATATTTCCAGCCTTTAGTTGTTATAATTTGGATGATTATGGCTTATAACTTATGAAACCCCAAAGTCGCAATTTTGAGGTACACTTTGCTCAGGGGGTATGGATTAATTAGCTGACTAGAGTGTGACACTTTGAGCCTAGAATATTGAACCTTTTCACAAAATTCTAATTTTAAGCTGCATTAATGCAATTCCTTTTAATTTGCATTACTGAAATAAATGGACTTTTGCACGAGATTCAAATTTTTTGAGTTTCACCTGTATGTATGGGGTTTGTATGTTTTCCCCATGTTTGTGTGGGTTTCTTCACGGTATTCTGGTTTCCTCCCACAATTATAGGCATGCCCCCCCCCCCCGCTGATTCCTGCCATGGCATTAAACTGTCACCATGTTTGCACTGAGACCCCAGCTGTTACACACAGCCTGGGATCTCAGCTAACTGGCCCGGGACCAATGAGGGCTGTCCTGGGCCAGCGATTGCTCTGATTGGCTAGTTTGTACAGACTAGCCAATCAGACGATCCTAATGCCGGCTGATGGGTTCTGAGCCCCGCAGTCCGTGACTGGCACCGATGTCAGCCATTTAACCCTATTCATGCCTCAGTTCATAGGACCGCTGTATGGAAGGGGTTAATAGTGAGGGAGCTCCCTCTCCCATCGGGCCCTGCTTTGCCGTTGCAGCACGCCCGATACTTGACGTGATCACAGAGGGAGGAGTGTCCCTCCCTCATCAGCCGCTGCTCTGTTGTGGCAGTGTCCAATGGGTACCACGGCAACCGTATGCCTTCACAGGCTTCCAGATTGCCATGGTATAGCTAAGCCGGATCAGGCTTCTGCTAAAGGCAGCAGTCTGATCAGGCTAAGTGTAAAGTCACAATACACTACAGTACACTATATAGTGTACTGTATTGTCTTATATAGGCATCAGACCCACTGGATCTTCAAGAACCAAGTGGGTCTGGGTAAAAAAAATGAATAAAAAAATGAATAAAAAAAGTAAAAATAAAAAAAATGAATTTATTTTTATAGCCGCACATTTATCACTGATTAAAAATAAAAATAAATAAAACACACTACATATGTTTGATATCACCGCGTCCATAACGACCTGATCTCTGAAAGGGTCATGTTACTTTCCCCGCACGGTGAACGCCATAAAAAGAAAGAAAAAACTATGATGAAATTAAAATTTTGCCCTCCTCACTTTCAAAAAAAGGTAATAAAAGTGATCAAAAAAGTTGTATGTACGGACGCCAAAATGGTACCAATCAAATCGTCACATTATCCCACAAAAAATTTGCCCCTACATGAGACAATTGTTTAAAACATATTTAAAAATATGGTTCTCAGACTATGGAGACACTAAAACATGTTTTTTTTTGTAAAATGCTTTTATTGTGTTAAAGTAAAATAAATAAAAAAAAGTATACATATTAGGTATTCCCGCATCCATAAGTTCCTGCTCTATAAAAATATCACATGACCTCACCCCTCAGGTGAACACCGTAAAGAAATAAAAAATAAAAACGGCGTAAAAAAAGCAATTTTTTGTCACCTTACATCACAAAAAGTGTAATACCAAGTGATCAAAAAGGCGTATGCCCCCCAAAATAGTACCAATCAAACCGCCATCTCATCCCACAAAAAATGAGACCCTACCTAAGACAATCGGTCAAAAAATTAAAAAGCTATCACTCTCAGACAATGGAGACACTAAAATATGATTTATTTATTTTTGCTTCAAAACTGCTATTATTGTGCTAAAGTGAAATAAATAAATAAATAAAAAGTAGACATACTAGGTATCTCCACATCTGTTCAAACCTGCTCTATAAAAAATATCACACGACTTAACCCCTCAGGTGAACACAAAAAAAAAAAAAGGGCATGCGCGGTGTCGTCATAGTGTTCGCGAGATTACCCCGCTCTGGCTTCATGAGATCGGGAAGCAAGGAGGAGATTCAGAGGATGCGGGGTGGTGCTTGGCTCCCTCACGCTGGACTCATGTCACATACAGGACACATCTCAGGTTATTTTGCATATGGATCAAATCGGGTTTTTTTATACAATAAAAGCACACAGAGCTATGGGGACTGGGTATTGCAGATGTGCTAGTGGCCATCTAGCAACCCATGTCCTCAGCTCTATACATCAAATCCCGGTGACAGTTTCCCGTTAAGGAACCTGATAGTAGGCAGGCAGCAACAGTGGCATGATTGCAGCAATGGCATGATGGAGACTGCAGCATCCATATTGAACATGATGGTTACCAGGCAGCAGCATGGTGTCAGGGGCATGATGGAGGCAGCAACAGTCATACTGAACATGATGGAGGCAGCACCAGCAGCCGTACAGAGCATGATGGTAGGCAGGAAGGCAGGCAGAAAGCAACAGTGGCTAGATGGGGCACTGTGTAAACCAGAAAGGAAAAGCGAAAAAAAAGCCACCAAGGGGGTGCCACAGACTCCAATGATAACTGAGTAAGGAACTAAAAATTATTAAAACTTATAATCGTTGCTGTATGAGCTATTTTAACAATAAAATTCAGTGTTAAAAGAAACAAGAAATAAACTAAAATGACTCACTTTACTGAGGAGGAGGTCAAAGGGATAAAGCTCAAGACACCCGTTGACTCTGCCTCCCCGCCAGGATCGCTTGAACTATGTTAGGAACAAACATGGCAGTACCTAAGGGTTACTTCTTGTGGTTTCCTTTTATTATCATCACAGGTGGGCTCAACGCGTTTCAGAACACCCCCTTCTTCAGGAGCAGTCATATAAAATAACAATACAGACATAAAAAGTATTTTTACTAGTGGGTCTTATATACTATACCTTTAGTGAGTGCCATGTGGGGAGGAGGGAGGGAACGTCACTTCTGGTTTACGGACCGGAAGTGTGCATTCCACTGTGGAACGCATATTAAGACCATATATTATTGAAATATAATTGGTGATTTAGTGGTTCCAGGCTTTTCTTTCGATCCCTGGTGTTGGAGGATAACACCAGGGACCTCTGTGGGGGAGGAGAGGCATTATGATTAAGAGACGAACGGGACAGCAGGGAACTTCCTGTCCCGCTCGTAGTGGAAAGCATGCAACTTCCGGTAGAGCGTGAAGCTCCCCGGTGCAACACATGTGGACTTCTGGTGAGGCGTGTAGCTGGAGCGCACAAAAGGCAGAGTCAACAGGTGTCTTGAGCTTTATGCTTTTGACCTCCTCCGTAGTGAAGTGAGTCATTTTAGTTTATTTCTTATTTCTTTTAACACTGAATTTTATTGTTTAAAACAGCTTATACAGCAACAATTATAAGTTTTAATGATTTTTAGTGCCTTACTCAGTGATTATTGGAGTCTGTGGTGCCCCCTTGGTGTTTTTTTTTTTTCTTTTCCTTTTTAGTTTACACATTTTATGGAGTAGTTGGTCTACTCACCGAGCCACCACCGACAGACTTCCACTCTATCCACCTCCCACATCACCCCCCTCCTCCCCTCACTTCCTCTTATTCTGAAATTTCCTTTTTGTCAACGGGCTCTCTTAACAGTCTTATTTTTTTTTCTCATTTTTACTATATCTAAGATTGGGCTCTGTCAGCAAGGCCAGATCTATTTATCGGCCTCAGCTGGAGTAGTGTGAAAAACCTTCCAAATCCAGGCTTGGTTCATTTTGACAAAAGTGATGTTTTGGACACTACAGGAGGACAACTTGGTCAGTTTTAGTGTCACCATGTCCCCAATGGCACTGAAAATCCTGTCTGAGATGACACTGGAGGCTGGGCAAGAAAGAAGACAGAGAGCATACTGGGCCACTTCAGGCCACTGTTCCAGTCCGCTTGCCCAGAAATCCATGGAGTCAGGGAAGAGGGTATTTGCCGGAGACAGGCCAAAGTGTACATAGCTCTGAACTTGGGAGTTGAAGAGGGAGCTCTAGGCTTGCTGATTGGCATCAACCTGGCACCGCATGTGAAAAAAGCTCCATCATGTTGAGAAGACTAAACTGGATGCTGCTGCTGAAGCTGTGGCTTCTGCTGCTTGTGGTGGCAGGAGGTGAATGGCTCTACAGGGTGCAGAGAGAGGGGACTCCCTGTCAGACACGCCAGAAGCAAGTGCCCGCTCACCAAAAGCTGGTGCAAGCTGCGTACACAGTGTATACTGGTAATGAGGTAATTTCTCCCACCTTTCTGTGAAAAACATTTCCTCATTTTGCTTTGATATTGAGGGTCTAAAAGCGTGGTTATCTGGTATTTATCAGACTGATTAATGTCAATGATACATCTGGCAGTGCAAGCATACAGCTCGCCATTGTGGCTAGCATGTCCAAGAGACCAGTTCTTTCCAGCTCCACTACCCAATGAGATGATTCGTATTGCGGCTGATGCCATCGTCATCATCATCCTCCTGCTCCTCTACCTATGATTTCCCCTCCTCCTTCAGTGGCAGCTTCTTGTGGGTCCCCAACAGTTATAGGGCGGTCAGCAAGATACATTACCTGTTCTTCTTCCGCCATCGGCTCCTGCAGCATGAGCGTTAGCATTTATTGTAAGATATATATGAGGGGAATGAGACTGTTCATGCCACAGTTGCCCCTACAAACAAATGTTGTGGCCTTTTTGAAGGGCTTCAGCATCTGACAGGTTTCTCAGATGGGCTGCTACTGCCTGACCCTTGAAACAACATCTGGTGTGGTGCATGACAAAATCATTCATGGCTTACTGCTGCTTGTACAGACGCTCTAATGTGCAATGCTGAATTCCAACCAGTTGGAACGTCACAGATTAAACGGTGTATCGTCAGACCGCTCTGTTGCTTTAAGTCCAAGAGAGCATTCCTCGCCACGTAGGAATGACTGAAATGCAAGGACAGTCTCCTGGACATTTCCAGCACCTTGCAAAAGCCAGTGTACTTTTATAAAAAGCGTTGCATAACTAGGTTAAAGTCATGTAGGCACCATATTTTTGTTTCCCCAGGTTCAGGGCAGCCTGGAGTCAGCAGGGTGACAGCCAGTGGGATATTTGCTGCTTGATGTACTTTATCAACTACTACAATGAGTCTTTTTCAAGCAGAGTCACTCATTGTAGTTGCGTTCTTGGTGAATAAATTAGGAATTGCATTGAAGACATTGAGTGCTGCAGTATTTCTCCTGCTGGGCTAAGGCCCAACACTGCTGGCACCCCCATTTCATGGACTGTCCAATTTGGACCTGACTGTAGTTATGCTTAATTTGGGATAATTACAGGCTAATGTACACCCACTGTGTCAGCAGCATTATCACACCCAGAAGCAGATATGGGCCTGGCAGTTCATTGAGAGGTAAGTCACCTCTGCTCTTTGTTGCTGCCGCTGTTGCCACCACCCTTCTCCTCTGATGTTGCCTCCTCATCAGTACCCCAATCCAGCTCCCAGGTCCTGTTCAACACACCATCAGATTCCTCACCCCCATGCTACATCATCATCAGACTTTGAGATATCATAGAGGGCTCCTTGGCCCCCCTACCGAGTTCATGCTCTGCATTTGCCCTGACTACCACTGTCTCTGCCCTCACAGTGGCTATGGGTTCCACTATTGCCACCACCAACTCAACTGTGCATGAGGTTCCCAGCCTCATCCTGAACCTCCACCCCATGGCAGTCTCAACGCATGCCTGACTATATATTCCCCACATCGCACCTGGAATTCTGAGTATGTGTGTGCAGTATTGTAGACCAGGCAAAACCCCTCTGGGTTTCTGGGAAATATGTTTAACCACTTCAACCCTGCTAGCTGAAACCCCCTTACTGACCAGGCCACTTTTTACACTTCTGCACTACACTACTTTCACCGTTTATTGCTCGGTCATGCAACTTACCACCCAAATGAATTTTACCTCCTTTTCTTCTCACTAATAGAGCTTTTATTTGGTGGTATTTCATTGCTGCTGACATTTTGACTTTTTTTGTTATTAATCGAAATTTAACGATTTATTTGCAAAAAAATGATATTTTTCACTTTCAGTTGTAAAATTTTGCAAAAAAAAACGACATCCATATATAAATTTTTCGCTAAATTTATTGTTCTACATGTCTTTGATAAAAAAAAAATGTTTGGGTCAAAAAAAATGGTTTGGGTAAAAAGTTATAGCATTTACAAACTATGGTACAAAAATGAGAATTTCCGCTTTTTGAAGCAGCTCTGACTTTCTGAGCACCTGTCATGTTTCCTGAGGTTCTACAATGCCCAGACAGTACAAACACCCCACAAATGACCCCATTTCGGAAAGTAGACACCCTAAGGTATTCACTGATGGGCATAGTTTAGAACTTTTTATTTTTTGTCACAAGTTAGCGGAAAATGATGATTTTTTTTTTTTCTTACAAAGTCTTATAATCCACTAACTTGTGACAAAAAATAAAAACTTCCATGAACTCACTATGCCCATCACAAAATACCTTGGGGTGTCTTCTTTCCAAAATGGGGTCACTTGTGGGGTAGTTATACTGCCCTGGCATTCTAGGGGCCCAGATGTGTGAGAAGAAGTTTGCAATCAAAATCTGTAAAAAATGACCGGTGAAATCCGAAAGGTGCACTTTGGAATGTGTGCCCCTTTGCCCACCTAGGCTGCAAAAAAGTGTCACACATCTGGTATCGCCGTACTCAGGAGAAGTTGGGGAATGTGTTTTGGGGTGTCATTTTACATATACCCATGCTGGGTGAGAGAAATATCTTGGCAAAAGACAACTTTTCCCATTTTTTTATACAAAGTTGGCATTTGACCAAGATATTTATCTCACCCAGCATGGGTATATGTAAAATGACACCCCAAAACACATTGCCCAACTTCTCCTGAGTACGGCGATACCACATGTGTGACACTTTTTTGCAGCCAAGGTGGGCAAAGGGGCACATATTCCAAAGTGCACCTTTCAGATTTCGCAGGCCATTTTTTACACATTTTGATTGCAAAGTACTTCTCACACATTTGGGCCCCTAAATTGCCAGGGCAGTATAACTACAAAACAAGTGACCCCATTTTGGAAAGAAGACACCCCAAGGTATTCCGTGAGGGGCATGGGGAGTTCCTAGAATTTTTTATTTTTTGTCACAAGTTAGTGGAATATGAGACTTTGTAAGAAAAAAAAAAAATCATCATTTTCCGCTAACTTGTGACAGAAAATAAAAAATTCTAGGAACTCGCCATGCCCCTCACGGAATACCTTGGAGTGTATTCTTTCAAAAATGGGGTCACTTGTGGGGTAGTTATACTGCCCTGGCATTCTAGGGGCCCTAATGTGTGGTAAGTAGTTTGAAATCAAAATGTGTAAAAAATGACCTGTGAAATCCTAAAGGTGCTCTTTGGAATGTGTGCCCCTTTGACCACCAGGGCGGCAAAAAAGTGTCACACATCTGGTATCACCATACTCAGGAGAAGTTGGGGAATGTGTTTTGGGGTGTCATTTTACATATACCCATGCTGGGTGAGAGAAATATCTTGGCAAAAGACAACTTTTCCCATTTTTTTATACAAAGTTGGCATTTGACCAAGATATTTATCTCACCCAGCATGGGTATATGTAAAATGACACTCCAAAACACATTGCCCAACTTCTCCTGAGTACGGCGATACCAGATGTGTGACACTTTTTTGCAGCCTAGATGCGCAAAGGTGCCCAAATTCCTTTTAGGAGGGCATTTTTAGACATTTGGATCCCAGACTTCTTCTCACGCTTTCGAGCCCCTAAAAAGCCAGGGCAGTATAAATACCCCACATGTGACCCCATTTTGGAAAGAAGACACCCCAAGGTATTCAATGAAGGGCATGGCGAGTTCATAGAATTTTCTTTTTTTTGGCACAAGTTAGCGGAAATTGATATTTTTTTTGTATTTTCTCACAAAGTCTCCCTTTCCGCTAACTTGGGACAAAAATTTCAATCTTTCATGGACTCAATATTCCCCTCACGGAATACCTTGAGGTGTCTTCTTTCCGAAATGGGGTCACATGTGGGGTATTTATACTGCCCTGGCATTTTAGGGGCCCTAAAGCGTGAGAAGAAGTCTGGAATATAAATGTCTAAAAAAAATTACGCATTTGGATTCCGTGAGGGGTATGGTGAGTTCATGTGAGATTTTTATTTTTTTAACACAAGTTAGTGGAATATGAGACTTAGTAAGAAAAAACAAAAACTAAAAATTTTCCGCTAACTTGGGCCCCAAAAAATTTCGGAATTGAGCCTTACAGGGGGTGATCAATGACAGGGGGGTGATCAATGACAGGGGGTGATCAGGGAATCTATATGGGTGATCACCCGCCTGTCATTGATCACCCCCCTGTAAGGCTCCATTCAGACGTCCGTATGTGTTTTGCGGATCCGATCCATGTATCCGTGGAGCCGTAAAAATCATACGGACGTCTGAACGGAGCCTCACGGGGGGTGATCAATGACAGGGGGTGATCAGGGAGTTTATTGGGGTGATCATGGGTGATCATGGGTGATCAGGAGTTCATAAGGGGTTAATAAGTGACAGGGGGGGTGTAGTGTAGTGTAGTGTTTTGTGGTACTTTACTTAGCTACCTGTGTCCTCTGGTGGTCGATCCAAACAAAAGGGACCACCAGGGGACCAGGTAGCAGGTATATTAGACAAAACAGCATCTAATATACCTGTTAGGGGTTAAAAAAATCACATCTCCAGCCTGCCAGCGAGCGATCGCCGCTGGCAGGCTGGAGATCCACTCGCTTACCTTCAGTTCCTGTGAACGCGCGCGCCTGTGTGTGCGCGTTCACAGGAAATCTCGGCTCTCGTCAGATGACGCGTATATGCGTCACTCTGCGCAGGGCTGCCGCCTCCGGACCGCACATCTGCGTTAGGCGGTCCGGAGGCGGTTAAATTAGCTTTCCTAAACCTATCTGACACTGGCAGATTTTAGACATTATAATTTGCGTATATATTTACCCAGAGATCCAGAGGAGCATTGTCTATCCTAGATTAGTTGTGACATTTATTAACTGGTTTCTATAATGGAGAGACGTACACGTTTTGTGGGATGATGAAATTCAGAGAGGCATTGCCTGGAGTACAATACTGCGCACACGCAGTTGGCTACTTGGCATAGTAGGAACATTGCTTGGTCTACAATACTGCTCAAGCATACTCGCCATACAATGGGCTTTCCATAATGAAAGATAGTACCACTTAGACATTGCATATATATTGTTGAGAAACTCACATTACTGTGCTAGGCTCTCACTCTCTCTCATTAGTTTGGGACAAATCGATTTGTGCCTCTACTGAATTTTTCAAAAAAGTTGGTGAACTTCAAACAAAACGATTCTTGTCCGGTTTGCTCATCTCTAGTCTACACCCAATCCAGCTATGGTGAACATCTAACCTCCCTGTTAAGTCACTTCCTTCTTATTTTACTCTATTGTAGTTTTTATAATATATATATATATATATATATATAGATATAGATATATGTATATATCTTGATAAAGGGGTCACTTGTACCCTGAAATGCATTGTCTTTGTAGACAATGCTAATAACTGTATATTCATCCTCATTCTTCGGGTCGTGAATTTGCACTATACTCTAGAAATGGAATCCAACTAGTCTACTCCTTGCTCTTCAGCTGCATTTGGCATACCATAGACTGCTTCTTATAAAATGTGTTGTGGTGATGTGACACGTATAAGTGCTGGGAGGAGTATATATCCCACCCGGATACCTCAGCTGGGTGAGATAACTGAAATCCAGAAACCTGCATGTAGTGTAGTTTGCTGAGACAGATTTGTCTAGATGTTGTTCTGGGCTGGATTTCATGTGAACTGGGGGATAGGTTTGGTAGTGGGATCTGCCAGTCCACACCCTTCCACTACATGTATTGTCTTTTGCCGGAGGTGATCGTAGGTGAAGTCTGCTGCTGTAATCAAGGGGGGATAAAACAAACCTCTGTGTATGACTTGGAGGGAGAATGGCTGAGGATGCCTGAGAGAGAGGGGAGCCTGATAGGCTCTGTGTGGTCTCAGCCCGTAGGGCTGAGGGGCCACAAGGCTTTGTAAAGCCTGAAGTTTTGGGGCCAAGCGACGCCTACAGAAAGAGGATCGCATGGTCAGAGTCGGGAGGACTTCTGGACCATCTCCCCCCCAAGGGTGCTGGTGTGGTCACAGCCTGGAGGCTGCTGGACCATATATGGCTGACTAATCCCGTGTGTGAACAGCACTCAATAGGTTAGGTAGAGACAACACATGTATTAGGTAGAGCCCAGATGGGCAGGTGTTTATTTTCGATGTTTATGAGTGTGATGGTGCTGATTCTGAAGTGCCAAAATAAAGCACCTTTTGGACTTGAACCCGTTTGTCAAAGGAGAAGTCTGTGATTGCGACCCCCTGAGATAGAGCGACCCCTTACAGTGTTTAAATGTCTTTTATTAGAAAGTTGGAATTGATTTGGGGGGTGGAGCGCAAATTGCCTGCTCTGCCTAGGGCACCAAAATACCTTGTGCTGGCCATTAGTACAGCCTAAGGCAAGCGTCACACATGATGGAAAATACTGTTGAAAAATTTGCATTCCACAACACAAGAAGCCAGCAGATTTCACCCTCTCCATTGAGATGGGTGAAATCAGCAATAAAAATCCACTGTAAAAATGAACATAATGTGGATTTGAAAAATGCAATACTGCAGCTTTTCTGCTGTATGTGGATGAGAATTCTAAAATTCTCATGCACTTGGCTGGTACAATACAACGCTGCAGATTTTATGCACAAACAGCAAATGCAGAGCTATTCAGACACATGTGACCTCAGCCTTGGAGGACAGGCCCTAGGGAGTGGTGAAAATGCCATTTATCATTTAAAGGGGTTCTGCAGCATTTTGTTACTGATGACCTTTTCTCTAGATAGATTATCAGCATCTGTTTACCAGTTTGAGAAAGCAGTGGTGCTTGCAGTAGCACCGCAGCCTTCTTGCTCTTTCCCGCAGGCCCAGTGACATCACAGCTAGTATCACTGGCCTTGGCATGGCTAAGCTCCATTGAAGTGAACAGTGCTTAGCTACGCCCAGGCCAGTGATACTAGTTGTGACATCACTGGGCCTGCAGGAAACAGCGAGAGGGCCAATAGAATACTGCCAGCGCCGCTGCCTTCACAAATAGCTGATTAGTGGGGGTTCAGGGTGTTGGACCCTCGCCAATTAGATGCTGATGAGCTATCCAGAGGATAGATCATCAGTCAGAAAAAGCTGCAGAACCCCTTTAAGATTGTTTTTATATCAGTTTTAAGTCTGGCTTTGATTGGTGTGCCTGCACCAAATTTATGAACTGGTGCACCTTAATATATGTGGTGCGAACCTCATGTGGTTTACACCTTTAGGTGTAAAAGAAGACCATGGGGTTGCCTAGCGCAGAATGCTACATTTTTTTTAAAATAATTTTCACATGGTAAATGAGCCTAAATCCAGGTCTAATCTCACATTTAGCTCTTATACATAGACCACTGTGAAAAGTGGCAAAGATCACAAAGTTGCCATGGAAATTGAAATATTACAAAATATAGGTTTTACCACTGTGCAGATATTCAATGGATCATCTTCTTGGATGTCTGCATTATACAGAGTCTTCAAAAGTTATTCATATTCTTTAAACTTTTCCACATTGTTTCACATTACACCCACAAATGTAAGTGTATTTTATAGTACTGTATGTGTTAAGTGAAAATACAATGATACAAGGTTTCACATTTTTTTATGAATAAAAATCTGGAAAGTGTGAGGTGCATTTGTATCCAGCCACCTGTACCTATACTCCTAAATAAAATCCAGTGTGACTAATTGCCTTCAGAAGTTATCTAATTAGTAAATAAATAGAGTCCACCTGTGTGTAATGTATTCTCAGCAAAACTATAACTATTCTGTGAAGGCCTTAGTGGTTTGTTAGTGAACATTAGTGATCAAACTGCATCATGAAAACCAAAAAACACACCAGTCAGGTCAGGGATACAGTTGTGACGTGTAAGGCTACTTTCACATATGCGTTTTAGTTTCAGGTTTTGAGATTTGGAAGAGAATCTCAAAACCAGACCAAACTGGTTCCGTTTTGATTTACACATCAGTATGCATCCATTCCATTAAGTTGTGGTTATGTGAAATCAAAACGGAACAAACCGGATCTGTCACTAAGTACATTGATCTATTTTTTTCCGTTTCGATGCCCATACACAAAATGGAATGCAACAGAAGGCAACAGAATGCATGGGGACAAAACAGAACTGGAATGCCAAAACACATATGTGAAAGTAGCCTAAGGAAGGGTTAGGTTATAAAAAAATATCCCATGCTCTAAACATCTCATGGAGCACTGTTCAATCTATCATATGAAAATGCATCATGAACTGATTTCTTTCTATTCAGAATGCATGGGTACAAAACATAACCGTTTTGGCACAGTTTTGAGATCCTCTGCTGGATCTCAAAACTGGAGTGCCAAAACTCATATGTGAAAGTAGCCTAAGGCATGGTTAGGTTATAAAAAATATCCCATGCTCTAAACATCTCATGGAGCACTGTTCAATCCATCATACGAATATGGAAGGAGTATAGCTCAATTGAAAACCTACCAAGACATGGCCATCCACCTAAACTCACAGCTCAGGCAAGGTGATTACTAATTAGAGAAGTAGCCAAGAGGTCCATGGTTGCTCTGCACGAGCTGCAGAGACCACAGTTCAGGTTGGAGTATCTGTCCACAGAACAAGTATTAGTTGTGTTCTCCACAATTCGTGGACGTTTATTGAAGAGTGACAAGAAGAAAGCCATTTTATAAAGCAAGCCATAAGCAGTTTGCCCAAGATATGAAGGTGCTCTGGTCAGATGAGACCAAAGATGAATTTTTTGGCCTAAATGCAAAACACTATGTGTGGCAGAAAACTAACACTGCACATCACCCTAAACATAAAATCCCAATTTCTAAACAAAGTGGTGGCAGCATCATGCAGTGAAGATGCTTTTCTTTAGCAGGGACAAGGAAGCAGGTCAGAGTTGATGGGAAGATGGATGGGACTAAATACAGGGTAGTCCTGGAGGAAAACATGATAGAGGCTGCAAAAGACTTGATACTGGGGCAGAGGTTCACCTTTCAGCAGTACAACAACCCTGAACATATAGCCAAAGTTACAATCGAATGGTTTCGATCAAATCATATTTATATCTTAGAATGCCTAGTCAAAGTCCAGACCTAAATCCCATTGAGAATTTGTGGCAAGACTTGAAAATTGCTGTTCACCAACACTCTCCATCCATTCTGAAAGAGCTTGAGCTATTTTGCAAAGAAGAATGGGGAAACATTTTACCATCTAGATGTGCAAAGCTGGTAGAGATATTCCCCAAAAGACTTGCAGCTGTAATTGCAGTGAAAGGTGGTCTTACAAAGTACCATATTGACTCAGGGGGTTGAATACAAATGCATACCACAGTTTTCAGATTTGTATTTATTGCTACTTTGTGTTGGTTTATCACATAAAATACCCCAAAAATACAGTTAAGTTTGTGGGTGTAACATTGAAAACATGTGGAAAAGTTCGAGGGATATGAATACTTTTTAATTAACAGACTGATTAACTCTTCTATTAAGATAAGACAGATGCAAAGGTGGTGTTTTTAACCCCCAAAAATGGCTTTATGTCACTGACACAATTAACAGACTGATTAACGCTTCTATTACAGTAAGACCGATGCAAAGGCATGGTTTTGAACCTGAAAATATGGTTATCGGTCACCACAGAATTAATAGTCTGATTATGTATTGTATTTCTGTGTCACTGGTGCAAAGGAGACTTATTGCACCAATCAAAAATGCGTACAGGTCACCCACAGACTTAGGCTACTTTCACACTTGCCTTCGGTGCGGATCCGTCTGGTATCTGCACAGATGGATCCGCACCTATAATGCAAACGCTTGCATCCGTTCAGAACGGATCCATCTGCATAACAGCTTTTTCAGATCTGAGTTTTCACATCGTGAAAACTCAGATCCGACAGTATATTCTAACACAGAGGCGGTCCCATAGTGATAGGGACGCTTCAAGTTAGAATATACTAAGAACTGTGTAGCTGACTGCTCCCTGCTGCCTGGCAGTACCTGATCTCTTACAGGGGGCTGTGACCAGCACAATTAACCCCTCAGGTGCCGCACCTGAGGGGTTAATTGTGCATATCATAGCCCCCTGTAAGAGGTGAGGTGCTGCCAGGCAGCAGGGGCCAGACCCCCCTCCCTCCCCAGTTTTAAATTAATTGGTGGCCAGTGCGGCCCCCCTCCCTCCCCAGTATTAAATTCATTGGTGGCCTGTGCGGCCCCCCTCCCTCCCTCCACAGTATTAAATTCATTGGTGGCCAGTGCGGCCCCCCTCTCTCCTTCCCCAGTATTAAATTCATTGGCGGCCAGTGCGGCCCCCCCTCCCTCCCTCCCCAGTATTAAATTCATTGGTGGCCAGTGCGGCCCCCCTCCCTCCCTCCACAGTATTAAATTCATTGGTGGCCAGTGCGGCCCCCCCTCCCTCCCTCCACAGTATTAAATTCATTGGTGGCCATTGCGGCCCCCCTCCCTCCTTCCCCAGTATTAAATTCATTGGTGGCCAGTGCGTCCCCCCCTCCCTCCCTCCCCAGTATTAAATTCATTGGTGGCCAGTGCGGTCTCCCCTCCCTCCCTCCCCTGTATTAAATTCATTGATGGCCAATGTGGCCACCCCCTCCCTCCCCAGTATTAAATTCATTGGTGGCCAGTGCGGCCCCCCTCCCTCCTTCCCCAGTATTAAATTCATTGGTGGCCAGTGCGGCCCCCCCTCCCTCTCCTGTATTAAATTCATTGGTGGCCAGTGCTGCCTCCCCTCTCCCCCCCCCCATTAAAATCACCCCCTCCTCCATCATTGGTGGCAGCAGAGAGTTCCGATCGGAGTCCCAGTTTAATCGTTTGGGCTCTGATCGGTTACCATTGCAGACAGAATGCTACTGCAGTCCTGGCTGCCATGGTTACTTAGCAATTTTAGAAGCATTATACTTACCTACGTTGTCTGTGGCCGGCCAGGCGCTCCTCCTACTGGTAAGTGAAAGGTCTGTGCGGCACATTGCTTATAGTACAGACCTGTCACTTACCAGTAGAAGCGCCCGGCCGGCCACAGACAGCGCAGGTAAGTATAATGCTTCTAAAATTGCTAAGTAACCATGGAAGCCAGAACTGCAGTAGCATCCTGGCTGCCATGGTAACCGATCAGAGCCCCAGCGATTAAACTGGGACTGAGATCGGAACTCTCCCCTGCCACCAATGATGGGGGAGGGGGGTGATTTTAATTAGGAGGGGGGGGGGAGAGGGGAGGCCGCACTGGCCACCAATGAATTTAAGACAGGGGAGGGAGGGGGGGGCCGCACTGGCCACCAATTAATTTAATACTGGGGGGGAGGGAGGGAGGGAGGGGGGCCGCACTGGCCACCAATGAATTTAATACTGGGGAGGGAGGGGGGACGCACTGGCCACCAATTAATTTAATACTGGGGGGGGAGGGGGGCCGCCTAAGGGGTTAATTGTGCTGATCACAGCCCCCTGCAAGAGATCGGGTGCTGCCAGGCAGCAGGGGGCAGTCATGTACACAGTTCTTAATATATTCTAACTTCAAGCATCTCCATCACAATGGGAACGCCTCTGTGTTAGAATATACCGTCGGATCTGAGTTTTCACGATCTAACTCAAATCCGATGGTATATTCTAACATAGAGGCATTCCCATGGTGATGGGGACGCTTCAAGTTAAAATATACCATCGGATTGGAGAAAACTCCGATACGATGGTATATTAATAGGGACTCCTGACTTTACATTGAAAGTCAATGGGGGACGGATCCGTTTGCAATTGCACCATATTGCGTCAATGCCAAACTGATCCGTCCCCATTGACTTGCATTGTAAGTCAGGACGGATCCGTTTGGCTCCGCACGGCCAGGTGGACATCAAAACGCTGCAAGCTGCTTTTAGGTGTCCAAGCGGAATGGAGGCGGAACAGAGCCAAACTGATGCATTCTGACCGGATCCTTATCCATTCAGAATGCATTGGGGATGAACAGATCAGTTTGGGGCCGCTTGTGAGAGCCCTCAAACGGATCTCACAAACGGAAGTGTGAAATTAGCCTTAACAGACAGATGAAAAGCCTAACACTGTCCCTCATTGCAGCAGTGTCCTGTCCCTACACTAGCTAGAGCAGAATGGCAGCACAACACGTTAGCCAGCATTTATGCATGCAGGGTTACGTGCTGTGCCCACCAATCACGGCCATGCCAATACTATGCATGACTGTGATGGCTTCCAAGTGCCAATAGCTTAAAAGCTTGTTCACTGGCTGCAGCCTTTCAGCAAGCTTTATTTAAAATCAGAACACGGAATTTTGCGACAATGTCCATGTTCGGGTATCCAGAAACTTAACATTATGGTCCGGGTACAAAACAAGCATTTTTTATCTTTTCTATCACCCCTATCTCCTCATAGGTTGTAAGCTCTTGCAAACAGGGCCCTCATCCTCTTGTTTAAATTTTTGGCTATATAGTTGTCACGGCTGTGTCACGGTATTGTTGTTGTTCGCCGTGACACGTGCTCCATGCATGCTGGTTGCCAGGGGCAACATGTTGTTGTTGCAGCATGTTTTTACCTTCCTCTTTTCTCCTGGTTCTTTCCCTGTCTGGTACTGGTGGGGCTAACTACCTGTCTTGGTGTGGCCACTAGGGGTTTATATTGCCTGTGGCTTTCAGGATGGAGTCAGTTGTACTCCAGCCTTTGTTTGTGCTGGAGCTTTGCTCCTTTCCTGGGTGTTCCATCTGCCTAGTCCTTGAGGGCAACCTAGTGGGACATCGATGTCTCTCTAATGTCTTCCCGTTGTCTCCTTCCCTGCACTACCCGTTTTATGGTATGGTGCTGTTTATGTATCGGTGGGCATGGATGCTAGACATCTCCCTGTGTATCTGCACCTTCGGTGAGAGGGCCCCAGGGTTCCCCGGAGGGGGAACTACAATTCAGTGAGCAGCTCTGCCTGGTGCCTTCATGCATCCTGTCCGCATGGGCGTCCAGGCAGTTACTGGTGTGCTGGTTCCTATGTTTGGTGTTTGTACTGTGTCCTGTTTGGTGTGTGTGGGCTCCATTACAGATGCATGGGTTCCAGTTGTGTGGCTGCGGCAGGTAAGTGTGTTGTTCTGGTTCTTACCTGCCGATCCAATAGCTGTTCACGGTCTTCTCTTTTCCTTGCATCTAGGTTGGTGGAGACTCCTGTTCTTCCGTGTCTTGGAAGAACAGGTCATCTCAGCCCTGTCTCTATTCCAGGGATTTCAGGGTGACAATAGTGCTATATAAATAACAATTATTATTATTCATTTTGCATATCAGATGTGTACTGTACAGTGCCCGACAAAAGTCTTGTCGCTTGTGTACAAATTGACCTGAAGTGCCACTAAAATATATTTCTAATCACAGCTTTTGTAATAATGTTTCAGTGCAAAACAAAACTGACAAAAAGTATTCTAATATTCACAACTTGGTAAAGCCCATTGAGTCAATTTTTGACAAGACATAAGTGTTTTCGCCTTGTCATATGAGCTTCACCTGTGACTAATAATGGATCAATTTGGTCTCAGGTGTGTATAAAAAGAACCCCAGTACACTAGACCTTCACATCAACTGCAACTAGACCTCTGCAAACATGCCTAAGATTCACCCGGAGACTAAAGTGTTGATTATCAAGAGGCTGAAGACCAGATCCACTGCTGATGTGGCAGACACCTTCAATGTTTCTCAGCGTCAATTTCAGAGGATAAAAAAAAAGATTTGAAGAGACTGGAGAGGTTTTGGACAAGGCCAGGTCAGGCTGACCCCGCAAGGCAACTGCTCGAGAGAACTGTTTGTTGGCTCGCAAATCCAAGGCCAGCCCATTTTCCACTGCAGCAGAGCTCCACGAGACCTGGTCACCTGAAGTCCCTGTGTCAACCAGAACAGTTTGTCAGATTCTGTCTCGAAATGGCCTCCATGGTCGAATCAGTGCCCATAAGCCAGCACTAAACAAAAGACAATTGAAAAACCGTGTGGCATTTGCCAAGGCCCACAGCCTGCTAAAAGGATGGACGCTGGAAAAGTGGCAGAAGGTGGATTTTTCAGATGAATCTTCTGTTGAATTACACCACAGTTGCCGCAAATATTGCAGGAGACCTACTGGAACCCGCATGGAGCCGAGATTTACCCAGAAAACAGTGAAGTTTGGTGGAGGCAAAATCATGGTCTGGGGTTACATCCAGTATGAGGGTGTGCGAGGGATCTGCAGGGTGGAACATCAATAGTCTAAAATACCAAGAAATCTTAGCTACCTCTTATATTCCCAACCATATAAAAAGGCCAAATTCTGCAGCAGGATGGTGCTCCATCGCATACTTCCATCTCCACATCAAAGTTCCTTAAGGCGAAGAAGATCAAAATGCTCCAGGATTGGCCAGCTCAGTCACCAGACATGAACATCATTGAGCATATGTGGTGTAGGATGAAAGAGGAAGCATGGATTACAAAACCAAAGAATATTGATGAACTCTGGGAGGCATGCAAGACTGCTTTCTTTGCTATTCCTGATGACTTCATCAAAAAATTGTATGAATCCTTGCCAAACTGCATGGATGCTGTCCTTCAAGCTCATGGAATTCATACAAGATATAAAATTTGGATCTCACAGCACCACTACTTAATTTGCTGACATATTTTGCAGTAAAGTTGTTCAATTTCGTGTCTTGCCAAAATTTGACCTTTCTGTCTTGATTAAATTATAAATCTTTTTTCAGTGAAACTAATTTATTTCAGTGCATTAAACATCATTTGGGAGGGCTTTAGCTTTTTATATGAGCTATTTCTAACACCAATTGATTAATTAAAAGTCAGGTTAATAGCAGGAGTTTCTACAAAATAGAGAAACGACAAGACTTTTGTCAGGAACTGTACATAAATTGTATGATATTTTGATTTAAAACTATTGCTTCATTTTATTTTTAGATACTTTGGATCAATACATATGTTTGAAAAACTGCACATACAGTAGATTTTAAAACTAGAGGAAAAACCACTTAGTTCTGCTCAGTGACCAAGTATACTGTAATGTGCAAACAAGTTATTGAAATTTAGCATGAAATACAAAATTAGGGATCATTTACATTATTATACATAATATATTCTGTTTGTCTTGGCCAACAGTCACTATAGGGAATTTCCACCTTTTACGTACTAATATTGACCTATAGCATCTGTTGGATCAATCATCAATAGGGATGAGCACGGGACTTCTGTGAATAACTTCTGTATTTGATTTTTGAACTTGAATATAATTTTAAAACTTGGTTCTGAAGTCGGCTTCAGTACCAAGGCATCAATCGTTACCGAAGCCGACATCGGATTCCTGTTTTAAAATGTTTTTCAAGTTTAATAATAAATACCAAAGCTATTTTCTCAAGACGTTGGTTATAACTCACTTCGCACTGGAGTGCATATATTTTTATGCTGTAAGGAGACGGATCTCCATACAGCATTATGGAGCGAAGCGACTTCAGATCTTGGACCCAAAGTTTGCTTCGTTTTTCCCTAATCATGAATATCAGATTAATGCAGGTACAACACCTGACACCCTGAATGGGAGCTGAGCTGCAGTATATCTGTTATGGCCACTACACAGTGGACATAGCCTTGTGATTACTGCTCCATCAACTGTTTAGTTTCTGCTATGGCTGCTTCCAAAAAATAGTTGATTGGTAGGGTTGTCGAACCATAGACACAGAATCAGGGTAATCAACGTTGAGGCTTGTTTCGCTGCTAACACTGGGTGTGTTGTAAAAATAAATAAATTAAAATGGAAATAAAAAAATAAATAAATCATATTTCCCCTCCATTTTACTTTTATTTGTGTGGAACAAATAAAGGGTTAACAAAGTCTCTAATATCAGTTTTGAACAATATGAGGGGTTTAGTTTCTAAAATGTGATAATTTAGAGGCAGTTTCTGTTACGTAAACCCATCAAAGTTACTTCAGAACTGATTTGATCCTTGAAATAGTTGGTTTGGGAAATTGTCGTGAAAATTAGAAAAATAGCTTCTAAAATTCTCAGCCTTCTAACGTCCTGAAAAATAAAATGACATTTACAAAAAGATACCAGCATAAAGTAGACATACAGTGAATGATAATAACTATTTTGTGAGGTATCACCATCTGTCTTAAAAGCAGAGAAATTAAAATTTTGAACATTGATTATTTTTTTTTTTTATATTCTGTAAATTTCAGATTTGTTTTTTTAATAAACCCAAATTTACCAATGATAAGGAAATTGGCAATTCCTGTTAACAAAAGTATCTTGTCTCATGGGCAGATAAGAGTTTTGAAGAGACGTATCTGTCTTCAATAGTAATGAGCGGCATAGGCAATTATCGTTTTGGCAATATTTTGTGAATTTTTCGCATAATATTCGCAATAAATTTGTGAATTTGTAATCGCCAGTCATTATTTTCGCGATTGCGCAATTCAGCACAAATGCGCATATTTTTTGCACAATACATGCAACTTCACATTTATCAGGTCTGAGTAGATATTACTGATTGGTGCACTAAGTATTGTTGTGACAGCACAGCACTATGTCTGTAGCATGTATGTATGGACAGCAGAGAAACAGTAATTCCTATTACACTACCGAACACCCTGCACTGGAACTTATCAGCTACACTATATCACTATCTAACATACACTGAGTATCTCCCACTAACTATCTGTAATATATATATATATATATATATATATATGAGCTAACTAACTATCTAATGTCATTGGATAAGGAATAGGATCCAGATGAAAGCACAAAGCACAGCAATGTCACTGCTCTCGCTCTCTCTCTCTCTCAAAAAACTGCAGAAAATGGCTGCTGGGGAGTTTCTTATATAGTAAGGGGTAGGCAACTTTCTTATTGGTTGCTAGGGATGTTGCTAAGCTCTGACAAAACATTGCGGCCTTCTCATTGGCCCACAAGCAAGAAGGGAGCTTACAGATGAAAAAAAAATCAAGAATATTTGCGATTACGAATATCACTATATTCTACATCTTTGGGAATTCTCGAAGTGCCGATATTCATGTTAAAAATTTGTGATTAGAATATTCGCGATCAACAATTGTCTTCAATCACCCTATTCCAATCTGCATGAAACCTCATACGGGGTCTAATGGCTTCAGGGCCTTGCTACAGATGTTATCTAAATTCTAGTACATGCTACACTATAGCACATTTTTATACAAACAACCCATCTTTAAATACATTGAATAAAGTTATATGTACACACTTGTATACAGTCTATTAGCTATTGATAAAAAAAATCTACACATGATTATTTGCCTCATCAGTTCTCCCCTTTTGCTTATAGCTAAGCACTAATATTCAAATGACTTCCATGCTGCTTTTACAAGCTGGAGTTACTTACAAATACTGATAAGAATGCAAAGAGCAACATTTGTCCTTGAGATGGAGAGTAATCCAATTATTATTTATATTTTAAAAAAAACACGATGATTAATAACAAAGAAACATGATATAACTTCTTAAGATCTGAAAATACCTAAGCTTTAACCTCTTCAGTACCGAGCCACTTTTCACCTTGAGATTGTTTTCCCGTAGCACATTAATGGGGGAGATTTTTTTTTTAAACTGGTGTAAAGCAGAACTGGCCCATAGCAACCAGTCAGATTCCAACTTTAATTTTCCAAAGGAGTTGTGAAAAATGAAAGGTTGAGTCTGTTTGGTTGTTATGGGCAACTAAGCCAGTTCTACTTTACAACAGTTTGATAAATCTTCCCCATTGTACTTCATGTTAGTGATAAATTTCAGTCAATTGGGGTAATTTATTAAAGTTGGGGTTTTAGACTCCGGTCCTAATAACCCCTATACCTGGTAGTGCATCTGCCTAAAACAGGCGTAGAAAATGGTAAATGAGACAGGCCTGCTGTCCCATCCCCTTCTCTGCCCACACCACACCCACGTTTTTAGGCCTACTGTAAGTCGGGAGAAGTAGCGTCGGGAGAAGTAGTAGATTGCGCCGCAAAGGACCTTTGCTCTGCAATGTGCACCAGAAATATAACTAATTTAGATGTATTTCTGTTTGATAAATGACCCACAATATGTTTTACCTTTATTTATACTGCTACAGATGGATCTGGATGGATTGGAGGCTTGGGCAGAGAAGTGGCAGATGAGGTTTAACACTGACAAATGTAAGGTTATGCACATTGGAAGGAATAATGCAAGTCACCTGTACATACTAAATGGTAAAGCACTGGGTAACACTGACAAGGAAAAGGACCTAGGAATTTTAGTGAACAGCAAACTAAGCTATAAAAACCAGTGTCAGGCAGCTGCTGCCAAGGCCAATAAGATAATGGGTTGCATCAAAAGGGGCATAGATACCCGTGATGAGAACATAGTCCTGCCACTTTACAAATCACTGGTCAGACCACACATGGAGTATAGTGAATTTTTATCGCAAATATTGGCATTTTGAGAATTTGTGAATATCTAGAATATAGTGCTATATCTTCGTAATTGCGACTATTCTAGATTTTTTTTCTTCAGTACCCATGATCCCTCACTGCTTCTTGCTTGTGGGCCAATGAGAAGGCTGCAATATCTTTGACTTCAGGAGTAGTGTCGATCTTGAATTTTCGTATCGCTTTTTTTTTATCGCTAATTTTCAGATTGCCGATTTTCACAATCAAGAAAATAATGACTGAAGATTCTTAAATTTGTGAATATATGACAAATATTCTCCCAAATATTCACAAAATATTACAAATTCCAATATTGCTCCAGCCGCCCATCACTGATGAAGTACTGTGTATAGTTCTGGGCTCCTGTGAACAAGGTAGACATAGCAGAGCTGGAGAGGGTTCAGAGAAGGACAACTAAAGTAATAACTGGAATGGGTGGACTACAGTACCCTGAAAGATGATCAAAATTGGGGTTATTCACTTTAGAAAAAGACGACTGAGGAAAGATCTAATAATATGTATAAATATATCAGGGGTCCGTACAGAGATCTTTCCCATCATCTATTTATTCCCAGGACTGTGACACAAACATAGAAGAGGAAGAGGATTCTTTATGGTAAGAGCAGTGAGACGATGGAACTCTCTGCCTGAGGAGGCGGTGATGGTGAGTTCACTAAAAGAGTTCAAGAGGGGCCTGAATGTATTTCTGGAGTGTAATAATATTACAGGCTATAGCTACTAGAGGGGTCGTTGATACAGGGATAGATTTGATCGGACACCTGGAAGTTCGGGTTTGGCTGAACTTCGCAAAAAAGTTCGAGTTTGGGATGCAAACTTGACCCCGTACCCGAACTCCATTGAGGTCTATGGGGACTCGAACTTTGGAGCAATAAAATGTCTCTAAAAAAGTATTGGAAAGGGCTAGATCTTGGAAAGGGCTAGAGGGCTACAAAAGGCAAGGAAATGACTTAAAATAACATAAAATACGGAAAAATAATAATCTTGATCTAGGAGGAAGAGGTCCATATGGAGTAGGCGATTGAGGAGGCGGTGGATGTGGCAGTGTAGGTGGAAGTGGCAGTGGAGGAGGAGAAGGTATCCAACACTGGTTTTTGTTTTAGTTTTTTTATTTTATTTTATTATTTATTTTTTGTTTTAATTTGGGTAGACCCAAAACATTGGGAAATATAAAAAATAAAACAAAGACTAAGTGTGCTGGAGTACAACAATGGCTGGGTGAGCACCTCCAAGGCATAAAGGGCAAGCTCAGGCCATGTGACCAATTTGGAGACCCAGAAGTTGAAGGGGGCAGACCCATCAGTCAGTATGTGCAGGCATGTGCACACATACTGTTCCACCATGTTGCACGTCCCTGTGACGTCCATGATCCAATTGGATATTTTCTCTATCAACTTTTGATGTTCTTTTATGCGCCTACTATGGTGATCACGGGTAATGGGTTATCAGAGTTCCATGCCGGTGAGGGAGCATGACAAAGGGATAACACATCCAAGGGAGGTCAATGGCTGAAATCTGATTGGGTGGAGATGTGGGTGGAGAAGTTATTAAAGCAGAAAAATCGAAGGAAGGCAGGAGGCCTGTGGCAATCACCCACTCCTGGCTTGGGGAGGTAGTGACGATAAATAACAATACAGGACTCCTAAGATGCCTTGTTATTGGAATGAGGAATAAAAAATTACAGGGAATGTCACTCCAGTATTTTGGATTAGGAAACGTTATACAGGAGAGGCCCTGCTGCCGCTTTGCCGACTCTAGATCATTTCTGCCTGATCGCACATCCCTGTAACGTCCACGATCCAATTGGATATCTTCCCTATCAACTTTTGATGCTCTTTAATGCGCCTATGATGGTGATCACGGGAAACGGGGAATCAGGCTTCCATGCCGGAGAGGGATCCTGAGAAAGGGATACCACATCCAAGGGAGGTTAATAGCTGAAATTGGATTGGGTGGAGAGGGTGGGTCAAGTTATTAAATTAAATTCAGCACATGCGCCAGGCAAGGGATGTGCGTCAAACCGGCTAGGCCCAGAGCTGCTAAGACATTTTGCCCATTATCGGACACACCACCACTGGCACCAACCACTCATCGGTCTGTTGTTCCATGCCTGTACACAGCTCCTGCGCAGTGTGGGGTTCGTCCCCCAAACAGATAAGTTTCAAAACTGCCTGCTGTCGTTTACCCCTTGCTGTGCCGAATTTGGTGGTAAAGGTGTTACGCTGACCAGATGAGGAGGTGGTAGAGGATGAGGAAGCGGAGTAGGAGGTGAAAGCAACAAGAGGCAAAGAGAAATACCCTGCAATCCTCGGTGGTGGATAGACATGCGCCAAACTGCTATCTGCCTCAGGTCCAGCCCCCACTGCATTTACCCAGTGTACTGTTAACGAGACATAATGTCCCTGACCGTGCTTACTGGTCCACGTATCCTTAGTTAGGTGGACCTTGCCACAAATGGCGTTTTGCAGTGCACAACTGATTTTGTCACCCACTTGGTTGTGCAGGGAAGGGATGGCTCGTCTGGAAAAGTAGTGGCACAACGTACTGCGGGTGGGTAGGGGGGTACTTCCTCTTTCGCTCCAGTGTTTGGGAGATAGACAGTTGAACGCTTCCATGGGACATTGTGGAGATGCTTGGTGACCGAGGTGGTGGCGGTGTTGGCACATCCTCTGTTTGGGGGGTGGCTGGTGCCACTGTCACTCCAGAGGTGGATGAAGAAGCCAAGACTGCAGCAGAAGGGGAAACAGGAGGAGCCAGAGACCTTTCTTGTTTTTTGAGGTATCTACTCCACTGCAGCTCCTCCTCCACTGCAGCTCGTTCATTGCAGGTTGTGCTCAGGTTTAGAACGTTTATGCCTCACTTCAGGCTCTATTTGCACAGTGTGCAAACCACTCGTGTCTTGTCGTCAGCACATTGTCTAAAGAACTGCCACGCCAGGGAACTAATTGGAGCTGGCTTTGGTGTGCTCAGTCCTTTGGTGCGGTGGGCAGTAGCAGTCGTACTGTCTAGGGGATGGCTTCTCCGCTTTTGCACCCTGCTCCCTTTTTTGCTGTGCTGGTGGCTCTGTGCGATCACCTCCTCTTCCTCCGAACTACACAGGTCACTCCCATGACCTCATCGTCCTCCACATCATCTTCCACCGAGTCTTCACCCCTGCCCTCCTTGTCGGTCTGCACACTCCAGTAAGCCACAGCATCCGAGACTTGCTGCGGTGGTCCTCCCATGTACCCATCCTGAAACATAAGTGGTTGGGTATCAATGCCCTCTCTTCCACTTCTGGGGCAGGTCTATGTGGATGGCCCTGGGAATCCCTGCTAGCAGAGTCATCAAAAAGCAGAAGAGACTACATGACTTGGGGCTCACTACTGCATGACTTGGGGCTCAGACTGCTTGGCTGATTTGCAAGTGGGTGAGGTGAAAGACTGATGGCCATGGGCTGTAGGTGCAAACTCTGATCTTTCAGCAGGGGACTGGGTGGGAGACCTTGTGAACGAACTGGAAGCACTATCAGCCACCCAATCTACTATCGCCTGTACTTGTTCTGGCCTCACCATTCGTAGAGCGGCATTCGGGCCTATCAAATAACGCTGAAGGTTCTGTCACCTACTCACACCTGGGGAAGGTGTTTCACTTGTGAGTGTAGCTGGCACAGATCAACCACGTCCTCACCCTGCAACAGGAGCTCCATCAACACAGCAGCACCACGACCTGGACCACGTCCCTTATTTAACGATCTCCTCATTCTTTGCGTTCACCCACCAAACTAACAGATGGTTTATTTCAGGAATGTAACCGCCAATAGTCAACAATTAGGTACACTGACAGTAAGGCTGTGCCAGTGTCATAAAGAGAAAAAAAATTCTTGAGGTCACACAACAGTGTGACAGGCAAATTTAATACAACTACTTCACGGTCAAAAAAAAAGGTGAATTTGTCAACCAACAATGTAACAGCAGTATGGACTAGTTTTATTGGACTGTCAGAAATGCAGTGCAGGCCGCAAATATACTATCTAGAACAAAAAGTGAGTTTTTTTTAACTGACAATGTAACAGCAGTATTTAACGGTTTTAGTTGACTGTCATAAATGCAGCGCAGGCCGCAAATGTACTATCTAGCACAAAAAGTGTGCTTTTTTCAACCAACAATGTAACAGCAGTATTTAACGGTTTTATTGGAATGTCAGAAATTCAACGCAGGCCGCAAATGTACTATCTAGCACAAAAAGAGTTTTTTTCAACCCACAATGACACAGCATTATTTAACAGTTTTATTGGATTGTCAGAAATGCAGGGCAGGCCGCAAATGTACTATCTAGCACAAAAAGGGTGTTTTCGTTTTTTTAAACAACAATGTAAAAGCAGTACCATATTTAATGGTTTTAGTGGACTGTCAGGGAAGACATGCAAATGAACTCTTAACAAGCTTTGCCTCTAATGCCACCAGATGTAAGGCAGCTATCCTATAAGTCAATATTCAGCTCTTAAAATAAGCCTTGAGACATGACTTGGATATTAAATAAGCCAGCACCTCATCTGCAGACAGCTGTTTCAGGGTGATTGCCCCTCATCAGTGCAGAGCAAGAGTACTGGCTTAACTGGGTAGGAGGCATGATGTCCGAGCAAGGGGGAACTAACTATCCTTAGGGAGAGAGCACCTTAATCAGTGTGAGGAGACTTAGGCCCCTTTCACGCAAGCGAGTTTTCCGTGCGGGTGCAATGCGTGATGTGAACGCATAGCACCCGCACTGAATCCTGACCCATTCATTTCAATGGGGCTGTGTACATGAGCGTTGTTTTTCACGCATCAGTTCTGCGTTGCGTGAAAATCGCAGCATGTTCTATATTCTGCGTTTATCACGCAGCCCTGGCTCCATAGAAGTGAATGGGGCTGCGTGAAAAACGCATTGCACCCGCGCGGAAAAAAAACTGAACAACTGAACGCAATCGCGGACAAAACTGACTGAACTTGCTTGCAAAATAGTGCAGGTTTCACTGAACGCACCCTAAACGCATCCAGACCTAATCTGTCACGCCCGTGTGAAAGAGTCCTTATAGGCCATACATGCTCCTCTAGAATTCTGGGAGGGAAGAAATGCAAATGAGCTCCTAACAAGCTTCGCCTCTAATGTCAGGAGATGTAAGGCAGCTATCCTGTAAGTAAATATTCAGCTCTTAAAATAAGCCTTGAGACATGACTTGGATATTAAATAAGCCAGCACCTCATCTGCAGACAGCTTACTCGATGAGGTGCTGGCTTATTTAATATCCAAGTCATGTCTTAAGGCTTATTTTAAGAGCTGAATATTGACTTATAGGATAGTGCCTTACATCTGGTGGCATTAGAGGCAAAGCTTGTTAAGAGCTCATTTGCATTTTTCCCCTCCAAGAATTGCAGTGGACTGTCAGAAATACAGCGCAGGCCACAAATGTACTATCTAGCACAAAAGGGGTGTTTTTTTCAAACAAAAATGTAACAGCAGTATTTAACGGTTTTAGTGGACTGTCAGAAATGCAGAGCAGAACACAAATGTACTATCTAGCACAAAAAGTGAGTTTATGTCAACCAACAATGTAACAGCAGAATTTAACGGTTTTAGTGGACTGTCAGAAATGCAGCGCAGGCTGCAAATGTACTATCTAGCCCACAGAGTGTGTCTTTTAACCGACAATGTAAGAGTAGAGTTGAGCGAACACCTGGATGTTCGGGTTCTTTTCGGCACTATGAAGGCTGTAAAACAGCCCAGGAAAGGGCTAGAGGGCTGCAAAAAGCAGCAAAATGTAGTTAAATCCCCTGCAAACAAATGTGGATAGGGAAATGAATAAAAATAAAAATAAAATAAATAAAAATTAACCAATATCAATTGGAGAGAGGTCCCATAGCAGAGAATCAGGCTTCATGTCACCCACCACTGGAACAGGCCACTGTCAGATATTTAGACCCCGGCACCCAGACAGAGGAGAGAGGTCCCATTGCAGAGAATCTGGCTTGATGTCATAGCAGAGAATCAGGCTTCACGTCACCCACCACTGGAACAGGCCATTGTCAGATATTTTGGCCCTGGCACCCAGACAGAGGAGAGAGGTCCCATAGCAGAGAATCAGGCTTCATGTCATAGCAGAGAATCAGCCTTCATGTCATAGCAGAGAATCAGACTTCACGTCACCCACCAGTAGAACAGGCCATTGTCAGATATTTTGGCCCTGGCACCACAGACAGAGGAGAGAGGTCCCATTGCAGAGAATCAGGCTTCATGTCATAGCAGAGAATCATGCTTCATGTCACCCAACACTGGAACAGGCCACTGTCAGATATTTTTAGGCCCCGCCACCCAGACAGAGGAGAGGTTCATTCAACTTTGGGTTGCCCCGCAATATAATGGTAAAATGAAAATAAATATAGACTTGAATGAGGAAGTGCCCTGGAGTACAATAATATATGGTTAAGGGGAGGTAGTTATAAATGTCTAATCTGCACAAGGGATGGACAGGTCCTGTGGGATCCATGCCTGGTTCATTTTTATGAACGTCAGCTTGTCCACATTGGCTGTAGACAGGCGGCTGCGTTTGTCTGTAATGACGCCCCTGCCATGCTGAATACACGTTCAGACAAAACGCTGGCCGCCAGGCAAGCCAGCACCTCCAAGGCATAAAAGGCTAGCTCTGGCCACGTGAACAATTTGGAGACCCAGAAGTTGAATGGGACCGAACCATCAGTCAGTACGTGGAGGGGTGTGCACACGTACTGTTCCACCATGTTAGTGAAATGTTGCCTCCTGCTAACACGTTCCGTATCAGGTGGTGGAGCAGTTAGCTGTGGCGTGTTGACAAAACTTTTCCACATCTCTGCCATGCTAACCCTGCCCTCAGAGGAGCTGGCCGTGACACAGCTGCCTTGGCGACCTCTTGCTCCTCCTCTGCCTTGGTCTTGGGCTTCCACTTGTTCCCCTGTGACATTTGGGAATGCTCTCAGTAGCGCGTCTACCAATGTGCGCTTGTACTCGCGCATCTTCCTATCACGCTCCAGTGCAGGAAGTAAGGTGGGCACATTGTCTTTGTACTGGGGATCCAGCAGGGTGGCAACCCAGTAGTTCGCACACGTTAAAATGTGGGCATCTCTGCTGTCGTTGCGCAGGCACTGCAGCATGTAGCCGCTCATGTGTGCCAGGCTGCCCAGAGGTAAGGACAAGCTGTCCTCTGTGGGAGGCGTATCGTCATCATCCTGCGTTTCACGCACCAGTGATGGGCCCGAGCTGCGTTGGGTGCCACCCCGCTGGGAACATGCTTCATCCTCATCCTCCTCCACCTCCTCCTCATCCTCGTCCTCCTCGTCCTCCAGTAGTGGGCCCTGGCTGGCCACATTTGTACCTGGCCTCTGCTGTTGCAAAAAACCTCCCTCTGAGTCACTTCGAAGAGACTGGACTGAAAGTGCTAAAAATGACCCCTCTTCCTCCTCCTCCTCCTGGGCCACCTCCTCTTCCATCATCGCCCTAAGTGTTTTCTCAAGGAGACATAGAAGTGGTATTGTAACGCTGATAACTGCGTCATCGCCACTGGCCATGTTGGTGGAGTACTCGAAACAGTGCAACAGGGCACACAGGTCTTGCATGGAGGCCCAGTCATTGGTGGTGAAGTGGTGCTGTTCCGCAGTGCGACTGACCCGTGCGTGCTGCAGCTGAAACTCCACTATGGCCTGCTGCTGCTCGCACAGTCTGTCCAACATGTGCAAGGTGGAGTTCCACCTGGTGGGCACGTCGCATATGAGGCGGTGAGCGGGAAGGCCGAAGTTACGCTGTAGCGCATACAGGCGAGCAGCGGCAGGATGTGAACGCCGGAAGCACAAACAGACGGCCCGCACTTTATGCAGCAGCTCTGACATGTCGGGGTAGTTGTGAATGAACTTCTGCACCACCAAATTCAGCACATGCGCCAGGCAAGGGATGTGCGTCAAAACAGCTAGTCCCAGAGCTGCAACAAGATTTCGCCCATTATCGCACACCACCAGGCCGGGCTTGAGGCTCACCGGCAGAAACCACTCGTCGGTCTGTTGTTCTATACCCCACCACAACTCCTGTGCGGTGTGGGGCCTGTCCCCCAAACATATGAGTTTCAGAATGGCCTGCTGACGTTTACCCCGGGCTGTGCTGAAGTTGGTGGTGAAGGTGTGTGGCTGACTGGATGAGCAGGTGGAAGAAGAGGAGGAGGAAGCCGAGTAGGAGGAGCAGGCAACAGGAGGCAAAGAATGTTGCCCTGCGATCCTTGGCGGTGGAAGGATGTGCGCCAAACAGCTCTCCGCCTGGGGCCCAGCCGCCACTACATTTACCCAGTGTGCAAGTTAGGGAGATATAGCGTCCCTGGCCGTGCTTACTGTTCCACGTATCTGTGGTTAGGTGGACCTTGCCACAGATGGCGTTGCGCAGTGCACACTTGATTTTATTGGATACTTGGTTGTGCAGGGAAGGCACGGCCCTCTTGGAGAAGTAGTGGCGGCTGGGAACAACATACTGTGGGACAGCAAGCGACATGAGCTGTTTGAAGCTGTCTGTGTCCACCAGCCTGAATGACAGCATTTCATAGGCCAGTAGTTTAGAAATGCTGGCATTCAGGGCCAGGGATCGAGGGTGGCTAGGTGGGAATTTACGCTTTCTCTCAAATGTTTGTGAGATGGAGAGCTGAACGCTGCCGTGTGACATGGTTGAGATGCTTGGTGATGGAGGTGGTGGTATTGGTGGTACATCCTCTGTTTGCTGGGCGGCAGGTGCCAATGTTCCTCCAGAGGCGGAGGAAGAGGCCGAGGCGGCAGCAGCAGAAGAGGTAGCAGGGGGAGCCTGAGTGACTTCCTTGTTTTTAAGGTGTTTACTCCACTGCAGTTCATGCTTTGCATGCAGGTGCCTGGTCATGCAGGTTTTGCTAAGGTTCAGAACGTTAATGCCTCGCTTCAGGCTCTGATGGCACAGCGTGCAAACCACTCAGGTCTTGTCGTCAGCACATTGTTTGAAGAAGTGCCATGCCAGGGAACTCCTTGAAGCTGCCTTTGGGGTGCTCGGTCCCAGATGGCGGCGGTCAGTAGCAGGTGGAGTCTCTTGGCGGCGGGTGTTCTGCTTTTGCCCACTGCTCCCTCTTTTGCTACGCTGTTGGCTCGGTCTCACCACTGCCTCTTCCTCCGAACTCTGAAAGTCAGTGGCACGACCTTCATTCCATGTTGAGTCTAGGACCTCATCGTCCCCTGCATCGTCTTCCACCCAGTCTTCCTCCCTGACCTCCTGTTCAGTCTGCACACTGCAGAAAGACGCCGCAGTTGGCACCTGTGTTTCGTCATCATCAGAGACGTGCTGAGGTGGTATTCCCATGTCCTCATCATCAGGAAACATAAGTGGTTGTGCGTCAGTGCATTCTATGTCTTCCACTGCTGGGGAAGGGCTAGGTGGATGCCCTTGGGAAACCCTGCCAGCAGAGTCGTCAAACGCATAAGAGACTGTTGCATAACTTGAGGCTCAGACAGTTTCCCTGATATGCATGGGGGTGATGTGACAGACTGATGGGCTTGGTTTTAAGGCACCATCTGTGCGCTTTGTGCAGAAGACTGGGTGGGAGATAATGTGAACGTGTCGGCCACCCAATTGACTAATGCCTGTACCTGCTCAGGTCTTACCATCCTTAGAACGGCATTGGGCCCCACTAAATATCGCTGTAAATTCTGGCGGCTACTGGGACCTGAGGTAGTTGGTTCACTAGGACGTGTGGCTGTGGCAGAATGGCCACGTCCTCTCCCAGCACCAGAGGGTCCACTAACACCACCACGACCATGTCCGCGTCCGTGTCCCTTACTAGATGTTTTCCTCATTGTTACCGTTCACCACAATAAGAAAAAAAATATTTGGCCCAATGTATTGAATTCAAATTCAGGCCTTTTTTTACAGACACCTAACACTATCTGGCTATCTATTTAGGTACCGTATTACACTAATACAGGCACAGCAGTAATTAACGATTTAGCTGAATATAAATTGTAGGCCTAGTATTTAGGCGCTGGGTGACAGGTATACGTTTACGGACAGAATTAGACTTGGAAATGCACGGTAGCGTGTGAAGTTATTGAGGATGACCCTATCAGCACCTTCAATCTAATATACTCTTTTATGGATCAATTTAAACTTTGCCTGATACAGCAGAAACCACTGATGTAGGGAATTGCTAAGTTGGGAATTGTATTTCAACCCAGAACAAAAATATATCCTTTGCCAGACAGCAGACAGTATTAAAATTGGCTAGCCACAGCTGAAACACCAGATTTAGGGTACTGCTATTTTGGCAATTGTATTTCACCCCTCAATAAAATAGCAAGCACAGCCAAGCCCCTGATGTAGGATATAGCAAAAGAAAACACACTATTGATGGTTAAATGGACTTGGTGGCAGCTTGTGCTGGCGCACCACAAGACACAAAATGGCCGCCGATCACCCCAGAAAAAAGTGACTGAAAAACACTCTGGGCAGCCTAAAAACAGTGAGCAATTGAATAGCAGAAGATGAATGATTCATAGCTGTAGATCGATCACTTCATTAAGTGTTTTTGCTGAGTAAGGCCTCTTTCACACTTGCGTTGTCCGGATCCGGCGTGCACTCCATTTGCCGGAATTACACGCCGGATCCGGAAAAACGCAAGTGTACTGAAAGCATTTGAAGACGGATCCGTCTTCAAAATGCTTTCAGTGTTACTATGGCAGCCAGGACGCTATTAAAGTCCTGGTTGCCATAGTAGGAGCGGGGAGCGGGGGAGCGGCATACTTACAGTCCGTGCGGCTCCCGGGGCGCTCCAGAATGACGTCAGAGCGCCCCATGCGCATGGATGACATGCCATGCGATCACGTCATCCATGCGCGTGGAGCGCCCTGACGTCACTCTGAAGAGCCCCGGGAGCCGCACGGACGCTAAGTATGCTGCTCCCCCGCTCCCCACTACACTTTACCATGGCTGCCAGGACTTTAGTGTCCCGGCAGCCATGGTAACCATTCAGAAAAAGCTAAACGTTGGATCCGGCAATGCGCCGAAACGATGTTTAGCTTAAGGCCGGATCCGGATCAATGCCTTTCAATGGGCATTAATTCCGGATCCGGCCTTGCGGCAAGTCTTCAGGATTTTTGCCCGGAGCAAAAAGCGCAGCATGCTGCGGTATTTTCTCCAGCCAAAAAACGTTCCGGTCCGGAACTGAAGACATCCTGATGCATCCTGAACGGATTTCACTCCATTCAGAATGCATTAGGATAAAACTGATCAGGATTCTTCCGTCATAGAGCCCCGACGACGGAACTCTATGCCGGAAGAAAAGAACGCAGGTGTGAAAGAGCCCTAAATCCCTGCCTAATCTCGCCCTAACAGCAGCAGCTGCATCCTCTCCCTACACTGATCAGAGCAGAGTGACGTGTGGCGCTACGTGACTCCAGCTTAAATAGAGGCTGGGTCACATGCTGCACTGGCCAATCACAGCCATGCCAATAGTAGGATAGTAGGCATGGCTGTGATGGCCTCTTGAGGCAAGTAGTATGACGCTTGTTTATTGGCTGCTTTGCAGCCTTTCAAAAAGCGCCAAGAAAGCGCCGAACCCGGACTTTTACGAAAATGTTCGGGTTCGGGTCCGTATCACGGACACCCCGAAATTCGTTACGGTTCGGGTTCGCTCATCCCTATGTGAGAGCAGTATTTAACGGTTTTAGTGGACTGTCAGAAATGCAGCACAGACTGCAAATGTACTATCTAGCATGAAAAGTTTGCTTTTTTCAACCAAAAATTTAACAGCGGTATTTAATGGTTTTAGTGGACTGTCAGAAATGCAGAGCAGGCTGGAAATGTACTATCTAGCACAAAAAGTGTGATTTATTTTTTCAACCAACAATATAGCAGCAGTATTTACTGGTTTTATTGGAGTGCCAGTGCGCTGCGCAGGCCAAAAAAAATTACTTTCTAGCACAAAAAATGGGAATTTGTCATCCGACAATGTAACAGCAGTATTTACCGGTTTTATTTGACTGTCAGATATGCAGTGTCGGTGTTAGAAAGAGAAAAAAAAATTGCTTTAGGTCACACAAATATGTGACAGACTAATCTAATTAAATTATTTTCTCTGTCAGGTATGCACTGCAGACCGCAGGGGTACTTGACCGCCAAAAAAAGGCAATTTGTCCGCCTGGAATCTAACAGATGGATTTAATGAATTTTTCCTTGTGAGATATTCAGCACAGGGGTACTTCACATAAAACAATTTGAATATGTCCTAGGCATGGCTGTGATGGCTTCTAAAGGCCCACGAGTTAAGCGCTTGTTTATTGGCTGCCCTGCACCGAACTTGAACCCAAACTTTTACTGAAATGTTCTGGTTCGGATCCGGGGTCAAATTTTTTTAAAGTTTGTTATAAACCCGAACTTTACAGTTCGGGATCGCTCAACCCTATCCAGGGAGTTATTCTGATTGCCTGAATGGAGTCGGGAAGGAAAGTGGGGAAAATTGGCTTCTACCTCACAGGATTTTTTTGCTTTCTTTTGGATAAACTTGCAGGATAACAGGCTGAAATAGATGAACAGATGTGTTTCTTCGGCCTAATAAACTATGTTACTATGTTATTAAAAAAATCCCAAATTTACAGAAAATTCTGCTTTTAAGGCAAATAGTGATGCCTCATAAAATTGTTATTACTTTATATTTCCCATATGTCTACTTTATATTTGCATCATTTTATAAATGTAATTTTATTTTTAATTACATTAAAAGGCTTCGAATTTTAGAAGCAATTTTTTTAATTTTTAACAAAATTTCCCAAAACTACATTTTTAAAGACCAGTTTAGTTATTAAGTACTTTTGTGGGGCTTACATAGTAGATACCACCCATTAATAACTCCTCAAGTTATTCAAAAATGATTTTACAAACTTTGTTAACCCTTTAGGTGTTTTGCAAAGAATGAAAGGAAAATGAAGGTGAAATTTTAAAATTTCCCTTTTTTCTTTTGTAGATTTTCCATTTTAATCCATTTTTCCTGTAACACAGGACAGGTTAACAGCGAAACAAAACTCAACATTTATTACCCTGATTCTGATACCCCATATGTGGTAGTAAACTGTTGTATGGTTCCAACGCAGTGGTCAGAAGGAAATGAGCACCATATGATTTTTAGGGGGCAGATTTCACTGGGATAATTTTAAGTTGCCATGTTGCTTTAGAAAACCCTCTGATGCACACCTACAGTAGAAATTAAATGTAACCCCATTGTAGAAACTAAATTATAAGGATAAGGTGACAGTTGTATTGGTACTATTTTGGGGTACATTGATTTTTGATTGCTCAATATTATGCTTTTTGTGAGACAAGGTAACCACAAATTGCTATTCTGTCACAGTTTTTATTATTTGTTTTTTACAGGGTTCATCTGACAGGATAAGTCATGTGTTATTTTTATAGAGCAGGTTGTTACGGACGCAAAAATGCCAAATATGTGTATTTGTACACAATAAAAGCATTTAAATAAAAATAATGCTTTGTGTCTCCATTTTCTAAAAGCCATATTATTATTTTTTTTTCGGGTGTCCTATGTAGTGGCTTGTTTTTTGCGGGAAAGGTTGATGTTTTTATTTCTACCATTTTTTGTATCAGGTACAGCGCTGGTATCCTACGGGTTAATGGTACATTAAAATGGAGACCAACAGCCATCTTAAACTGCTAGACATCTCTCTACTCACTTCCCTTCCCATCATCACACTGATGACAAGGGAAGAAAAAAGCCTGCTCTATTACTCTACAGAGATCATACCTACCTAACTTTTGAAAAATACAAAGAGGGACAATATGGTCATACTAGACCATGCCTATAACTCCACCTAAAGCACAACTATATACAGCCTGTCCCCTTAATGCCCCCACATACTAATTGGGGGGGGGGGACCCTTCGTGCCAACACACAGTAGTAATGCCCATATTGTGCCCTCTTCACAGTAGTTATGCCCATATGTGCCCCTTTATAATAGTTACCGTATGCTCACATTGTGCGCCCCCCAGTAGTTATTTCCACATACGTCCCCTTCACAGCAGTTATGCCCACATAGTGCACCCTTCACAGTAGTTTTACCCAGATATTCTAACTTCACAGTAGCTATGTCCAGATGTGCCCCCTTCACAGTAGCTTTGCCCAAATGCAGGCTCAGACTGGCCAACAGGGTTACAGGTGAATCCCCTGAGCAAGGTGGGCCCCCGGTCTCTTACCCCCTGCACAAGTGGCACATAACACAGTAGACTTACTGCACTACATACATATTTTCAATGTACAGCACCTCAACCAGCCTATGATCACATAAAAAACACATCTTGCTTCTGTGTGAGCAGGTATTATTTGAATGTATACGTACGGTGGGCCCCAAAAATAAATTTCTCTGGTGGGCCCTACGCACCCCAGTCTGATAATGCCCAGATGTGCCCCTTTCACAGTTGCTATGCTCAGATATGTGCCCACTCACAGTAATTATTCCATGTACGTGACGCCCTCACAGTAGTTAAGCCAGATATGTGCCCCTTTCACACTAGTTATGCCCAGATGTGCCCCCTTCACAGTTGCTATGCGAAATCTGGGACAGTCCCACCGGATCTGGGACGGTTGGAAGGTATGAGTTTATTAATGCACATTTACTTTTCAGGTCAAAAAGAGGGACAGTTAAGGAGTAGAGTTGAGCGGACACCTGGATGTTCGGGTTCGAGAAGTTCGGACGAACTTCCCGGAAATGTTCGTGTTCGGGATCCGAACCCGATCCGAACTTCGTCCCGAACCCCATTGAAGTCAATGGGGACCCGAACTTTTCGGCACTAAAAAGGCTGTAAAACAGCCCAGGAAAGGGCTAGAGATAAATCCCCTGCAAACAAATGTGGATAGGGAAATGAATAAAAATAAAAATAAAATAAATAAAAATTAACCAATATCAATTAAAGAGAGGTCCCATAGCAGAGAATCTGGCTTTACGTCACCCACCACTGGAACAGTCCATTCTCAGATATTTAGGCCCCGGCACGCAGGCAGAGGAGAGAGGTCCCGTAACAGAGAATCTGGCTTCATGTCAGCAGAGAATCAGTCTGCATGTCATAGCAGAGAATCAGGCTTCACGTCAGCCACCACTGCAACAGTCCATTGTCATATATTTAGGCCCAGCACCCAGGCAGAGGAGAGAGGTCCCGTAACAGAGAATCTGGCTTCATGTCAGCAGAGAATCAGTCTGCATGTCATAGCAGAGAATCAGGCTTCACGTCACCCAACATTGGAACAGTTCATTGGCATATATTTAGGCCCAGGCACCCAGGCAGAGGAGAGAGGTCCCGTAACAGAGAATCTGTCTTCATGTCAGCAGAGAATCAGTCTGCATGTCATAGCAGAGAATCAGGCTTCACGTCAGCCACCACTGCAACAGTCCATTGTCATATATTTAGGCCCAGCACCCAGGCAGAGGAGAGAGGTCCCGTAACAGAGAATCTGTCTTCATGTCAGCAGAGAATCAGTCTGCATGTCATATCAGAGAATCAGGCTTCACGTCAGCCACCACTGCAACAGTCCATTGTCATATATTTAGGCCCAGCACCCAGGGAGAGGAGAGAGGTCCTGTAACAGAGAATCTGTCTTCATGTCAGCAGAGAATCAGTCTGCATGTCATAGCAGAGAATCAGGCTTCACGTCAGCCACCACTGCAACAGTCCACTGTCAAATATTTAGGCCCAGCACCCAGGCAGAGGAGAGAGGTCCCGTAACAGAGAATCTGGCTTCATGTCAGCAGAGAATTAGTCTGCATGTCATAGCAGAGAATCAAGCTTCACGTCACCCAACATTGGAACAGTCCATTGGCATATATTTAGGCCCCGGCACCCAGACAGAGGAGAGGTTCATTCAACTTTGGGCAGCCTTGCAATATAATGGTAAAATGAAAATAAAAATAGGATTGAATGAGGAAGTGCCCTGGAGTACAATAATATATGGTTAAGGGGAGGTAGTTAATGTCTAATCTGCACAAGGGATGGACAGGTCCTGTGGGATCCATGCCTGGTTCATTTTTATGAACGTCAGCTTGTCCACATTGGCTGTAAACAGGCGGCTGCGTTTGTCTGTAATGACGCCCCTTGCCGTGCTGAATACACGTTCAGACAAAACGCTGGCCGCCGGGCAGGCCAGCACCTCCAAGGCATAAAAGGCTAGCTCTGGCCACGTGGACAATTTAGAGACCCAGAAGTTGAATGGGGCCGAACCATCAGTCAGTACGTGGAGGGGTGTGCACACGTACTGTTCCACCATGTTAGTGAAATGTTGCCTCCTGCTAACACGTTGCGTATCAGGTGGTGGTGCAGTTAGCTGTGGCGTGTTGACAAAAGTTTTCCACATCTCTGCCATGCTAACCCTGCCCTCAGAGGAGCTGGCCGTGACACAGCTGCCTTGGCGACCTCTTGCTCCTCCTCTGCCTTGGCCTTCGGCTTCCACTTGTTCCCCTGTGACATTTGTAAATGCTCTCAGTAGCGCGACTACCAACGTGCGCTTGTACTCGCGCATCTTCCTATCACGCTCCAGTGCAGGAAGTAAGGTGGGCACATTGTCTTTGTACCGTGGATCCAGCAGGGTGGCAACCCAGTAGTCCGCACACGTTAAAATGTGGGCAACTCTGCTGTCGTTGCGCAGGCACTGCAGCATGTAGCCGCTCATGTGTGCCAGGCTGCCCAGGGGTAAGGACAAGCTGTCCTCTGTGGGAGGCGTATCGTCATCGTCCTGCCTTTCCCCCCAGCCACGCACCAGTGATGGACCCGAGCTGCGTTGGGTGCCACCCCGCTGTGACCATGCTTCATCCTCATCCTCCTCCACCTCCTCCTCATCCTCGTCCTCCTCGTCCTCCAGTAGTGGGCCCTGGCTGGCCACATTTGTACCTGGCCTCTGCTGTTGCAAAAAACCTCCCTCTGAGTCACTTCGAAGAGACTGGCCTGAAAGTGCTAAAAATGACTCCTCTTCCTCCTCCTCCTCCTGGGCCACCTCCTCTTCCACCATCGCCCTAAGTGTTTTCTCAAGGAGACATAGAAGTGGTATTGTAATGCTGATAACAGCGTCATCGCCACTGGCCATGTTGGTGGAGTACTCGAAACAGCGCAACAGGGCACACAGGTCTCGCATGGAGGCCCAGTCATTGGTGGTGAAGTGGTGCTGTTCCGCAGTATGACTGACCCGTGCGTGCTGCAGCTGAAACTCCACTATGGCCTGCGGCTGCTCGCACAGTCTGTCCAGCATGTGCAAGGTGGAGTTCCACCTGGTGGGCACGTCGCATATGAGGCGGTGAGCGGGAAGGCCGAAGTTACGCTGTAGCGCAGACAGGCGAGCAGCGGCAGGATGTGAACGCCGGAAGTGCGAACAGACGGCCCGCACTTTATGCAGCAGCTCTGACATGTCGGGGTAGTTGTGAATGAACTTCTGCACCACCAAATTCAGCACATGCGCCAGGTAAGGGATGTGCGTCAAACCGGCTAGTCCCAGAGCTGCAACGAGATTTCGCCCATTATCGCACACCACCAGGCCGGGCTTGAGGCTCACCGGCAGCAACCACTTGTCGGTCTGTTGTTCTATACCACGCCACAACTCCTGTGCGGTGTGGGGCCTGTCCCCCAAACATATGAGTTTCAGAATGGCCTGCTGACGTTTACCCCGGGCTGTGCTGAAGTTGGTGGTGAAGGTGTGTGGCTGACTGGATGAGCAGGTGGAAGAAGAGGAGGAGGAAGCTGAGTAGGAGGAGGTGGCAAGAGGAGGCAAAGAATGTTGCCCTGCGATCCTTGGCGGCGGAAGGACGTGCGCCAAACAGCTCTCCGCCTAGGGCCCAGCTGCCACTACATTTACCCAGTGTGCAGTTAGGGAGATATAGCGTCCCTGGCCGTGCTTACTGGTCCACGTATCTGTGGTTAGGTGGACCTTGCTACAGATGGCGTTGCGCAGTGCACACTTGATTTTATCGGATACTTGGTTGTGCAGGGAAGGCACGGCTCTCTTGGAGAAGTAGTGGCGGCTGGGAACAACATACTGTGGGACAGCAAGCGACATGAGCTGTTTGAAGCTGTCTGTGTCCACCAGCCTGAATGACAGCATTTCAAAGGCCAGTAGTTTAGAAATGCTGGCATTCAGGGCCCGGGATCAAGGGTGGCTAGGTGGGAATTTACGCTTTCTCTCAAATGTTTGTGAGATGGAGAGCTGAACGCTGCCGTGTGACATGGTTGAGATGCTTGGTGACGGAGGTGGTAGTGTTGGTGGTACATCCCCTGTTTGCTGGGCGGGAGGTGCCAACGTTCCTCCAGAGGCGGAGGAAGAGGCCGAGGCGGCAGCAGCAGAAGAGGCCGAGGCGGCAGCAGCAGAAGAGGCCGAGGCGGCAGCAGCAGAAGAGGTAGCAGGGGGAGCCTGAGTGACTTCCTTGTTTTTAAGGTGTTTACTCCACTGCAGTTCATGCTTTGCATGCAGGTGCCTGGTCATGCAGGTTGTGCTAAGGTTCAGAACGTTAATGCCTCGCTTCAGGCTCTGTTGGCACAGCGTGCAAACCACTCGGGTCTTGTCGTCAGCACATTGTTTGAAGAAGTGCCATGCCAGGGAACTCCTTGAAGCTGCCTTTGGGGTGCTCGGTCCCAGATGGCGGCGGTCAGTAGCAGGCGGAGTCTCTTGGCGGCGGGTGTTCTGCTTTTGCCCACTGCTCCCTCTTTTGCTACGCTGTTGGCTCGGTCTCACCACTGCCTCTTCCTCCGAACTGTGAAAGTCAGTGGCATGACCTTCATTCCATGTGGGGTCTAGGACCCCATCGTCCCCTGCATCGTCTTCCACCCAGTCTTCCTCCCTGACCTCCTGTTCAGTCTGCACACTGCAGAAAGACACAGCAGTTGGCTCCTGTGTTTCGTCATCATCAGAGACGTGCTGAGGTGGTATTCCCATGTCCTCATCAACAGTAAACATAAGTGGTTGTGCGTCAGTGCATTCTATGTCTTCCACCGCTGGGGAAGGGCTAGGTGGATGCCCTTGGGAAACCCTGCCAGCGGAGTCTTCAAACAGCATAAGAGACTGCTGCATAACTTGAGGCTCAGACAGTTTCCCTGGTATGCATGGGGGTGATGTGACAGACTGATGGGCTTGGTTTTTAGGCGCCATCTGTGCGCTTTCTGCAGAAGACTGGGTGGAAGATAATGTGAACGTGCTGGATCCACTGTCGGCCACCCAATTGACTAATGCCTGTACCTGCTCAGGCCTTACCATCCTTAGAACGGCATTGGGCCCCACCATATATCGCTGTAAATTCTGGCGGCTACTGGGACCTGAGGTAGTTGGTACACTAGGGCGTGTGGATGTGGCAGAATGGCCACGTCCTCTCCCAGCACCAGAGGGTCCACTAACACCACCACGACCATGTCCACATCCGCGCCGCGTCCACTACTAGATGTTTTCCTCATTGTTATCGTTCATCACAACAACAAAAATATTATTTGGCCCAATGTATTGAATTCAAATTCAGGCCTTTTTTTACAGACACCTAACACTATCTGGCTATCTATTTAGGTACCGTATTACACTAATACAGGCACAGCAGTAACCACAGATTTAGCTGAATATAAATTTGAGGCCTAGTATTTAGGCGCTGGGTGACAGGTATACGTTTACAGACAGAATTCGACTTGGAAATGCACAGTAGCGTGTGTGTGTGAAGTTATTCAGAATGACCCTATGTGCACCTTGAATCTGATATACCCTTTTAGGGATAGATTTAAAATAGCTCTGATACAGCAGAAACCACTAAATTAGGAAATTGCTAAATTGGGAATTGTATTTCAACCCAGAACAAAAACTGTGCTTTGACGGACACTAAATAACTTGCCCAGCCACATCAGTACAGCAGTTACGACAGATTTAGCTGGATATAAATTTGAGGCCTAGTATTTAGGCACTGGGTGACAGGTATAGGTTTACTGACAGAATTAGACTTGGAAATGCACAGTAGCTTGTGTGTGTGAAGTTATTCAGAATGACCCTATGTGCACCTTGAATCTGATATACCATTTTAGGGATAGATTTAAAATAGCTCTGATACAGCAGAAACCACTAAATTAGGAAATTGCTAAATTGGGAATTGTATTTCAACATAGAACAAAAAATGTGCTTTGACGGACACTAAATAACTTGACCAGCCACAACAGTACAGCAGTAACGACAGATTTAGCTTGATATACATTTGAGGCCTAGTATTTAGGTGCTGGGTGACAGGTATAGGTTTAATGACAGAATTAGACTGGGATATGGCCAAAAAATAACCACACTATTGATGGTTAAATGCACTTGGTGTGACAGCTTGACCAACCACACTATTGAGGGTTAAATGCACTTGGTGACAGGCTCAGCTTGCCCCTGATGTAGTATATGGCCAAAAAATAACCACACTATTGCTGGTTAAATGCACTTGGTGTGACAGTTTCACCCTGATGTAGGATTTAGCCAAAAAACAACCACACCATTGAGGGCTAAATGCACTTGGTGGCAGCTTGTACTGGCACACCACAAGACACAAAATGGCCACGGATCACCCCAGAAAAAAGTGACTGAAAAACGCTCTGGGCAATTCAATAGCAGCAGTTCAATCATCCACAGCTGCAGATCGATCTCTGAATGAAGTGATTTGGAGGAGTTAATCACTGCCTAATCTCGCCCTAACGTGGCAGCTGCAACCTCTCCCTATGCTGATCATAGCAGAGTGACGGGCGGCGCTATGTGACTCCAGCTTAAATAGAGGCTGGGTCACATGGTGCTCTGGCCAATTACAGCCATGCCAATAGTAGGCATGGCTGTGACGGCCTCTTGGGGCAAGTAGTATGACGCTTGTTGATTGGCTGCTTTGCAGCCTTTCAAAAAGCGCCAAGAAAGCGATGAACACCGAACCCGAACCCGGACTTTTACGAAAATGTCCGGGTTCGGGTCCGTGTCACGGACACCCCAAAATTTGGTACGAACCATTCGCTCATCCCTATTAAGGAGCAAAGCGGGACAGAACAAAGGGACTGTGTCAAAAAGAGGGATAGTCCTTCAAAAAAGTGACACTTGGGAGGTATAAGAGATTGACAGAAATGCACTTATTGTTCATATTAAAAAGGACACAATGAGTAATAACAAAGGGGCATAATATAAACCATCAATATCTGAAAATACCAAAGCTTTAATTGTACATCAAATGGAGACAACATACATCTTAAACTGCTAGACATCTCTTAAATCACTGCCCTTCCCATGATCACACTAACCTGGTTTATTACTCTACATACTCTATACAGATGTAGCAATTCTAAAGTTGAGTGTAAATGTTATGGGCAGTGGGTGTGGACCCATTGTACCAATTAATTGGTTTGGCTTAGTGTTAACTCTAAAGGTATTATCCTGACAGTCTTCTGTTATTCACCCTTTAACCCCTATACAGGGATCTGGACTTCACTGTGGAGGAGTCTCCAGGCTGCTACCTCTTGAGATAGTCCCAGTGTAGTTGGAGGCTGACCCATGAGTGTCACAAACACCGGTGTTATGCACCAAAGAATCAGGCAATAAGCATAGTCCGGAGACGGCCAAAGTCAGGGCAGTCAGTATACAAGCATATCCAAGTGACAAGTCAGATGGCAGATGGCAGTAGTGTAATCCAAGACACAGGCTATGATCAGGACAGGTGGCAAGTAGTCAGAGTCAGGAGTCAGGCTGGAGCATAGTACATAGGTAATCATCCAAAGTATTACACCTTTGTTGGTTACTAGAGACTAGGAAACCTAAAGCTCAGCATCCTCCCACTGGAGAAGGTGTCTTATATACCCAAGCACAGCCAGGGTCATAGCCTGGGGAAGAAATTGGATGTGCACATTGGCCCTTTAATAGGACGAAAGCGAGTTTGGGGTTGCATTATGGAACAAACCTGGAACTCTATAGAAGCAGATTGAGGAATAGCAAATTTCCTGAAATTAGCTTTGTGTCCAATTAGTAGAATTTTTAAAAACATATTTATTTTGTTTCTAAATAGATTCTACTTGAATAGAAGTTGCTCCAATTGCCCTGAAAATTGGCAAGCAATACCATCTAGTCTACTAGAAAAACTGCCACTGTTTCTTTTTGTTGATTTTTTTTTTAATGATTTTTTGGTCTTATATAGCTATATAGCTATGGGTTAACATATGTATGTTAATAAACAGAATGTTTAAAAATAAGTTATGCTTTTTTTTTTTCTCAGAAAGCTTCCAAAAATTATCCCTTACAATGTTATGGCAAAAATACAGTAACTTGCGATCTAATATAGAATCTTCAGTGGTCAGTAATCAAGATCTGTGCACAATTGCTTTTCTGGGCAGCAGGTGAGCTGGGGGTCTCTACTACATTTAAAATTAATTGACTCAATCGTGTGTGTGAATGGTGGCCACCTTTTTTTAGATACTCCTGACTCACGAGGATAGCGCTGCCCCAGATGAAGGTGCCACCGAAATGTGTGTTGGAGTAGTGCCTGTCTTGAGTTGTAGACACATTATTGGGATGTGACATAACCTTTCTATAGCTCTCTTGCCAGTATTTTCTCAGCTATGTTATTAAGTGCCTCCATTTATCTATTAGTATACAGGAATCTCTTTTGGGTGGCAAGTTCATTCTTGTGCTATTGCACTTTTGCACTTTACATAAATTTATATATCTTATGTTTAGGGATGTTCCTGAGACCCGAACTTGACCTGTACTCGTACCCAAACCCCATTGAAGTCAATGGGGACCTGAACTTTAGTGTACTAAAATTGCTGTAAAATAGTCGTAGTAAAGGCTAAAGGGCTGAAAAAGGAAGCAAATCCACTTGTGAATGACTGGCCTGACAGCCGTGGAAATGATCCCTCTTCCTCCTCTTCTTACTCCTGTGCCACATCCTTTTCCATCACTGCGCAAAGTGTTTTTTCAAGGAGACATAAAAGTGGGATAGTAACGTTGAGAACTGTGTCATCAGCACTGGCCATGTTAGTGGAGTACTCAAAAAAGTGCAACATGACACATGTCCCGCATGGAGGCCGGCTCGTTGGTGATGAAGTGGTGCTGTTCCACAGAGCGACTCACCCGTGCATGCTCCAGCTGAAACTCCACTATCGCCTGTTGCTGCTTTCACAGTCTGGCCAGCATGTGCAAGGTGGGGTTCCACTTTGTGGGCAAGTCTCACATAAGACGGTGAGCGGAAAGGTCAAAGTTACGCTGCAGCGCAGACAAGCGAACACTAAAAGTGCACACAGATGGCCCACACTTTCTGCAGCAGCTCTGAAATATCTGGGTAATTTTTCAGGAACCTCTGCACCACCAAATTCAGCACATGTGCCAGGCAACAGATGTGCGTCAAACCAGCTAGCCCCAGAGATGCTATGAGATTTCACCTGTTATTGCACACCGCCAGGCCAGGCTTTAGGCTCAGCAGCATCAACCACTCATTGGTCTGTTCCATGCCCATCCACAGCTTCTGTGTGGTGTGGGTTTTTTCCCCAAAACAGATAAGTTTCAAAACTGCCTGCTGTCATTTTTCTCTGGCTGTGCTGAAGTTGGTGGTGAAGGTGTTACGCTGACCAGATGAGAAGGCAGTAGAGGAGGAAGTGGAGTAGAAGGAGGAGGCAACAGGAGGCAACGAGAAATGTCCTGCAATCCTCGGTGGTGGTTGGACATGCACCAAACTGATATCTGCCTCAGGCCCAGCAACCACTGCATTTATCCAGTGTGCAGTTAGGGAGATATAACTTCCCTGCCCGTGCTTACTGGTCCATGTATCGGTAGTTATGTGGACCTTGCCACAGATGGCATTGCGAAGTGCACACCTGATTTGGTCCACCACTTGGTTGTGCAGTGCAGGGATGGCTCGACTGGAAAAGTAATGGCAGCTGTGAACCATGTATTGTGGTACAGCCACCGCCATAAGGTTTTTAAAAGTCTCCGTCTCCACTAGAAAGAATGACAGTATTTCAAAGGCCAGGAAATTTGAAATGCTGGCATTCAGGGCCAGAGATAGCGGGTGGGTAGGGGGGAGTACTTCCTCTTTCTCTCCAGTGTTTGGGGGATGGACAGCTGAATGCTTCCATGGGACAGTGTGGACATGCTGTGTAACGGTGGAGGAGGTGGTGGTGTTGCTGCCACATTCTCTGTTTGGAGGGTGGTAGGTGCCACTGTCACTCCAGAGGGGGAGGAAGAGGCCGAGACCACAGCAGAAGAGGGAGCAAGAGGAGATCTTTTGTGGTTTTTGAGGTGTTTACTCTACTGCAGCTCGTGCTTTGCATTTAGATGCCTGGTCATGCAGGTGGTGCTCAGGTTTAGAACATTTATGCCTCGCTTCAGGCTCTGATTGCACAGCGTGCAAACCATTCTCATCTTATCTCTAGCACATTATCTGAAGAACTGCCAAACTCCTTGGAGCTGGTTTTGTTGTTCTGAGTCCTTGGGTGCAGTGGGCAGTAGCAGGAATCCTGGCTAGGGGACAGCCACTCTGCTTTTGAACCCTGCTCCTTCTTTTGCTGTGCCGTGGCGCTGTGTGACCAACACCTCTTCCGCCAAACTGCACACGTCACTCGCATGACCTTGATTCCATGTGGGATCTAGGACCTCATCATCCTCCACATCATCTGCGGTGGTTCTCCCATGTGCACATCCTGAAACAAAATGTTTGGGGCAGGGCTAGGTGGATGGCCCACGGAATCCCCGCCAGCAGAGTCATCAAAAAGCATAAGAGACAGCTGCATGACTTGGGGCTCAGACTGCTTGGCTGATTTGCAAGGGGGTGAGGTAAAAGACAGATGCTCATGGGCTGCAACTCTGCGGTTTTAGCAGGGGACCTGCTGGGAGACAATGTGAAGGAACTGAAGGCATTGTCAGAGACCCAATCTACTATTGCCTGTAATTGTTCTGGTCTTACCATTCATACACCGGTATTCAGGCCTACAAAATGACACTGAAGGTCATGTCACCTATGTGCACCTGAGGAAAGTGTTTCATTTGGGCGTGTAGCTGGCACAGATCGACCACGTCCTCTCCCTCTCGACCATGTCCTCTCCCTGCAATAGGAGCTCCACCATCACCAGCAGCAACATGACCAGGGATATGTCCCTTATTTGATGCTCTCCTCATTCTTTGAGGTCACCCACCGAACTAACAGACAGATTAACTATATTAATTTCCCTGTCATGTATGCAGTGCAGGTGTACCTCACACCAAAAATGGGTATATTTCACCGGCCGAAATAACAGTAAGATTTACTATATTCATTTCCCCGTGCACGTGTATCTCACACCAAAAATGGGTATATGTCACTAACTGACGGATTAACTACATTAATTTCCCTGTCACATATGCAGTGCAGGTGCACCTTACATCAAAAATGGGTTTGTTACCCACTGAACTAACAGACAGATTAACTATATTAATTTCCCTGTCTAATATGCAGTGCACTCTCACACCAAAAATGGTTGTATACAGTTACAGTTTAGGTACGCTCAACACTACTTATGTTCATTTCAGCATTTTATTTTTATATCCCTAGATAATTATCCTTGATTATAGGATTTATCATTTTTTACTCTTTATATATATACTGGCAATTTATTATAAGCTTTTATTGTATATTTAAACAGGTGTCACTTTATTGTTATACATACTGACAGGTTGCTATAATTGTTGCTAATATACATTTGATTGTTCATTCCTTCACGTACTCATTTGATATAATATATACATTAGATAATCTCTCGGGGCTGCTGGATAATTTTCAGTTTGGTGTGATTATATAGTAACATAGGGGATCATTTATTAATTTGAAATACGCCTATATGAGGCCTATTTTAGGCGCAGATTGTGTCACAATGGTTAGTTGCGCCGCAATCTGTGACTTCTCCCTGCTCACACTAGGTTTAAAATGGCGGGGGCAGGGAAAGGGCCAGGCCAGGAGGCCCGTCTCATTTACCATTTTCTAAGCCTGTTTGAGGAGTACAAAAAGTTCTAAATGTCTTTAGCAAGGAAGAGAGCAAGGAATGTGCCCATAGTATGTAATACTGAAAAAAGACATTCATTCATCCAGGTTAGCTTGTTATCCTGCAAGTTGATCCAGAGGGAGGCAAATGAGGTGGAAACCAATTTTCCTAATTTTAGGGGTGAAAAATGTCTTCCTGGCTCCAATCAAGTAATCCGAATAACTGGATCAACAGCATCTCCAGAAATCTAATAACTATAATCTGTAATATTATGACTCTCCAGAAATACATCCAGGCCCATCTTTAACTCTTATTGTACTCACCATCACCACCTCCTCAGACAGAGAGTTCCATGGTCTCACTGCTCTAACAGTAAAGAATTGTCTTCTATGTTTCTGTAGAAACCTTCTTTCCTCCAGACGCAGAGGATGTCCCCTAGTCACAGTCCTAGGGATACAGTAAATAGGTGATGGGAGAGATCTCTGCACTGACCACTGATGTATTTATAGATACGGTAGATATTAGATCTTCCCTTAGTTGTTAGTCTCTTAGTTCACTTAGTTTTTTTCTAACGTGAATAACCCTAATGTTGATAATCTTTCAGGGTACTGGTGTTGCCTCATTCCAGTTATTACTTTAGTTGCCCTCCTCTGGACCCTCTCCAGCTCTGCTATGTCTGCCTTGTTCACAGGAGCCCAGAACTGTACACAGTACTCCATGTGTGGTTTGACTAGTGATTTGTAAAGTGGTAGGACTATGTTCTCATCACAGGCATCTATGCCCATTTTGATGCAACCCATTATCTTATTGGCCTTGGCAGCAGCTGCCTGACACTGGCTTCTACAGCTTAATTTGCTGTCCACTAAAATTCCTAAATCCTTTTCCATGTCAGTGTTACCCAGTGTTTTACCATTTAGTATGTACGGTGACTTGCATTATTCCTTTCTATGTGCATAACTTTACATTTGTCAGTGTTAAACCTCATCTGCCACTTATCTGCCCAAGCCTCCAATCTATCCAGATCCCTCTGTAGTAGTATACTGTCCTCTTCAGTGTTAATTACTTTACACAGTTTAGTGTCATCTGCAAAAATTGATATTTTACTGTGCAAGTCTTCTATAAGATCTTTAAAGGGGTTTTGTCACCTCAGCAAATAGCATTTATTATGTATAGAAAGTTAATACAAGGCAATTACTAATATATTGTTATTATCCATATTACTTCCTTTGCTGATTCCCATGGATACGACCACCTTGCAAGCCATAAGCAGTGGTTTTGCCTGCATACTATTAAAAGGCACCATCCTATTGAGTTCCCACGGTCCTGGTAACTATGAGCACGAAAGCAAAAGGAAGCAATACGGGTAATAAAAATACATTAGTAAGTGTCTTGTATTAACGTTCTCTACATGATAAATGCCACTTGCTGAAGTGACCAAACCCCTTTAATAATGGTTTTATACTGGTATGTACTGGTATGTAATTACTCTTTTGTTTGTTTATTGATCTATATAAAAAACGTAATAGATTATCTTACAAACTAAACAGTTTATTATTATGGATGCATCCGGGATGCCAGTTAGTATACTCTTCCTTCCCCATAATCCATCATCTTGCAGTGTCTTGCTTCAGCCTCCTGCTGTGTGGGCCTATGTTCGTGACTAACATAGCTAAGAGGGCCCTAGTGCAAGGAAAGAGCTAGTAACCATGACACTGACGGGGTCGCCAGGACAGAGCAGTTTAAGGCACAGGCTAGTCAGCAGGTTAAGGGTCTGTTCACACGTCCTCAATTCTGTTTCGCATTTTGCGGAAAGGAATTGCGGACTCATTCATTTCTATGGGGCACGGATCTAGAAATGCGGATCCACACTTCCGGGTCCGCATTTCCGTTCCCGAGCAAAATAGAACCTGTCCTATTCTTGTCCGCAATTGCGGACAAACTTAGGCATATTCTATTATAGTGCCGATGATGTGCAGTCCGCAAAATGCGGAACACATATTGCCAGTGTCCGTGTTTTGGGGATCAGCAGATCCGTGGACCCGCAAAACACGTACAGATGTGTGAATGGACCCAAATTCTGAAAACATGAGTGTTGCCACAGTGTATTTGTGAATGGGGTCTAAACGTGCTGGCTGGGTTTTAATATCCCAGCCAAAACCCGGCCTGGAACCATGGCCACCCACCCTGCTCTTTGGCTGCTCCCAATAAGAACCGGCCCGGATCGGCTTTACAGCCATACTAACAGCTTAAGTGTCAGACTGCAACTGCAAAACTGACACTTCAGGGAAAAACCCGGTTCTTACCTCACCGAGGCCAGGAACCTCCGTGACATGTATTTTCCATCAATGACGGCCCCTTGTTCCTTCTTACACCCCTTACAATATATGTCTTGATGTCTTGTACACATTAAACAGTAATACTAGGAATCAAACTGCATTATTGAGCTACAAGAATTTGTTTTGTCTGAAAGAGAGGCCTCTGTCACCAGTCATCCTGCTGCCTTATCTGCATCAGACCTCATACAGGGGCCTGATGTCAGATTGACCCTTTCAGGGCCTTGCTACAGATTTCATTCTAGCACATTTTATTACAAACAACCCTTTACATAAACTAAAGTTATATCTACACACTTCCATAAAGTCTATGAAATATTAGCTATTGATTATTAGAAAAAACTCTACATGATTTTATTTTTCCTTATCAACAATAACATAAAGCACAATGAAAAAACAGTCTCAGAATATCTTGGATAAGTAAATGCATTCCAAAGTTATTAACACATAAAGTGACACAAGTCTGGAAGGGGTTAAAAGTCTAGTGTAGTAATACTGAAACATATATGTTACATTTTTATTTATTTTTTCCATTTCATGTCAGGAGCAGCAGGATCATATTCACTAGAACTGAAACATTTATTCAGTGTTCCTTGTTAAAGGGGTATTCCCATCTGAAAGATCATAGTAACATAGTATAAAAGGCTGAAAAAAGACATCTCTCCATCCAGTTCGGCCTGTCATCCTGTAAGTTGATCCAGAGGAAGGCAAAGAAGAAAAAAAATATAACTGTGAGGTAGAAGCCAATTTTCCCCACTTTAGGGGAATAAAAAATCCCTTCCCGATTCCAATCAGGCAATCAGAATAACTCCCTGGATCAACGACCCCTCTCTAGTAGCTATAGCCTGTAATATTATTACACTCCAGAAATACAGGTCCTTCTCAAAAAATTAGCATATTGTGATAAAGTTCATTATTTTCTGTAATGTACTGATAAACATTAGACTTTCATATATTTTAGATTCATTACACACCAACTGAAGTAGTTCAAGCCTTTTATTGTTTTAATATTGATGATTTTGGCATACAGCTCATGAAAACCCAAATTTCCTATCTAAAAAAATTAGCATATTTCATCCGACCAATAAAAGAAAAGTGTTTTTAATACAAAAAAAGTCACCCTTCAAATAATTATGTTCAGTTCTGCACTCAATACTTGGTCGGGAATCCTTTTGCAGAAATGACTGCTTCAATGCGGCGTGGCATGGAGGCAATCAGCCTGTGGCACTGCTGAGGTGTTATGGAGGCCAGGATGCTTCGATAGCGGCCTTAAAGGGAACCTGTCACCTGGATTTTGGCCATACAGCTGAGGACATGGACTGCTAGATGGCCGCTAGCACATCCACAATAACCAGTCCCCATAGCTCTGTGTGCTTTTATTGTGTATAAAAACTGATTTGATACATATGCAAATTAACCTGAGATGAGTCCTGTCCCTGACTCTTTTCATGTACAGGACTCATATCAGGTTAATTTGCATATGTATCAAATCAGTTTTTATTCACAATAAAAGCACACAGAGCTATGGGGACTGGGTATTGCGGATGTGCTAGCGGCCATCTAGCAACTCATGTCCCCAGCTCTATGCGCAAAATCCCGGTGACAGGTTCCCTTTAAGCTCATCCAGAGTGTTGGGTCTTGCGTCTCTCAACGCTCTCTTCCCAATATCCCACAGATTCTCTATGGGGTTCAGGTCAGGAGAGTTGGCAGGCCAATTGAGCACAGTAATACCATGGTCAGTAAACCATCTACCAGTGGTTTTGGCACTGTGAGCAGGTGCCAGGTCGTGCTGAAAAATGACATCTTCATCTCCATAAAGCTTTTCAGCAGATGGAAGCATGAAGTGCTCCAAAATCTCCTGATAGCTAGCTGCATTGACCCTGCCCTTGATAAAACACAGTGGACCAACACCAGCAGCTGACATGGCACCCCAGACCATCACTGACTGTGGGTACTTGACACTGGACTTCAGGCATTTTGGCATTTCCCTCTCCCCAGTCTTCCTCCAGACTCTGGCACCTTGATTTCCGAATGACATGCAAAATTTGCTTTCATCCAAAAAAAGTACTTTGGACCACTGAGCAACAGTCCAGTGCTGCTTCTCTGTAGCCCAGGTCAGGCGCTTCTGCCGCTGTTTCTGGTTCAAAAGTGGCTTGACCTGGGGAATGCGGCACCTGTAGCCCATTTCCTGCACACGCCTGTACACGGTGGCTCTGGATGTTTCTACTCCAGACTCAGTCCACTGCTTCCGCAGGTCCCCCAAGGTCTGGAATCGGTCCTTCTCCACAATCTTCCTCAGGGTCCGGTCACCTCTTCTCGTTGTGCAGCGTTTTCTGCCACACTTTTTCCTTCCCACAGACTTCCCACTGAGGTGCCTTGATACAGCACTCTGGGAACAGCCTATTCCTTCAGAAATTTATTTCTGTGTCTTACCCTCTTGCTTGAGGGTGTCAATGACGGCCTTCTGGACAGCAGTCAGGTCGGCAGTCTTACCCATGATTGCGGTTTTCAGTAATGAACCAGGCTGGGAGTTTTTAAAAGCCTCAGGAATCTTTTGCAGGTGTTTAGAGTTAATTAATTGATTCAGATGATTAGGTTAATAGCTTGTTTAGAGAACCTTTTCATGATATGCAAATTTTTTTAGATAGGAATTTTGGGTTTTCATGAGCTGTATGCCAAAATCATCAATATTAAAACAATAAAAGGCTTGAACTACTTCAGTTGGTGTGTAATGAATCTAAAATATATGAAAGTCTAATGTTTATCAGTACATTACAGAAAATAATGAACTTTATCACAATATGCTAATTTTTTGAGAAGGACCTGTACATCCAGGCCCCTCTTGAATTCCTTTATTGTACTCACCACCATCACCACCTCCTCAGGCAGAGAGTTCCATAGTCTCACTGCTCTTACCGTAAAGAATCCTTTTCTATGTTTGTGTACAAACCTACTTTCCTCTAGACGCAGAGGGTGTCCCCTCGTCACAGTCACAGTCCTGGGGATAAATAGCTGATGGGATAGATCTCTGTACTGACCCCTGATATATTTATACATATTAATTAGATCTTCCCTCAGTCACCTTTTTTCTAAAGTGAATAAATAACCCTAATGTTGATAATCTTTCAGGGTACAGTAGTTGCCCCATTCCAGTTATTACTTTAGTTGCCCCCCTCTGAACCCACTCCAGCTCTGCTATGTCTGCCTTTTTTACAGGAGCCCAGAACTGTACACAGTACTCCATGTGTGGTCTGACTAGCGATTTGTAAAGTGGTAGGACTATGTTCTTATCACGGGCATCTATGCCCCTTTTGATGCAACCCATTATGTTATTGGCCTTGGCAGCAGTTGCCTGACACTGGCTTTTACTGCTTAGTTTGCTGTTCAGTAAAATTCCTAGGTCTTTTTCCGTGTTAGGCCTCTTGCACACAAACATATTTTTCTTCCGTTTACATTACGTTTTTTGCGTTCCGTATACAGAACCATTCATTTCAATGGTTCCACAAAAAAAATAATTGAATGTACGCCATATGCCTTCTGTTTCCGTATTTCCATTTTTCCGTTCCGTTCAAAGATAGAACATGTCCTATTATTCTCTGCATAACAGACAAGTATAGCACTGTCCTATTAGGGGCCATCTGAATGCACACGGACGGCATCTGTATTTTTTGCGGATCCGTTTTTTTGCGGACCGCAAAATACAGAAAAAGTCATACAGTTGTGTGCAAGAGGCCTTAGGGTACTTTTGCACTAGCGTTATTCTTTTCCGGCATTGAGTTCCGTCCTAGGGGCTCAGTACCGGAAAAGAACTGATCAGTTTTAGGTCTCATGCACACAACCGTTGTGTGTTTTGTGGTCGGCAAATTGCGGATCCGCAAAACACAGATGGCGTCTGTGTGCGTTCCGCAATTTGCAGAACAGCACGGACAGCCATGTATATAGCTGCCTATTCTTGTCTGCAAAACGTGGACAAGAATAGGACAGGTTATATTATTTTTGCGGACAACAGAACGGAGCAACGGATGCGGACAGCACACACCAAAACTGCAGCTCAGATGCGGACCAAAACAACGGCCGTGTGCATGAGGCCTTATCCTAATGCATTCTGAATGGTGGTCAATTTGTTCAGGATGCATTAGGATGTCTTCAGTTCAGTCTTTTTGACTTTGCAGGACAGAGATAATTCTGCAGCATGCTGCAGTATTATCTCCATCCAAAATTCCAGAACACTTGCCAGAATGCCGGCTCCGTCATTTTTTCCCATTGACATGCATTGTTCCGGCAAAACGGATCCGGCGCCAAAGCATGGTAGCAGGTACAACAGGGCATAAATGCACAAGCTACAGGGTAGTCACTGAATATAAGGAAAAGGCAGAGTTCCTAAATAGGTTTTTTTTGTACATACAAAAGAAGAGAAAGGAGGTGATATCTGTGGTGCTGGGGCTGTTAGTACATCCAGTCATATACTCAGTCGGCTAACTGTAGATATGGTCCAAGAGAAGTTAAATAGGGTAAATGTGAACAAGGCTCTGGGTCCAGATGGATTACACACAAGAGTGCTTAAAGAGCTCAGTTCAGTCATTGCTGTGCCCCTGTTTATAATTTTTAAAGATTCTCTAGGGACTGGTACAGTGCCAAGTGATTGGCGCAAGGCAAAAAGGGTTCCCATATTCAAAAAAGGATCGAGGTCCTCCACAGGCAATTATAGACCTATAGGCTTGGAAAGTATAGTTTGTAATTGGATTGAAAACTGGCTGAAGGACCGTGTCCAGAGAGTTGTGGTCAATAATTCCTATTCAGAATAGTCCTGGGTTAAAAGTGGTGTACCCCAAGGTTCAGTGCTGGGCTCTCTATTATTTAATTAATTTATTAATGATATTGAGGACGGGATTAATAGCACCATTTCTATTTTTGCAGATGACACTAAGCTATGTAGTACTGTACAGTCTATGGAAGATGTCCATAAACTACAAGCTGACTTGAACACTCTGAGTGATTGGGCATCAACTTGGCAAATGAGGTTCAATGTGGATAAATGTAAAGTTATGCATCTTGGTAGTGATAATCTCTGTGCTTCATATGTCCTAGGGCAGTGTTTCCCAACCAGCGTGCCTCCAGCTGTTGCAAAACTACAACTCCCAGTATGCCTTGACAGCCTTTGGCTGTGCGGGCATGCTGGGAGTTGTAGTTTTGCAACAGCTGGAGGCACACTGGTTGGGAAACACTGTCCTAGGGTATGTAACACTGGGAGAGTCACTTATAGAGAAGGATTTGGGTGACCTTGTGGATAGTAGATTAAATTACAGCGTACAATGTCAATCAGCTGCTTCTAAGGCCACCAGGATATTGTCATGCATTAAACGAGGCATGGACCCGCGGGGCAGGGATGTAATATTACCACTTTCCAAAAAGCGCTGGTGCGGCCTCATCTGGAATATGCAGTTCAGTTCTGGGCACCAGTCCATAGAAAGGACGCACTGCAGCTGGGAAAAGTACACAGGAGAGTGACTAAACTGATAAGGGACATGGAGGGTCTTAGTTATGAAAAAAGATTGAAAGAATTGAATTTATTTAGTCTTGAGAAGAGACGTCTAAGGGGTGACATGATTAACCTATACAAATATATAAATAGGCCATACAAAAAATACGGCGAAAAGCTGTTCCATGTAAAATGTGCTCAAAAGACAAGGGGGCACTGCCTCCGACTGGAGAAGAAAAAGTTCAGTCCCCAGAAGCATCAAAGCTTCTTTACTGTAAGAAATGTGAATCTGTGGAATAGACTTCCTCAGGACGTGGTCACAGCAGGAACAGTGGACAGTTTCAAAAAGGATTTAGATGAATTCTTAAAAGTAAACATTAATGCTAATGAAAACGTGTACAAATCTGAGTCTCACTTCCTTCTGGGATTCGCGTCCCAACCTATAACTGGGTTGAACTTGATGGACATTTGTCTTTTTTCAACCGTATTAACTATGTAACTATGTAACATCACATTATAATGTCACTGAGGACTGATGCATCAGTACACTGGGAGCCTCAGGTCATCTGTCTATCATGGGTAATTTATTTATGTTGTCTAATTTGCCAGTGACATTATAATGTGATGTAGCTTGTGCATTTATGCCCTGCTGTGCGGACCTGCTACCATGCATTTTTGATATTGGGGATCAGTTCCCCTTTCTTTAGGGTCCTCACACAATGCTGCATTTGCAGGATATTTGTGTTTACATGTTTCACATTTGTCCTACTATGTTCAATTTTTATATCTATTCAGGCTGCACATACATGAATTGTTCGCTGGCACCATTTATTGCATATCCCGTGGGCTTGTGACATGTAGTTGCTCCTGGGTGGTCTCTACTACCAGGGGTTCTGTGGTGAAGGGGTCCATCGGGCTTTCTTCTCCCCTTGTTTTTATTAACGCTATGTATTTTTAATACCAATAAAGATTTTGTTTGCCATATTTCATATGTGACTACGGTATTTCTGTATATGCATCTATACAGATGCATGGTCTAAGGTGTATACACAACTGTAGTAGAGCTGTAATAGAAACAAATCTGCATCAGTGCTGGTGGGTGGGGGATAGTAATATATTAGGGGAGGCAAAAGCACAGATCATTTGGCTACTAGCTAACATGCTTTTGGGTTGATATATAGTAGTGAATTAATGTTTTGCTGCTCAAAATGGGCTATGTGTGTAAAACTGTATTAGAGTGCAGGACAGCCACATGTTACTGTCTTAAGCTACTTTCACACCTGCGCTAGGTACGGCTCCGTCTGGTATCTGCACAGACGGATCCGCACCTATACATGCAAACGATGGTATCCGTTCAGTGCGGATCCGTCTGCATAACAGCTTTTTCAGATCTGAGTTTTCACGATCGTGAAAACTCAGATCCGACAGTATATTCTAACACAGAGGCGTTCCCATGGTGATGGGGACGCTTAAAGTTAGAATATACTAAGAACTGTGTACATAACTGCCCCCTGCTGCCTGACAGCACCCGATCTCTTACAGGGGGCTGTGATCAGCACAATTAACCACTCAGGTGCCGCACCTGAGGGGTTAATTGTGAGGATCTCAGCCCCCTGATCGGAGGCTGCTAGGCAGCAGGGGCCAAACCCTCCTCCTTCCCCAGTATTAAAAGCATTGGTGGCAAGTGCGGCCCCCCCTCCCTCCCTCCCCAGTATTAAAAGCATTGGTGGCAGTGGCCACAGGCTAACAACCCCCCTCCTCCCCCATCATTGGTGGCAGAGGAATGGCATTTCCGATCGGATGCCGCTCTGCTGCCACCAATGATGGGGGGAGGGGGGATGTTAGCCTGTGGCAACTGCCACCAATAGTTTTAATACTGGGGAGGAAGGGGGGGCCACACTGGCCACCAAAGCTTTTAATACTGGGGAGGGAGGGGGGCCGCACTGACCACCAATGCTTTTAATACTGGGGAGGGAGGGGGGTCCGGCCCCTGCTGCCTGGCAGCCCCCGATCAGGGGGCTGAGATCCGCACAATTAACCCATCAGGTGCGGCACCTGAGGGGTTAATTGTGTGGATCACAGCCCCCTGTAAGAGATCGGGTGCTGCCAGGCAGCATGGGGCAGTTATGTCCACAGTTCTTAGTATCTTCTAACTTGAAGCGTCCCCATCACTTTGGGAACGCCTCTGTGTTAGAATATACTGTCAGATCTGAGTTTTCACGATCTAACTCAAATCTGATGGTATATTCTAACATAGAGGTGTTCCCATGGTGATGGGGACGCTTCAAGTTAAAATATACCATCGGATTGGAGAAAACTCAGATCCGATGGTATATTAATAAGGACTCCTGACTTTACATTGAAAGTCAATGGAGGACGGATCCGTTTACAATTGCACCAATATTGTGTCAATATAAATGGATCCGTTCCCATTGACTTACATTGTAAGTCGGGACGGATCCGTTCGGCTCTGCACCGCCAGACGGACACCAAAACACTGCAAGCAGCGTTTTGGTGTCCGCCTCCAGAGCGGAATGGAGGCCGAACGGAGCCAAACTGATGCATTCTGAGTGGATCTGCATCCATTCAGAATGCATTGGGGCTAAACTGATCCGTTTGGGCCCACTTGTGAGAGCCTTGAAACGGATCTCACAGGCGGACCCTGAAACGGCAGTGTGAAAGTAGCCTTAGCTCACTTCCCATGGCTCTCTGAGCCCGATTCCCCAGCAGGGGGAGGGGCCTCACAGACACTGCAAGCTGCCATACTGATGACTCATGCTAGTACATAGTAACATAGTACATAAGGCTGAAAAAATACATTTGTCCACCCAGTTCGGCCTGTCATCCTGCAAGTTGATCCAGAGGAAGGCAAAAAAAAAAACTGTGAGGTAGAAGCCAATTTTCCCCACTTTAGGGGAATAAAAAATTCCTTCCCAACTCCAATCAGGCAATCAGAATAACTCCCTGGATCAACGACCCCTCTCTAGTACCTATAGCCTGTAATATTACGCTCCAGAAATACATCCAGGCCTCTCTTGAATTCCTTTATTGTACTCACCATCACTACCTCCTCCCATAGTCTCACTGCTCTTACTGTAAATAATTCTCTTCTATGTTTGTGTACAAACCTTCTTTCCTCCAGACGCAGAGGATGTCCCCTCGTCACACTCACAGTCCTGGGAATAAATAGATGATGGGATAGATCTTTGTACTGACCCCTGATATACAGTATTTATACATAGTAATTAGATCTCCCCTCACTCATCTTTTTTCTAAAGTGAATAACACTAATTTTCATAATCTTTCAGGGTACTGTAGTTGCCCCATTCCAGTTATTACTTTAGTTTCCCTCCTCTGGACCCCCTCCAACTCTGCCTTGTTCACAGGAGCCCCTTTTGATGCAACCTATTATATTATTGGCCTTGGCAGCAGCTGTCTGACACTGTTTTTTTGCAGCTTAATTTGCTGTTTATTAAAATTCCTAGATCCGTTTCCATGTCAGTGTTACCGAGTGTTTTATCATTTAGTATGCACGGGTGATTTGCATTATTCCTTCCCATGTGCATAACTTTACATTTGTCAGTTTTAAACCTCATCTGCCACTTATCTGCCCAAACCTCCAGTCTATCCAGATCCCTCTGTAGTAGTATACTGTCCTCTTCAGTGTTAATTACTTTACACAGTTTACACACTATCCACATGAATGAGCAGACAAGGACTGAGTTCTCAGTGTGATGTCATAAGGAGGCGTGACCAGCCTTCACTCAAACTGACTAAGCCCACCCAGCCTTAGAAGCAGGAAACCAGGAAGTGAACAGCAGAGCTGGCTGCAGGTGAGGATGACTTAGCAAGATGGGAAAACCCCTTTAATGACCATGAGGTAACCTGCAAACCCATGCGTTTGATGAAGTAGCCCGAAATTAGAGCATTTGAGATACACTCTGGTGCTCCAAATCAATGTACCCCCAAGGGGTTAATATCCACGTGTGGCTGAGAGACTGGACACTGACACAGAAGTTGGTCAAAGCAATCTCTAACTTTTATTACATGGGTAAGCGGTATATACATCTTCAGAAGAGGGAAGTCCTCTCTGAGGCTTAAACATTGTTTCATTGGTCAAAAAGGAAAAAGAGATAAGAGAAACAGAGATAACATACTAACATCTGCGCAGTGTGTACCACCTTGGAATGTGAACTAATGTAAACATCTAAGTGTCCACCATCTTGTAATGGCTTCTATTCTAACAATAATACTGCATACTTCATATGTGACACTTCAAAGAGGTGCTTCTCTATAGGCAGTGGATAATATGTATATATCAAGTCATATAATTGGACTATGCATTCCTCCACACTCTATATGCCTACCTTGGGACACCTGTAGGAAGATGAGAAAACAGACATTGCCCACAGCACAGCTCTTTGCCCCCCTCTCTTCTCCATCTTGAGACAAAGAGATGGGTGGGAGGCACTTGAAAGTAGAAAAAGTTAACTCATTGCAATCCTAGATATACAAAAATATAGAATAAAATTCACACATCTTTAGCAGTCCCCCCTTGAATTTCATTCTCTCCCTAAACCTAAACATCTGTCCCAATGCTCCGCCTCCTCTTCAACAGCTTCCACGACAAGCCATTCCTAGCTAACAGCCTCCCGTGACACTGGATTTGAGCACGGGGAAGTCAGATGATCTTTCCCTAACTGGCATTGACATTATATGGGGGGACTGGAGGTCATCAGTGCTCCTGATGTTCTGGATCGAAGTCTTCATACAATTCTCCCATCACCATCTCTGGTGTGGCATCATCAACTACCATGTTGAACAATTTCTTTACACAGGAAATAATAATGCAGATAATTAGAACAAGCAAAATCAAAACAGTAATGATGATGATACCAATTTGCAACAACATCTGCATCTAATTTTTGAACCAGTTCTCTAGCCCTTCTGCCCATGAATTGTCTATTCCTGAATTCCTTTTTATTCTTCAGATAGGGAGGTCAATCCCTTTAAATCACTCATGACCTGCCCATTGCGCCCTAGATTATCGTGTATGACAGTACAGCAGGTTTCTCCTATCATTTTTCAAACTCCTCCTTTCTCTGCCAGCAACATGTCCAAAGCCATTCTGTTCTGGAACGCCTCGTACTCGTGGGACCCAATTGTTCTATTAATTATACCTTTTAGGGCATCCCGAGTGTAATTCACAAAGTGTTGCTGGTTATTAGAGTTGAGTAGGGATGAGCGAACTCGAACTGTATAGTTCGGGTTCGTACCGAATTTTGGGGTGTCCGTGACACGGACCCGAACCCGGACATTTTCGTAAAAGTCCGGGTTCGGGTTCGGTGTTCGTCGCTTTCTTCGCGCTTTTGTGACGCTTTCTTGGCGCTTTTTGAAAGGCTGCAAAGCAGCCAATCAACAAGCGTCATACTACTTGCCCCAAGAGGCCATCACAGCCATGCCTACTATTGGCATGGCTGTGATTGGCCAGAGCACCATGTGACCCAGCCTCTATTTAAGCTGGAGTCACATAGCGCCGCCCGTCACTCTGCTCTGATTAGCGTAGGGAGAGGTTGCGGCTGCGACAGTAGGGCGAGATTAGGCAGATTAACTCCTCCAAAGGACTTGATTAACTGATCAATCTGCAGCTGTGGATCATTGAGCTGCTGATCCTCAATTGCTCACTGTTTTTAGGCTGCACAGACCGTTTGTCAGTCACATTTTTCTGGGGTGATCGGCGGCCATTTTGTGTCTTGTGGTGCGCCAGCACAAGCTGCGACCAAGTGCATTTAACCCTCAATGGTGTGGTTGTTTTTTGGCTAAAGCCTACATCAGGGTGAAGCTGTCACACCAAGTGCATTTAACCAGCAATAGTCTGTTCATTTTTTGGCCATATACAAAATCAGGGGCAAGCTGCGCCTGTCACCAAGTGCATTTAACCCTCAATGGTGTGGTTGTTTTTTGGCTAAAGCCTACATCAGGGTGAAGCTGTCACACCAAGTGCATTTAACCAGCAATAGTCTGTTCATTTTTTGGCCATATACTAAATCAGGGGCAAGCTGCGCCTGTCACCAAGTGCATTTAACCCTCAATGGTGTGGTTGTTTTTTGGCTAAAGCCTACATCAGGGTGAAGCTGTCACACCAAGTGCATTTAACCAGCAATAGTCTGTTTATTTTTTGGCCATATCCCAGTCTAATTCTGTCACTAAATCCATACCGGTCACCCAGCGCCTAAATACTAGGCCTCAAATTTATATCCAGCTAAATCTGTCCCTAGTGCTGTAGCTGGGCGAGTTATTTAGTGTCCGTTCAAGCACATTTCTTGTTCTGGGTTGAAATACAATTCCCAATTTAGCAATTTCATAATTTAGTGGTTTCTGCTATATCAGAGCTATTTGAAATCTATCCCTAAAAGGGTATATAATATTCAAGGTGCACATTGGGTCATTCAGAATAACTTCACACACACCCGCTACTGTGTATTTCCAAGTCTAATTCTGGCACTAAACCCATACCTGTCACCCAGCGCCTAAATACTAGGCCTCAAATTTATATCCCGCTAAATCTGTCCTTAGTGCTGTAGCTGGGCGAGTTATTTAGTGTCCGTTCAAGCACATTTCTTGTTCTGGGTTGAAATACAATTCCCAATTTAGCAATTTCATAATTTAGTGGTTTCTGCTATATCAGAGCTATTTGAAATCTATCCCTAAAAGGGTATATAATATTCAAGGTGCACATTGGGTCATTCAGAATAACTTCACACACACCCGCTACTGTGTATTTCCAAGTCTAATTCTGGCACTAAACCCATACCTGTCACCCAGCGCCTAAATACTAGGCCTCAAATTTATATCCCGCTAAATCTGTCCTTAGTGCTGTAGCTGGGCGAGTTATTTAGTGTCCGTTCAAGCACATTTCTTGTTCTGGGTTGAAATACAATTCCCAATTTAGCAATTTCATAATTTAGTGGTTTCTGCTATATCAGAGCTATTTGAAATCTATCCCTAAAAGGGTATATAATATTCAAGGTGCACATTGGGTCATTCAGAATAACTTCACACACACCCGCTACTGTGTATTTCCAAGTCTAATTCTGGCACTAAACCCATACCTGTCACCCAGCGCCTAAATACTAGGCCTCAAATTTATATCCCGCTAAATCTGTCCTTAGTGCTGTAGCTGGGCGAGTTATTTAGTGTCCGTTCAAGCACATTTCTTGTTCTGGGTTGAAATACAATTCCCAATTTAGCAATTTCATAATTTAGTGGTTTCTGCTATATCAGAGCTATTTGAAATCTATCCCTAAAAGGGTATATAATATTCAAGGTGCACATTGGGTCATTCAGAATAACTTCACACACACCCGCTACTGTGTATTTCCAAGTCTAATTCTGGCACTAAACCCATACCTGTCACCCAGCGCCTAAATACTAGGCCTCAAATTTATATCCCGCTAAATCTGTCCTTAGTGCTGTAGCTGGGCGAGTTATTTAGTGTCCGTTCAAGCACATTTCTTGTTCTGGGTTGAAATACAATTCCCAATTTAGCAATTTCATAATTTAGTGGTTTCTGCTATATCAGAGCTATTTGAAATCTATCCCTAAAAGGGTATATAATATTCAAGGTGCACATTGGGTCATTCAGAATAACTTCACACACACCCGCTACTGTGTATTTCCAAGTCTAATTCTGGCACTAAACCCATACCTGTCACCCAGCGCCTAAATACTAGGCCTCAAATTTATATCCCGCTAAATCTGTCCTTAGTGCTGTAGCTGGGCGAGTTATTTAGTGTCCGTTCAAGCACATTTCTTGTTCTGGGTTGAAATACAATTCCCAATTTAGCAATTTCATAATTTAGTGGTTTCTGCTATATCAGAGCTATTTGAAATCTATCCCTAAAAGGGTATATAATATTCAAGGTGCACATTGGGTCATTCAGAATAACTTCACACACACCCGCTACTGTGTATTTCCAAGTCTAATTCTGGCACTAAACCCATACCTGTCACCCAGCGCCTAAATACTAGGCCTCAAATTTATATCCCGCTAAATCTGTCCTTAGTGCTGTAGCTGGGCGAGTTATTTAGTGTCCGTTCAAGCACATTTCTTGTTCTGGGTTGAAATACAATTCCCAATTTAGCAATTTCATAATTTAGTGGTTTCTGCTATATCAGAGCTATTTGAAATCTATCCCTAAAAGGGTATATAATATTCAAGGTGCACATTGGGTCATTCAGAATAACTTCACACACACCCGCTACTGTGTATTTCCAAGTCTAATTCTGGCACTAAACCCATACCTGTCACCCAGCGCCTAAATACTAGGCCTCAAATTTATATCCCGCTAAATCTGTCCTTAGTGCTGTAGCTGGGCGAGTTATTTAGTGTCCGTTCAAGCACATTTCTTGTTCTGGGTTGAAATACAATTCCCAATTTAGCAATTTCATAATTTAGTGGTTTCTGCTATATCAGAGCTATTTGAAATCTATCCCTAAAAGGGTATATAATATTCAAGGTGCACATTGGGTCATTCAGAATAACTTCACACACACCCGCTACTGTGTATTTCCAAGTCTAATTCTGGCACTAAACCCATACCTGTCACCCAGCGCCTAAATACTAGGCCTCAAATTTATATCCCGCTAAATCTGTCCTTAGTGCTGTAGCTGGGCGAGTTATTTAGTGTCCGTTCAAGCACATTTCTTGTTCTGGGTTGAAATACAATTCCCAATTTAGCAATTTCATAATTTAGTGGTTTCTGCTATATCAGAGCTATTTGAAATCTATCCCTAAAAGGGTATATAATATTCAAGCTGCACATTGGGTCATTCAGAATAACTTCACACACACCCGCTACTGTGTATTTCCAAGTCTAATTCTGGCACTAAACCCATACCTGTCACCCAGCGCCTAAATACTAGGCCTCAAATTTATATCCCGCTAAATCTGTCCTTAGTGCTGTAGCTGGGCGAGTTATTTAGTGTCCGTTCAAGCACATTTCTTGTTCTGGGTTGAAATACAATTCCCAATTTAGCAATTTCATAATTTAGTGGTTTCTGCTATATCAGAGCTATTTGAAATCTATCCCTAAAAGGGTATATAATATTCAAGGTGCACATTGGGTCATTCAGAATAACTTCACACACACCCGCTACTGTGTATTTCCAAGTCTAATTCTGGCACTAAACCCATACCTGTCACCCAGCGCCTAAATACTAGGCCTCAAATTTATATCCCGCTAAATCTGTCCTTAGTGCTGTAGCTGGGCGAGTTATTTAGTGTCCGTTCAAGCACATTTCTTGTTCTGGGTTGAAATACAATTCCCAATTTAGCAATTTCATAATTTAGTGGTTTCTGCTATATCAGAGCTATTTGAAATCTATCCCTAAAAGGGTATATAATATTCAAGGTGCACATAGGGTCATTCAGAATAACTTCACACACACGCTTCTGTGCATTTCCAAGTCTAATTCTGTCACTAAATCCATACCGGTTAGCCAGCGCCTAAATACTAGGCCTCAAATTTATATCCAGCTAAATCTGTCCCTAGTGCTGTAGCTGGGCGAGTTATTTAGTGTCCGTTCAAGCACATTTCTTGTTCTGGGTTGAAATACAATTCCCAATTTAGCAATTTCATAATTTAGTGGTTTCTGCTATATCAGAGCTATTTGAAATCTATCCCTAAAAGGGTATATAATATTCAAGGTGCACATAGGGTCATTCAGAATAACTTCACACACACGCTTCTGTGCATTTCCAAGTCTAATTCTGTCACTAAATCCATACCGGTCACGCAGCGCCTAAATACTAGGCCTCAAATTTATATCCAGCTAAATCTGTCCCTAGTGCTGTAACTGGGCGAGTTATTTAGTGTCCGTTCAAGCACATTTCTTGTTCTGGGTTGAAATACAATTCCCAATTTAGCAATTTCATAATTTAGTGGTTTCTGCTATATCAGAGCTATTTGAAATCTATCCCTAAAAGGGTATATAATATTCAAGATGCACATAGGGTCATTCAGAATAACTTCACACACCCGCTACTGTGCATTTCCAAATCTAATTCTGTCACTAAACCCATACCTGTCACCCAGCGCCTAAATACTAGGCCTCAAATTTATATCCCGCTAAATCTCTCGTTACCGCTGTCCTGTTGTGGCTGGGAAAGTTATTTAGTGTCCGTCAAAGCACATTTTTTGTTCTGGGTTGAAATACAATTCCCAATTTAGCAATTTCATAATTTAGTGGTTTCTGCTATATCAGAGCTATTTGAAATCTATCCCTAAAAGGGTATATAATATTCAAGGTGCACATTGGGTCATTCAGAATAACTTCACACACACCCGCTACTGTGTATTTCCAAGTCTAATTCTGGCACTAAACCCATACCTGTCACCCAGCGCCTAAATACTAGGCCTCAAATTTATATCCCGCTAAATCTGTCCTTAGTGCTGTAGCTGGGCGAGTTATTTAGTGTCCGTTCAAGCACATTTCTTGTTCTGGGTTGAAATACAATTCCCAATTTAGCAATTTCATAATTTAGTCGTTTCTGCTATATCAGAGCTATTTGAAATCTATCCCTAAAAGGGTAGATCATATTGAAGGTGCACATAGGGTCATTCAGAATAACTTCACACACACGCTTCTGTGCATTTCCAAGTCTAATTCTGTCACTAAATCCATACCGGTCACCCAGCGCCTAAATACTGGGCCTCAAATTTATATCCCGCTGAATTTGAATACAATACATTGGGCCAAATAATATATTTGTTGTTGTGGTGAACCTTAACAATGAGAAAAACATCTAGTAAGGGACGCGGACGTGGACATGGTCGTGGTGGTGTTAGTGGACCCTCTGGTGCTGGGAGAGGACGTGGCCGTTCTGCCACATCCACACGTCCTAGTGTACCAACTACCTCAGGTCCCAGTAGCCGCCAGAATTTACAGCGATATATGGTGGGGCCCAATGCCGTTCTAAGGATGGTAAGGCCTGAGCAGGTACAGGCATTAGTCAATTGGGTGGCCGACAGTGGATCCAGCACGTTCACATTATCTCCCACCCAGTCTTCTGCAGAAAGCGCACAGATGGCGCCTGAAAACCAACCCCATCAGTCTGTCACATCACCCCCATGCATACCAGGGAAACTGTCTCAGCCTCAAGTTATGCAGCAGTCTCTTATGCTGTTTGAAGACTCCGCTGGCAGGGTTTCCCAAGGGCATCCACCTAGCCCTTCCCCAGCGGTGAAAGACATAGAATGCACTGACGCACAACCACTTATGTTTCCTGATGATGAGGACATGGGAATACCACCTCAGCATGTCTCTGATGATGACGAAACACAGGTGCCAACTGCTGCGTCTTTCTGCAGTGTGCAGACTGAACAGGAGGTCAGGGATCAAGACTGGGTGGAAGACGATGCAGGGGACGATGAGGTCCTAGACCCCACATGGAATGAAGGTCGTGCCACTGACTTTCACAGTTCGGAGGAAGAGGCAGTGGTGAGACCGAGCCAACAGCGTAGCAAAAGAGGGAGCAGTGGGCAAAAGCAGAACACCCGCCGCCAAGAGACTCCGCCTGCTACTGACCGCCGCCATCTGGGACCGAGCACCCCAAAGGCAGCTTCAAGGAGTTCCCTGGCATGGCACTTCTTCAAACAATGTGCTGACGACAAGACCCGAGTGGTTTGCACGCTGTGCCATCAGAGCCTGAAGCGAGGCATTAACGTTCTGAACCTGAGCACAACCTGCATGACCAGGCACCTGCATGCAAAGCATGAACTGCAGTGGAGTAAACACCTTAAAACCAAGGAAGTCACTCAGGCTCCCCCTGCTACCTCTTCTGCTGCTGCCGCCTCGGCCTATTCTGCTGCTGCCGCCTCGGCCTCTTCCTCCGCCTCTGGAGGAACGTTGGCACCTGCCGCCCAGCAAACAGGGGATGTACCACCAACACCACCACCACCACCTCCGTCACCAAGCGTCTCAACCATGTCACACGCCAGCGTTCAGCTCTCCATCTCACAAACATTTGATAGAAAGCGTAAATTCCCACCTAGCCACCCTCGATCCCTGGCCCTGAATGCCAGCATTTCTAAACTACTGGCCTATGAAATGCTGTCATTTAGGCTGGTGGACACAGACAGCTTCAAACAGCTCATGTCGCTTGCTGTCCCACAGTATGTTGTTCCCAGCCGGCACTACTTCTCCAAGAGAGCCGTGCCTTCCCTGCACAACCAAGTATCCGATAAAATCAAGTGTGCACTGCGCAACGCCATCTGTGGCAAGGTCCACCTAACCACAGATACGTGGACCAGTAAGCACGGCCAGGGACGCTATATCTCCCTAACTGCACACTGGGTAAATGTAGTGGCAGCTGGGCCCCAGGCGGAGAGCTGTTTGGCGCACGTCCTTCCGCCGCCAAGGATCGCAGGGCAACATTCTTTGCCTCCTGTTGCCACCTCCTCCTTCTCGGCTTCCTCCTCCTCTTCTTCCACCTGCTCATCCAGTCAGCCACACACCTTCACCACCAACTTCAGCACAGCCCGGGGTAAACGTCAGCAGGCCATTCTGAAACTCATATGTTTGGGGGACAGGCCCCACACCGCACAGGAGTTGTGGCGGGGTATAGAACAACAGACCGACGAGTGGTTGCTGCCGGTGAGCCTCAAGCCCGGCCTGGTGGTGTGTGATAATGGGCGAAATCTCGTTGCAGCTCTGGGACTAGCCAATTTGACGCACATCCCTTGCTTGGCGCATGTGCTGAATTTGGTGGTGCAGAAGTTCATTCACAACTACCCCGACATGTCAGAGCTGCTGCATAAAGTGCGGGCCGTCTGTTCGCGCTTCCGGCGTTCACATCCTGCTGCTGCTCGCCTGTCTGCGCTACAGCGTAACTTCGGCCTTCCCGCTCACCGCCTCATATGCGACGTGCCCACCAGGTGGAACTCCACCTTGCACATGCTGGACAGACTGTGCGAGCAGCAGCAGGCCATAGTGGAGTTTCAGCTGCAGCACGCACGGGTCAGTCGCACTACAGAACAGCACCACTTCACCACCAATGACTGGGCCTCCATGCGAGACCTGTGTGCCCTGTTGCGCTGTTTCGAGTACTCCACCAACATGGCCAGTGGCGATGACACCGTTATCAGCGTTACAATACCACTTCTATGTCTCCTTGAGAAAACACTTAGGGCGATGATGGAAGAGGAGGTGGCCCAGGAGGAGGAGGAGGAGGAGGAGGAAGAGGGGTCATTTTTAGCACTTTCAGGCCAGTCTCTTCGAAGTGACTCAGAGGGAGGTTTTTGGCAACAGCAGAGGCCAGGTACAAATGTGGCCAGCCAGGGCCCACTACTGGAGGACGAGGAGGACGAGGATGAGGAGGAGGTGGAGGAGGATGAGGATGAAGCATGGTCACAGCGGGGTGGCACCCAACGCAGCTCGGGTCCATCACTGGTGCGTGGCTGGGGGGAAAGGCAGGACGATGACGATACGCCTCCCACAGAGGACAGCTTGTCCTTATCCCTGGGCAGCCTGGCACACATGAGCGACTACATGCTGCAGTGCCTGCGCAACGACAGCAGAGTTGCCCACATTTTAACCTGTGCGGACTACTGGGTTGCCACCCTGCTGGATCCACGCTACAAAGACAATGTGCCCACCTTACTTCCTGCACTGGAGCGTGATAGGAAGATGCGCGAGTACAAGCGCACGTTGGTAGACGTGCTACTGAGAGCATTCCCAAATGTCACAGGGGAACAAGTGGAAGCCCAAGGCCAAGGCAGAGGAGGAGCAAGAGGTCGCCAAGGCAGCTGTGTCACGGCCAGCTCCTCTGAGGGCAGGGTTAGCATGGCAGAGATGTGGAAAACTTTTGTCAACACGCCACAGCTAACTGCACCACCACCTGATACGCAACGTGTTAGCAGGAGGCAACATTTCACTAACATGGTGGAACAGTACGTGTGCACACCCCTCCACGTACTGACTGATGGTTCGGCCCCATTCAACTTCTGGGTCTCTAAATTGTCCACGTGGCCAGAGCTAGCCTTTTATGCCTTGGAGGTGCTGGCCTGCCCGGCAGCCAGCGTTTTGTCTGAACGTGTATTCAGCACGGCAGGGGGCGTCATTACAGACAAACGCAGCCGCCTGTCTACAGCCAATGTGGACAAGCTGACGTTCATAAAAATGAACCAGGCATGGATCCCACAGGACCTGTCCGTCCCTTGTCCAGATTAGACATTAACTACCTCCCCATAACCATATATTATTGGACTCCAGGGCACTTCCTCATTCAATCCTATTTTTATTTTCATTTTACCATTATATTGCGATGCTACCCAAAGTTGAATGAACCTCTCCTCTGCCTGTGTGCTAGGCCTAAATATATGCCAATGGACTGTTGCAGTGGTGGCTGACATGAAGCCTGATTCTCTGCTATGACATGCAGACTAATTCTCTGCTGACATGAAGCCAGATTGTCTGTTACGGGACCTCCCTCCTCTGCCTGGGTGCTGGGCCTAAATTTATGACAATGGACTGTTGCAGTGGTGGCTGACGTGAAGCCTCATTCTCTGCTATGACATGCAGACTGATTCTCTGCTGACATGAAGCCAGATTGTCTGTTACGGGACCTCTCTCCTCTGCCTGTGTGCTAGGCCTAAATATATGCCAATGGACTGCTGCAGTGGTGGCTGACGTGAAGCCTGATTCTCTGCTATGACATGCAGACTGATTCTCTGCTGACATGAAGCCAGATCCTCTGTTACGGGACCTCTCTCCTCTGCCTGTGTGTGTGCTGGGCCTAAATATATGCCAATGGACTGTTGCAGTGGTGGCTGACGTGAAGCCTCATTCTCTGCTATGACATGCAGACTAATTCTCTGCTGACATGAAGACAGATTCTCTGTTACGGGACCTCCCTCCTCTGCCTGGGTGCTGGGCCTAAATATATGCCAATGGACTGTTGCAGTGGTGGGTGACGTGAAGCCTCATTCTCTGCTATGACATGCAGACTAATTCTCTGCTGACATGAAGCCAGATTGTCTGTTACGGGACCTCTCTCCTCTGCCTGTGTGTGTGCTGGGCCTAAATATATGCCAATGGACTGTTGCAGTGGTGGCTGACGTGAAGCCTCATTCTCTGCTATGACATGCAGACTAATTCTCTGCTGACATGAAGACAGATTCTCTGTTACGGGACCTCTCTCCTCTGCCTGTGTGTGTGCTGGGCCTAAATATATGCCAATGGACTGTTGCAGTGGTGGCTGACGTGAAGCCTCATTCTCTGCTATGACATGCAGACTAATTCTCTGCTGACATGAAGACAGATTCTCTGTTACGGGACCTCCCTCCTCTGCCTGGGTGCTGGGCCTAAATATATGCCAATGGACTGTTGCAGTGGTGGGTGACGTGAAGCCTGATTCTCTGCTATGACATGCAGACTAATTCTCTGCTGACATGAAGACAGATTCTCTGTTACGGGACCTCTCTCCTCTGCCTGTGTGTGTGCTGGGCCTAAATATATGCCAATGGACTGTTGCAGTGGTGGCTGACGTGAAGCCTCATTCTCTGCTATGACATGCAGACTAATTCTCTGCTGACATGAAGACAGATTCTCTGTTACGGGACCTCCCTCCTCTGCCTGGGTGCTGGGCCTAAATATATGCCAATGGACTGTTGCAGTGGTGGCTGACGTGAAGCCTCATTCTCTGCTATGACATGCAGACTGATTCTCTGCTGACATGAAGCCAGATCGTCTGTTACGGGACCTCTCTGCTCTGCCTGTGTGCTAGGCCTAAATATATGCCAATGGACTGTTGCAGTGGTGGGTGACGTGAAGCCTCATTCTCTGCTATGACATGCAGACTGATTCTCTGCTGTCATGAAGCCAGATTGTCTGTTACGGGACCTCTCTGCTCTGCCTGTGTGCTAGGCCTAAATATATGCCAATGGACTGTTGCAGTGGTGGGTGACGTGAAGCCTCATTCTCTGCTATGACATGCAGACTAATTCTCTGCTGACATGAAGACAGATTCTCTGTTACGGGACCTCCCTCCTCTGCCTGGGTGCTGGGCCTAAATATATGCCAATGGACTGTTGCAGTGGTGGGTGACGTGAAGCCTCATTCTCTGCTATGACATGCAGACTAATTCTCTGCTGACATGAAGCCAGATTGTCTGTTACGGGACCTCTCTCCTCTGCCTGTGTGTGTGCTGGGCCTAAATATATGCCAATGGACTGTTGCAGTGGTGGCTGACGTGAAGCCTCATTCTCTGCTATGACATGCAGACTAATTCTCTGCTGACATGAAGACAGATTCTCTGTTACGGGACCTCCCTCCTCTGCCTGGGTGCTGGGCCTAAATATATGCCAATGGACTGTTGCAGTGGTGGGTGACGTGAAGCCTGATTCTCTGCTATGACATGCAGACTAATTCTCTGCTGACATGAAGACAGATTCTCTGTTACGAGACCTCTCTCCTCTGCCTGTGTGTGTGCTGGGCCTAAATATATGCCAATGGACTGTTGCAGTGGTGGCTGACGTGAAGCCTCATTCTCTGCTATGACATGCAGACTAATTCTCTGCTGACATGAAGACAGATTCTCTGTTACGGGACCTCCCTCCTCTGCCTGGGTGCTGGGCCTAAATATATGCCAATGGACTGTTGCAGTGGTGGCTGACGTGAAGCCTCATTCTCTGCTATGACATGCAGACTGATTCTCTGCTGACATGAAGCCAGATCGTCTGTTACGGGACCTCTCTGCTCTGCCTGTGTGCTAGGCCTAAATATATGCCAATGGACTGTTGCAGTGGTGGGTGACGTGAAGCCTCATTCTCTGCTATGACATGCAGACTGATTCTCTGCTGTCATGAAGCCAGATTGTCTGTTACGGGACCTCTCTGCTCTGCCTGTGTGCTAGGCCTAAATATATGCCAATGGACTGTTGCAGTGGTGGGTGACGTGAAGCCTCATTCTCTGCTATGACATGCAGACTGATTCTCTGCTGTCATGAAGCCAGATTGTCTGTTACGGGACCTCTCTGCTCTGCCTGTGTGCTAGGCCTAAATATATGCCAATGGACTGTTGCAGTGGTGGGTGACGTGAAGCCTCATTCTCTGCTATGACATGCAGACTGATTCTCTGCTGACATGAAGCCAGATTGTCTGTTACGGGACCTCTCTCCTCTGCCTGTGTGCTAGGCCTAAATATATGCCAATGGACTGTTGCAGTGGTGGCTGACGTGAAGCCTCATTCTCTGCTATGACATGCAGACTAATTCTCTGCTGACATGAAGCCAGATTGTCTGTTACGGGACCTCTCTCCTCTGCCTGGGTGCTGGGCCTAAATTTATGACAATGGACTGTTGCAGTGGTGGCTGACGTGAAGCCTGATTCTCTGCTATGACATGCAGACTGATTCTCTGCTGACATGAAGCCAGATCCTCTGTTACGGGACCTCTCTCCTCTGCCTGTGTGTGTGCTGGGCCTAAATATATGCCAATGGACTGTTGCAGTGGTGGCTGACGTGAAGCCTCATTCTCTGCTATGACATGCAGACTAATTCTCTGCTGACATGAAGACAGATTCTCTGTTACGGGACCTCTCTCCTCTGCCTGGGTGCCGGGGCCTAAATATCTGAGAATGGACTGTTCCAGTGGTGGCTGACGTGAAGCCTCATTCTCTGCTATGACATGCAGACTAATTCTCTGCTGACATGAAGACAGATTCTCTGTTACGGGACCTCCCTCCTCTGCCTGGGTGCTGGGCCTAAATATATGCCAATGGACTGTTGCAGTGGTGGCTGACGTGAAGCCTCATTCTCTGCTATGACATGCAGACTAATTCTCTGCTGACATGAAGACAGATTCTCTGTTACGGGACCTCCCTCCTCTGCCTGGGTGCTGGGCCTAAATATATGCCAATGGACTGTTGCAGTGGTGGCTGACGTGAAGCCTCATTCTCTGCTATGACATGCAGACTGATTCTCTGCTGACATGAAGCCAGATTCTCTGTTACGGGACCTCTCTCCTCTGCCTGTGTGTGTGCTGGGCCTAAATATATGCCAATGGACTGTTGCAGTGGTGGCTGACGTGAAGCCTCATTCTCTGCTATGACATGCAGACTAATTCTCTGCTGACATGAAGACAGATTCTCTGTTACGGGACCTCCCTCCTCTGCCTGGGTGCTGGGCCTAAATATATGCCAATGGACTGTTGCAGTGGTGGCTGACGTGAAGCCTCATTCTCTGCTATGACATGCAGACTAATTCTCTGCTGACATGAAGACAGATTCTCTGTTACGGGACCTCTCTCCTCTGCCTGGGTGCCGGGGCCTAAATATCTGAGAATGGACTGTTCCAGTGGTGGGTGACGGGAAGCCAGATTCTCTGCTATGGAACCTCTCTCCAATTGATTTTGGTTAATTTTTATTTATTTAATTTTTAATTTAATTCATTTCCCTATCCACATTTGTTTGCAGGGGATTTACCTACATGTTGCTGCCTTTTGCAGCCCTCTAGCTCTTTCCTGGGCTGTTTTACAGCCTTTTTAGTGCCGAAAAGTTCGGGTCCCCATTGACTTCAATGGGGTTCGGGTTCGGGACGAAGTTCGGATCGGGTTCGGATCCCGAACCCGAACATTTCCGGGATGTTCGGCCGAACTTCTCGAACCCGAACATCCAGGTGTTCGCTCAACTCTAGAGTTGAGCGAACACCTGGATGTTAGGGTTCGAGAAGTTCAGCCGAACTTCCCGGAAATGTTAGGGTTCGGGATCCGAACCCGACCCGAACTTCGTCCCGAACCCCATTGAAGTCAATGGGGACCCGTACTTTTCAGCACTAAAAAGGCTGTAAAACAGCCCAGGAAAGGGCTAGAGGGCTGCAAAAGGCAGCAAAATGTAGTTAAATCCCCTGCGAACAAAAGTGGATAGGGTAATGAATAAAAATAAAAATAAAATAAATAAAAATTAACCAATATCAATTGGAGAGAGGTCCCATAGCAGAGAATCTGGCTTAATGTCAGCAGAGAATCAGTCTTCATGTCATAGCAGAGAATCAGGCCTCACGTCACCCAACACTGGAACAGTCCATTGTCAGATATTTAGGTCCCGGCACCCAAACAGAGGAGAGAGGTCCCATAACAGAGATTCAGGCTTCATGTCAGCAGAGAATCAGTGTTCATGTCATAGAAGAGAATCAGGCTTCACGTCACTCAACATTGGAACAGTCCATTGTCAGATATTTAGGCCCCGGCACCCAGGCAGAGGAGAGAGGTCCCATAACAGAGATTCAGGCTTCATGTCAGCAGAGAATCAGTCTTCATGTCATAGCAGAGAATCAGGCTTCACGTCACCCACCACTGAAACAGTCCATTGTCATATATTTAGGCCCCGGCACCCAGACAGAGGAGAGAGGTCCCATAACAGAGATTCAGGCTTCATGTCATAGCAGAGAATCATGCTTCACGTCACCCAAAACTGGAACAATCCATTGTCATATATTTAGGCCCTGGCACCCAGACAGAGGAGAGCGGTCACATAACAGAGATTCAGGCTTCATGTCAGCAGAGAATCAGTCTTCATGTCATAGCAGAGAATCATACTTCACGTCACCCAACACTGGAACAGTCCTTTGCCAGATATTTAGGCCCCGGCACCCAGACAGAGGAGAGAGGTCCCATAGCAGAGATTCAGGCTTCATGTCAGCAGAGAATCAGTCTTCATGTCATAGCAGAGAATCATACTTCACGTCACCCAACACTGGAACAGTCCATTGTCATATATTTAGGCCCCGGCACCCAGACAGAGGAGAGAGGTCCCATAACAGAGATTCAGGCTACATGTCAGCAGAGAATCAGTCTTCATGTCATAGCAGAGAATCATGCTTCACGTCACCCAACACTGGAACAGGCAACTGTCAGATAATTTTAGGCCCTGGCACCCAGACAGAGGAGAGGTTCATTCAACTTTGGGTTGCCCCGCAATAAAATGGTAAAATGAAAATAGAAATAGGATTTAATAAGGAAGGGCCCTGGAGTACAATAATATATGATTAAGGGGAGGTACAAACCGGATTCCAAATAAGTTGGGACACTATACAAATCGTGAATAAAAACTGAATGCAATGATGTGGAGGTGCCAACTTCTAATATTTTATTCAGAATAGAACATAAATCACGGAACAAAAGTTTAAACTGAGAAAATGTACCATTTTAAGGGAAAAATAGGTTGAATCAGAATTTCATGGTGTCAACAAATCCCCAAAAAGTTGGAACAAGGCCATTTTCACCACTGTGTGGCATCTCCCCTTTTTCTTACAACACTCAACAGACGTCTGGGGACTGAGAAGACCAGTTTCTCAAGTTTAGAAATAGGAATGCTCTCCCATTCTTGTCTAATACAAGCCTCTAACTGTTCAATCGTCTTGGGCCTTCTTTGTTGCACCTTCCTCTTTATGATGCGCCAAATGTTCTCTATAGGTGAAAGATCTGGACTGCAGACTGGCCATTTCAGTACCCGGATCCTTCTCCTACGCTGCGTAGTGATTGATGCAGAATGTGGTCTGGCATTATCTTGTTGAAAAATGCAGGGTCTTCCCTGAAAGAAATGACGTCTGGATGGGAGCATATGTTGTTCTAGAACCTAAATATATTTTTCTGCATTGATGGTGCCTTTCCTTTGGAAGTATTCCTGAGCCCATTCTGTGATTTCCTTTACAGAAGCATTCCTGTTTGTGGTGCAGTTTCGTTTAAGGGCCTGGGCATCCAGTATGGTTTTACGGCCTTGACCCTTACGCACAGAGATTGTTCCAGATTCTCTGAATCTTCGGATGATGTTATGCACAGTTGATGATGATAGTTGCAAAGTCTTTGCAATTTTTCACTGGGTAACACCTTTCTGATATTGCTTCACTATCTTTCTGCGCAACATTGTGGGAATTGGTGATCCTCTACCCATCTTGGCTTCTGAGAGACACTGCCACTCTGAGAAGCTCTTTTTATACCCAATCATGTTGCCAATTGACCTAATTAGTGTTAATTGGTTTTCCAGCTCTTTGTTATGCTCAAGTTTACTTTTTCCAGCCTCTTATTGCTACCTGCCCCAACTTTTTGGGGATTTGTTGACACCGTGAAAATTTGAATCAACGTATTTTTCCTTTAAAATGATACATTTACTCGGATTAAACGTTTGATCTGTCATCTACGTTCTATTACAAATACAATATTGACATTTGCCATCTCCACATCATTGCATTCAGGTTTTATTCACAATTTGTTTAGTGTCCCAACTTTTTGGGAATCCGGTTTGTAGTTATAAATGTCTAATCTGCACAAGAGATGGACAGGTCCTGTGGGATCCATGCCTGGTTCATTTTTATGAACGTCAGCTTGTCCACATTGGCTGTAGACAGGCGGCTGCGTTTGTCTGTAATGAAGCCCCCTGCCGTGCTGAATACACGTTCAGACAAAACGCTGGCCGCCCGGCAGGCCAGCACCTCCAAGGCATAAAAGGCTAGCTCTGGCCACTTGGACAATTTGGAGACCCAGAAATTTAATGGGGTCGAACCATCAGTCAGTACGTGGAGGTGTGTGCACACGTACTGTTCCACCATGTTTGTGAAATGTTGCCTCCTGCTAACACGTTCCGTATCAGGTGGTGGTGCAGTTAGCTGTGGCGTGTTGACAAAACTTTTCCACATCTCTGCCATGCTAACCCTGCCCTTCAGAGGAGCTGGCCGTGACACAGCTGCGTTGGCGACCTCTTGCTCCTCCTCTGCCTTCCCTTGGGCTTCCACTTGTTCCCCTGTGACATTTGGGAATGCTCTCAGTAGCGCGTCTACCAACGTGCGCTTGTACTCGCGCATCTTCCTATCACGCTCCAATGCAAGAAGTAAGGTGGGCACATTGTCTTTGTACCGTGGATCCAGCAGGGTGGCAACCCAGTAGTCCGCACACGTTAAAATGTGGGCAACTCTGCTGTCGTTGCTTAGGCACTGCAGCATGTAGTCGCTCATGTGTGCCAGGTTGCCCAGAGGTAAGGACAAGCTGTCCTCTCTGGGAGGCGTATCGTCATCGTCCTGCGTTTCCTCCCAGCCACGCACCAGTGATGGGCCCAAGCTGCGTTGGGTGCCACCCCGCTGTGAACATGCTTCATCCTCATCCTCCTCCACCTCATCCTCGTCCTCCAGTAGTGGGCCCTGGCTGGCCACATTTGTACCTGGCCTCTGCTGTTGCAAAAAACCTCCCTCTGAGTCACTTCGAAGAGACTGGCCTGAAAGTGCTAAAAATGACCCCTCTTCCTCCTCCTGGGCCACCTCCTCTTCCATCATCGCCCTAAGTGTTTTCTCAAGGAGACATAGAAGTGGTATTGTAACGCTGATAGCGGTGTTATCGCCACTGGCCATGTTGGTGGAGTACTCGAAACAGCGCAACAGGGCACACGGGTCTCGCATGAAGGCCCAGTCATTGGTGGTGAAGTGGTGCTGTTCCGCAGTGCGACTAACCCGTGCGTGCTGCAGCTGAAACTCCACTATGGCCTGCTGCTGCTCGCACAGTCTGTCCAGCATGTGCAAGGTGGAGTTCCACCTGGTGGGCACGTCGCATATGAGACGGTGAGCGGGAAGGCTGAAGTTACGCTGTAGCGCATACAGGCGAGCAGCGGCAAGATGTGAACGCCGGAAGCGCTAACAGACGGCCCGCACTTTATGCAGCAGCTCTGACATGTCGGGGTAGTTGTGAATGAACTTCTGCACCACCAAATTCAACACATGCGCCAGGCAAGGGATGTGCGTCAAACCGGCTAGTCCCAGAGCTGCAACGAGATTTCGCCCATTATCGCACACCATCAGGCCGGGCTTGAGGCTCACTGGCAGCAACCATTCGTCGGTCTGTTGTTCTATACCCCGCCACAACTCCTGTGCGGTGTGGGGCCTGTCCCCCAAACATATGAGTTTCAGAATGGCCTGCTGACGTTTACCCCGGACTGTGCTGAAGTTGGTGGTAAAGGTGTGTGGCTGACTGGATGAGCAGGTGGAAGAAGAGGTGGAGGAAGCCGAGTAGGAGGAGGAGGCAACAGGAGGCAAAGAATGCTGCCCTGCGATCCTTGGCGGCGGAAGGACTTGCGCCAAACAGCTCTCCGCCTGGGGCCCAGCCGCCACTACATTTACCCAATGTGCAGTTAGGGACATATAGTGTCCCTGGCCGTGCTTACTGGTCCACTTATCTGTGGTTAGGTGGACCTTGCCACAGATGGCGTTGCGCAGTGCACACTTGATTTTATCGGATACTTGGTTGTGCAGGGAAGGCACGGCTCTCTTGGAGAAGTAGTGGCGGCTGGGAACAACATACTGTGGGACAGCAAGCGACATGAGCTGTTTGAAGCTGTCTGTGTCCACCAGCCTAAATAACAGCATTTCATAGGCCAGTAGTAGTTTAGAAATGCTGGAATTCAGGGCCAGGGATCGAGGGTGGCTAGGTGGGAATTTACGCTTTCTCTCAAATGTTTGTGAGATGGAGTGCTGAACGCTGCCGTGTGACATGGTTGAGATGCTTGGTGACGGAGGTGGTGGTGTTGGTGGTACATCCCCTGTTTGCTGGGCGGCAGGTGCCAACGTTCCTCCAGAGGCGGAGGAAGAGGCCGAGGCGGCAGCAGCAGAACAGGCCGAGGCTGTAGCAGCAGAAGAGGTAGCAGGGGGAGCCTGAGTGACTTCCTTGTTTTTAAGGTGTTTACTCCACTGCAGTTCATGCTTTGCATGCAGGTGCCTGGTCATGCAGGTTGTGCTAAGGTTCAGAACGTTAATGCCTCGCTTGAGGCTCTGATGGCACAGCGTGCAAACCACTCAGGTCTTGTCGTCAGCACATTGTTTGAAGAAGTGCCATGCCAGGGAACTCCTTGAAGCTGCCTTTGGGGTGCTCGGTCCCAGATGGCGGTGGTCAGTAGCAGGCGGAGTCTCTTGGCGGCGGGTGTTCTGCTTTTGCCCACTGCTCCCTCTTTTGCTACGCTGTTGGCTCGGTCTCACCACTGCCTCTTCCTCCGAACTCTGAAAGTCAGTGGCACGACCTTCATTCCATGTGGGGTCTAGGACCTCATCGTCCCCTGCATCGTCTTCCACCCAGTCTTCCTCCCTGACCTCCTGTTCAGTCTGCACACTGCAGAAAGACACAGCAGTTGGCACCTGTGTTTCGTCATCATCAGAGACATGCTGAGGTGGTATTCCCATGTCCTCATCATCAGGAAACATAAGTGGTTGTGCGTCAGCGCATTCTATGTCTTCCACCGCTGGGGAAGGGCTAGGTGGATGCCCTTAGGAAACCCTGCCAGCAGAGTCTTCAAACAGCATAAGAGACTGCTGCATAACTTGAGGCTCAGACAGTTTCCCTGATATGCATGGGGGTGATGTGACAGACTGATGGGCTTGGTTTTCAGGCGCCATCTGTGCACTTTCTGCAGAAGACTGGGTGGAAGATAATGTGAACGTGCTGGATCCACTGTCGGCCACCCAATTGACTAATGCCTGTACCTGCTCAGGCCTTACCATCCTTAGAACAGCATTGGGCCCCACCAAATATCGCTGTAAATTATGGCGGCTACTGGGACCTGAGGTAGTTGGTACACTAGGACGTGTGGCTGTGGCAGAACGGCCACGTCCTCTCCCAGCACCAGAGGGTCCAACTAACACCACCACGACCATGTCCGCGTCCGCGTCCCTTACTAGATGTTTTCCTCATTGTTACCGTTCACCACAATAAGAAAAATATTATTTGGCCCAATGTATTGATTTCAAATTCAGGCCCTTTTTTACAGACACCTAACACTATCTGGCTATCTATTTAGGTACCGTATTACGCTAATACAGGCACAGCAGTAACCACAGATTTAGCTGACTATAAATTTGAGGCCTATTATTTAGGCGCTGGGTGACAGGTATACGTTTACGGACAGAATTACACTTGGAAATGCATGGTAGCGTGTGTGAAGTTATTGAGAATGACCCTATCTGCACCTTCAATCTAATATACCCTTTTATGGATAGATTTAAAGTAGGCCTGATACAGCAGAAACCACTGATTTAGGGAATTGCTAAGTTGGGAATTGTATTTCAACCCAGAACAAAAACTGTGCTTTGACGGACACTAAATAACTTGACCAGCTACAGCAATAACCATACATTTAGCTGAATATAAATTTGAGGCCTATTATTTAGGCGCTGGATGACAGGTATACATTTACGGACAGAATTACACTTGGAAATGCACGGTAGCGTGTGAAGTAATTGAGAATGACCCTATCTGCACCTTCAATATAATATACCCTTTTAAGGATAGATTTAAAGTAGGCCTGATACAGCAGAAACCACTGATTTAGGGAATTGCTAAGTTGGGAATTGTATTTCAACCCAGAACAAAAACTGTGCTTTGGCGGACACTAAAGGAATTGACCAGCCTCAGCAATAAACACAGATTTATCTGAATATAAATTTTAGGACTATTATTTAGGCGCTGGGTGACAGGCATACGTTTAGGAACAGAATTAAACTTGGAAATGCACGGTAGCGTGTGAAGTTATTGAGGAAGACACTATCCGCACCTTCAATCTAATATACTCTTTTATCGATAGATTTAAAGTAGGCCTGATGCAGCAGAAACCACTGATTTAGGGAATTGCTAAGTTGGGAATTGTATTTCAACCCAGAACAAAAATATATCCTTTGCCAGACAGCAGACAGTATTACAATTGGCTGGCCACAGCTGAAACACCAGATTTAGGGTACTGCTATTTTGGCAATTGTATTTCACCCCTTAATAAAATAGCAAGCACTGCCAAGCCCCTGATGTAGGATATAGCAAAAAAATAACCACACTATTGATGGTTAAATGGACTTGGTGACAGCTTGTGCTGGTGCACCACAAGACACAAAATGGCCGCCGATCACCACAGAAAAAAGTGACTGAAAAACGCTCTGGGCAGCCTAAAAACAGTGAGCAATTATATATCAGCAGTTCAATGATCCACAGCTGTAGATCGATCACAGAATTAAGTATTTTTTAGGAGTTAATCTGCCTAATCTCGCCCTAACAGTCGCAGCTGCAACCTCTCCCTACACTGATCAGAGCAGAATGACGTGCGGCGCTACGTGACTCCAGCTTAAATAGAGGCTGGGTCACATGCTGCACTGGCCAATCACAGCCATGCCAATAGTAGGCATGGCTGTGACGCCTCTTGGGGCAAGTAGTATGACGCTAGTTGATTGGCTGCTTTGCAGCCTTTCAAAAAGCGCCAAGAAAGCGACGAACACTGAACCCGAACCCAGACTTTTACAAAAATGTTCGGGTTCGTGTCCGTGTCACGGACACCCCAAAATTCGGTACGAACCCGAACTATACAGTTCAGGTTCGCTCATCCCTACTGGTTATAGTAGATATAATTTATCTAATCCACATTTTTGTTTGCCACAATTATTGGGAATATAGATTCAAATCCTGCTGCAACTTGATTCTGTGCCTTAAATTTATCAGGGACACCCCTCGGGACTCCAATACCATCTATATATACATGGGCGTCCAAACTACCACCTGGAATAGTCTCACGTTTTTCCCTTGTCACTATGTGCTCCTGGGTTCTTGGAGACCGTGTGTATATGCCTTACAACCTTCTTCCGATCAGGGATATCGAAAATATGGAAGGGCATCAATACCATGGCTAATGCACACTGACCATGCCATTGTACCTCGATTTTTGTTCTCAATTTCATGTCTGCATATATCCATATTATATTTCCTAGAGCCTGGGTTTGATTCACCAAATGGATTTTATACTCCTGTCCAGTGGTATTTACTATCTCACCACAATATCCTTCTGGGAATTTTCCCATCTCCTTTCCTTCCTTACCCTCTATCTCAAAACAAGTGTAGTTGCCCTTGTATATAGTAATACCAATTATCTTGGGGCCTTCATTAAGAAGAGGGTACTGGTTTTTCCATCGTTCATACGCTATCTCTTTAGATGTGGAGTTGGTGTATAGGCCAAGGAAACAGGTGAAATGATCTCGAGGGAGATGCAGAGGAACGGTACCTTGGTGGGGCCGGGCTGCAGCACAAGTTATACACGCACTCCTATTGGCCTGGGCTGTAGTATATATCACCCAATCAAGCCACACATTACGATCTGCAAAGCCAGTTTCTGTGACTAGGGTTTCTTTCACTGTATAGGGTTTACTTCTCTCCTGACTGCGAGCAAGGGGCAGTAAGGGGTTTCCAGGGGTTGGAGTGGGGCCGATGAACCTACTTGCCAAATCCTTTAGGTAGAACTTCCCTCAAGGTGCATAGTTTCTATAATTTGACGGGTATTTTCTGAGTACGTACATGCCAAGATCTGTCCTTTGTGGGTTCTGCAATGTTAGGGTCAGGGGGTAATATTTTTGAAAGCAGTCCCTTGATCACTCTCGATCACTTCAGGTACCCCGAACCAGCAAACTACTTCGTTCAACAACTTCTTCACAGTAGTTTTCGCTGTCTGGTTCTTCACTGGGTAGGCTTCTGGCCATCCAGAGAACATGTCTACGACCACCAAAGCATAATGGAACCCCTGTGCCGTGGTCGATTTGGATCCTTTGGAAAGGGTACAAGGGTTTTGCTAGGCACTTTGTGGGAACCTTCTCCAGCTTCCCTGGATTGCACTTGGCATAGACCATGCAGCTGTTCACATATCGAGAGGTGTAAGTGGAGATGGCGGGTGCAAACTATATGGAGGATATGAGATTGTTCATGGCTGCCTTCCCTAGATGTGTGGGTCCATGGGCCCAACAGACTACATTTGGATATAAACTTATCGGTAGGCACAGTAGGTGGCCCAATCTCCATATTCGATCTTCATCTGGGCCAGGATCTTTCCGATCCCACACCTCATACTCATCATCTGTAGCCTCACGTTGTCTGTCTTCCAAGATCTCCTTAGTGAGGAAGAATCCCTTTGGAATTCCACCTTCTTTCCTGGCCACTTTACCCGGAGCGAAAGCCATTATGGTGCTGAGATCCTTCATTTCCCTCACTGCTGCTTCTTTAGCTGCCTTGTCTGCTAGAGCATTCTCCTGGGCCTCTGGAGTTTCCGCTTTTGAATGGGCTTTGATCTTCAAAATTGCAGCTTGTATGGGGAGGCTCAGAGCTTACATCAGGGCCTGCACAGCTTCCGCATTCTTCACAGGTGTGCCTCCTGCTGTCAGAAACTTCCTGCTTTTCCATATTGGTCCAAAGGCATGGGCTACTTCAAAGGCATAACGTGAATCAGTATAGATGTTTGCAGTTTTCCCTTCTGCCATCTTGCAAGCTTCAGTCAGAGCTATTAATTCAGCCTCCTGTGCTGATTTATCCAGTGGAAGGGGTTGTTGCTGTAATACTGTTTCCATTGAGGTAACTGTATATCTTGTGTAGAATTTTCCTGTTTCATCTGCGTATCTAGATCCATCCACAAACAGTGTCAAGTCCGGGTCCAGAATAGGAGTTTTTTTGATGTTCCATAGGGCTCAGTTTCTTGTTCAATTAATTGCAGGCAGTCATGGGCTTCCCCATTATAAAACTCATCATCTGAGTATGAGGCATTGATGTTGTCGTCCTTCCTTTCATGAGACCCCCTTTGAGGGAAAGGAAGTGAAGCTGGATTGAGGACATGGCATCTGCCGATAGTGACCGTATCCGGAAGTAAGAGAGAACACTGCATTCTGAGATGTCTATCTGCAGACAAGTGTTTTGGCTGAGTCAGCTGAAGGATGGCTGATATATCATGAGGGGCCAGGATTTGAAGTGAATGACCCAGGACAACATCAGCCGTTTTGTCCAATAGCAAGTGACATGCATGAATGGCTCGGATACATGATGGACTTCCTCTGAGTAGTAGCACAGAGGGCGACTGCGGCCTCCATGTAGTTGGGTTAGCACACCCGTGGCATATCCTTGACGTTCCATGACGTAGAGTCTGAATGGTAAGTTGTAGTTCGGAAGGCCCAAGGCTGGAGAGGATATGACTGCTTGTTTTAATAGTTCAAAGCATTGTTTGGCCTCAGAGGTGAGGTAGAAAGGCTGAGTAGGAACACAATCATACAAGGGCTGCATGAGGATTGAAGCATCCAGAATCCATGGTCGACAGTATGAGATGAGTCCTAGAAAGGCTTGAAGTTGTGTTGGTGTTGTAGGCTCAGTCATCTTCATAACCGCTGTCTTTCTATCTTCAGTCAGGTGTTTAGCCCCAGGGCTGATATATGGCCCAGGAAGACCACCTTGTCCTGACACCACTGGATTTTCGCAAGACTGACCTTGCATCCTTGTTGAGCCAAGAAGAGTAGTAGTGCAACAGAAGCTTCTCTGCATGTTTGTGCAGTGTCAGCACACAAGAGCAAATCATCCACATATTGCAGGAGTGTCACTGTATCATGCTCCATTCTCCATTCATCCAGTATGGAAGACATGGCTTTACTGAACTGAGAAGGACTGTTCTGTGCTCTTTGGGGCATGACCGTCCAGGTATATTGGCATCCAGCATGTGTGAAAGCAAACATATATTGACTGTCTGGATGAAGTGGCACTGAGAAGGCATTTGCCAAATCAATTACAGTGAAATGGGTGGCTTCTGGAGGCACACATGACAAAAGGGTATATGGGTTTTATATCACTGGTGTTTCCAAGACTGTAACTTCATTGACAGCCCGTAGATCTTGTACCATACAATAAGTGTCTGGCTGTCCTTTTTTCCCCTTCTTTTTAACTGGGAAAAGGGGCGTGTTACACGGAGAGGTTGTTTTAATTATTGCTCCCTTTTCTTGGAATGCCAGGATTTGCTTAGTCACCGCATCTATTTGTGCCACTGACAATGGATATTGGGGTTTGCGTGGTAGGATGGCACCTAACTTGAGCGTGACTACTACCGGCTGGAGCTTTAGTCTTCCAATATCTTGTGGCCCTGAGGACCATAAATGGAGAGGTATCAGCTTCATTACATCTGATGGGATAGCTGTTCACCATATCTCATCCTGTATTATTTGTAGGGCAGCAAGCATAACTGTCTCTTCTGGTTGTAGGAGGGAAGAAAGTGTAATTGTTCCGTCTTCATGGAACTGGATATTTGCTTGCATTTTTTGGAGTAGGTCTGCCCCCAAGAGGTTGAGGGGGCAGGTAGTAGACACTACAAATTGTGACAGGACCGTGGGAGAAAGGACTAAACCTGAGGACACCTGGCAATGGTTTAGTCAGCACAGATGTTCTTGCCTCTCCATCAATGCCAATACATTGTACAGTAATATTGTCAAGAAAGGACGGGTCATAGATCTCTTCAAGTCGGAGCACATTTCTGGCTGCACCAGTATCCACAAGAAAGGTGTGTGGGTTCCCCCCCACCTGCAGCTGCACAGTTGGTGTAGGGCGACACTGGGGAGGACACAAAGCCATAGTATTAATGGCCTCTCCGACTTGTGGATCTGGCTTGCCCCCGTCCTACGGTTGATTTGGGGCTGTCCCCATTTGTTAAACTGCTTGTTTGGACCATCTATCTTCATTTCCTGGATAACTGTGGATAAAAGAACAAAGGCAATTGCATTGTTATTCTGCCTAGGTGATCAATATGATCCATAACCTCAGATCTTCACACACCTAATTAATAAAGAGATGTGCGCCACAAATTGTACACACCTCCCTCTGTCTGTGTGCCTGGAGTAAAACCAAACTCTATTGGAATAACTAATTACAACTGGTGTGATGTACCTATTGCCCCCCTCCCCCCCCCAAAAAAAAATGATTGAGAGGTGTGATATACCTATAATATACCTTCTAACATGAAAAGTATATTATAGTGCATTTGTATTGGGCAACAGTTGTGTGCGGTTCTGCTGAGATACCGCAGCTATATAAAGGGACAAACGCTATTGGAATAACTAATTGCAACTAGTGTGATATACCTGTTGCCCCAATAAAAAATTATTAAGGGGTGCGATATACCTGTTTCCAGAAAATACTGATTAAGGGGTTTGATATACCTGCTTCCACAAAATATTGATTGAGGGGTGTGATACACCAGCTTCCGAAATATATTGATTGAGGCCTGCGATACACCAGCTTCCATCAAATATTGATTAAGGGGTTTGATTTACCTGCTTCCAGCAAATACTCATTAAGGAGTTCTATATACCTGTTTCCACAAAATATTGATAGAGGGGATTGATATACTGGCTTCCACCACATATTGATTGAGGCCTGCAATACACCGACTTCCACCAAATATTGATTAAGGGGTTTGATATACCTGCTTCCAGCAAATACTCATTATAGGGTTCTATAAACCTGTTTCCACAAAATACTGATAGAGGGGATTGATATTTTGCTTACACCACATATTGATTGAGGCCTGCGATACACCAGCTTCCACCAAATATTGATTAAGGGGTTTGATATAATACTAATAGAGGGGATTGATATTCTTGCTTCCACCAAATATTGATTGAGGCCTGCGATATACCTGCTTCCAAAAATAATACTCTTGTATAGGGACTTTGTCACAGTGTCCTTCTTGCCCAACGGCTGACTGCTGGTTGTCGGAACTGCTATCCCGCCAACTACTGCCATATAAACTGGTGGACTCGGAGGCCTTCATAAAATTTGTTTCAAGAGCTATATGGCCATGTTCAGCGGCAAGTGAATATATCTCTTGCACACATCTGACCCCAGACATGTGGTCTAGCAAACACAGGTAGGGAAGGTATATAACTTTTACTGCCCACTGGGTGAACCTTCTGATGGTTGACAAGCATGTAACTCATGGCACCCGTGTGGATTTGGTGTTACTGCCACGGATTTCATGCAGGCCTGCCTCGTCTTCTCCTCCTCCTACTCCATCCTCCTTCTCCTCCTCGGCTGACTCCTCCTTTTCCACTGCTACCGCCTCTTCTACTGCACCCCCCAAGCTCCCCAGAACCTATTCGACATCCCAGGTGAGACGTTGCCATGCTGTGCTGTGGCTGTTGTGCCTGTAAGCCAAGAGCCACACGGATCCTGCACTGCTTTCAGCTCTGCGGTCACAGGGCGATCAGTGGCTAACCCCACTCAATTTGACAGTTGGTAAAGTGGTGTGCGACAACAGTGCCAATCTGCTGAGCGCACTGAAACAGGGCAAAATGACACACATGCCGTGCATGGCACACATCCTGAACTTAGTCATACAGTGATTCGTTTGTCAAATACCCCGGGGTCCAGGACGTCGTGCGGCAGGCCAGGAAAATTTCTGGCCATATTAGAAGATCTTACACGGCCATGGCTCACCTTGTTGACGTTCAGCAGCGACACCATTTGCCTGTCAGAAGTCTGATTCGTGACAGCCCGACACGATGGAACTCCACCTTGTATGTGCTTGATAGGCTGCTCCAGCAGCAACGTGCAGTTAACGACTACCTGTACGAAACTCTGCAGCAGGACAGGTTCTAAGGAACTTGGTTTCTTTTCACCACGCCAGTGGCTGCTCATGTTCATCGCATGCAGCCTATTGCGGCCATTTGATGAGATCACTAAACTGGTCAGTCGCAGCCAGAGCACCATCGGTGAAATTGTACCTTACGCCTTCTTTCTGGAGCGTGCATTACGTCGGGTCATTGATCAAGCCATTGAGGAGCAGGAACTGGAAAATGAGGAAGTCACAATACTTAATGAATTCCCAGGGGGGGCTACTCCATCTGAGACAAGCCAGCAGGAGTTGGAAGAGAAGTCATAGGAGGATGGTGGTGGGAGGAAGAGGATAAGGAGGAGGTGTAAGAAAGGCAGGCTTTGAGGGGGCCTTTAAACTTTTCTGGGATCCCTGGTGTTGTCCGTGGCTGGGGGGAGAAGACCAACATTTTTATTGTTTAAATTGTTATTTTAAACCATTTGTGTTCAAATTTTAACATGTGATAATAAATAATATTATATTAATCCTTGATTACCTATACAACCAGATGAGGAGTGCCTGCTATATTTTAAATACATATTACACTAATCTGTGATTGGATGAAATCACTAATAAGCAAGAGGACCCATCCTTTGATACCAGGAAAGTGAGCCGCTATATATTTCTTATTCCTAGCCAAAAAGGAGCCCGGGTGTTGATCAATGAACTGTTGGGCGTACAAGTTTGTTTGCTCCACCATCAGAATCACAAAGTGGTCACAGAAAAAAAGACTAAAATAGTCATATTCAGTGAAGCCCACTGTGGGTATCTGGATTCTTGGTTGGCCAACAAAATCAGGAATCACAGGCTCAAAATCCTCTGGGGTACACCATGCAAGTTTACCGGTAGGGGGCTCAGGTGGACTTATCTGGTGGGCCAAAAAACTAGCGCGAGCCCCAGAGCTGCTTGTACTAGTGTGGGCCACAGGGTCCCTGGCATCTCGGTCCCCTTGCTCCGCCTGGCGGTGTCTCCGCTGCCTTGGGGGCTCATCATCATCGCTAGTTCATGAGGAGGTAGGGTTGCCACCCGTCCGGGATTGACCCGGACAGTCCGGGTTTGTAATCCTGTGCCCGGGTACAAGCCTTTCTCAGACCCGGGCGCAGGATTATTTATTCAAAGTAAACTGGAGTGTGTGTGGACGGAGTCGGATGTCCGAGACTCTGATGATCTGATCGCATATATAAGCTGTCACTCACTGCGGCGGCCGGGTGATCAGCTGAGCGCAGCGCTCCCGAGCCTCCCCCTCCTCCCTCCTCCTTCCTCCTCCTTCTTCCTCCTCCCTCCTCTAGTCTACACTGCTGTGATGCCAGGCAGTGCAGCGGCTCACTAACTAACTGTTCAGTCTCCGGTCTCCTCCCTCCTCCTCGCTCCTCCTCTGCCTCCCAGTCCCTCCTCTAGTCTACACACTACAGTGATGCCAGGCAGCGCTGTGTTCACTCACTGTTCAGCAGCTTCAGTCTCCCTCGCTACTCCTCTGCCTCCCAGTCCCTCCCTCCTTCTCTCTGATAAGGAAGTCAGGTCCACAGGAAGTGACATCAGAGAGAGAGGCAGGGAGGGAGAATTGAAATCATCCTTCTTCTCCAGACTCCAGTCCAGCTCCAGCAGCCTGCTCAAGTAGTGCCCAGCCCAGTGCCCACTGTGCCCTGCCTGCAGTGACCAAGACAGTCCTGACACCTGTCCTAGATAGACACTTCTAAAAAGGTAATATAAAACATTTGAAGTGTGTAAATGTAACAGCTATTAAAGGGTTTCTACCACCAGAAATACTGTTATGTAGCTGACTGACATTAGTGATGCGCCCATGTCAGCACTACATAACAGTATGTTTCTAACGTTAGTCCCTGCAGCCGTTTTTGCTAAAAATGCACTTTTATTATATGCTAATGAGCCCCTAGGTGCTATGTGGGCGTAAAATCAGCACCTAGAGGCTCCGTCCACTCACCCATTATCCCGCCCAGGTCCCCTGTTCTGCCCGCCTAGATCCTCTTGATTGATGCGACGGTTCGCAGCAGCGTTGACAAAATCCTGCGCCTGTGCCGTTCACTATGTCTTCAGCGCAGGCGCAGTGAGTGAAGGCCGCTCTCCTGGTGCCGACTTCCTCACCGTGACGTAGTCGGCGCAAGCGCAGTGAGGAATCCGACACCAGGATCACATCATTCACTCACTGCGCCTGCGCCGAAGACAGAAGTGAACGGCGCAGGCGTGGGATTTTGCCATCGATGCAGGGAACAGTGGCATCAATCAAGAGGAGCTGGGCGGGCACAACACTGGACCTGGGCGGGATAATGGGTGAGTGGACGGAGCCTCTAGGTGCTGATTTTACGCCCACATAGCACCTAGAGGCTCATTAGCATATAATAAAAGTGCTTTTTTAGCAAAAACGGCTGCAGGGACTAATGTTAGAACCATACTGTTATGTAGTGCTGACATTAGCGCATCGCTATATCAGTCAGCTACATAACAGTATTTCTGGTGGTAGAAGCCCTTTAAACAGGTTTCTGAATCTGTCAATCATCAGAAAATACGTTATGTTATGTAGCTGACTGACATTAGCGATGGGCTGATGTCAGCAGTACATAACAGTATGTTTTATAACTCCCTGCCGCTGCCGCCGTTCTCCTAAAATAAAGACTTATAATATGCTAATGAGCCTCTTCAGGGGCGTAATGATCGCGGTGCGACAGCGACCAGAGGTGGAGGCGGGACATGGGTGTGGATGGAGGCGGGGCATGGGCGTGGCTGGAGGCAGGGCATGGGTGGGGCCTGAAAGGGGGCCCTCCCTCCCATCTGTTCGGGTTTGGCTTGAAGAAAAGGTGGCAACCCTATGAGGAGGACGCGGATGACAAGTGGAAAGTAAGGTCATCCTCTTCCTCACTGGGGCTCTCAGAGTTGGAGGCAAGCTGGGCGTATGCCTCCTCGGCCGAGAACATCCAGCAGGCCATAGGGGAGTGTGTGTGTGTGTGTGCGTGTGCGTGCGTGGAAAACTTTATTTAGTGTGCGTGTGTGTGGGGGCACGGGTGTTTTGAAAAGGGGATTAAATGAACAACTACTTTTTAATTGTTATATATAACACACCATTACTGTACAACCTTGCTAGTGTGCCATTCTTCTATTGTTATTTGAATAGTATACCACCATATGCATCTTTTAAGGGGTCTATGGGTCCCTTGAGCGGATAAGTAATTCTACTGTTTGTAGGTCATATCTCTGTACATCTTTACAAATACTCTTAGGTATAGGCTGGACACCTCCTGGATTTTATTCCCTTTATTCCCCTTACTCCCTCCACTTCCTTTTTCCCTATAGACATGCACTGATGACTTCCGTCATGCCTTCAGCAAGTTTATTGTTAGTTTATGCATAACTTTTATACATAGTTAATATGTTTTATGTATAATTCTCTGTATATTGTGTAACAGCACCATCTAGTGGCCGTTTTACATACAATTGCAGTTATTTCACAGTACAAGTTTGGTCTACTTCAGCTTCCTTACATCATCATCCCTGCACATCGCAGAAATTTTCTTCATTCACAGTCATCACTGCATGAGGATACCACATGGCTTGGAAGCCTCAAAGACATCCTCTACATCTAAGCTCACAGCATCGCTGGTATGTCACATAGCCACATTACAGCCTGTTTTGCATCTGTTTTCCTATGTATTTTGTATATCCTTTTTCTTTCCTTTATAGCAGCTTATAGTTAGCAGCTAGGAACCATGCTTGTTATGCAGATAGGTAGCATGTAGTGATGTCACAAACATAAAATTTTCAGTTCGCGAACGGCGAACGTGTATTTCCGCAAATGTTCGCGAACATGCGAACCGCAATAGACTTCAATAGGAAGGCGAATTTGAAAACCCACAGGGACTCTTTGTGGCCACAATAGTGATGGAAAAGTTTCAAGGGGACTAACACCTGGACTGTGGCATGCCGGAGGGGGATCCATGGCAAAACTCCCATGGAAAATTACATAGTTGACCCAGAGTGTGGTAAGTTGAAATCGCAATGCGATTTATAGAACTTCAATTAATCGCATTGCGATTACAACTTAGATCTGAGTTCCTAATGGTTGTATTGCTAGAATTGACAACGAATGTAGCACTATATTCTCAATCTTCGTTATATTCTAGCAATACAACCATTAGGAACCCAGCAGCTCTAAGTTGAATTCGCAATGCGATTAATATAACCTGCATTAATCGCATTGCGATTACAACGTTCTCAAATCTGACAGTACATTCTAGCATAGAGCCGTTCCCATAGTGATGGGGATGCTCCATGAGCACGGAAGTCAGCAGAAGCTCTAAGTTGAAATCGCAATGCGATTTATAGAATTTCAATTAATCGCATTGCGATTTCAACTTAGAGCTTCTGCCGACTTCTGTGCTCATGGAGCGTCCCCATAACCATGGGAACGGCTCCATGCTAGAATGTACTGTCGGATTTGAGAATGTTGTAATCGCAATGCGATTAATGCAGGTTATATTAATCGCATTGCGAATTCAACTTAGAGCTGGGTTCCTAATGGTTTTATTGCTAGAATATAATGAAGATTGAGATGATAGTGTTGTATTCGTTATATTCGTCAATTCTAGCAATACAACCATTAGGAACTTAGCTCGCAATGTGTTTAATATAACCTGCATTATTCGCATTGCGATTACAACATAGATCTGAGTTCCTAATGGTTGTACTGCTAGAATTGACAATGAATATAGCACTATATTCTCAATCTTTGTTATATTCTATCAATATAACCATTAGGAGCCCAGCTCTAAGTTTTAATCGCAATGTGATTAATATAACCTGCATTATTCGCATTGCGATTACAACTTAGATCTGAGTTCCTAATGGTTGTATTGCTAGAATTGACAACGAATATAGCACTATATTCTCAATCTTCGCTATATTCTAGCAATATAACCATTAGGAACCCAGCTCTAAGTTGTAATCGCAATGCGATTAATATAACCTGTATTAATCGCATTGCGATTACAACTTTCTGACACTGCAGCTTCAGAATTAATCTAAGATGGATGCTGTCCTTGCTTTTTGATAGGCGGTGGGAGGGTCTGGGAGGGAGGGTATGCTGATTGGCTGAAATGTGTCTGCTGACTGTGAGATACAGGGTCAAAGTTTGCCTAATGATAGGAGGCGGACCGAACATTGCATATGTTCGCCCTGCAGCGGCGAACGCGAACAAGTTATGTTCGCCGGGAACTATTCGCCGGCGAATAGTTCGGGACATCTCTAGTAGCACGCTCTGCTTAGGTATGCATCTGTGTTTGTATATGCATTACTATATGTCAGACCCCATTAGTAAGCGCATAGTTTTTTTTTCTGTTCCCCAGTTTAACCACATTGATTTACATCCTTGTAATAAAGATAAAGTTGGACGTTACTCCATTGTCAATTCATTGCTGAATTAAGGTTTAGCTGTCTGTCAAGCTATGTACCTTCACATATAAGGAGGACAGAACAACTTCATTATGTCTCTCTTAGGTTTCTACCCCTTTCAGTATTTCCAATCCTTTCCCATGGTGCCTGTTTTCCTCTGTGTCATATGTGTGGAAGCGTGGATGTTTCTATGGGCTGTTTTTTTCCTGTGGAAATATGCTTACTTTTACTAGTTACCATTGAGCCTCTTCATAGTAACTTTTGTGTTATCCCAAGCCATTGAGTTTATATTGCCACTGTTGATTGTAACTAGTACCTGCTAGTAAAACCTATTCTTGCCTTGAGCGCAAAGGTACTGCAATGTTGAGCTCGGCATATCATAACTTTATCACACTTGTGGGCGGCGATTTAGGGCCAGCCACCTCCCACATCCCCGCCCCTCTCTGCGCGTAGCTGTGACACGACATGAGGAGTGGCTGCACATCTGAAGGAGGCGCTCCTAGGCCGGTCTCCTCCGATCACTTGGCAGTTTAGGTCATCTGACTTGTTTACGTGGTCGGCCTTGTGACCGATCATGTGACAGGACAAGGCGGACTTTGAGCGATCCAGCGTGGTTTAAATGTGGCCTCCCGAAGTGCTCATACTGTTGCTGCCACTGCAGGATGCGATACCATGTGCTGCCACACGCAGGACATCAGATGAATGTAGACTACAGCTGAACCAAGAGGGGCTACTATTGGACAGCTAAGTAGATAATGTTTTGCTTTGTAAACAATTCAAAGTTTGTTGCAAATATGTTCCTTCAGCATTATAGGAGTACCCTGTAGACTGGTCCCCTGAGGATTTGGCGTTGACCAATGAAATGCGTCAGGACAAGGGACAATTGTATTGATTTGATTATTGGACAATTGTGTTGATTTGATCATACTCTCTCCCTTTTCCCTTTATGTTTCTGTATTACTCGACGAAACTGGGCAGTCACTGTTGCCTGGTTGAGGGACAATAAGGGATACTGAGAGAGAGATATTGAGCAGTAAGACACAGGGATACATAGGGACAGAAACCCAGTATCTTATTCTCTTCAACATCAATCGCTCTGTACTCTCTGCTACTTGTAGACCATATATATTTATCATGAAACAGTTAGTGGTTTCTTCCCGTGCTCTTTAGTGCGACACCTGTTTGTATTTCTTTTTCAATAACTTTCATATTTGGGCCTATTTATTTTAATGAGTTACTGATTAAATGTTAAGTTTTAATTGTGGTCACTTTACCTGTAATCTAACTGGCCAAAAGTAAAATTGCTATACGGTGACAGCCTAATATACCTCCAGCCACATAATCACTTGTTATTTTCTGTATGGTGAATGCCTAATGTTTGGGGCCTTTACTCCACTGGCCTGCAGTAAATTTGATATCCAATGACCATCTAATATACCTCCAGCCACATAATCACTTGATCTTTTTGTACAGTGAATGCATAATGTTTCGGTCCAGTAATCTAACTGGCCAACAGTAAAATTGTTATACAGTGACCGCCTAATGTACCTCTAGCCACATAATCACTAGTTTGTTTCTGTATGGTGAATGCCTAATGTTTAGGGCCTGTACTCCATCAGCCTGCAGTAAAATGTATATCTAATGACCATCTCATATACCTCCAGTCACATAATGTCACAACCAGACATCTGAGAAGCTCTGACAGATGCCTTTCAGAACCTCCTCCTTGAGCTTTCTTTGTTTTGGTTTTTCAGTTCCTCATCTCGTTAGCCTCTCTCAGCTGTCTTGTAGTTGGACTAATTGCATCCCTTTAAATTCCTCCCCATAATGCATTAGTGTGCGGTTTATACAACTTCCTGGAGTGTGTCTGCATGCTGATCCTATTTCCCAGTCTTCTACAAGATAAGTGTTGTACTTTCATTTGTGATTTTATGTTTGCTGGATCCCAGGTGACCTGGACTCCCTCCGTGTCTAGTGTAGGGAGACGGTGGTCGTGTCCCCTCACTATTGTAGGGTGTTCAGGTGTTATATAGTCGAGGTACGAGGATATGCGATCATCCACCATTGGGGTGTTCGCATAGGCTGAGCAGAGTCAGGGAGAGTGCCAGGTCTTATGCAGGGGTCTCCCTTTTGTTCCTTAGTTTTGGATCCAGTGAGTCATATATTCATTTTGCATTGTCTTGTTTCCTGTACACCTTCCGTGACATTATAAACCGCCAAACATGTCTCAAGCATGGATCCGGTTTCATTTTTGACTGACCGTTTCCAGGGTCTTTCATTGGAGGTAGCTGATCTCCGTAAGACTCTTTCTCAGTTTCTAGTGACCGGTTCAGCTTGCGTTCAAGGAGTTTGTTCTGAGCCTAAGATCTCGCTCCCGGATACGTTCTCCGGGGGTAGTGAGAATTTTGTGCGTTTCAGAGAGGCTTGCAAACTCCATTTTCGCCTTCTTCCCCATTCCTCTGGTGACGAGGAACGGAGGGTGGGGATCATTATATCGCTGCTCAGGGGTAATGCTCAGTCGTGGGCCTTTTCGCTGCCGGTGGGGGCACGGCCCCTCCGTTCAGTGGATGAATTCTTTTTAGCCCTGGGTCAGATATATGATGATCCGGATTGTGTTGCTTTGGCTGAGTCTAGACTACGTCTGTTATGTAAGGGTAAACAATCCGCAGAGATATACTGCTCAGAATTTCGGAGATGGGCAGCTGATACTGGTTGGAATGATGCTGCACTCCGAAGTCAATTTTGCCATGGTCTTTCAGAGGGATTGAAAGATGCATTTGTCTTTCATGAGAGGCCTATCTCCTTGGACGCTGCTATGTCTCAGGCCGTCGTATTGACAGGCGTCTTAGAGAGAGAGGAGAGACCTCTCCTTCCTGTCATACTCAGTCACAGGACAGTGCAGCGGTCTCATTCTGTGCGCAGGGGTCTCAGTCGCTGTCAGCCCCTTCTGAGCAGGAGCCCATGCAGCTGGGGTTGATTGCCTCTGACAATAGAAGATTCAGCCCGCATGGGAAGGTTTGTTTTTGTTGTGGAGGTATAAATCATTTGGCAAATGTTTGTCCCTCTAGGATATTCAGGCAGTTTTCTGGGAGTAATAAAGAAACAAAAAGGAAAAAAATCTTTTAAAAATGTTCCATCTGTTACTATTGGCAGGGTTGAGGCGGAAATTGAAGGTTTTCTGTTTGCTTGTAGTTCCCGTTTTGTCCTGCCTGCTAGGGTGGCGCTAGAGAGCAAGAACATTTTTTGTGAGATTTTTGTAGATAGTGGAGCAGCTGTCAATCTCATTGATAATCATTTTGCGATAACTCATGGTTTCCAGGTATGCACTTTGGGAAAGGATATTCCTGTTTTTGCTATTGATTCCGCTCCACTTTCTCAGAAATCATTAAAGGGCATAGTTCATAATATTCGTTTAATTGTGAGTGATGCTCATGTTGAGGATGTGTCATGTTTTGTCCTTAACGGATTACCTACTCCTTTTGTGTTGGGGCTACCCTGGCTCACTAAACATAACCCCATCATTGATTGGCAAGCGAGGCAAATACAAACCGGATTCCCAAAAAGTTGGGACACTATACAAATCGTGAATAAAAACTGAATGCAATGATGTGGAGGTGCTAACTTCTAATATTTTATTCAGAATAGAACATAAATCACGGAACAAAAGTTTAAACTGAGAAAATGTACCATTTTAAGGGAAAAATATGTTGAATCAGAATTTCATGGTGTCAACAAATCCCCAAAAAGTTGGGACATGGCCATTTTCACCACTGTGTGGCATCTCCCCTTCTTCTTACAACACTCAACAGACGTCTAGGGACCGAGGAGACCAGTTTCTCAAGTTTAGAAATAGGAATGCTGTCCCATTCTTGTCTAATACAGGCCTCTAACTGTTCAATCATCTTGGGCCTTCTTTGTTGCACCTTCCTCTTTATGATGCGCCAAATGTTCTCTATAGCTGAAAGATCTGGACTGCAGACTGGCCGTTTCAGTACCCGGATCCTTCTCCTATGCAGCCATGATGTTGTGATTGATGCAGCATTTGGTCTGGCATTATCTTGTTGAAAAATGCAGGGTCTTCCCTGAAAGAGATGACGTCTGGATGGGAGCATATGTTGTTCTAGAACCTGAATATACTTTTCTGCATTGATGGTGCCTTTCCAGACATGCAAGCTGCCCATGCCACACGCACTCATGCAACCCCATACCATCAGAGATGCAGGCGTCTGAACTGAGCGTTGATAACAACTTTGGTTGTTCTTGTTCTCTTTGGTCCGGATGACATAGCGTCCCAGATTTCCAAAAAGAACTTCGAATCGTGACTCGTCTGACCACTGAACAGTCTTCCATTTTGCCACACTCCATTTTAAATGATCCCTGGCCCAGTGAAAACGCCTGAGCTTGTGGATCTTGCTTAGAAATGGCTTCTTCTTTGCACTGTAGAGTTTCAGCTGGCAACGGCGGATGGCACGGTGGATTGTGTTCACTGACAATGGTTTCTGGAAGTATTCCTGAGCCCATTCTGTGATTTCCTTTACAGTAGCATTTCTGTTTGTGGTGCAGTGTCGTTTAAGGGCCCGGAGATCACAGGCATCCAGTATGGTTTTACGGCCTTGACCCTTACGCACAGAGATTGTTCCAGATTCTCTGAATCTTCGGATGATGTTATGCACAGTTGATGATGATAGATGCAAAGTCTTTGCAATTTTTCGCTGGGTAACACCTTTCTGATATTGCTCCACTATCTTTCTGCGCAACATTGTGGGAATTGGTGATCCTCTACCCATCTTGGCTTCTGAGAGACACTGCCACTCTGAGTAGCTCTTTTTATACCCAATCATGTTGCCAATTGACCTAATTAGTGTTAATTGGTCTTCCAGCTCTTCGTTATGCTCAAATTTACTTTTTCCAGCCTCTTATTGCTACTTGTCCCAACTTTTTGGGGATTTGTTGACACCGTGAAAATTAGAATCAACGTATTTTTCCTTTAAAATGATACATTTACTCTGATTAAACGTTTGATCTGTCATCTACGTTCTATTACAAATAAAATATTGACATTTGCCATCTCCACATCATTGCATTCAGTTTTTATTCACAATTTGTTTAGTGTCCCAACTTTTTTGGAATCCGGTTTGTAAATGGTTGGAGTGACTTTTGCAGACAGAATTGCCTCATGACATCTGTTTCTGAGGTTTCTACTAAGACTGTACCACCTTTTCTCTCTGAATTTTCGGATGTCTTCTCTGAGAGTGGAGTTCAGGATTTGCCCCCCCCACAGGGAGTACGATTGCCCTATTAATCTCATCCCAGGCGCCAAGCTGCCTAAATCTCGTTTATACAATCTTTCCCAACCTGAAAGGGTCGCTATGCGTGCTTATATCTCTGAGAGTCTGAGAAAAGGACACATACGACCCTCGAAGTCACCTGTTGCCGCTGTTTTTTTCTTTGTTAAGAAAAAAGATGGTTCTTTAAGACCTTGTCTGGATTTCAGGGAGCTGAACAGTATCACTATTCGTGACTCTTATCCGCTTCCTCTGATCCCGGACCTGTTTAACCAGATTGTTGGGGCTAAAGTCTTTTCCAAATTAGATCTAAGAGGGGCATACAACCTGGTCAGGGTCAGAGAAGGAGACGAATGGAAGACGGCCTTCAATACCCCTGAGGGCCATTTTGAAAATTTGGTTATGCCTTTTGGTTTGATGAATGTCCCAGCCGTTTTTCAGCATTTCGTGAACAGCATTTTTTATCATTTAATGGGAAAATTTGTATTAGTGTATTTGGATGACATTTTGATTTTTTCTCCTGATTTCAAAACTCATAAGGAACACTTACGTCAGGTCTTGCTCATCTTGCGGAAGAATAAATTATACGCAAAACTGGAAAAATGTGTGTTTGCGGTTCCAGAAATTTAATTTCTGGAGTTTCTTCTCTCCGCTTCTGGTTTTCGCATGGACCCCGAGAAGGTCCGCGCTGTGCTTGAGTGGGAGCTTCCTGAGAATCAGAAGGCGCTGATGTGTTTTTTGGGCTTTGCCAATTATTACAGGAAGTTTATTTTGAATTATTCTTCTATTGTTAAACCACTCACTGATATGACCAGAAAGGGGGTAGATTTTTCTTCCTGGTCGGTAGAGGCGCGTAAGGCCTTTTCTAATATCAAGGAGAGATTTGCTTCCGCTCCCATCTTGGTACAACCTGATATTTCTCTACCCTTCATAGTTGAGGTTGATGCTTCTGAGGTGGGTGTGGGTGCGGTCTTGTCTCAGGGTTCCTCTCCTGCCAAATGGCGACCGTGTGCCTTTTTCTCGAAGAAACTCTCCTCCGCAGAGAGAAATTACGATGTGGGAGATAGGGAATTGTTGGCCATCAAGTTGGCTTTTGAGGAATGGCACCATTGGCTAGAGGGAGCCAGACACCCTATTACCGTGTTTACTGACCATAAGAATCTGGCCTACTTGGAGTCAGCCAAGCGTCTGAACCCGAGACAGGCCAGATGGTCTTTGTTCTTTTCAAGGTTTAATTTTGTTGTCACGTTCCGCCCTGGGGTTAAGAATGTGAAGGCAGATGCCCTGTCACGTTGTTTTCCTGGAGGTGGGAATTTTGAAGACCCGGGTCCCATTTTGGCTGAAGGTGTGGTGGTCTCTGCTCTTTTTCCTGAATTGGAGGCAGAGGTGCAGGCAGCCCAGTCAGAGGCTCCTGATCTTTGTCCTCCTGGGAGGTTGTTTGTGCCTCTCGCTTTAAGACACAAGATTTTTAAGGAACACCACGATACGGTCCTTGCTGGGCACCCGGGGGCAAGAGCCACAGTGGATCTCATCGCTCGGAGATTCTGGTGGCCTGTGCTTCGTAAGTCGGTTGAGGGTTTTGTGGCAGCCTGCGAGACTTGCGCTCGTGCCAAAGTCCCTCATTCACGGCCATCAGGTCCTCTCTTTCCCTTACCCATTCCTTCTCGTCCTTGGACACATCTGTCCATGGACTTCATTACGGACCTGCCTCGTTCCTCGGGGAAGACCGTGATTCTGGTGGTGGTGGACCGTTTTAGCAAAATGGTGCATTTCATCCCTTTTCCTGGTTTGCCCAATGCTAAGACGCTGGCGCAGGCATTTATTGATCACATTGTCAAATTGCATGGTATTCCTTCAGACATAGTCTCTGATAGGGTCACACAGTTTGTTTCCAGATTCTGGAAGGCTTTCTGTTCTTGCTTGGGGTTCAGTTGTCATTCTCTTCTGCTTTCCACCCGCAGTCGAATGGCCAGACGGAACGCGTCAATCAGAATCTGGAGACATATCTGCGCTGTTTTGTGGAGGAGAATCAGGAGGATTGGTGTTCTTTTTGTCCCTTGCTGAGTTTGCTTTAAATAACCGTCGTCAGGAGTCCTCTGATAAGTCACCATTTTTTGGTGCATATGGGTTTCATCCGCAGTTTGGGACTTTCTCGGGAGAGGGGTCTTCTGGTTTACCTGATGAGGACAGATTCTCCTCGTCTTTGTCATCTATTTGGCAAAAGATTCAGGTTAATCTAAAGAGCATGAGTGAGAGATATAAGAGTGTGGCAGATAAGAGACGTGTGCCTGGTCCGGACCTGAATGTTGGTGATCTGGTGTGGTTGTCTACCAAGAATATCAAATTGAAGGTTCCCTCCTGGAAGTTGGGTCCTAAGTTTATTGGGCTTTACAAAATCCTGTCTGTCATCAATCCTGTTGCCTACCGTCTTGATCTTCCTCAGACTTGGAAGATCCATAATGTTTTTCATAAGTCCTTATTAAAACCTTATGTTCAACCCATTGTACCCTCGCCTTTGCCTCCTCCTCCGATTATGGTTGATGGGAATCTTGAATTTCAGGTCTCTAGGATTGTGGATTCTCGGGTTGTCCGCGGTTCTCTCCAGTACCTCGTTCATTGGGAGGGTTATGGTCCTGAGGAGAGGATGTGGGTCCCAGTGACGGACATTAAGGCCACTCGTCTCATCAGGGCTTTCCATAGGTCCCATCCTGAGAAGGTGGGCTCTGAGTGTCCGGAGTCCACTCGTAGAGGGAGGGGTACTGTCACAACCAGACATCTGAGAAGCTCTGACAGATGCCTTTCAGAACCTCCTCCTTGAGCTTTCTTTGTTTTGGTTTTCAGTTCCTCATCTCGTTAGCCTCTCGCAGCTGTCTTGTAGTTGGACTGATTGCATCCCTTTAAATTCCTCCCCATAATGCATTAGTGTGCGGTTTATACAACTTCCTGGAGTGTGTCTGCATGCTGATCCTATTTCCCAGTCTTCTACAAGATAAGTGTTGTACTTTCATTTGTGATTTTATGTTTGCTGGATCCCAGGTGCCCCTGACTCCCTCCGTGTCTAGTGTAGGGAGCCGGTGGTCGTGTCCCCTCACTATTGTAGGGTGTTCAGGTGTTATATAGTCGAGGTACGAGGATATGCGATCATCCACCATTGGGGTGTTCGCATAGGCTGAGCAGAGTCAGGGAGAGTGCCAGGTCTTATGCAGGGGTCTCCCTTTTGTTCCTTAGTTTTGGATCCAGTGAGTCATATATTCATTTTGCATTGTCTTGTTTCCTGTACACCTTCCGTGACACATAATCACTTGATCTTTTCTGTCCGGTGAATGACTAATGTTTGGGGCCTATACTCCATTGGCCTGCAGTAAATTTTATAGCCAATGACCATCTACTATACCTCCAGCCTCATAATTACTTGATCTTTTCTGTACAGTACATGCCTAATGTTTGGGGCCTGTACTCCACCAGCCTGCAGCAAAATTGATATCCAATGACCGTCTAATATACCTCCAGCCACATAATCACTTGATCTTTTCTGTACGGTGAATGCATAATTTTTGGGGCCTGTAATCTAACTGGCCAACAGTAAAATTGTTATACGGTGACCGCCTTATGTACCTCCAGCCACATAATCGCTTGATCTTTTCTGTACGGTGAATGCCTAATATTTGGGGCCTGTACTCCACTGGCGTGCAGTAAAATTGTTATGCACTTACCGTCTATTATACCTCCAGCCACATAATCAATTGATCTTTTCTGTACGGTGAATGCCTAATGTTTGGGGCCTGCAATGCAGCGGCCTACAGTAAAATTTGTATTCATTGACCTCATAATGTACCTCGAGCCACATAATCACAATTTCTGTTATGTCAGGTGAATACCTAATTTTTATGGCCTGTTCGCCTGTGGCCTAAAATAAAAAATTTCTAGGTTACAACAGGGCACATTTTTGAGAATTTCCCTTTAAGATGCATAAAAATGGCCCCTTATTAAAATACATATTTTTGTGTGGAAATTTTTGTCATTGATCCCCCTCTAGTATGTCACTGTCAATGTTGTGGGTCTATTTGTGCAGTTCTAGTAAGTATTTGGTGGATGCAAATATGACCTGAAGGTTTTTCAGGTTCGCCTGCCATTAAAGTGAATGGGGCCAGACACAAACTTGTGGTTCGCAAACATTTGTTTGCGTTTGCGAATCGTCCCGGCTGATGTTCGTCCATCACTAGTGGCGAGTATGGAGTTTTTTTTTTAATTAACATAAAAAAAGGCGTACAAATGTTGGTGAATGGCTTCTGACCAAATAGTTTTGAATGGACGATTAAAAAGTCGCACTCCTGGTTTTCACTTCCAAAGCTGTATCAGGAAAACTGAAGGTGTGGCTGTATCCTTGTGTGGTTTTTCAACAAATCTCATGGATGTTCTCCATGCAGAAATTCACTTGCCGTGCGGCTTTGCAAATAAAGGGTGAGTACTGCAGCAAATAGGCATCAAAAATCACTATTAGAAATTGTGCTTTTTGGTGCAGCTTGGGTGCAGAAATCCACAAGGAAATTCATGTGGATCTTCTGTGTGTTAACCTGCACCCGTGTGCAGGTACCCTTAAGCTTTTTGCAACAATTTTTATTTAACTAATTTTTATTTTTTTATTTGTGGAATAAAACACCTTCATGTATCAACATATCCCAGTTGTTTATTATCTCTTTCTGTATTATAGGAGCATTGGGCTATATTTAAAAGCGAATACCGCTTTTTCACTTTTTTTTCTGCATTGTTTTCAGTGCCCGCTTGTGAAGGTATTTGCTTTTAAATATACCCCCATGGCTCCTATAATACAGAAAGCTAAAAAAAAACAACTGGCATATGTTGATAAATGATGATGCCATGAAGGAGAAGACATGTAGGCAGCCTTTAATCTGCTTTACAAGTAGCCACAACCTCTTTCTTTCATTGACAGGAACAGACAGTGAAAATGTCTTCACACCTGGCCCTGTCAATCATAGTTGAGAGAACGCAGCAGTTGCAGAGAAAGTACAGCCTCCAGGTGTTGCAGCAACACCTCCTTTGCTGCTAGACAGGCCTGGGACAATGTCTAGGCGAGGGTAGGCACCCTCATAGTACACCGTCTGGCTACCCATAAAATGGGGCGCTGTTATTGCTGCATCTGAAGCCTCTGAGGCAGTAGAGTGGCACAAGAGGTCAAGATGTCATAATTGAGACCTCCTGCGCTGGGTCTCACATGATCACTGTCACAGATGATCCGCGAGAATATTGAACCGTCCTTCCAATATTATCAATATTACTATCCCTTATTGATCAATGGGTCTATTAAACAGTATTTATTTCCATAGGCCCCAGAACCTATAATCTGATTACTCAGAGCGTCTCCTTCTGTGTACCCAGAGAACAAAATAGTCCTTTTGTTCAAGTCAGTCAATAGATGCCCAGCAGATAACACAATTACAGCTGGTTTCCTTAGTTTGACCCTACGCAAAAGAACTTCACTTTCTGCAGAGATATCACAGCTAGGTGTGAAGACTAACACCTGGGGGGAGCCATTTGGTGTCGCTGCCAAGGGGCTTGTAAGCTAGCTTGAGTCAGACAGGCCGGCACCAAGGTTCCCAGATTGAAACGTGAATCTGAGATATGATTTTAACCCTTTTTAAGAAAGACCAGGCATCTTACGGACGTACAAATTATGTCATTGCGTCACTCAGAATTCACTGGACATTTGCATATGACAAACATAACTCTAGGAGATGCCCAGGTAAAGTTATGGTGTAACCCCATCATAGAACCAGTTATAATAGTCATATTTGGTTTCCCTGAACTCCATATTTTGTGGGGAATGTGAATATGTGCTTGTTACTTGTGTACAGCGGAGACATCCCGAGATATGGCACATGCCATATTTCAGAACTGACATTCACCTCAGGAATACAGCCTGCCCCAGCAGACGAACTCTCAATTCCCCGCCTTGATCCTGGGACCCTTATAACAAAGACCTAGAATCTGCTAAAGGAGTTCTCCACTTTTAACAACACCTAAAGTGGGCCTCAGCCAGAGAACCCGTGGGCTGTAGGCATATTTGGATTATTAGACTCTGGACAAGGTTTCTTGGACTTTATCCCTGCAATAGACTATTTCACCAACAGACATCTTTTCTGCGGAAAATAAGTATTTTCTTTCTTTTCTCCCTTTTTGTTTATTGGACTATACTTTCCTTGATAATTGTTTTAATAATTACTGTACATCTTGATAAGTTCTCTAGCCATATGCCTGCTTTCAAACACTTCAAAAACTTACCCTAGCCTCTCCGAAGAGAAAGCTACTCGGTTCTGTTATCTAGATAGTGGGTTCCTTGCTCGCATAAATTACAAGGTGGTGGCAGTCAAACTACCCTGTGTGTGGTTCCGGTCCGGTCGCTCACACGCTTACTTGTGGTCAACCTGCGGTCCAATCCCCGCGCTTTCAGCCTATCGACTGTACGGACTCAAGTTAGACTGTCGGTGTGCTGAAAGTGGCTGGGAGGCCTGTTTGAGGATTGACCACTAGGGGCGCTGTGAAGGTTTTGTGACGTATTGTGGCCGCGACGGTCGCAGTTCGTCACATATTGGTAGGCAGCTACTGGGATTTTTTTGCATGTGTTTGGAACATCTGAACAGAGATTAACTAATTTACCGCTGTCGAAACCAAACCAATTTCGTGGTGGTGTGGCTGAGTGCAATACATTTATTTGTGTGTACAGAGAGATTGTGTAGTCCAGTACCCTCCCCGACATCTTGTTTTCTTTATCTATCTTTTATTTGGCGTGAAAATGTCCGGGGAATACAAGAAAATGGCTTTGGCAGATCTGGAAAATTTGTGCCAAGAATGGGGCATTGAAGTTGGTCGCAAGACGAAGACCGACCTGATAAAAGCCAACAACTGCGGGTGTTGGATGTGTCTACTGCGGGAGACACCGGCCCATCTGACTCGAGGCCTGAGGAACCGGAGACTGAGTATCCTGACTACCTGGAGGGGGAACGACCCCCCGGCGCAGAATTTCAGTACAGATCCTAATTTTTCTTCAAGTACTCGCCTGGAACTGGCCAGTACCGGACTATCTATTTGTACGGGTCCTATGATGCAGCAGGCCCTCCAAAAGTTAATGAACACTGACCCGGTAAAGTACCTGCAGTACATGGCGGAGCGCGAAGGAAGCCAAAGTCGGCATGAAATGAGCATGGCCAGAATACACCAATCCAGCCGAAACTCATCACCCAACTTTCCTGCAGAAGGAGCGGCATCACACGTGAGTGAAAATTTTTAATTTGCTCCTATTGAAAAGTACACTGACATAGACTTGTTTTTGCGATCCTTTGAGAAAGCCTGCCATCAGTATTGTCTGCCCCAAGAGAAGTGGGCCAGACACCTGACACCCTTGTTGCGCTACAAAGCCCTTGACGCGTTTTATCCATGGAACAGGATGATGATTATTCCGCCATAGAAGACGCTATCGTTGCTAAATACCAGCTGACCCCCTGAAGTCTATCGAAAAAAGTTTAGGTCCTTACAGAAAGATCGTACGGACTCTTATCCGGATGTGGTCAGCAGCTTACGCACTACATTCCGCCAATAAACTTTAGGCCTAACGAAAGGGTCTTATGACGTCCTAGAGGACTTGATGGTGCTAGACCAGCTTCTTTGTATTTGCCCTACGGATGTGAGACAATTCGTGCTAGAACGGAAGCCTGCGTCAGCAACCGCTGCTGCGGAGTTAGCTCAGACTTTTGTAACAACCCGGGTGCCCGATCTGCTCAAATCTGCAACATCTAACTGGGGAGGAGGTCTGCCCAATGGCAGGGCAGACCCCCCTGCCTCTGTGGGCCGTCCACCACAAAGACCACCAAGTGCAGCTACTGCTTCCAGACCTGGGGCACCTGATGGAATCACCTGTCACTACTGCCGCAAGCCAGGATATATGAAATTTATCTGTCCTGAGCGGAGGCAGCCACCGCCAGCATCTGGACCACCTGTACCTCGCCCACAACAGACACAGCCAGCCAGCGCACCCCAGCGTGAACCATTGTCCTCAACTGTTTTGTTCACTGGTGGAGGGGAGATTCACCCAATCACCAGCAATCACCAGCTTGTTACGGTAAATGACCAGCTCGTCACCGGTTTCCGGGACACGGGAGCCGATGTCACCCTAGAGCGTCCGCACCTTGTGCCAATAAAGGACGTTATCCCAGACAAGTATCTCACCCTCACTGGGGTGGGGGAACTCTTTCTCACATTCCCCAAGCCCCGGTTTCCATCGACTGGGGGGTGGGTGTTCAAGAAAGGGTAGTTGGTATCCTATTCCTGTTTTGTTGGGGTCCAATCTGGGCAAGCTGGTATCCTGTTATGAACCTGCCACGAACCCCTTGGGATCCCAGGAAGGGGGTCCACCCTCTGCCCCCACCCAGGGGCAAAAGTCTGGGGGAGGGGGGTTGAATGTATCCATGACGTATGATATGCATGACGTACCTGCTAATGGGATTTCTACATGTGATATTGAAAATGCTAATCTGCCTTGCTCCGAAGTCATACCTGTCCTAGCTGTGACTCGGAGTCGGGCCACCCAAAACTTGAACTCAGAACAGGGGGAAGAGGCTCCGGTCTCCTCCGACTCCTCTGACCCCAGGGAGGGTGACTGTCAGCCCCAGGCCTCATACGCCACGGGCCAGCTGGCTGAAACGGATCGTGCGGCCTTCGAGCACGCACTTCAAGCCGATCCTAGCCTCGAGGTTCTCAGAAGACAGGCTGCTGAGCCCCTCGCGGACGGGGCCAGGTTCAAAGTGTACTGGGAAGGTGGGAAGTTGTATAGTGAGGCAATACAACCCACCGAAGGCGAAATGACCGTGAGTATCAAGTCGCTTGTGGTACCTAGTGCCTTCCAGGGGCATGTGCTGAAATCCGCACATGACATCCCCTTGGCGGGGCACTTAGGAATTCGCAGGACACTTGACCGTATTCAGGGGCATTTCTACTGGCCTAGAATGAGGATAGATGTCATCAATTATTGTCGCTCCCGTACGGTTTGTCAGAAGGTTAAACGAGCTGAGAATCCGCTCAAGGCTCCCCTGTGTCCACTGCCAATCATAAGTGAGCCATTTCGCCGAGTGTCAGTCGACATAATTGGACCTCTGCCCATTCCCAGCCGCAGCGGCAAGAGATACATCTTGATGCTGGTGGATTATGCGACTCGCTACCCAGATGCGGTCGCCCTCTCCTCCCTGAGGGCAGACAAGGTAGCAGACGAGCTAATTGCCATATTTTCACATGTAGGGTTCCCTGCGGAGATGCTCACAGATCAGGGACCCCAGTTTATGTCTGAACCGATGGACGCCCTGGCGGCAAAATCCAGATTACGCACCTTGTCTCCAGTCTGTACCACCCGCAAACCAACGGCCTCTGCGAGCGCTTTAACGCGTCATTAAAGCAGATGCTGGCCATGTTCGTTGAGTCACAGGGTGGGGACTGGGAACGATACCTGCCTCATCTGCTGTTTGCCTACAGGGAAGTACCACAGGAGTCCACCGGGTTTTCACCATTTGAACTCCTGTATGGCAGGAACGTTCGAGGGCCACTACAGCTGATGCGAGAGACGTGGGAAGGCAAAGGTGATCCCACGGATGTCTCTGTAGTGTATTGCGTCCTGAAGTTCAGAGACAAAATGGAGTCACTCTCTGCCATGGTAACAGAGAATCTGGCCCAGGCTCAGGCCAAACAGAAACTATGATACGACCGCACCGCAGAAGACTGGACGTTTGAAACAGGGGACAAGGTTTATGCCCTTCTTCTCATACGGCACAATAAGTTACAGGTGGCATGGGAGGGGCCATACACCATAGAGAAGCGTTTGAACCGACTGACATACTTGGTGAACATGGGGGGTAGAAAACAGAAGGCCTTTCACATCAACATGCTGAAGGCCCACCATGATAGAACCCAGTATGTACTCCCAATGTGCAGCCAGTTAGAACAGGGCAAGATAGACCCTCTGGTAGATCTGCTGGCTGACACCCGGGAGACGGACGAAGACATAAATGTCAACCCGCAGCACTCCCCGTCCCAGAGAGAGCAGTTACAGGAGGTGTTAGGTCGGTACCACCGGACCTTGTCACGTATCCCGGGACGGACCAATCTGGTCCCTCACCGGGTAGATACCGGAACACATCCCCCCATCAAGCAATCCATCTATCGGGTCTCTCCGGAGGTGCAGGCGGACATGCAGCGAGAGGTGGGGGAAATGCTAGAACTGGGGGACGTTCAGCGGTCCTGTAGTCCATGGGTGGCACCCGTCATCTTGGTACCCAAGAAAGACAAGACAACACGTTTCTGCATGGACTACTGGAAGTTGAACGCCGAAACCACTACAGACGCCTACCCCATGCCTCGCATCGATGAGATGCTAGATAGGCTGGCGGCTGCCAGCTATCTATCAATCATGGATCTGAGCCGGGGGTACTGGCAGATCCCTCTTGCCCCGGAAGCGCGGCAGAAGTCAGCCTTTATCACTCTCTTCGGGCTCTTCGAATTCACGACGATGCCCTTCGGAATAAAAATTGCGCCTGCCACATTCCAGTGGGCTAAGAACGTCCTGCTGGAGAAAATGCAGCCGTTCGCTGCAGCATATTTGGATGATATTGCAGTGTTCAGCCCCACCTGGGAAGAACACCTCAAACATCTGTCCCAGGTACTGCCACGGCTGGCTGCAGCCAATTTGACAGTTAAGCCAACTAAGTGTCAGATCGGCATGACGGAAGTCCAGTATTTAGGGCACCGAGTGGTAGGGAACACCCTGAAACCGGACACGGGAAAGGTTGACGCCATCGTAGCTTGGCCTCGGCCTATCACCAAGGGACAGGTTCAGGAATTCCTGGGGACCGCGGGCTACTATAGGAAGTTTCTACCGGCCTATAGTGTTATCGCGAAGCCCCTAACGGATGCCACTGGCAAGAAGCACCCAAAAGTGGTTACGGGGACCCCTGAGTGTGAGAACTCCTTCCGGGCCTTGAAGCAGGAGTTAGCTAGCGCCCCTGTGCTTCAAGCTCCAGATTTCAGCCGTCGGTTCATAGTGAAAACCGACGCACCAGTTTACGGTCTCTGCGCTATCCTAAGCCAGGTGGATGGAAAGGGGGACGAGCAGCCTCTTCTGTACCTGAGGACCATAATCCTCTCAGTTAGCTGAACCGTACTGCGAGGTCCAACGGGAAGCTCCTACATTGGAGCTTGTCGCTGCAGCAGTACGATTTTACCATCCAGCACAGGGCAGGTAGCAGACATCAAAATGCGGATGGCTTATCATGATGCAATGGTGATACAGCGATCAGCGCAGGTTAGCGCGACGCCACCCGTCTTGTGGACGGATGTCTAGCCGCAGACGCGGGGGGAAGTGTGACGGATGATCCGTGAGAATATTGAACCGTCCTCCCAATATTATCATTATTACTATCCCTTATTGATCAATTTATTTCCATAGGCCCCAGAACCTACAATCTGATTACTCAGAGCATCTCCTTCTATGTACCCAGAGAACAAAATAGTCCTTTTGTTCAAGTCAGTCAATAGATGCCCAGCAGATAACGCAATTACAGCTGGTTTCCTTAGTTTGACCCTACACAAAAGAACTTCCCTTTCTGCAGAGATATCACAGCTAGGTGTGAAGACAACACCTGGGGGGAGCCATTTGGTGTCGCTGCCATAAGGGGCTTGTAAGCTAGCTTGAGTCAGACAGGCCGGCACCAAGGTTCCCAGATTGAAACATGAATCTGAGATATGATTTTAACCCTTTTTAAGAGAGACCAGGCATCTTACGGACGTAAAAATTACATCATCGTGTCACTCAGAATTCACTGGACATTTACATATGACAAACATAACTCTAGGAGATACCCTGGTAAAGTTATGGTGTAACCCCATCATAGAACCAGCTATAATAGTCATATTTGGTATCCCTGAACTCCATATTTTGTGGGGAATGTGAATATGTGCTTGTTAATTGTGTACAGCGGAGACATCCCGAGATATGGCACATACCATATTTCAGAACTGACATTCACCTCAGGAATAAAGCCTGCCCCAGCAGGCAGACTCTCAATTCCCCGCCTTGATCCTGGGACCCTTATAACAAGGACCTAGAATCTGCTAAAGGAGTTCTCCACTTTTAACAACACCTAAAGAGGGCCTCAGCCAGAGAACCCATGGGCTGTAGGTGTATTTGGATTATTAGACTCTGGACAAGGTTTCTTGGACTTTATCCCTGCAACGTACTATTTCACCAACAGACATCACTTCTACATCTCTTCTGCGGAAAATAAGTATTTTTTTTCTTTTCTCCCTTTTTGTTTATTGGACTATACTTTCCTTGATTATTGTTTGATTAATTACTGTACATCTTGATAATTTGTATTGTGTGTATATATATATATATATATATATATATATATAAAATAAATGACCTCCAAGTCATTTCTCTAGCCATTATGCCTGCTTTCAAACACTGCAAAAACTTACCCTAGCCTCTCCGAAGAGAAAGCTACTCGGTTCTGTTATCCAGATAGTGGGTTCCTTGCTCCCATAAATTGCAAGGTGGTGGCAGTCAAACTACCCTATGTGTGGTTCCGGTCCGGTCGCTCACACGCTTACTTGTGGTCAACCTGCGGTCCAGTCCCCGCGCTTTCAGCCTATCAACTGTACGGACTCAAGTTAGACTGTCGGTGTGCTGAAAGTGGCTGGGAGGCCTGTTTGCGGATTGACCACTAGGGGCGCTGTGACGGTTTCATGGCGTATTGTGGCCGCGGCTGTCGCAGTTAGTCACAATCACGTCATTTTCCAAGACCTGGCGCAAGAGCGGTGATGTCATGGGGACACAGCATCACAGGCCACCGCTCAGGCTGTGGACTGCATCAATCTCAGATGACAGTAAGGAAATGGGAGTAAGGTAAGTGTTTGATTTTTTCTCTAAGCAAGACAGCACTGGGAGCACCAAGGAAGGCGGTGGAAGAACATTACGTATACCTGGAACTTCAGAGGGAAGGGATAGCATTATATACTGGCACTACAGGAGGTTAAATTATATACTGGCACTACAGGGGGGAGGGAGGTGCATTATATACTGGTACTAGAATGGGGAAGCATTATATACTGGCACTAGCGTGGGGGGGAGAATCATATACTGCCTCAAGAATGGGGGAACATTACATACTGGCACTAGAGTGGGGGGCAGCAATTTTATACTGGTACTAGGGTGGGGGAGCATTATATACTGGCACTAGAATAGGGGTAGAGCATTATATACTGGCACTAGGGTGGGGGAGGAGAATTATATATTGGCACTAGAGTGGGGGGCAGCATTTTATACTGGCACTAGGGTGGGGGAGCATTATATACTGGCACTAGAATAGGGGTAGAGCATTATATACTGGCACTAGGGTGGGGGAGCATTATATACTGCACTAGAATAGGGGCAGAGCATTATATACTGGCACTAGGGTGGGGGTAGGAGAATTATATATTGGCACTAGAGTGGGGGGCAGCATTTTATACTGGCACTAGGGTGGGGGAGCATTATATACTGGCACTAGAATAGGGGTAGAGCATTATATACTGGCACTAGGGTCGGGGAGCATTATATACTGGCACTAGGATAGGGGTAGAGCATTATATACTGGCACTAGGGTGGGGAGAGCATTATATACTGGCACTAGGGTGGGGGGAGGAGCATGATATACTGGCACTAGAGTGGGGGAAGCATTATACATTGGCAGTAACATTGGGGGGGGGGGCATTATATACTGGCTTTAGGGTGGGGGAGAGCATTATATACTGGCACTAGCGTGGGGGGACAGCATTATATACTGGCACTATGGTGGGAGCAGCATTATATACTGGCACTATGGTGGGAGCAGCATTATATACAGGCCCTAAGGTGGGGGATGCATTATATACTAGCAATTTAAATAAGATTTGATTGTGGATTCAATAGAAATCAATGGGGAATATAAATCACAGAAGAAATGCACCAAACGGATATGCCACTGACTATACTGGCTAGTCATAAATGCAGATATTAAAAGCTGAGACTTTTGCCAATATATTCCTGTCAGTAAGATATCGGAGCCCATCATGCACCACGTCACGGTTCTCAGCATGGTAAGAGGTTCTACCACTAAGCTACCTATGGTGTGAACAAGGTCTGAAGGTGATGTAATCCAGCTCACAGCCAAGCTTCCACAACCGCTTAGCAGGACAACTAGAGCAATGTGAACAAAGCCAGACTGTGAGCCACACCCATATCAGACCATGTGATGGAGGCTACCAGGTGCAAAGGAGGGTGTTTGAATGCCAGGTAAAGGCACATACACTACATATAAAACAAGACAAAAACACAGAAATATAGTGGCAAATCTGGGGGAGCTGCTCAACCCCTAACACTGTGGCGTGTTTTTCATTGGGGGAGCAGCCCCACCGCATGTGGACCGCAGAAAACGACTATCCCCAGCAAAAAAATAAAATAAAAATTTCATACGGTGGAGGATGTCGGCGCGGTCCACATGCACCACAAAGGCATCCTACACAAAACGGAGCATTGTGCGGATGAAAATATAATCATATAAATCACAGAAGAAATGCACCAAACGGATATGCCACTGACTATACTGGCTAGTCATAAATGCAGATATTAAAAGCTGAGACTTTTGCCAATATATTCCTGTCAGGAAGATATTGGAGCCCATCATGCACCTGCGGAAAATAAGTATTTTCTTTCTTTTCTCCCTTTTTGTTTATTGGACTATACTTTCCTTGATTATTGGTTGATTAATTACTGTACATCTTGATAATTTGTATTGTGTATATATATATATATATATAAAATAAATTACCTCCAAGTCATTTCTCTAGCCATTATGCCTGCTTTCAAACACTGCAAAAACTTACCCTAGCCTCTCCGAAGAGAAAGCTACTCGGTTCTGTTATCCAGATAGTGGGTTCCTTGCTCCCATAAATTGCAAGGTGGTGGCAGTCAAACTACCCTATGTGTGGTTCCGGTCCGGTCGCTCACACGCTTACTTGTGGTCAACCTGCGGTCCAGTCCCTGCGCTTTCAGCCTATCAACTGTACAGACTCAAGTTAGACTGTCGTGTGCTGAAAGTGGCTGGGAGGCCTGTTTGCGGATTGACCACTAGGGGCGCTGTGACGGTTTCATGGCGTATTGTGGCCGCGGCTGTCGCAGTTCGTCACAATCACGTCATTTTCCAAGACCTGGCGCAAGAGCGGTAATGTCATGGGGACACAGCAACACAGGCCACAGCTCAGGCTGTGGACTGCATCAATCTCAGATGACAGTGGGGAAGGTGGTGGAAGAACATTACGTATACCTGGAACTTCAGAGGGAAGGGGGATGCATTATATACTGGCACTACAGGAGGTTAAATTATATACTGGCACTACAGGGGGGAGGGAGGTGCATTATATACTGGTACTATAATGGGGAAGCATTATATACTGGCACTAGCGTGGGGGGGAGAATCATATACTGCCTCAAGAATGGGGGAACATTACATACTGGCACTAGAGTGGGGGGCAGCAATTTTATACTGGTACTAGGGTGGGGGAGCATTATATACTGGCACTAGAATAGAGGTAGAGCATTATATACTGGCACTAGGGTGGGGGGAGGAGAATTATATACTGGCACTAGAGTGGGGGGCAGCATTTTATACTGGCACTAGGGTGGGGGAGCATTATATACTGGCACTAGAATAGGGGTAGAGCATTATATACTGGCACTAGGGTGGGGGAGCATTATATACTGCACTAGAATAGGGGTAGAGCATTATATACTGGCACTAGGGTGGGGGGAGGAGCATTATATACTGGCACTAGGGTGGGAGAGCATTATATACTGGCACTAGGGTGGGGGAGCATTATATACTGTCACTAGGATAGGGGTAGAGCATTATATACTGGCACTAGGGTGGGGAGAGCATTATATACTGGCACTAGGGTGGGGGGAGGATCATGATATACTGGCACTAGAGTAGGGGGAGCATTATACATTGGCAGTAACATTGGGGGGGAGCATTATATACTGGCTTTAGGGTGGGGGAGAGCATTATATACTGGCACTAGCGTGGGGGGACAGCATTATATACTGGCGCTATGGTGGGAGCAGCATTATATACTGGCGCTATGGTGGGAGCAGCATTATATACAGACCCTAACGTGGGGGATGCATTATATACTAGCAACTTAAATAAGATTTGATTGTGGATTCAATAGAAATCAATGGGGAAGCAGAGAAACCTCGACCAATAATTGTACCAGAATGCTTGTAAAAACTTTCTGCCATTCTTCTCGGCAGAGCCTTCCAAGCTGTCCAGGTGGATGGGGACTGTTGGTGGACAGCCATTTTCAGGTCTCTTCTGAGATGTTTGTTTGGTTTCAAGTCAGGGTTCTGGCTGGGCAACCCAATGACATTCACAGAGATGTTGCTAAGCCACTCTTCTCTGAGCTCTACAGGCAGTTCTTTCCTCTTCATTGCTAAGCTTTTGCTCTGATAAACATTGTCAGTTGTGAGACCTGTCCAGTAAATTGAATTCAACACAGGTGGATTCCAATTAAGGTATAGAAAACCTATAAGGCAAAATTTTAAATGCAATAGCAAAATAAATACTTATGTCGATGTAAAGTGAAAGGGTCTGAGAACTTTCCATATGCATAAACATGTAAAAACACATACAGTAATATTTTATTGCTAAATTATTGCTAGGGATGAGCGAATTTCATATTTTGAAGTTTGTGTGAGGGTTCGTGTTGTGATATTTACTGAATTGTGTTATGGATTCCGTTGCCATGGACCATAACGCAATTACATGACGGAATGCATAACGGAATGCCTTTAGAGTCATTCCATTATTCATTCTGTTATACTAGAAGTCTATGGCTTATATAACGGATCCTTCTGGTTTACCTTATGCTGGAGTCCTCTCCTGCATAACGTAAACCGGACGGATGGGTTATGCAGGCCACAGACTGCTATCATGGAATGAATAACGGAATGCCTTTAAAGGCATTCCGTTATGCATTCCGTCATGTAATTGCGTTATGGACCTTGGTAACGGAATCCATAAAGCAATTCAGTAAATATCACAAGGAACCTGCACACAAATTTCAAAATATGAAATTTGCTCATCCCTAATTATTGCTTCTCGTCCTTTGTCACTGGATGATTCATCAAACACAGTCTCTTTCTCGTGGTGGAAACTGTTGCTCTGAAGGAAATATCCCTTTGTACAAAGAGCTATCTGTACGCTTTTCCAAAGTCCATTGAATTTTCTTGTACTGGCTCTTTGACTTGTAACCAAAAATCCTCTTAATGACCAACCAAAGTTCCCTGTTGTACACAAAGACCTGGAGAAAATAACCAATAATTAGTAATATTACATCACTATTCAATGCCATATCTCTTAAAGGGGACCTGTCACCTCTCCTGACATGTCTGTTTTAGTTACTAATTGCATCCCCCATGTAATAATTCTGGAGCATCTATTCTTATGACTCTATGCTGTGTCATTCCTTTATTATTTCTACTAGAAGTTATAAATTAATTGACTGCAGCTTGAAGTAATGGTACACATGGGGATGTGTCCTTGCACCAATTGGGGATGTGTCCTTGCACTGTCTGACCCCGGCAGCACCAATTGTACAAAGTCAGACACACCTGCTACTGGAAACACCCACAGACTGCTGGCAATTTATTAGTAAAAATCAGGAATAATACAGGAAAGGTACAGCATAGTGTCATAAGTAACTTTGCCGAACTTCGACATGAAATTTCATTAGTTACAAAGTACTTATTCACAAATCGCATTCCATTGTATGTAGGGATGAGCGAACTCGAACTGTATAGTTCGGGTTCGTACCGAATTTTGGGGTGTCCGTGACACGGACCCGAACCCGGCCATTTTCGTAAAAGTCCGGGTTCGGGTTCGGTGTTCGTCGCTTTCTTGGCGCTTTTGTGACGCTTTCTTGGCGCTTTTTGAAAGGCTGCAAAGCAGCCAATCAACAAGCGTCATACTACTTGCCCCAAGAGGCCATCACAGCCATGCCTACTATTGGCATGGCTGTGATTGGCCAGAGCACCATGTGACCCAGCCTCTATTTAAGCTGGAGTCACATAGCGCCGCCCGTCACTCTGCTCTGATTAGCGTAGGGAGAGGTTGCGGCTGCGACAGTAGGGCGAGATTAGGCAGATTAACTCCTCCAAAGGACTTGATTAACTGATCGATCTGCAGCTGTGGATCATTGAGCTGCTGATCCTCAATTGCTCACTGTTTTTAGGCTGCCCAGACCGTTTGTCAGTCACATTTTTCTGGGGTGATCGGCGGCCATTTTGTGTCTTGTGGTGCGCCAGCACAAGCTGCGACCAAGTGCATTTAACCCTCAATGGTGTGGTTGTTTTTTGGCTAAAGCCTACATCAGGGTGAAGCTGTCACACCAAGTGCATTTAACCAGCAATAGTCTGTTCATTTTTTGGCCATATACAAAATCAGGGGCAAGCTGCGCCTGTCACCAAGTGCATTTAACCCTCAATGGTGTGGTTGTTTTTTGGCTAAAGCCTACATCAGGGTGAAGCTGTCACACCAAGTGCATTTAACCAGCAATAGTCTGTTCATTTTTTGGCCATATACAAAATCAGGGGCAAGCTGCGCCTGTCACCAAGTGCATTTAACCCTCAATGGTGTGGTTGTTTTCTGGCTAAAGCCTACATCAGGGTGAAGCTGTCACACCAAGTGCATTTAACCAGCAATAGTCTGTTTATTTTTTGGCCATATACTACATCAGGGGCAAGCTGCGCCCGTCACCAAGTGCATTTAACCCTCAGTAGTGTGGTTGGTCAAGCTGTGACACCAAGTGCATTTAACCAGCAATAGTCTGTTCATTTTTTGGCCATATACTACATCAGGGGCAAGCTGCGCCCGTCACCAAGTGCATTTAACCAGCAATAGTGTGGTTATTTTTTGGCCATATCCCAGTCTAATTCTGTCACTAAATCCATACCGGTCACCCAGCGCCTAAATACTAGGCCTCAAATTTATATCCCGCTAAATCTCTCGTTACCGCTGTCCTGTTGTAGCTGGGAAAGTTATTTAGTGTCCGTCAAAGCACATTTTTTGTTCTGGGTTGAAGTACAATTCCCAATTTAGCAATTTCATAATTTAGTGGTTTCTGCTATATCAGAGCTATTTGAAATCTATCCCTAAAAGGGTATATAATATTCAAGGTGCACATTGGGTCATTCAGAATAACTTCACACACACCCGCTACTGTGTATTTTCAAGTCTAATTCTGTCACTAAACCCATACCTGTCACCCAGCGCCTAAATACTAGGCCTCAAATTTATATCCTGCTAAATCTCTCGTTACCGCTGTCCTGTTGTAGCTGGGAAAGTTATTTAGTGTCCGTCAAAGCACATTTTTTGTTCTGGGTTGAAGTACAATTCCCAATTTAGCAATTTCATAATTTAGTGGTTTCTGCTATATCAGAGCTATTTGAAATCTATCCCTAAAAGGGTATATAATATTCAAGGTGCACATTGGGTCATTCAGAATAACTTCACACACACCCGCTACTGTGTATTTTCAAGTCTAATTCTGTCACTAAACCCATACCTGTCACCCAGCGCCTAAATACTAGGCCTCAAATTTATATCCTGCTAAATCTCTCGTTACCGCTGTCCTGTTGTAGCTGGGAAAGTTATTTAGTGTCCGTCAAAGCACATTTTTTCTTCTGGGTTGAAATACAATTCCCAATTTAGCAATTTCATAATTTAGTGGTTTCTGCTATATCAGAGCTATTTGAAATCTATCCCTAAAAGGGTAGATCATATTGAAGGTGCACATAGGGTCATTCAGAATAACTTCACACACACCCGCTACTGTGTATTTCCAAGTCTAATTCTGTCACTAAACCCATACCTGTCACCCAGCGCCTAAATACTAGGCCTCAAATTTATATCCCGCTAAATCTCTCGTTACCGCTGTCCTGTTGTAGCTGGGAAAGTTATTTAGTGTCCGTCAAAGCACATTTTTTGTTCTGGGTTGAAGTACAATTCCCAATTTAGCAATTTCATAATTTAGTGGTTTCTGCTATATCAGAGCTATTTGAAATCTATCCCTAAAAGGGTATATAATATTCAAGGTGCACATTGGGTCATTCAGAATAACTTCACACACACCCGCTACTGTGTATTTCCAAGTCTAATTCTGTCACTAAACCCATACCTGTCACCCAGCGCCTAAATACTAGGCCTCAAATTTATATCCTGCTAAATCTCTCGTTACCGCTGTACTGTTGTTGCTTGGAAAGATATTTAGTGTCCGTCAAAGCACATTTTTTGTTCTGGGTTGAAGTACAATTCCCAATTTAGCAATTTCATAATTTAGTGGTTTCTGCTATATCAGAGCTATTTGAAATCTATCCCTAAAAGGGTATATAATATTCAAGGTGCACATTGGGTCATTCAGAATAACTTCACACACACCCGCTACTGTGTATTTTCAAGTCTAATTCTGTCACTAAACCCATACCTGTCACCCAGCGCCTAAATACTAGGCCTCAAATTTATATCCTGCTAAATCTCTCGTTACCGCTGTCCTGTTGTAGCTGGGAAAGTTATTTAGTGTCCGTCAAAGCACATTTTTTCTTCTGGGTTGAAATACAATTCCCAATTTAGCAATTTCATAATTTAGTGGTTTCTGCTATATCAGAGCTATTTGAAATCTATCCCTAAAAGGGTAGATCATATTGAAGGTGCACATAGGGTCATTCAGAATAACTTCACACACACCCGCTACTGTGTATTTCCAAGTCTAATTCTGTCACTAAACCCATACCTGTCACCCAGCGCCTAAATACTAGGCCTCAAATTTATATCCCGCTAAATCTCTCGTTACCGCTGTCCTGTTGTAGCTGGGAAAGTTATTTAGTGTCCGTCAAAGCACATTTTTTGTTCTGGGTTGAAGTACAATTCCCAATTTAGCAATTTCATAATTTAGTGGTTTCTGCTATATCAGAGCTATTTGAAATCTATCCCTAAAAGGGTATATAATATTCAAGGTGCACATTGGGTCATTCAGAATAACTTCACACACACCCGCTACTGTGTATTTCCAAGTCTAATTCTGTCACTAAACCCATACCTGTCACCCAGCGCCTAAATACTAGGCCTCAAATTTATATCCTGCTAAATCTCTCGTTACCGCTGTACTGTTGTTGCTGGGCAAGATATTTAGTGTCCGTCAAAGCACATTTTTTGTTCTGGGTTGAAATACAATTCCCAATTTAGCAATTTCATAATTTAGTGGTTTCTGCTATATCAGAGCTATTTGAAATCTATCCCTAAAAGGGTATATAATATTCAAGGTGCACATTGGGTCATTCAGAATAACTTCACACACACCCGCTACTGTGTATTTCCAAGTCTAATTCTGTCACTAAACCCATACCTGTCACCCAGCGCCTAAATACTAGGCCTCAAATTTATATCCTGCTAAATCTCTCGTTACCGCTGTACTGTTGTTGCTGGGCAAGATATTTAGTGTCCGTCAAAGCACATTTTTTGTTCTGGGTTGAAATACAATTCCCAATTTAGCAATTTCATAATTTAGTGGTTCCTGCTATATCAGAGCTATTTGAAATCTATCCCTAAAAGGGTATATAATATTCAAGGTGCACATTGGGTCATTCAGAATAACTTCACACACACCCGCTACTGTGTATTTCCAAGTCTAATTCTGTCACTAAACCCATACCTGTCACCCAGCGCCTAAATACTAGGCCTCAAATTTATATCCTGCTAAATCTCTCGTTACCGCTGTACTGTTGTTGCTGGGCAAGATATTTAGTGTCCGTCAAAGCACATTTTTTGTTCTGGGTTGAAATACAATTCCCAATTTAGCAATTTCATAATTTAGTGGTTCCTGCTATATCAGAGCTATTTGAAATCTATCCCAAAAAGGGTATATAATATTCAAGGTGCACATAGGGTCATTCAGAATAACTTCACACACACGCTTCTGTGCATTTCCAAGTCTAATTCTGTCACTAAATCCATACCGGTCACCCAGCGCCTAAATACTAGGCCTCAAATTTATATCCCGCTGAATTTGAATACAATACATTGGGCCAAATAATATATTTGTTGTTGTGGTGAACCATAACAATGAGAAAAACATCTAGTAAGGGACGCGGACGTGGACATGGTCGTGGTGGTGTTAGTGGACCCTCTGGTGCTGGGAGAGGACGTGGCCGTTCTGCCACATCCACACGTCCTAGTGTACCAACTACCTCAGGTCCCAGTAGCCGCCAGAATTTACAGCGATATATGGTGGGGCCCAATGCCGTTCTAAGGATGGTAAGGCCTGAGCAGGTACAGGCATTAGTCAATTGGGTGGCCGACAGTGGATCCAGCACGTTCACATTATCTCCCACCCAGTCTTCTGCAGAAAGCGCACAGATGGCGCCTGAAAACCAACCCCATCAGTCTGTCACATCACCCCCATGCATACCAGGGAAACTGTCTCAGCCTCAAGTTATGCAGCAGTCTCTTATGCTGTTTGAAGACTCCGCTGGCAGGGTTTCCCAAGGGCATCCACCTAGCCCTTCCCCAGCGGTGAAAGACATAGAATGCACTGACGCACAACCACTTATGTTTCCTGATGATGAGGACATGGGAATACCACCTCAGCATGTCTCTGATGATGACGAAACACAGGTGCCAACTGCTGCGTCTTTCTGCAGTGTGCAGACTGAACAGGAGGTCAGGGATCAAGACTGGGTGGAAGACGATGCAGGGGACGATGAGGTCCTAGACCCCACATGGAATGAAGGTCGTGCCACTGACTTTCACAGTTCGGAGGAAGAGGCAGTGGTGAGACCGAGCCAACAGCGTAGCAAAAGAGGGAGCAGTGGGCAAAAGCAGAACACCCGCCGCCAAGAGACTCCGCCTGCTACTGACCGCCGCCATCTGGGACCGAGCACCCCAAAGGCAGCTTCAAGGAGTTCCCTGGCATGGCACTTCTTCAAACAATGTGCTGACGACAAGACCCGAGTGGTTTGCACGCTGTGCCATCAGAGCCTGAAGCGAGGCATTAACGTTCTGAACCTGAGCACAACCTGCATGACCAGGCACCTGCATGCAAAGCATGAACTGCAGTGGAGTAAACACCTTAAAACCAAGGAAGTCACTCAGGCTCCCCCTGCTACCTCTTCTGCTGCTGCCGCCTCGGCCTATTCTGCTGCTGCCGCCTCGGCCTCTTCCTCCGCCTCTGGAGGAACGTTGGCACCTGCCGCCCAGCAAACAGGGGATGTACCACCAACACCACCACCACCACCTCCGTCACCAAGCGTCTCAACCATGTCACACGCCAGCGTTCAGCTCTCCATCTCACAAACATTTGATAGAAAGCGTAAATTCCCACCTAGCCACCCTCGATCCCTGGCCCTGAATGCCAGCATTTCTAAACTACTGGCCTATGAAATGCTGTCATTTAGGCTGGTGGACACAGACAGCTTCAAACAGCTCATGTCGCTTGCTGTCCCACAGTATGTTGTTCCCAGCCGGCACTACTTCTCCAAGAGAGCCGTGCCTTCCCTGCACAACCAAGTATCCGATAAAATCAAGTGTGCACTGCGCAACGCCATCTGTAGCAAGGTCCACCTAACCACAGATACGTGGACCAGTAAGCACGGCCAGGGACGCTATATCTCCCTAACTGCACACTGGGTAAATGTAGTGGCAGCTGGGCCCCAGGCGGAGAGCTGTTTGGCGCACGTCCTTCCGCCGCCAAGGATCGCAGGGCAACATTCTTTGCCTCCTGTTGCCACCTCCTCCTTCTCGGCTTCCTCCTCCTCTTCTTCCACCTGCTCATCCAGTCAGCCACACACCTTCACCACCAACTTCAGCACAGCCCGGGGTAAACGTCAGCAGGCCATTCTGAAACTCATATGTTTGGGGGACAGGCCCCACACCGCACAGGAGTTGTGGCGGGGTATTGAACAACAGACCGACTGAGTGGTTGCTGCCGGTGAGCCTCAAGCCCGGCCTGGTGGTGTGTGATAATGGGCGAAATCTCGTTGCAGCTCTGGGACTAGCCAATTTGACGCACATCCCTTGCTTGGCGCATGTGCTGAATTTGGTGGTGCAGAAGTTCATTCACAACTACCCCGACATGTCAGAGCTGCTGCATAAAGTGCGGGCCGTCTGTTCGCGCTTCCGGCGTTCACATCCTGCCGCTGCTCGCCTGTCTGCGCTACAGCGTAACTTCGGCCTTCCCGCTCACCGCCTCATATGCGACGTGCCCACCAGGTGGAACTCCACCTTGCACATGCTGGACAGACTGTGCGAGCAGCAGCAGGCCATAGTGGAGTTTCAGCTGCAGCACGCACGGGTCAGTCGCACTACAGAACAGCACCACTTCACCACCAATGACTGGGCCTCCATGCGAGACCTGTGTGCCCTGTTGCGCTGTTTCGAGTACTCCACCAACATGGCCAGTGGCGATGACACCGTTATCAGCGTTACAATACCACTTCTATGTCTCCTTGAGAAAACACTTAGGGCGATGATGGAAGAGGAGGTGGCCCAGGAGGAGGAGGAGGAGGAGGAGGAAGAGGGGTCATTTTTAGCACTTTCAGGCCAGTCTCTTCGAAGTGACTCAGAGGGAGGTTTTTGGCAACAGCAGAGGCCAGGTACAAATGTGGCCAGCCAGGGCCCACTACTGGAGGACGAGGAGGACGAGGATGAGGAGGAGGTGGAGGAGGATGAGGATGAAGCATGGTCACAGCGGGGTGGCACCCAACGCAGCTCGGGTCCATCACTGGTGCGTGGCTGGGGGGAAAGGCAGGACGATGACGATACGCCTCCCACAGAGGACAGCTTGTCCTTACCCCTGGGCAGCCTGGCACACATGAGCGACTACATGCTGCAGTGCCTGCGCAACGACAGCAGAGTTGCCCACATTTTAACCTGTGCGGACTACTGGGTTGCCACCCTGCTGGATCCACGCTACAAAGACAATGTGCCCACCTTACTTCCTGCACTGGAGCGTGATAGGAAGATGCGCGAGTACAAGCGCACGTTGGTAGACGCGCTACTGAGAGCATTCCCAAATGTCACAGGGGAACAAGTGGAAGCCCAAGGCCAAGGCAGAGGAGGAGCAAGAGGTCGCCAAGGCAGCTGTGTCACGGCCAGCTCCTCTGAGGGCAGGGTTAGCATGGCAGAGATGTGGAAAACTTTTGTCAACACGCCACAGCTAACTGCACCACCACCTGATACGCAACGTGTTAGCAGGAGGCAACATTTCACTAACATGGTGGAACAGTACGTGTGCACACCCCTCCACGTACTGACTGATGGTTCGGCCCCATTCAACTTCTGGGTCTCTAAATTGTCCACGTGGCCAGAGCTAGCCTTTTATGCCTTGGGGGTGCTGGCCTGCCCGGCAGCCAGCGTTTTGTCTGAACGTGTATTCAGCACGGCAGGGGGCGTCATTACAGACAAACGCAGCCGCCTGTCTACAGCCAATGTGGACAAGCTGACGTTCATAAAAATGAACCAGGCATGGATCCCACAGGACCTGTCCGTCCCTTGTCCAGATTAGACATTAACTACCTCCCCATAACCATATATTATTGGACTCCAGGGCACTTCCTCATTCAATCCTATTTTTATTTTCATTTTACCATTATATTGCAAGGCTACCCAAAGTTGAATGAACCTCTCCTCTGCCTGTGTGCTAGGCCTAAATATATGCCAATGGATTGTTGCAGTGGTGGCTGACGTGAAGCCTCATTCTCTGCTATGACATGCAGACTGATTCTCTGGTGACATGAAGCCAGATTGTCTGTTACGGGACCTCTCTCCTCTGCCTGGGTGCTGGGCCTGAATTTATGACAATGGACTGTTGCAGTGGTGGCTGACGTGAAGCCTGATTCTCTGCTATGACATGCAGACTGATTCTCTGCTGACATGAAGCCAGATCCTCTGTTGCGGGACCTCTCTCCTCTGCCTGGGTGCTGGGCCTAAATTTATGAAAATGGACTGTTGCAGTGGTGGGTGACGTGAAGCCTCATTCTCTGCTATGACATGCAGACTGATTCTCTGCTGACATGAAGCCAGATTGTCTGTTACGGGACCTCTCTCCTCTGCCTGGGTGCTGGGCCTAAATATCTGACAATGGACTGTTGCATTGGTGGCTGACGTGAAGCCTGATTCTCTGCTATGATATGAAGACTGATTCTCTGCTGACATGAAGCCAGATTGTCTGTTACGGGACCTCTCTCCTCTGCCTGTGTGCTAGGCCTAAATATATGCCAATGGATTGTTGCAGTGGTGGCTGACGTGAAGCCTGATTCTCTGCTATGACATGCAGACTAATTCTCTGCTGACATGAAGCCAGATTGTCTGTTACGGGACCTCTCTCCTCTGCCTGGGTGCTGGGCCTAAATTTATGACAATGGACTGTTGCAGTGGTGGCTGACGTGAAGCCTGATTCTCTGCTATGACATGCAGACTGATTCTCTGCTGACATGAAGCCAGATCCTCTGTTACGGGACCTCTCTCCTCTGCCTGGGTGCTGGGCCTAAATTTATGAAAATGGACTGTTGCAGTGGTGGGTGACGTGAAGCCTCATTCTCTGCTATGACATGCAGACTGATTCTCTGCTGACATGAAGCCAGATTGTCTGTTACGGGACCTCTCTCCTCTGCCTGGGTGCTGGGCCTGAATTTATGACAATGGACTGTTGCAGTGGTGGCTGACGTGAAGCCTGATTCTCTGCTATGACATGCAGACTAATTCTCTGCTGACATGAAGCCAGATTGTCTGTTACGGGACCTCTCTCCTCTGCCTGGGTGCTGGGCCTAAATTTATGAAAATGGACTCTTACAGTGGTGGGTGACGTGAAGCCTGATTCTCTGCTATGACATGAAGACTGATTCTCTGCTGACATGAAGCCAGATCCTCTGTTACGGGACCTCTCTCCTCTGCCTGGGTGCTGGGCCTAAATATCTGACAATGGACTGTTGCATTGGTGGCTGACGTGAAGCCTGATTCTCTGCTATGATATGAAGACTGATTCTCTGCTGACATGAAGCCAGATTGTCTGTTACGGGACCTCTCTCCTCTGCCTGTGTGCTAGGCCTAAATATATGCCAATGGATTGTTGCAGTGGTGGCTGACGTGAAGCCTGATTCTCTGCTATGACATGCAGACTAATTCTCTGGTGACATGAAGCCAGATCCTCTGTTACGGGACCTCTCTCCTCTGCCTGGGTGCTGGGCCTAAATTTATGAAAATGGACTGTTGCAGTGGTGGGTGACGTGAAGCCTGATTCTCTGCTATGACATGCAGACTGATTCTCTGGTGACATGAAGCCAGATCCTCTGTTACGGGACCTCTCTCCTCTGCCTGGGTGCTGGGCCTAAATTTATGAAAATGGACTGTTGCAGTGGTGGGTGACGTGAAGCCTCATTCTCTGCTATGACATGCAGACTGATTCTCTGCTGACATGAAGCCAGATCGTCTGTTACGGGACCTCTCTCCTCTGCCTGGGTGCTGGGCCTAAATTTATGAAAATGGACTCTTACAGTGGTGGGTGACGTGAAGCCTGATTCTCTGCTATGACATGAAGACTGATTCTCTGCTGACATGAAGCCAGATCCTCTGTTACGGGACCTCTCTCCTCTGCCTGGGTGCTGGGCCTAAATATCTGACAATGGACTGTTGCATTGGTGGCTGACGTGAAGCCTGATTCTCTGCTATGATATGAAGACTGATTCTCTGCTGACATGAAGCCAGATTGTCTGTTACGGGACCTCTCTCCTCTGCCTGTGTGCTAGGCCTAAATATATGCCAATGGATTGTTGCAGTGGTGGCTGACGTGAAGCCTGATTCTCTGCTATGACATGCAGACTGATTCTCTGGTGACATGAAGCCAGATCCTCTGTTACGGGACCTCTCTCCTCTGCCTGGGTGCTGGGCCTAAATTTATGAAAATGGACTGTTGCAGTGGTGGGTGACGTGAAGCCTGATTCTCTGCTATGACATGCAGACTGATTCTCTGGTGACATGAAGCCAGATACTCTGTTACGGGACCTCTCTCCTCTGCCTGGGTGCTGGGCCTAAATTTATGAAAATGGACTGTTGCAGTGGTGGGTGACGTGAAGCCTCATTCTCTGCTATGACATGCAGACTGATTCTCCGCTGACATGAAGTCAGATTGTCTGTTACGGGACCTCTCTCCTCTGCCTGGGTGCTGGGCCTGAATTTATGACAATGGACTGTTGCAGTGGTGGCTGACGTGAAGCCTGATTCTCTGCTATGATATGAAGACTGATTCTCTGCTGACATGAAGCCAGATTGTCTGTTACGGGACCTCTCTCCTCTGCCTGGGTGCCGGGGCCTAAATATCTGAGAATGGACTGTTCCAGTGGTGGGTAACGGGAAGCCAGATTCTCTGCTATGATATGAAGACTGATTCTCTGCTGACATGAAGCCAGATTGTCTGTTACGGGACCTCTCTCCTCTGCCTGGGTGCTGGGCCTAAATTTATGAAAATGGACTCTTACAGTGGTGGGTGACGTGAAGCCTGATTCTCTGCTATGACATGAAGACTGATTCTCTGCTGACATGAAGCCAGATTGTCTGTTACGGGACCTCTCTCCTCTGCCTGGGTGCCGGGGCCTAAATATCTGAGAATGGACTGTTCCAGTGGTGGGTGACGGGAAGCCAGATTCTCTGCTATGGGACCTCTCTCCAATTGATTTTGGTTAATTTTTATTTATTTAATTTTTATTTTAATTAATTTCCCTATCCACATTTGTTTGCAGGGGATTTACCTACATGTTGCTGCCTTTTGCAGCCCTCTAGCCCTTTCCTGGGCTGTTTTACAGCCGTTTTAGTGCCGAAAAGTTCGGGTCCCCATTGACTTCAATGGGGTTCGGGTTCGGGACGAAGTTCGGATCGGGTTCGGATCCCGAACCCGAACATTTCCGGGATGTTCGGCCGAACTTCTCGAACCCGAACATCCAGGTGTTCGCTCAACTCTAATTGTATGTACAGTAGTGGGTGCAATGATGGGAAAAGGTAAACGTGCTACACCCCGTTATTGAACCCCTCATATGCCGCTGATAACGGCATCTGAGAGTCTCATTGAGACATTTCATGGGTAAATCAGGGGTTAAAAAAGAATACATACTCACTTCTTCCATTTAATTGTGGAGAGGCAGTCGCGGCCATCTTGATTGAAAAAAATTAAAGCACCAAATCTTGTGTGTGCTGACATGATGATGTTACCATGTCAGCACGCTCAAGATTTGGAACATTTGATCAAACAGATGAGGCGAGTATGTTTTTTTTATTTATTTATTTTTTTCTACTGTCAATTCCGGAAAAATGTATTTTAATTGATGTTACCACGAAGCGCTAAGAAATTCAGATTTGTGATAAATCTAATGTTTCCTGAAATTCAAATTCCACTTCGTTAACTTCCATTTGCTCAACACTAGTCATAATAATAAAATTTTTATGACATGGAGAATGCAAGTAGTTATTAAAACTAACATGTCAGGAGAGGTGACAGGTCATCTTTAAAAGAAAATATCATATACTGCAGTATTTGTGGATACAGGTCAGGTCTGTTAAAACTTCTTGCAGTTTGGGGTACTTGGTGTCTAAAAGGTTTGCCATCACTGAACTAGATAAACGTGCCTATATATTAGACCACCTGTTGATAATGAGCCTGGTGCACAGTAAGCCTATATATACCAGAACAGATTAATTATTAATGGTGCAGCAAGTGAACTAGATAAACGTGCCTATATATTAGACCGCCTGTTGAAACGAAATATGCATAGTAAGTCTATGAATAACATAACAATTAAGTTCTGTATAGAATTCCTCCACAGGGCTCAGGTGGCCATGAGATGTAGTTGATACGTTTTCTGTCCCCTTGCCAGTCAAATTTATCAGCATACCCTCCAGGACATGGAGTGGAATGACATCCATCTCGTAGTTTCCTGACAGGTAAGCCCCTGAGTTGCAGACCGTCTACCCCAGGCATCTTTGGCTCCAGATCTCCCACTGCTTTCATGCTGCTTGCTCATTGGCACGCTGCCAACCTACTCCTGTCTCACGGGCCTGCTGCTACCCTTACCCCCGATGATGATGTCCCCTCCTCACCTGGCTCCTACGTTCGAACAGCTACATCATAATCAACTACTGTCTGTTCACCACTTATGTCACCAGTCTCATGGCCACGTCCCTGAAGGCTCCCAACACGTACTTCCACCCGACTATCTTTGCTAGTTGCACACCTAAGGGAGGATGCAGCGGACCTCTTCTGCAAGTCTGTGATGGCCTGTAGCTGCTGGCTGTCCTCACTAAACTCATCGTCACTGAAAAGCGGAGCAGAGCTGGCAGCATGCATTACTTCCCAAGCAGAAGACCCACTGGGTAAATGTTTTTCGCAGCAGTGGTGACAGAACCACAGCAAGTAGGCCAGGTCCGGTTGACACCTTCATGTTTGTGTCAGTCTGGTTCTCACACCAGACACTTAACCGCCCCCGAGACATTTACTCTAGAGTAGATGCTCACACTGATGCCACAAAGGACAGTGGAAAAAACATATTCTGCATCTTATCGCTGAACATAGGCATTTGCTCTGAATGTCTGCTTTTTAAAACAGCAGAAACCCAATGGCTATCGCACCTGCTCAGCTTTTAAGCCGTCGCCAAGTTTAAATGCTGGACTTAAATGCTGGTCTAGCTCAGTTGGTAATAAATTATTACTCAAAGGGTCACAGAATTTTTAAATGATATATATTTTTATGCAAGAGTTTACAGAGAAGAAAAATGACTTACCTCTACACTGTAAGAAGCAGCAAAGAGTATTATAAGCATTCCAAATATTTCCAGTCTCCAGTAGTAGGGCGTGCAGACAAGCTAGTAGGGGAGATAAAATGCAGTGATCTAGTAAGCAATATTGCAAATCTGACATTTATTACTTTATGTCGTAATAACTTTGGAATGTTTTTACTTATCCAAATGATTCTGAGAATGTTTTTTGTGACACATACTTCATGTTGGTGGTGCATTTGAGTCAATATATTTTATCTTTCTTTTTTTATCCCAAATTTACAGAAAAAGTAAAAAAAAAAATGAATTTCTCTGCTTTTAAGATGGATAGTGATACCTCATAAAATAGTCATTAATTAACATTTACAATATGTTTACTTTATAATTTCAGAGGCAATTTTTCAAAAAATAAAAAATAAAATCCAAAACCAACTTTTTTGAAGACCAATTCAGTCAAAAGTCACAATAGAAATTCTAATGCCAGTGACATTGAAGGTAAAGGATGAAATTATAAAGAAGTGTCTAGAATAGGGAATGGCAAGGAAAGCTGTCAGCCAGGTAGTGAGAAGTGAGGAGCAGAGGCTGGATGTACCTCCTTGCACAACTACAGCTACTGCAGAATCTCAGAAATATATATTTTTTGGGGTGGTGGGGTAGGGGAATAAGCTTAAACTGTACAACATGTGTTTTACACAGGATAGATGTATAGTAGCTTTTGAAATCTTAGTGAAAACACCTTAAATACTAGTCCGAACTCCATGTCAGTGTAATGACCGGTGTCACGCACAGGGAGGAAAACAGGGAAAGCCCTGCCCAAGGGAGAGGGAAAGGTGGTGACCTCTAACTCACCTTGCAGCTGGCACCTGACTGCCCTGACGTCCCTAGACGGGTTCCTCACCCGTGCGGCGATCACGTGCCTAAACCCTGGCTTTCCCTGAAATGAGCCCTAGATAATGAACGGGCCGGTGGGATCGCTAGTCCGCACCACTGACACTAAGAGGGAAACACCAGGGAGAGGACAGACAAACACAGACAAACACAAACACCCAGGTGGACGGCAACAATTGTCCACAAAGGTCCAACAGGGATCCGGAGGGTAGCGTTCTAACGCAGCAACGCAGCTCCAGTGGGTCAGAATAGATGTCCAGGCAGGAAGCTCTATATCTGGCAACCAGAGAAGTGTGAGAGGGGAATATAAGGAGGATTGGGAGTGCTGGACAAGGAACAGCTGAGAGAAGGAGCTACGGATCCCTGAGTGAGCCAAAAGGGTTTGTAAAGCAAACCCAGAAAGCTACAATAAGGAAACTTCCCTATCTGACATAGAGCGTGCAGCCAACCGCTGCGACCTCCTGACCCCGGGTACAACGGAGTCAGGCGTGGCTCTTGACACCCTCGTGACAGTACCCCCCTCTCTACGAGGGGCCTCCGGACACTCAGGACCAGGTCTCTCAGGATGAGAGGCATGAAAAATCTGAACCAGCCTGTCGGCGTTTACCTCAGACGCAGGAACCCACATTCTTTCCTCGGGACCGTAACCTCTCCAGTGCACCAGATATTGAAGAGAGCGGCGGACCCGACGAGAATCAATAATTTTGGATATCTGAAATTCCAAACTACCATCCACGACAACAGGAGGGGGTGGCAGCGGTGACGGTTCTAGAGGTGGAACATATTTTTTGAGTAACAACTTATGAAAGACATTATGGATTTTAAAAGTCTGAGGTAACTCCAGGCGAAAAGCCACGGGGTTGATGATGGCTACAATTTTGTAAGGACCAATAAACCTAGGACCCAGTTTCCAAGAGGGAACCTTCAACTTGATATTCCTAGTAGACAACCACACATAGTCATTCACTCCTAGGTCCGGACCTGGCGACCGTCTCTTATCAGCCATGCATTTGTATTTACCTCCCATATTTTTCAAGTTAGCTTGCACCTTCTGCCATACCGATGAAAGAGATGACGAAAACCGTTCCTCTTCGGGAACCCCAGAAGACCCCCCCCTCTTTGAAAGTACAGAATTGGGGATGAAAACCATATGCACCAAGAAATGGTGACTTGCCAGTGGATTCCTGACGGCGATTATTTATGGCAAACTCAGCTAACGGTAAATATGACGACCACAACTCTTGGTTTTCAGACACAAAACATCTTAGATATGTCTCCAGGTTTTGGTTGGTACGCTCAGTCTGTCCATTCGACTGAGGATGGAAAGCTGAGGAAAAGGACAAGTGAACCCCCAAACGGGAACAAAAAGCTTTCCAAAATTTAGAAATAAACTGGGTTCCCCGATCCGAAACAACATCGGATGGGACCCCGTGAAGCTTCACGATCTCACTGACAAATACCTGAGCAAGAGTTTTAGCATTAGGTAGTGCGGGTAACGCAATGAAGTGTGCCATTTTGCTAAACCTGTCCACTACTACCAAAATAACTGTTTTACCCGCAGACAAAGGTAAGTCAGTGATAAAATCCATAGACAGATGTGTCCATGGTCTATTGGGAATGACGAGTGGTAATAGAGACCCTGCAGGACGTGTATGTGAAACTTTTGCGCGCGCACAGGTAGAACAAGAAGACACAAAATCCAATACATCCTGACGCAACCTTGGACACCAAAAATGACGAGACAATAGCTCCAAGGTTGCTTTACTACCCGGGTGCCCAGCAAGTGCCGAATTATGATGTTCCTTTAATAATTCGAGACGTAGGTTCAACGGTACAAACAATTTCTCTGAGGGGCAAGAGACCGGGGCGTCCCCCTGGGCCTCTAACACCTTCCCCTCCAAAGCAGAGTGTACCGCAGAGACAACCACTCCTCTTTGTAGAATGGGTACCGGATCACTCACATTACCCCCTCCAGGGAAACAACGAGATAGTGCATCAGCCTTGGTGTTCTTTGCCCCAGGACGATAGGTAATCACAAAGTTAAACCTGGTAAAAAATAGCGACCACCTAGCCTGTCTAGGGGTGAGACGCTTAGCTGATTCGAGGTACAGCAGATTTTTGTGGTCCGTAAACACAGTGACGGGGTGGACTGCCCCCTCTAAAAAGTGACGCCACTCCTCAAACGCAAGTTTAATAGCTAACAGTTCCCTATTGCCAATATCGTAGTTCTGTTCTGCTGCAGATAGTTTTTTAGAAAAGAAAGCACAAGGACGCCATTTTCCAGGAGACGGACCCTGAGGCAATACAGCCCCCACTCCCACCTCTGACGCATCGACTTCAACAATAAAAGGCTGAGAGACATCAGGTTGGACTAGTACAGGTGCTGAGGTAAACCTCTCTTTTAGAGAGGAAAAAGCAACTTTAGCGGCGTCAGACCATTTAGAAAAATCAGTCCCCTTCCTAGTCATGTCAGCAAGCGGTTTTACGATCACCGAATAATTTTTAATGAATTTCCTATAGAAATTCGCGAAGCCCAAGAACCGTTGTAGTGCTTTGAGGTTCTCAGGAAGATCCCAATCCAAAATTGCCTGGACCTTCCTAGGATCCATACGGAAACCTGACGCAGATAAATAATAACCTAGGAATTGTATCTCCTGAACGGCAAAAACACATTTTTCAATTTTAGCATATAATTTATTCGTCCGTAGGACCTGCAGTACTTGTCTGACATGCTCCTCATGTGTTCTCAGATCAGACGAATAAATTAAAATATCATCTAGGTATATTACCACAAACCTGCCGATTAGATGACTAAAAATGTCATTAACGAAATGTTGAAAGACGGCAGGAGCATTGGTCAGGCCGAAAGGCATAACTAGATTTTCATAATGCCCCTCAGGGGTGTTAAACGCTGTCTTCCACTCACCCCCCTCTTTAATACGAATCAGATTGTAGGCCCCCCTAAGATCGAGTTTGGAGAACCACCTAGCACCCGCAATCTGGTTAAACAGGTCAGGAATGAGAGGAAGAGGGTATGGGTCTCGGATGGTTATCCGGTTTAGCTCGCGGAAATCTAGGCAAGGACGCAGGCCCCCATCTTTCTTTTTAACGAAGAAAAACTCTGCAGCCACGGGTGAAGAAGAGGGTCTGATGTGTCCCTTAGCCAAACTCTCGGAGATATAATCTTTCATGGCTTGTCTCTCTGGACCTGAAAGATTATATAACCTGGTCTTGGGTAATTTTGCGCCGGGAATAAGGTTAACCGGACAATCATAAGGACGATGAGGTGGTAACTTCTGACAACCCTTTTCAGAAAAAACGTCCTCAAAGTCCGAAACAAATGTAGGTAGGGTAGCTATGGAGGCGACTAAGCAATTGCTATTTAAGCAATTTTCTCTGCACGGCTCACTCCACTCCAATATCTCCCTGGCCTGCCAATCCACCACTGGATTGTGCGCTACCAACCAGGGAAGACCCAGCACCACCGGAGTGGGAAGCCCCTCCAGAACATAACCTGAAAGCATCTCAATATGGTGGTCCCCTACCCGAAGGTGTAAATTATGGACAATGTGGGTGAGATTTCTCTGAGACAGAGGAGCAGAATCAATAGCGAATATGGGAATAGGTCTCTGTAACGTACAGAGAGACAAACCCATAGTGCGGGCAAAATGGGCATCTATCAAATTTACCCCTGCTCCACTGTCTAGAAAGAAAGAAATAGTCTCTGTCTTATCACCAAAAACAATAACCGCTGGCAACACAAATTGCGATGTACGTATGGAGGAGACGTATACCCCCCGGCTGACATCCTCCGCACAGCCTGGGGTTAGTAGTTTTCCGACGGTTTTTTGTTTCTGAGGAAAGAAGGACAGACATTAATGAAATGACCCCTCTCCCCACAAAAAAAACAAGCCCCACGCCTACGGTGAACCTCAGGAGGACGGACCTGACGAGTAGTTCCTCCTAGCTGCATAGGCTCATCTAAGTCTGTACAGACTAACTGCTGCTTGGGAGGGGTTACCAATGGCTCCGGTTTTTTCAACCTGTCCCTAAGGCGTCTATCTATACGGATAGAAAGGGACATAACTGCATCAAGGGAAAAGGGGGTCTCATACAATGCAAGAGCATCCTTAACCCTTTCGGATAACCCAGAGCAGAACTGACTCCTGAGAGCCGGGTCGTTCCATTGGGTATCCGTAGCCCACCTACGGAAGTCAGAGCAATACTCCTCTACCGGCCGCTCTCCTTGTAGGAGTCTCCGTAATTTTGATTCAGCCAGTGCGACTCGGTCAGGGTCGTCATATATGAGACCCAAGGCCCCGAAAAACTCATCCACTGACCGAAGAGCCTGGGAATCAGTAGGTAAAGAGAACGCCCAGGACTGCGGGTCCCCCTGCAGCAGGGAAATAACAACACCCACCCGCTGTTCTTCATTACCAGAGGAGTAAGGACGCAGTTTAAAGTATAGTTTACAGGCCTCACGAAAAGTCAAAAACTTGTCCCTTCCCCCAGAAAATCTGTCAAGGAGAGGGACCTTGGGTTTCGCAACAACCTGGTTACCAGTAGCAACCGCTGGGCTTGCGGTCTGTTGTAATTGCTGCTGTTGCTGGAGGACCGACTCCTTCAATCCTGCCACCTCCAAAGACAGGCCATGAAATTGTTCAGACAGAGCAGCAATTGGATCCATACTGGATTCTAAGTAGGTAAAAAAAAAAATCTTTTTTTTTTTTTTTTACCTACACAAAAATAAGGGCCAGATATAATGTAATGACCGGTGTCACGCACAGGGAGGAAAACAGGGAAAGCCCTGCCCAAGGGAGAGGGAAAGGTGGTGACCCCTAACTCACCTTGCAGCTGGCACCTGACTGCCCTGACGTCCCTAGACGGGTTCCTCACCCGTGCTGCGATCACGTGCCTAAACCCTGGCTTTCCCTGAAATGAGCCCTAGATAATGAAAGGGCCGGTGGGATCGCTAGTCCGCACCACTGACACTAAGAGGGAAACACCAGGGAGAGGACAGACAAACACAGACAAACACAAACACCCCGGTGGACGGCAACAATTGTCCACAAAGGTCCAACAGGGATCCGGAGGGTAGCGTTCTAAGGCAGCACTCAGAGAACGCAGCAACACAGCTCCAGTGGGTCAGAATAGATGTCCAGGCAGGAAGCTCTATATCTGGCAACCAGAGAAGTGTGAGAGGGGAATATAAGGAGGATTGGGAGTGCTGGACAAGGAACAGCTGAGAGAAGGAGCTACGGATCCCTGAGTGAGCCAAAAGGGTTTGTAAAGCAAACCCAGAAAGCTACAATAAGGAAACTTCCCTATCTGACATAGAGCGTGCAGCCAACCGCTGCGACCTCCTGACCCCGGGTACAACGGAGTCAGGCGTGGCTCTTGACACCCTTGTGACAGTCAGGGCATCTCCACATAGTTAAATTTTATAATTTGTTTGTTTAACTTTAGAAAAAAAGCATGTGTGCCTTACAATATGCTTGGTAGCAGAGGATAACATCTCTGAGTAATAACATTACATACTAGGCCAAACTCCTTGTTTCATTTTAGCATAGTTCAAATGTAATTTATTTTGGCTGAAGTTTGGAAAAACAGCATATACGTGTCTGCATGGTGCATATCATCAACCTAGTCATGCAACACTTTTTAAATAAGTACACTGGCTTGTAAAAGGTGCTGTCAATGTCCAGGACACTGTCCTTGCATTTGAGCAATTTTTATGTTGCGAGGACTTGCAGCAACAGAATGCCATTATACAGCTTAATCCTGGACTTAATACACTGTATTCCCATGCACCCTTTCCACCACAAAAAAGGGTATATGGTTCAAACTTCCTTTTCTATTCCTCCTCCTCTTCCATCATATCAACATGCTTATTGGTCTGCACTCACTCCTAATGTTGTAGAGGGTCAGTTCACCTGTAGGCCCTCGCATATAATGTTTTAGAGGGTCAGCTCACCAGCGAGCCCTCACCTACAATCTATTAGCGGGTCATCTCACCTGCAGGCCCTCAACCATAATGTTTTACAGGGTCAGCTCACCAGCTGGTCCCCACCTACAATCTTTTAGAGGGTCAGCTCACCAGCAGGCCCTCACATATAAGGTTTTTGAGGGTCAGCTCACCAGCAGGCCCTCAACCATAATATTGTACAGGGTCTGCTCACCAGCAGGCTCTCACCTACAATCTTTTAGAGGGCTAGCTCACCTGCAGGCCATTGCATATAATGTTTTTGAGGGTCAGCTCACCAGCAGGCCCTCAACCATAATGTTTTACAGGGTCAGCTCACCAGCTGGTCCCCACCTACAATCTTTTAGAGGGTCAGCTCACCAGCAGGCCCTCACATATAAGGTTTTTGAGGGTCAGCTCACCAGCAGGCCCTCAACCATAATATTGTACAGGGTCAGCTCACCAGCAGGCTCTCACCTACAATCTTTTAGAGGGCTAGCTCACCTGCAGGCCATTGCATGTAATGTTTTAGAGGGTCAGCTCAGCAGCAGGCCCTCGCCCATAATTTTTTTAATGGTTAGCTAAGCAGCAGGTACTAGTCCATAATTTTTTCAATGGTCAGCTCAGCAGCAGGCACTCACCCATAATTTTTTCGTTGCACAGATCAGAAGCAGGCCCTTACCCCTAATGTTTTAGATGGTCAGCTCGGCAGCAGGCCCTTGCCCGTAATGTTTTAGAGGGTCACCAGCAGGCCCTTGCTCCTAATGTTTTTGAGGGTCACCAGCAGGCCATCAATCATAATTTTTTAAGGGTGTATGATGCCCTCCTTTATGTGTAATAAAGGGTGTATTGGAGTGCCTTGTAATTTTTGAAAGCCCTTTTACTTAGTGCATAGGCTTTATGAGTGTAGGAGTCCCATTACCTAAACAATTGTACAACAATGTGAATGAGGCCCTCCATTATGTGATATACAGGTTGCATCGGAGTGCCTTTTCCTTGTAATTTTTGGCAGCACTTGCACTTTATATACAAGTAAACATACAGGAAAGAATGTTTCCTAACAATTTTTTCTCTAAAATCGATTTTATATTCGGTTTTGTGCGTATTATTGTCAGTCTGTAAAAGTGGCGTCCTACTCAAACAACATCGTTACCAGCAGCGACCTGGGAGTCCAAGATGCATCCAGACATCCTCCCCATGCTGTTCCCTAACCATTTTGGTGGTGTTTCCATTAATTTATGACCTTTTCCTATGAACCAGACACCCTCCCCTATTCAGAGCAGGGGGTGCCTGGTTTAAAGCTCAAGTTCTCTCATTGACTTCCATTGTGCTCGAGCATCCCGAGGTGTTCGACCCGAACACCCAAGCACTTTGGTGTTTGATCAACACTAGTGTCAAGTCTAGCATTGCCATGCAGCCTGGGCGAGAGTAGCCACACAAGCGAGCAGTTGCTAAAATACATCAAGCAGCAAACATCACGCTGGGCAAGGTGTTCTGCATGGTGCACATCATCAACATAGTCATGCAACACTATTTAAATATGTACATTGTCTTGTAAAAGGTGCTGTCAATGTCCAGGACACTTTCCTTGCATTTGAGCCATTTTTATGTGGCGAGAACTTGCAGCAACAGAATGCCATTATACAGCTTAATCCTGGACTTTCCAACTCCCTGGGATTCATCTTTGCACATGCTCGAGCGTCTGTAGAAGCAGTGGAAAGTCGTGAATGATTTTATCATGCACGATACACTCTCATCAGCAGAGAGCATGTGTTGCTTCGAGGTTAGACAATGGTAACTCATCCAAGATGCCTGGCTGGTGCTGAAGCCCTTCACAAAGGCTATAAGGTTTGTCAACAGGGACAACTGCAGCATGAAAAATGTCATCCTCCTTATAGTTATCTTAAAACAGATGCTGACACTCAGACAGCAGGGGGCAACGGAAAAAGAACAGGTTATGAATCTTGCTGTCTGCCCTTTTGCTGTTGGGGACCCACAAGGAAAACTGCCATGGAGGAGGATAAGGAGCTATCATTGCAAGAGGAGGATGATGGCGATGACACCTGCCAGGACACCCAATTGTCTCAGTGGAGGGGGTCTCTCTCTGCCCCCGTAGAGTCCCTCTCCCCCAACACCACAAGCAGCAGAAGCCACAGCATCAGAAGCAAACAATTCAGTCTCCTCAACATGATGGACCAGTTTTTACATGTGCTGTGCCAGGCTGAGGACAATCAGCAAGCCGATAGCTCCCACTTCAATGCCCAGGTTCAGGCTTACCTACACTCTGGCCAGTCTCTGGCTCAAGCCATTTTCTCTGATCCCATGGAATTCTGGGCAGGCAGACTGGAACAGTGGCACAGCTTCGGGCTTGGACTGGCCCACAGGAGTACAGGTGAATCCCCGGTGGGCCCCTTTTCAAGGTGGGCCCTTTGTCTCCCACCCCCTTCACAAGTGGCACATAACTGCACTATATACATATATCCAATGCACAGCACATCAACCAGCCTATGTTCATATACAAAATTTGATAGATTATTAACCCATAGAGGACGCTCGCCATACATGTACGACCTTACATGTACGGAAGGCTGATCGGGCGGGTGTAGGAGCTGTGCCTACCTCATCAGAGGCACAAACCTGGCAGTCACTGACAGCCGGGCCCCTGTTGCATACGCCGGCATGGATGAAAACACTGATGCCAGCGTATTAACCCCTTGTATGCCGCGGCATGCAGAGGGTTCGCAGAGGGTATCGGTGCCCTCTGCTTCCCCATTGGGTCCCTGCGCTGCAGTGGTGGGGACCCGATGACAGAGAAGGCAGCCTGGGGCTGGGTCTCACAGTCGGGCTGTCAGCATTAGTGTTGAGCGGACCCGAACTGCAAAGTTTGGGTCCGTACCGAACATTGCAGGTTCGGGTGCCCGGACCTGAACCCGAACTTTGCAGCAAAAGTTTGAGTTCGGTGTTCGGGCATTTAATAAAGCTTGTTGAAAGGCTTCAGGGCAGCCAATCAGCAAGCTTTTAAGCTGTGGGCACTAAGAAGCCATCAGAGCCATGCCTAGTAATGGCACAGCTGTGATTGGCCGGTGCATCATCTGACCCAGCCTCTATAAAAGCTGGATTACGTTTAGCACCGCCCATCAGCTCTGAGTAATGCAGGGACAGGAAGCAGGCAGCTGAAGCAAGGGAGAGTGTTAGGAATCTCATCTGCCTATTTTTTCTGTTAGTGACTGATAGTGATTTTTACACCAGCTTTGCACCCCTGACACAGAAATATAATAATTAATCTGGCTGGTAATTCTGTGGGTGACCAATCTTTGTACCCCGGACACAAAAATATAATAAATAATCTGTCCCTTAGTTCTGTGGGTGACATATACCGATTTTTGGTGTGAGAGATCGGGCAGCGCTGAGCTTCACAGTGTGCAGGAGAAGCGGGGAGATCCTGCAATAATGACTGACAGCGAACCGCTGCATGGTAAAAGCGGGGAGCTGGGTATACTCTCAGCTCTCTGCAGAAGAATAATGCTCACTGCAGTACTGACCCTTAATGAGAATGGAAGCGCCGCTGTAACACCAAACATACCATCATAAAATGTATCATTAAATGTATCACTATGTGTATCACGGAATTGACTGTTGAAACAATGTATGCAATCATGCTATGAAGCGCTTGACCCCGCGTTACCCAGTCTGCACATCATAGAAAGTGTCAGACATCTAACACCATTTACCACTGATCACCGATAGATACCGGCAATTAGCCTCATTATACTAAACACGCCCATCCCACCCCCGAACCTCTCCCAGTTTAACCCGCCAAAATAGCGTTTTAAATATCCCCATCACAAGTGAATCTTTATTCTGTATATTGTCCTGACGAAGAGGGCACTTTGCCCTTGAGACGTGTTGACTTTAAATAAAAAGAATCTTATTCATCTAAAGGACTGAATTCTATGCCTGCAGCGCCGGATAGTGGTCTGACAATTTTTTAAGATTTTCTGCATATCTACTTTCCTGGAACCCTTGGGACAGGAATAGACCCAGGCAGCAGCGCGGCATCCCCTTATGCTGGTGGGGAAATATACCAGCTAAGGCTCATTCAGCTGTTATGACTCCTCACAACAGAATCCGGTAAGCGAAATACGCACCATAAATTTATATTGTCTATAAGGCGGTACCACACATGAGGCGCTGTGTTTTTTGTCTCCCTTCTTGTCATTTTTGGTGTGAGGTACACCTGCACTGCATCCATGACAGGGAAATTAATATAGTTAATCCGTCTGTTAGATTGGTGGGTGACATATACCCATTTTTGGTGTGCGGTACACGTGCACTGCATACGTGACAGGGAAATTAATATAGTTAAGTCTGTTAGTTCAGTGGGTGATCTCAAAGAATGAGGAGAGTGTCAAATAAGGGACGTGGCCCTGATCGTGGTGCTGCTGGTGTTGGTGGAGCTCCTGTTGCAGGGAGAGGGCGTGGTCGATCTGTGCCAGCTACACGCCCAAATGAAACACCTTCTTCAGGTGCACGTAGGTGACAGATCGTTAAGTTGGGTGGCTGACAGTGCCTCCAGTTCCTTCACATTGTCTCCCAGCCGGTCCCCTGCTGAAAGAGCAGAGTTGACACCTGCAGCCCATGGGCATCTGTCTTTCACCTCACCCACTTGCAAATCAGCCAAGCAGTCTGAGCCCCAAGTCATGCAGCAGTCTCTTATGCTTTTTGATGACTTTGCTGGCGGGGTTTCCATGGGCCATCCACCTAGCCCTGCCCCAGAAGTGGAAGAGATTGAGTGAACTGATACCCAACCACTTATGTTTCAGGAAGTACACATGGGAGGACCACCGCAGCACGTCTCTGATGATGATGAAACACAGATGCCAACTGCTGCAGACCGGCAAGGAGGGCAGGGGTGACGTGTGGGTGGAAGATGATGTGGAGGATGATGAGGTACTAGATCCCACATGGAATCAAGGTCATGCGAGTGACATGTGCAGTTCGGAGGAAGAGGTGGTGGCCACACAGCGCCAGCCGCACAGCAAAAGGGAGCAGAATGTAAAAGCAGAGTGGCCGTCCCATAGTCAGTATGCCTGCTACTGCCCACCGCGCCTAGGGACTGAGCACACCAAAGCCAGCTCCAAGGAGTTCCCTGGCATGGCAGTTCTTCAGATAATGTGCTGATGACAAGGCACAAGGGGTTTGCATGCTGTGCAATCGGAGCCTGTAGCGAGGCATAAATGTCCTAAACCTGAGAACCACCTGCATGACCAGGCATCTAAATGCAAAGCACAAGATTCAGTGGAGTACACACCTCAAAAACCACTAAAGATCTCAGGCTCCTCCTGCTCCATTTTCTGCTGCGGTCTCGGCCTCTTCCTCCCCCTGTGGAGTGACAGTGGCACCTGCCACCCTGCAAATGTGGCAGAGAATGTGGCAGAAACACCACCACCTCCACCACCATCACCAAGCATCTCCACACTGTCTCATGGAAGCTTTCAGCTGTCCATCCCCCAAACACTGGAGAGAAAGAGGAAGTACCCCCCTACCCACGGCAAGTAGCGGACAAAATCAGGTGTGTACTGCACAACACCATCTGTGGCAAGGTCCACATAACTATCGATACGTGGACCAGTAAGCACGGGCAGGGACGTTATATCTCCCTAACAGCACATTCGGTAAATGCAGTGGCGGCTGGGCCTGAGGCAGATAGCATGTTCTTCTGTCACCAAGGATTACAGGACGTTTCTCGTTGCCTCCTGTTGCCTTCTCCTCCTACTCCACTTCCTCCCCTACCGCCTCCTCATCCAGTCAGTGTAACACCTGCACTAGTGTTGAGCGCGAATATTCGAATATCAAATTTTTTCCGCGAATATCGGCACTTTGCTAATTCGCGAATATTTAGAATATAGTGATATAAATTTGATATTTCGAATATTCTTTTTTTATTTATTTTTTATTGTTATATATTTTTTTCCCCACTTCCCTAAAGTTGTTCTTACCTGTCCTTTGGATTCCTGGCTTCCTAGCTGCTCCAGTCAGTGCCCGTTGCCGCTTCTGCCGACTTCCATGCTCATGGAGCGTCCCCATCACCATGGGAACGTCTCCATATACTAGAATGTACTTTCGGATTTGAGAATTACGTTGAAATCGCAATTCGATTATTTCAAGTTATAATAATCGAATTTCGATTTTAACTTAAAGGCTACTCTCCTATTGAAATAGCAATGCGATTAATTCAAGTTATAAAAATCGAATTTCGATTTTAACTTAGCACTGCTATATTCCATATTCGTTAATTCTAGCCTAATATGGACTACAGCAGTGCTAAGTTAAAATCGAAATTCGATTATTATAACTTGAATTAATCGAATTGCGATTTCAACTTGGACCTGGGTTACTATGGTTGGCTTGGTAGAATTAGCGAATATGACGAATATATTCATTATATTCCACAAAACAAATATAACGAATGTATTCGTCATATTCCACAAAACGAAGATAACGAATGTATTCTGCATCTACGTTTTAGCTACCTATTCGTCAACTTCGCTAATTCGAGCAACCATATAGGAAAGTTTACTATAGAGACAGCTAAGTTTAATTCGCTATGCGATTATATGACTGCTTTTTTTTATAAATAGTATAATTATAATAATTATCAGGTATTATAATTATTCTATTTATTTTTAAAAAAAGCAAAGTAATATAATCGCATAGCGAATTAAACTTAGCTGTCTCTATAGTAAACTTTCCTATATGGTTGCTCGAATTAGCGAAGTTGACGAATAGGTAGCTAAAACGTAGATGCAGAATACTTTGTTATCTTCGTTTTGTGGAATATAACGAATATATTCGTCATATTCGCTAATTCTACCAGGCCATTGAAGCCAACCATATAGTAAACTAGGTCCAAGTTGAAATCGCCATGCGATTAATATAACTCGAAGTAATCGCATGGCGATTTTAACTTAGTAATGCTATATTCCATGCTCATGGAGCGTCCCCATCACCATGGGAACGACTCCATATACTAGAATGTACTGTCGGATTTGAGAATTACGTTGAAATCGCAATTCGATTATTTCAAGTTATAATAATCGAATTTCGATTTTAACTTAAAGGCTACTCTCCTATTGAAATAGCAATGCGATTAATTCAAGTTATAAAAATCGAATTTCGATTTTAACTTAGCACTGCTATATTCTATATTAGGCTAGAATTAACGAATATGGAATATAGAAGAGCTAAGTTAAAATCGAAATTCGATTTTTATAACGAATTAATTGCATTGCTATTTCAATAGGAGAGTAGCCTTTAAGTTAAAATCAAAATTCGATTATTATAACTTGAAATAATCGAATTGCGATTTCAACGTAATTCTCAAATCTGACAGTACATTCTAGTATATGGAGTCGTTCCCATGGTGATGGGGACGCTCCATGAGCATGGAATATAGCATTACTAAGTTAAAATCGCCATGCGATTACTTTGAGTTATATTAACCGCATGACGATTTCAACTTGGACCTGGTTTACTATATGGTTGGCTTCAATGGCTTGGTAGAATTAGCGAATATGACGAATATATTCGTTATATTCCACAAAACGAAGATAACAAAGTATTCTGCATCTTCGTTTTAGCTACCTATTCGTCAACTTCGCTAATTCTAGCAATGATATAGGAAAGTTCACTATAGAGACAGCTAAGTTTAATTCGCTATGCGATTATATTACTTTGCTTTTTTTTTAAAATAAATAGAATAATTATAATACCTGATAATTATTATAATTATACTATTTATTAAAAAAAAAGCAGTCATATAATCGCATAGCAAATTATACTTAGCTGTCTCTATAGTAAACTTTCCTATATGATTGCTAGAATTAACGAAGTTGACGAATAGGTAGCTAAAACGAAGATGCAGAATACATTCGTTATCTTCGTTTTGTGGAATATGACGAATACATTCGTTATATTCGTTTTGTGGAATATAACGAATATATTCGTCATATTCGCTAATTCTACCAAGCCAACCATAGTAAACCAGGTCCAAGTTGAAATCGCAATTCGATTAATTCAAGTTATAATAATCGAATTTCGATTTTAACTTAGCACTGCTATAGTCCATATTAGGCTAGAATTAACCAATAAGGAATATAGCATTACTAAGTTAAAATCGAAATTCGATTTTTATAACTTGAATTAATCGCATTGCTATTTCAATAGGAGAGTAGCCTTTAAGTTACAATCGCAATACGCGATTATTTAAATCGCATATTAATCGCGATAACAAGAATAATGACGAATATTTGATTTCAACGAATATAAAACAAATATTCTATCGAATATTCGCGAATTTCGTCGAAATCGAATATGGCACCTGCCGCTCATCACTAACCTGCACCATCAACTTCAGCACAGCTAGGGGGAAACAAAAGAAGCTGTTTTGAAACTCATATTTTTGGGGGAAAAACCCCACACTGAGCTGTGGACGGGCATGGAACAACAGACCGATGAGTGGTTGATGCCACTGAGCCTCAAGCCCGGCCTGGTGGTGTGCGATAACGGGCAAAATCTTGTAGCAGCTCTGGGCCTAGCCGGTTTGACACACATCCCTTGCCTGGCGCATGTGCTGAATTTGGTGGTGTAGAGGTTCCTAAAAAATTATCCCGATATGTCAGAGCTGTTACGGAAAGTGCGGGCCGTCTGTGCGTGCTTTCAGCGTTCTCACCCTGCTGCTGCTTGCCTGTCTTCGGCCTTCCCACTCACCGCCTCATATGTGACGTACCCACAAGTTGGAACTCCACATTGCACATGCTGGAGAGACTGTGCGAGCAGCAGCAGGTGATAGTGGAGTTTCAGCTGCAGCACGCAAGGGTGATTCGCTCTGCGGGAACAACACCTCATCACCGCCAACGAGTGGGCCTCCATGCAGGACACGTTTGCCATGTTGCGCTGTTTCAAGTACTCCACCAATATGGTCAGTGCAGATGATGCCTTCCTCAGGGTTACTATCCCACTTCTATGTCTCCTTGAAAAAACGCTTCAGGCGATGATGGAAGAGGATGTGGCACAGGAGGAAGTGGAGGAGGAAGAGGGATCATTTCCACAGTTATCAGGCCAGTCATTCACAAGTGGCTCGGAGGGTGGGTTCCTGCACTGAGGAACATGTACACAAATGTCCAGCCAGGACACAGTTATAGAGAATGAGGAGGATGATGAGGAGGAGAAACCGTGTTCACAGCTGGGTGGCACCTAAAGCAGCTCAAGTTGTTTTATTTTTATTTTTCTTTATATATCTTTTTTCATTTTTATATATCCATCCAAAAAAAATTGATAAGCCACTGGCCAACGTTTCGGTCTATTTGACCTTGTTCACGGCCTTAGTCTGTATAGTCATGAAGTTCATGACTATACAGACTAAGGCCGTGAACAAGGTCAAATAGACCGAAACGTTGGCCAGTGGCTTATCAATTTTTTTTTGGATGGATATATAAAAATGAAAAAAGATATATAAAGAAAAAGAAAAATAAAACAACTGATTCATAAGCAGCTATTGAGTGCCGTGGTTCTTTGATATCAAGTTATGTACCCTTACCACTGAGCACCGCCGACTATCTAAAGGAGTGCCGCTCAACTACCCTTCCTAAAGCAGCTCAAGGGCATCACTGAAGCGTGGCTAGGGGGATACAGAGGACACAGACGATACAACTCCCGCAGAGGCTTGTCGGTTCCTCTGGGCAGCCTGGCACATATGAGCGACTACATGCTGCTGTACCTGCGCAATGACCGCCGAGTTTCCTACATTCTGACCCGTGTTGATTACTGGGTTGCCACCCTGCTGGATCCCCGCTACAAGGACAATGTGCCGTCCTTAATTTTGCCACTGGATCGTGAGTGGAAGATGCGTGAGTAAAAGCGCACACTGGTAGACGCGTTTCTTATGAAATTTCCACCGCTGGGGGCTCACTGGTAGCAGAAGGCAAACGCAGAGGAGGAGGAAGAAGTTTCCAACGCAGCTGGGCACCGCAAGCACCTCATAAAAGAGGGTTAGCATGGCTGAAATGTGGAAAAGCTTTGTCAGCACACCACAACAACCAGCACCGCCAGCTGATACGGAACTTCTTAGCAGGAGGCAGCATTTCAGCAACCTGGTGGAACAGTACGTGTGCACACGCCTACACATACTGACTGATGGGTCTGCCCCATTCAAATTCTGGATTTCCAAATTAGGCACATGGCCTGAGCTTGCCCTTTACGCCTTGGAGGTGCTGGCCTGCCCTGCGGCCAGTGTATTGTCCGAATGTGTGTTCAGCATGGCAAGGGGTGTGATCACAGACAAGCGCAGCCGTCTGTCCACAGCCAATGTGGACAAGCTCACATTCGTTTAAATGAACCAGGCATGGAACCCACAGGACTTGTCCATACCTTGTGCTGAGTAGACAACTATACCGGCCGCACCCAGCCATTTGTTATACTCCATCGCACTTTCTCTTTGCGTTCTTTTTTTCCATTTTAATGTTTTGGGGCCTTCCCAAATTTATAAAACATAAATAAATAAAGGAAGGAAAAAAAAAAGAAAAAACGAAAACAGTCTTGGCTATCTCCTCCTCCTTCACCGCCGCTTCCACCTACACCACCACATCTACCGCCTCCTCAACCTCCTACTCCACTGTGACCTTCGCCTCCTAGTTCAAAATTATTATTAAAAAAATATATATATCTTTTCTATGTTATTTTAAGTCATTTCCCTATCCACATTTGTTTGCATGGCAATTGTCCTGCTCTTATCCCCATTTTGCTTCCTTTTGCAGCCCTGCTCTTATCCCCATTGTGCTTCCTTTTGCAGCCCTCTAGCCCTTGCTATGACTATTTTACAGCCATTTTAGTGCACCAAAGTTTGGGTCACCTTTGACTTCAATGGGGTTTGGGTCCCAAACTTTGACCCGAAGTTCGGACGAACCCGGCGAACCCAAACATCCATCGCTACTCAAAATAAAAGTGACAGCCAATGCATTACAATACAGGTTGTATTTTAAAGCATTACAGAGGGGATAAGACCTCAGAAGTTGAAGTCCAAGAGTGGAACAAAAAGAAAAAGAAAAAAAAGTGTTTTTTAATAAAAAAAATTAAAATAAAGGATCAAGTATATAAAACAAAATAAAACACATACAATTGTAAAAAAAAAAAAAAAAAGAAAAAGAAAACCAGACATATTGGGTATTACCGCATCTGTAACAACTGTCTCTATAAAAAATATCACATGATCCACCCTCACCTGAATGCTGTACAAAAAATAAAATAAAAACTGTCTTAAAACAATCATTTTTTGTCACCTTACATCACAAAATGTGCAACACCAAGCGATCAAAAAGGTCTATGCCCCCCAAAATAGTACCAGTCAAACCTTCACCTCATAACACAAAAAATGAGCCCCTTCATAAATCAATCGGGCAAAAAAACTGCTTTTATTGTGTTAAAATGTAAAAAAAAAAAAAAAGTAGACATATAACATGACATAACGCCTCAGGTAAACACAGTAAAAAAATAAAATAAAAAGATGTAAAAAAAAGCCATTTTTTTGTCACCTTACATCACAAAAAGTGTAATACCAAGCGATCAAAAAGTCATATGCACCTTAAAATAGTACTATTCAAACTGACATCTCATCCCGAAAAAAATGTGCCCCTGGAGTCTCCCAAAAAATGCTGTATGTAAAACTGAGACAAACATAAAAAATTTGGTATTGTCGCGTCCATAACAACCTGCCCTATAAAAATACTACATGATCTAACATGTCAGATGAACAATGTAAATAACAAAAAATAAAAACAGTGCCAAAACAGTTATTTTTAGGGTTGAGCGAACCTAAACTACAAAGTTCGGGTTCATAGCGAACTGTGCGAGTTCAGGTATCCGAATCCGGACTTTTTTTCTGAAGTTCGGGTTCGGTGTTTGGGTTATTTTATTATTTTTCATTATAACATGGTTAAAAAGGAAAATAATAGGATTCTTAAGACAGAATGCTAAATAAAATGGACATTGAGGGGTTAAAAATAGAGTTGAGCGGACACCTGGATGTTAGGGTTCGAGAAGTTCGGCCGAACTTCCCGAAAATGTTCGGGTTCGGGATCCGAACCCGATACGAACTTCGTCCCGAACCCGAACCCCATTGAAGTCAATGGGGACCCGAACTTTTCGGCACTAAAAAGGCTGTAAAACAGCCCAGGAAAGAGCTAGAGGGCTGCAAAAGGCAGCAACATGTAGGTAAATCCCCTGCAAACAAATGTGGATAGGGAAATGAATTAAAATAAAAATTAAATAAATAAAAATTAACCAAAATCAATTGGAGAGAGGTCCCATAGCAGAGAATCTGGCTTCACGTCACCCACCACTGGAACAGTCCATTCTCAGATATTTAGGCCCCAGCACCCAGGCAGAGGAGAGAGGTCCCGTAACAGAGAATCTGTCTTCATGTCAGCAGAGAATCAGTCTGCATGTCATAGCAGAGAATCAGGCTTCACGTCACCCACCACTGCAACAGTCCATTGTCATAAATTTAGGCCCAGCACCCAGGCAGAAGAGAGAGGTCCCGTAACAGACAATCTGGCTTCATGTCAGCAGAGAATTAGTCTGCATGTCATAGCAGAGAATAAGGCTTCACGTCAGCCACCACTGCAACAGTCCATTGTCATAAATGTAGGCCCAGCACCCAGGCAGAGGAGAGAGGTCCCGTAACAGACAATCTGGCTTCATGTCAGCAGAGAATCAGTCTTCATGTCATAGCAGAGAATCAGTCTTCATGTCATAGCAGAGAATCAGGCTTCACGTCACCCACCACTGTAAGAGTCCATTTTCATAAATTTAGGCCCAGCACCCAGGCAGAGGAGAGAGGTCCCGTAACAGACAATCTGGCTTCATGTCAGCAGAGAATCAGTCTGCATGTCATAGCAGAAAATCAGGCTTCACGTCAGCCACCACTGCAACAGTCCATTTTCATAAATTTAGGCCCAGCACCCAGGCAGAGGAGAGAGGTCCCGTAACAGACAATCTGGCTTCATGTCAGCAGAGAATCAGTCTTCATATCATAGCAGAGAATCAGGCTTCACGTCAGCCACCAGTGCAACAGTCCATTGGCATATATTTAGGCCCAGCACACAGGCAGAGGAGAGAGGTCCCGTAACAGACAATCTGGCTTCATGTCAGCAGAGAATTAGTCTGCATGTCATAGCAGAGAATCAGGCTTCACGTCAGCCACCACTGCAACAGTCCATTGGCATATATTTAGGCCCAGCACACAGGCAGAGGAGAGAGGTCCCGTAACAGAGGATCTGGCTTCATGTCAGCAGAGAATCAGTCTGCATGTAATAGCAGAAAATCAGGCTTCACGTCAGCCACCACTGCAACAGTCCATTGTCAGATATTTAGGCCCAGCACCCAGGCAGAGGAGAGAGGTCCCGTAACAGAGGATCTGGCTTCATGTCAGCAGAGAATTAGTCTGCATGTCATAGCAGAGAATCAGGCTTCAAGTCACCCAACATTGGAACAGTCCATTGGCATATATTTAGGCCCCGGCACCCAGACAGAGGAGAGGTTCATTCAACTTTGGGTAGCCTCGCAATATAATGGTAAAATGAAATTAAAAATAGGATTGAATGAGGAAGTGCCCTGGAGTACAATAATATATGGTTAATGGGAGGTAGTTAATGTCTAATCTGGACAAGGGACGGACAGGTCCTGTGGGATCCATGCCTGGTTCATTTTTATGAACGTCAGCTTGTCCACATTGGCTGTAGACAGGCGGCTGCGTTTGTCTGTAATGACGCCCCCTGCCGTGCTGAATACACGTTCAGACAAAACGCTGGCCGCCGGGCAGGCCAGCACCTCCAAGGCATAAAAGGCTAGCTCTGGCCACGTGGACAATTTAGAGACCCAGAAGTTGAATGGGGCCGAACCATCAGTCAGTACGTGGAGGGGTGTGCACAAGTACTGTTCCACCATGTTAGTGAAATGTTGCCTCCTGCTAACACGTTGCGTATCAGGTGGTGGTGCAGTTAGCTGTGGCGTGTTGACAAAAGTTTTCCACATCTCTGCCATGCTAACCCTGCCCTCAGAGGAGCTGGCCGTGACACAGCTGCCTTGGCGACCTCTTGCTCCTCCTCTGCCTTGGCCTTGGGCTTCCACTTGTTCCCCTGTGACATTTGGGAATGTTCTCAGTAGCGCGTCTACCAACGTGCGCTTGTACTCGCGCATCTTCCTATCACGCTCCAGTGCAGGAAGTAAGGTGGGCACATTGTCTTTGTACCGTGGATCCAGCAGGGTGGCAACCCAGTAGTCCGCACACGTTAAAATGTGGGCAACTCTGCTGTCGTTGCGCAGGCACTGCAGCATGTAGTCGCTCATGTGTGCCAGGCTGCCCAGGGGTAAGGACAAGCTGTCCTCTGTGGGAGGCGTATCGTCATCGTCCTGCCTTTCCCCCCAGCCACGCACCAGTGATGGGCCCGAGCTGCGTTGGGTGCCACCCCGCTGTGACCATGCTTCATCCTCATCCTCCTCCACCTCCTCCTCATCCTCGTCCTCCAGTAGTGGGCCCTGGCTGGCCACATTTGTACCTGGCCTCTGCTGTTGCAAAAAACCTCCCTCTGAGTCACTTCGAAGAGACTGGCCTGAAAGTGCTAAAAATGACCCCTCTTCCTCCTCCTCCTCCTCCTCCTCCTGGGCCACCTCCTCTTCCACCATCGCCCTAAGTGTTTTCTCAAGGAGACATAGAAGTGTTATTGTAATGCTGATAACGGCGTCATCGCCACTGGCCATGTTGGTGGAGTACTCGAAACAGCGCAACAGGGCACACAGGTCTCGCATGGAGGCCCAGTCATTGGTGGTGAAGTGGTGCTGTTCCGCAGTGCGACTGACCCGTGCGTGCTGCAGCTGAAACTCCACTATGGCCTGCTGCTGCTCGCACAGTCTGTCCAGCATGTGCAAGGTGGAGTTCCACCTGGTGGGCACGTCGCATATGAGGCGGTGAGCGGGAAGGCCGAAGTTACGCTGTAGCGCAAACAGGCGAGCAGCGGCAGGATGTGAACGCCAGAAGCGCGAACAGACGGCCCGCACTTTATGCAGCAGCTCTGACATGTCGGGGTAGTTGTGAATGAACTTCTGCACCACCAAATTCAGCACATGCGCCAGGCAAGGGATGTGCGTCAAACTGGCTAGTCCCAGAGCTGCAACGAGATTTCGCCCATTATCGCACACCACCAGGCCGGGCTTGAGGATCAACGGCAGCAACCACTCGTCGGTCTGTTGTTCTGTACCCCGCCACAACTCCTGTGCGGTGTGGGGCCTGTCCCCCAAACATATGAGTTTCAGAATGGCCTGCTGACGTTTACCCCGGGCTGTGCTGAAGTTGGTGGTGAAGGTGTGTGGCTGACTGGATGAGCAGGTGGAAGAAGAGGAGGAGGAAGCCGAGAAGGAGGAGGTGGCAACAGGAGGCAAAGAATGTTGCCCTGCGATCCTTGGCGGCGGAAGGACGTGCGCCAAACAGCTCTCCGCCTGGGGCCCAGCTGCCACTACATTTACCCAGTGTGCAGTTAGGGAGATATAGCGTCCCTGGCCGTGCTTACTGGTCCACGTATCTGTGGTTAGGTGGACCTTGCTACAGATGGCGTTGCGCAGTGCACACTTGATTTTATCGGATACTTGGTTGTGCAGGGAAGGCACGGCTCTCTTGGAGAAGTAGTGGCGGCTGGGAACAACATACTGTGGGACAGCAAGCGACATGAGCTGTTTGAAGCTGTCTGTGTCCACCACCCTAAATGACAGCATTTCACAGGCCAGTAGTTTAGAAATGCTGGCATTCAGGGCCAGGGATCGAGGGTGGCTAGGTGGGAATTTACGCTTTCTCTCAAATGTTTGTGAGATAGAGAGCTGAACGCTGCCGTGTGACATGGTTGAGACGCTTGGTGACGGAGGTGGTGTTGGTGGTACATCCCCTGTTTGCTGGGCGGCAGGTGCCAACGTTCCTCCAGAGGCGGAGGAAGAGGCCGAGGCGGCAGCAGCAGAAGAGGCCGGGGCGGCAGCAGCAGAAGAGGCCGAGGCGGCAGCAGCAGAAGAGGCCGAGGCGGCAGCAGCAGAAGAGGTAGCAGGGGGAGCCTGAGCGACTTCCTTGGTTTTAAGGTGTTTACTCCACTGCAGTTCATGCTTTGCATGCAGGTGCCTGGTCATGCAGGTTGTGCTAAGGTTCAGAACGTTAATGCCTCGCTTCAGGCTCTGATGGCACAGCGTGCAAACCACTCGGGTCTTGTCGTCAGCACATTGTTTGAAGAAGTGCCATGCCAGGGAACTCCTTGAAGCTGCCTTTGGGGTGCTCGGTCCCAGATGGCGGCGGTCAGTAGCAAGCGGAGTCTCTTGGCGGCGGGTGTTCTGCTTTTGCCCACTGCTCCCTCTTTTGCTACGCTGTTGGCTCGGTCTCACCACTGCCTCTTCCTCCGAACTGTGAAAGTCAGTGGCACGGCCTTCATTCCATGTGGGGTCTAGGACCTCATCGTCCCCTGCATCGTCTTCCACCCAGTCTTGATCCCTGACCTCCTGTTCAGTCTGCACACTGCAGAAAGACGCAGCAGTTGGCACCTATGTTTCGTCATCATCAGAGACATGCTGAGGTGGTATTCCCATGTCCTCATCATCAGAAAACATAAGTGGTTGTGCGTCAGTGCAGTCTATGTCTTCCACTGCTGGGGAAGGGCTAGGTGGATGCCCTTGGGAAACCCTGCCAGCAGAGTCTTCAAACAGCATAAGAGACTGCTGCATAACTTGAGGCTCAGACAGTTTCCCTGTTATCCATGGGGGTGATGTGACAGAGTGATGGGGTTGGTTTTCAGGCGCCATCTGTGCGCTTTCTGCAGAAGACTGGGTGGGAGATAATGTGAACGTGCTGGATCCACTGTCGGCCACCCAATTGACTAATGCCTGTACCTGCTCAGGCCTTACCATCCTTAGAACGGCATTGGGCCCCACCATATATCGCTGTAAATTCTGGCGGCTACTGGGACCTGAGGTAGTTGGTACACTAGGACATGTGGATGTGGCAGAACGGCCACGTCCTCTCCCAGCACCAGAGGGTCCACTAACACCACCACGACCATGTCCACGTCCGCGTCCCTTACTAGATGTTTTCCTCATTGTTATCGTTCACCACAACAACAAAAATATTATTTGGCCCAATGTATTGTATTCAAATTCAGCTGAATATAAATTTGAGGCCTAGTATTTAGGCGCTGGGTGACCGGTATGGATTTAGTGACAGAATTAGACTTGGAAATGCACAGTAGCGTGTGTGTGAAGTTATTCTGAATGACCCTATGTGCACCTTGAATATTATATACCCTTTTAGGGATAGATTTCAAATAGCTCTGATATAGCAGAAACCACTAAATTATGAAATTGCTAAATTGGGAATTGTATTTCAACCCAGAACAAAAAATGTGCTTTGACGGACACTAAATAACTTGCCCAGCCACAACAGTACAGCGGTAACGACAGATTTAGCGGGATATAAATTTGAGGCCTAGTATTTAGGCGCTGGGTGACCGGTATGGATTTACTAACAGAATTAGACTTGGAAATGCACAGTAGCGTGTGTGTGAAGTTATTCTGAATGACCCTATGTGCACCTTGAATATTATATACCCTTTTAGGGATAGATTTCAAATAGCTCTGATATAGCAGAAACCACTAAATTATGAAATTGCTAAATTGGGAATTGTATTTCAACCCTGAACAAAAAATGTGCTTTGACGGACACTAAATAACTTGCCCAGCCACAACAGTACAGCGGTAACGACAGATTTAGTGGGATATAAATTTGAGGCCTAGTATTTAAATGTTAAATGCACTTGGTGTGACAGCTTGACCAACCACACTACTGAGGGTTAAATGCACTTGGTGACGGGCGCAGCTTGCCCCTGATGTAGTATATGGCCAAAAAATGAACAGACTATTGCTGGTTAAATGCACTTGGTGTGACAGCTTGACCAACCACACTACTGAGGGTTAAATGCACTTGGTGACGGGCGCAGCTTGCCCCTGATGTAGTATATGGCCAAAAAATGAACAGACTATTGCTGGTTAAATGCACTTGGTGTGACAGCTTCACCCTGATTTATGCTATAGCCAAAAAACAACCACACCATTGAGGGTTAAATGCACTTGGTGACAGGCGCAGCTTGCCCCTGATGTAGTATATGGCCAAAAAATGAACAGACTATTGCTGGTTAAATGCACTTGGTGTCACAGCTTGACCAACCACACTACTGAGGGTTAAATGCACTTGGTGACGGGCGCAGCTTGCCCCTGATGTAGTATATGGCCAAAAAATGAACAGACTATTGCTGGTTAGAGTTGAGCGAACACCTGGATGTTCGGGTTCGAGAAGTTCGGCCGAACATCCCGGAAATGTTCGGGTTCGGGATCCGAACCCGATCCGAACTTCGTCCCGAACCCCATTGAAGTCAATGGGGACCCGAACTTTTCGGCACTAAAAAGGCTGTAAAACAGCCCAGGAAAGAGCTAGAGGGCTGCAAAAGGCAGCAACATGTAGGTAAATCCCCTGCAAACAAATGTGGATAGGGAAATGAATTAAAATTAAAATTAAATAAATAAAAATTAACCAAAATCAATTGGAGAGAGGTCCCATAGCAGAGAATCTGGCTTCACGTCACCCACCACTGGAACAGTCCATTCTCAGATATTTAGGCCCCGGCACCCAGGCAGAGGAGAGAGGTCCCGTAACAGAGAATCTGTCTTCATGTCAGCAGAGAATCAGTCTGCATGTCATAGCACAGAATCAGGCTTCACGTCAGCCACCACTGCAACAGTCCATTTTTAGATATTTAGGCCCAGCACACAGGCAGAGGAGGGAGGTCCCGTAACAGACAATCTGGCTTCATGTCAGCAGAGAATCATTCTGCATGTCATAGCAGAGAATCAGGCTTCACGTCACCCAACATTGGAACAGTCCATTGGCATATATTTAGGCCCCGGCACCCAGACAGAGGAGAGGTTCATTCAACTTTGGGTAGCCTCGCAATATAATGGTAAAATGAAAATAAAAATAGGATTGAATGAGGAAGTGCCCTGGAGTCCAATAATATATGGTTAAGGGGAGGTAGTTAATGTCTAATCTGGACAAGGGACGGACAGATCCTGTGGGATCCATGCCTGGTTCATTTTTATGAACGTCAGCTTGTCCACATTGGCTGTAGACAGGCGGCTGCGTTTGTCTGTAAGGACGCCCCCTGCCGTGCTGAATACACGTTCAGACAAAACGCTGGCCGCCGGGCAGGCCAGCACCTCCAAGGCATAAAAGGCTAGCTCTGGCCACGTGGACAATTTAGAGACCCAGAAGTTGAATGGGGCCGAACCATCAGTCAGTACGTGGAGGGGTGTGCACATGTACTGTTCCACCATGTTAGTAAAATGTTGCCTCCTGCTAACACGTTGCGTATCAGGTGGTGGTGCAGTTAGCTGTGGCGTGTTGACAAAAGTTTTCCACATCTCTGCCATGCTAACCCTGCCCTCAAAGGAGCTGGCATTGACACAGCTGCCTTGCCGACCTCTTGCTCCTCCTCTGCCTTGGCCTTGGGCTTCCACTTGTTCCCCTGTGGCATTTGGGAATGCTCTCAGTAGCGCGTCTACCGACGTGCGCTTGTACTCGCGCATCTTCCTATCACGCTCCAGTGCAGGAAGTAAGGTGGGCACATTGTCTTTGTAGCGTGGCTCAACCAGGGTGGCAACCCAGTAGTCCGCACACGTTAAAATGTGGGCAACTCTGCTGTCGTTGCGCAGGCACTGCAGCATGTAGTCGCTCATGTGTGCCAGGCTGCCCAGGGGTAAGGACAAGCTGTCCTCTGTGGGAGGCGTATCGTCATCGTCCTGCCTTTCCCCCCAGCCACGCACCAGTGATGGACCCGAGCTGCGTTGGGTGCCACCCCGCTGTGACCATGCTTCATCCTCATCCTCCTCCACCTCCTCCTCATCCTCGTCCTCCAGTAGTGGGCCCTGGCTGGCCACATTTGTACCTGGCCTCTGCTGTTGCCAAAAACCTCCCTCTGAGTCACTTCGAAGAGACTGGCCTAAAAGTGCTAAAAATGACCCCTCTTCCTCCTCCTCCTCCTCCTCCTCCTCCTGGGCCACCTCCTCTTGCATCATCGCCCTAAGTGTTTTCTCAAGGAGACATAGAAGTGGTATTGTAACGCTGATAACGGCATCATCGCCACTGGCCATGTCGGTGGAGTACTCGAAACAGCGCAACAGGGCACACAGGTCTCGCATGGAGGCCCAGTCATTGGTGGTGAAGTGGTGCTGTTCTGTAGTGCGACTGACCCGTGCGTGCTGCAGCTGAAACGCCACTATGGCCTGCTGCTGCTCGCACAGTCTGTCCAGCATGTGCAAGGTGGAGTTCCACCTGGTGGGCACGTCGCATATGAGGCGGTGAGCGGGAAGGCCGAAGTTACGCTGTAGCGCAGACAGGCGAGCAGCAGCAGGATGTGAACGCCGGAAGCGCGAACAGACGGCCCGCACTTTATGCAGCAGCTCTGACATGTCGGGGTAGTTGTGAATGAACTTCTGCACCACCAAATTCAGCACATGCGCCAAGCAAGGGATGTGCGTCAAATTGGCTAGTCCCAGAGCTGCAACGAGATTTCGCCCATTATCGCACACCACCAGGCCGGGCTAGAGGCTCACCGGCAGCAACCACTCGTCGGTCTGTTCTTCTATACCCCGCCACAACTCCTGTGCGGTGTGGGGCCTGTCCCCCAAACATATGAGTTTCAGAATGGCCTGCTGACGTTTACCCCGGGCTGTGCTGAAGTTGGTGGTGAAGGTGTGTGGCTGACTGGATGAGCAGGTGGAAGAAGAGGAGGAGGAAGCCGAGAAGGAGGAGGTGGCAACAGGAGGCAAAGAATGTTGCCCTGCGATCCTTGGCGGCGGAAGGACGTGCGCCAAACAGCTCTCCGCCTGGGGCCCAGCTGCCACTACATTTACCCAGTGTGCAGTTAGGGAGATATAGCGTCCCTGGCCGTGCTTACTGGTCCACGTATCTGTGGTTAGGTGGACCTTGCTACAGATGGCGTTGCGCAGTGCACACTTGATTTTATCGGATACTTGGTTGTGCAGGGAAGGCACGGCTCTCTTGGAGAAGTAGTGGCGGCTGGGAACAACATACTGTGGGACAGCAAGCGACATGAGCTGTTTGAAGCTGTCTGTGTCCACCAGCCCTAAATGACAGCATTTCACTAGGCCAGTAGTTTAGAAATGCTGGCATTCAGGGCCAGGGATCGAGGGTGGCTAGGTGGGAATTTACGCTTTCTCTCAAATGTTTGTGAGATAGAGAGCTGAACGCTGGCCGTGTGACATGGTTGAGACGCTTGGTGACGGAGGTGGTGGTGGTGTTGGTGGTACATCCCCTGTTTGCTGGGCGGCAGGTGCCAACGTTCCTCCAGAGGCGGAGGAAGAGGCCGAGGCGGCAGCAGCAGAAGGCGAGGGCAGCAGCAGAAGAGGCCGAGGCGGCAGCAGCAGAAGAGCGAGGCAGCAGCAGAAGAGGTAGCAGGGGGAGCCTGAGCTGACTTCCTTGGTTTTAAGGTGTTTACTCCACTGCAGTTCATGCTTTGCATGCAGGTGCCTGGTCATGCAGGTTGTGCTCAGGTTCAGAACGTTAATGCCTCGCTTCAGGCTCTGATGGCACAGCGTGCAAACCACTCGGGTCTTGTCGTCAGCACATTGTTTGAAGAAGTGCCATGCCAGGGAACTCCTTGAAGCTGCCTTTGGGGTGCTCGGTCCCAGATGGCGGCGGTCAGTAGCAGGCGGAGTCTCTTGGCGGCGGGTGTTCTGCTTTTGCCCACTGCTCCCTCTTTTGCTACGCTGTTGGCTCGGTCTCACCACTGCCTCTTCCTCCGAACTGTGAAAGTCAGTGGCACGACCTTCATTCCATGTGGGGTCTAGGACCTCATCGTCCCCTGCATCGTCTTCCACCCAGTCTTTATCCCTGACCTCCTGTTCGGTCTGCACACTGCAGAAAGACGCAGCAGTTGGCACCTGTGTTTCGTCATCATCAGAGACATGCTGAGGTGGTATTCCCATGTCCTCATCATCAGGAAACATAAGTGGTTGTGCGTCAGTGCATTCTATGTCTTTCACCGCTGGGGAAGGGCTAGGTGGATGCCCTTGGGAAACCCTGCCAGCGGAGTCTTCAAACAGCATAAGAGACTGCTGCATAACTTGAGGCTGAGACAGTTTCCCTGGTATGCATGGGGGTGATGTGACAGACTGATGGGGTTGGTTTTCAGGCGCCATCTGTGCGCTTTCTGCAGAAGACTGGGTGGGAGATAATGGGAACGTGCTGGATCCACTGTCGGCCACCCAATTGACTAATGCCTGTACCTGCTCAGGCCTTACCATCCCTTTTAGGGATAGATTTCAAATAGCTCTGATACAGCAGAAACCACAAAATTTTTAAATTGCTAAATTGGGAATTGTATTTCAACCCAGAACAAAAAATGTTCTTTGACGGACACTAAATAACTTGCCCAGCCAGAACAGTACAGCGGTAACGAGAGATTTAGCAGGATATAAATTTGAGGCCTAGTATTTAGGCGCTGGGTGACCGGTATGGATTTAGTGACAGAATTAGACTGGGATATGCACAGTAGCGTGTGTGTGTGAAGTTATTCTGAATGACCCTATGTGCACCTTGAATATTATATACCCTTTTAGGGATAGATTTCAAATAGCTCTGATATAGCAGAAACCACTAAATTATGAAATTGCTAAATTGGGAATTGTATTTCAACCCAGAACAAAAAATGTGCTTTGACGGACACTAAATAACTTTCCCAGCCACAACAGGACAGCGGTAACGAGAGATTTAGCCGGATATAAATTTGAGGCCTAGTATTTAGGCGCTGGGTGACAGGTATGGGTTTAGTGACAGAATTAGACTTGGAAATGCACAGTAGCGGGTGTGTGTGAAGTTATTCTGAATGACCCTATGTGCACCTTCAATATGATATACCCTTTTAGGGATAGATTTCAAATAGCTCTGATATAGCAGAAACCACTAAATTTTTAAATTGCTAAATTGGGAATTGTATTTCAACCCAGAACAAAAAATGTGCTTTGACGGACACTAAATAACTTTCCCAGCCACAACAGGACAGCGGTAACGAGAGATTTAGCGGGATATAAATTTGAGGCCTAGTATTTAGGCGCTGGGTGACAGGTATGGGTTTAGTGACAGAATTAGACTTGGAAATGCACAGTAGCGGGTGTGTGAAGTTATTCTGAATGCCCCTATGTGCACCTTCAATATGATCTACCCTTTTAGGGATAGATTTCAAATAGCTCTGATATAGCAGAAACCACTAAATTATGAAATTGCTAAATTGGGAATTGTATTTCAACCCAGAACAAAAAATGTGCTTTGACGGACACTAAATAACTTTCCCAGCCACAACAGGACAGCGGTAACGAGAGATTTAGCGGGATATAAATTTGAGGCCTAGTATTTAGGCGCTGGGTGACCGGTATGGATTTAGTGACAGAATTAGACTGGGATATGGCCAAAAAATAACCACACCATTGCTGGTTAAATGCACTTGGTGACGGGCGCAGCTTGCCCCTGATGTAGTATATGGCCAAAAAATGAACAGACTATTGCTGGTTAAATGCACTTGGTGTACCAGCTTGACCAACCACACTACTGAGGGTTAAATGCACTTGGTGACGGGCGCAGCTTGCCCCTGATGTAGTATATGGCCAAAAAATGAACAGACTATTGCTGGTTAAATGCACTTGGTGACGGGCGCAGCTTGCCCCTGATTTAGTATATGGCCAAAAAATGAACAGACTATTGCTGGTTAAATGCACTTGGTGTGATAGCTTGACCAACCACACTACTGAGGGTTAAATGCACTTGGTGACGGGCGCAGCTTGCCCCTGATGTAGTATATGGCCAAAAAATAAACAGACTATTGCTGGTTAAATGCACTTGGTGTGACAGCTTCACCCTGATGTAGGCTTTAGCCAAAAAACAAACGCACCATTGAGGGTTAAATTCACTTGGTGACAGGCGCAGCTTGCCCCTGATGTAGTATATGGCCAAAAAATAAACAGACTATTGCTGGTTAAATGCACTTGGTGTGACAGCTTCACCCTGATGTAGGCTTTAGCCAAAAAACAAACGCACCATTGAGGGTTAAATGCACTTGGTGACAGGCGCAGCTTGCCCCTGATGTAGTATATGGCCAAAAAATAAACAGACTATTGCTGGTTAAATGCACTTGGTGTGACAGCTTCACCCTGATGTAGGCTTTAGCCAAAAAACAACCTCACCATTGAGGGTTAAATGCACTTGGTCGCAGCTTGTGCTGGCGCACCACAAGACACAAAATGGCCGCCGATCACCCCAGAAAAATGTGACTGACAAACGGTCTGGGCAGCCTAAAAACAGTGAGCAATTGAGGATCAGCAGCTCAATGATCCACAGCTGCAGATCGATCAGTTAATCAAGTCCTTTGGAGGAGTTAATCTGCCTAATCTCGCCCTACTGTCGCAGCCGCAACCTCTCCCTACGCTAATCAGAGCAGAGTGACGGGCGGCGCTATGTGACTCCAGCTTAAATAGAGGCTGGGTCACATGGTACTCTGGCCAATCACAGCCATGCCAATAGTAGGCATGGCTGTGATGGCCTCTTGGGGCAAGTAGTATGACGCTTGTTGATTGGCTGCTTTGCAGCCTTTCAAAAAGCGCCAAGAAAGCGTCACAAAGGCGCCAAGAAAGCGGCGAACACCTGAACCCGAACCCGGACTTTTACGAAAATGTCCGGGTTCGGGTCCGTGTCACGGACACCCCAAAATTCGGTACGAACCTGAACTATACAGTTCGAGTTCGCTCATCCCTATTGCTGGTTAAATGCACTTGGTGTGACAGCTTGACCAACCACACTACTGAGGGTTAAATGCACTTGGTGACGGGCGCAGCTTGCCCCTGATGTAGTATATGGCCAAAAAATGAACAGACTATTGCTGGTTAAATGCACTTGGTGTGACAGCTTGACCAACCACACTACTGAGGGTTAAATGCACTTGGTGACGGGCGCAGCTTGCCCCGATGTAGTATATGGCCAAAAAATTAACAGACTATTGCTGGTTAAATGCACTTGGTGTGACAGCTTCACCCTGATGTAGGCTTTAGCCAAAAAACAACCACACCATTGAGGGTTAAATGCACTTGGTCGCAGCTTATGCTGGCGCACCACAAGACACAAAATGGCCGCCGATCACCCCAGAAAAAAGTGACTGACAAACGGTCTGGGCAGCCTAAAAACAGTGAGCAATTGAATTTCAGCAGCTCAATGATGCACAGCTGCAGATCGATCGATTAATCAAGTCCTTTGGAGGAGTTAATCTGCCTAATCTCACCCTACTGTCGCAGCCGCAACCTCTCCCTACGCTAATCAGAGCAGAGTGACGGGCGGCGCTATGTGACTCCAGCTTAAATAGAGGCTGGGTCACATGGTGCTCTGGCCAATCACAGCCATGCCAATAGTCGGCATGGCTGTGACGGCCTCTTGGGGCAAGTAGTATGGCGCTTGTTGATTGGCTGCTTTGCAGCCTTTCAAAAAGCGCCAAGAAAGCGTCACAAAGGCGCCAAGAAAGCGACGAACACTGAACCCGAACCCGGACTTTTACGAAAATGTCCGGGTTCGGGTCCGTGTCACGGACACCCCAAAATTCGGTACGAACCCGAACTATACAGTTCGAGTTCGCTCATCCCTAGTTAAAAATAATTTAAAAAAAACTCACCTCATCCACTTGATCGCACAGTCTTGATGGTGCACTTCTTCCTTCTTCCGGACCTTCATTCAGCAGGACGCACAGTGACGTCACCGCACTCACCACGTGGGCGATCAAAGCTGCACGATCAAGTGGATGAGGTGATTTATTTTATTTAGCATTCTGACTTAAGAATGCTATTATTTTCCTTTTTAACCATGTTATAATAGAAAATAATAAAATCACCCAAACACTGAACCAAAACTTCAGTGAAAAAGTCCGGATTCGGTTACCTGAACTCGTAGACTTCGGTACGAACCTGAACTTTGTAGTTCGGGTTCGCTCAACCCTAAAAAATAACTGTTTTGGCACTGTTTTTATTTTTTGTTATTTACATTGTTCATCTGACACGTTAGATAATGTAGTATTTTTATAGGGCAGGTTGTTACGGATGTGACAATACCAAACACCCAAACTGATCAAGTTGTCCTCAAATAGTGTCTTAAATGTCATTTTTGTAAAAATGAAACAAGCCTGGATTGGCTGATGAATAGATTTGGCCTTGCTGACAGTGTCCCATCTTGACACTGTTGCCGTCTGCCTGCCTGCTATCCTGCCTCCATTATGCTGCTGCCACCATCATGTTTTTAAATCCCAGAACACGTGTGTGTTTAATCAGACATGATTTACTATTGCTGTCACTGCATTCAAGAGTTTGGCGTGGAAGAAAACAAAAATTCATAAAAAATCTATGAAAAGGAACAAGCTTTCCTAAAAAGTCTGAGTCCTAGGAGACTAGAGGGTGTTTGTGATGGACTGAACCATCACTGGGGCTTCTGGAGGAGCCTGAGGGCTAGCCTCCTTCCTACAGACTATGGACCGAGAACAATGGAGATCCCCTCAGACATTTTGGGGTTACAAGGAACTATGAACCCTGATTTATGTGTGTAATTTATATGCCACATAATTCCCTTGGCTCCTTAAAAAGGCATATTGTTGATTCAAAAAATAGTTAAAATGTATATTGTGTCTCGCCCGTATCTGTTTTATGGATCCTGGTGTGGATTCAGCAACACAAAAAGGGTTAACTCTGCACAAAGACTCCCACTGATTGTGTTAGTGATGGGATTAAGATAGTTGATTATAATAGCAGCCGACTCCTATGATACACTCAGGAGATAATCACATCACATGTGTCTCCTCGTCCCCTATTCATTCATTATGGAGGGAGTGAAGATATCTGTTTGCATGTTAATTGTTGATTGCGTCAAAGACAATGACAGTGTGTTTGTTAATTGCGTCACAGGCAATGCCATTGTGTTTGTTGAATAGGGTTAGTTTTGTGTTTAAACTGTACAGGATTGGCTGCTATGTCATGTCCTCAGTATGTCATGTGTATATAAGTCAATGCTTGTGTGTTCAACAAAGAGTTCCCGTTTTTACCCTTCATCATGTTGAGGCTGGTGTTTGGGTAACTGATCAACACTGGGGGATTGCTATACGCTGAAGATTTGCTATACTCCCCTGGATAAAACTATTAGCTCTTGTAAGAGCTGTTCCTGCTCTGGATTTAGGAGAGGTTCACCCACTGGAGCCTGGAGCCGTGTCGTAGGTCCAGGGTGGGTAGAAGACGGCAAGACCTCAACCAAGCTTCGGCGGTTCGTGGGGTCTGCAGTTCTTACGGTGTTGAGTGAAGTGCTTGGAGTCCTCTGGAAGAGCTAGGAGCATCTATCGACGGAGGTACCCGGTCGGGGTGCCAGGAGATCCGTTACATTGGTGGCAGCAGTGGGATGGCATCCTAGTGTGAGGAGAAGCAGCTCGGAGACACAGTTCGTGGAGTATATTGAGGGCAATGCTAGTATCCGTACAGCGCCCCTGGCTACAGCAGGATGGAATCGGCTAGTCTTTCGGACAGAGTTCCACTATGAGGGAAAGGATTACCCGGACTGGAGGGATGCAGTCCGGAAAGGCGTCTGGCACAAGGTCCTGGAAGATGTACAGCGTCGGCGGGGCGAGAGTCTCCACAGTGAGGAGCAGCAGTGGCGGATGCGAGTGGCCCTGCGAATGCCCCTTCTGGGAGAACAGCCCCTGGATGAGTGGGTGACAGAACTCGAGAGCCTCGTATGGAAGGAGCTTTGGCTAGACGACGCCTACCAGGCACTCTGGTGGTATGCGATTCGGCACTCTCCCTGAATGGCTGAGCACGACAGACCCAAGGGTGAGGATTATGATGGCCTTGGCCTGTTTGCGTCCTTCGCAGAACCGGAGTTCGGAGATGCTGGAGAGTCCCGGTTCTTGGATATCTATGACTACAGGGAGGCTATGCATGATTCGGCTACAGCGAGAGAGGTGAGACAAGACCTGGCATCTCTAGTGACAAGGGAGTAGGAACTGGAGCAGGATTACCAATACTTTCTCAGCTCAATTCGGCCCCAATATACACTGCCGGAGAGCTCTCCGGCAGTGTATATTGGTGTCAGACCCAGGTCCAGAGCCCTTCAGCTGGGAGGATATTGTGGAGGTTTACTGGGAATAACCAGAGGTGGCCGGTGGAGGTGGGACCGAGGTCTCTCCACCGGTCCTTCAGGGAATTGGGAGCCTAGTCTCCATTCCCCAGCAGCAGGCTGAGTTACAGGGGGCAGAGACAGGGGCAGAGACAGTCGGTCCTGTCGCCCAGCAGCAGAGGGTTTTATTGGGAGAGGAAAGCTTTGTCCTCCCACCCCAGCGGCAGAGTGTCCAGCAGGGAATAGAGAGCCCAGTCTCCTTTCCCCAACAGCAGGACACTCTATTGGGACCGGAGTCGGTTGGTCGCCACCTCTCCCCAACGGCAGTTTAACGTACCAGAAGGAGACAGTAAGCCCCACAACAGTGGAGATGGTACCGAGGTCTCTCCACCGGCCCTACAGGGATGCTGGGCAGTCAGCCCAGATCCCCAACTGCAGCCGGATTTTCAGGGAGTAGGGACAGTTGGTCCTGCTCCCCAGCGGCAGTATGTTTTGCAGGGAGAGGAGAGCATCGTCTTCATTCCCCAGTGGCAGTGTACCTTGAAGAAAGAGGAGACAACCGGGACAGCACCCCTAACTCTGATGGTGTATATGGGACCTCAGTCTCTGCACCAGGCTTACCGGGATGCTGGACGGCCGGTACAAATCCCCCACCAACCCTGCAGGAATGCCAGGAGGAGGAGGTAAGTGCTCCATCCTCTCCACAGCTGATCCGCAACAAGGTCCTGGGGGTAGGATTCCATGACCCCATCCCAGCGGAAGAGCTGGCATCTGGGCAGAGCGCAGTCTGCCTCTGCCCACCAAGTACCCACAGCTCCAACAACAATGAAGCAAGGAGTAGCAGATGCCCACTCAACAGCTGGGGACATACAGGACAGAGCCAGGCCCCAGAGTTCAACAGAACCAGTGTTTGTTTATGGGTGGGCTACTCGACTAACTCAGGCACCGACCGACAGGAGGTCAGGTACGTGGTTAGTCTACTGTTGGGAGGGGAGAAATGTGATGGACTGAACAGTCACTGGGGCTGCTGGAGGAGCCTGACGGCTAGCCTCCTTCCTACAGACTATGGACCGAGAATAATGGAGACCCCCTCAGACCTTTTGGGGTTACAAGGAACTATGAACCCTGATTTATGTGTGTAATTTATATTCCACATATTTCCTATGACCCATTAAAAAGGCATAATGTTGATTTAAAAAATAGTTAAAATGTATATTGTGTCTCACCCGTATCTGTTTTATGGATCCTGGGGTGGATTCAGCAACACAAAAAGGGTTAACTCTGCACTAAGACTCCCACTGATTGTGTTAGTGATGGGATGGGATTAAGATAGTTGATTATAATAGCAGCCGACTCCTATGATACACTCAGGAGATAATCCCATCACATGTGTCTCCTCGTCCCCTATTCATTCATTATGGAGGGGGTGATGATATCTATCTGTAAAGAATAAATCAAGGCAACTGGACGTACTGTAGATTTCTTGAAAACGTTTCACTCGTTCTTCCAACGAGCTTTCTCAATTCTGAGTGATTGTACAAAAAATTCTGGGAATAAATATGTAACTGAATCCACATCTGGTAATTAGACCCAGCATTGGGTCAAGGGTGTTGATTCCATTATCCTAATTGGAGTCAGTAGGCGATAAAGACTTCCCAGAAAAAGGTGTCAAGACAGCATTATATGTGGCAGACAATAGATGTCTAACCCCCCCACCTCTATTGAATAGAGGTGGGGGGGTTAGACATCTATTGTCTGCCACGTATAATGGCCCATGGAAAGTGAAAATTGCAGGTTTTCTATAGATATGATATTTCAGTGCCCAATATGTTGTGCCCAGCTTGAGTTTTTAGGAGGGTTCTACCTAGTACAGAAATGTCATAAATATGGCCATAGGCTGCTGTTTGGGCATACAGCAGGGCTGAAAAGGGAAGGAGCTCCATTTATTTTTTGGAGCATGGATTTTGTTGGAATTGTTTTAAGGCACTGTGTCACATTTGCAGAGCCCCTCAGGTACCCATACAGTGAAAACCACTATAAGCAAAGTTTTCAAAAATTGGATTTGGCTGCCTCGCTGAATTTCTCCAAGAAATTATGAATTCATTTGTTACAAATTAATTAGTCACAAAGCATTTTAGGATCTATCCCAGCCTACAATTAAACTTCAGGGAAATGTATCTCGGTGTACATCATTGCAGCAACATACATAGCCAGTCTGCTAGCTGGTAGCAAAACAGTTACTGTGCATCAGAATGAGAGGCAGGTCACATATGTGGACGTGTGTATCATCTTGCAGGCCACCAACATTTCTAGCTAACCCCTGACTAAACTAAAAGAAAAGTATACATCAGTAAAGCAAAAAAAAAAAATTGTGGTTGCTGCTACTACCACCCCTTCTTCTGCTGCTGCCTGTGTTGGCTACAGAAAAAAAAAAAATTCCACTGCCCATTCCTTTGAAGGGCCCAGGCCATAGTGTACAGTAACTGAATCACAAATGTAACTACATAACTAAGTACAGTATGAATGGTACGACAGGTGAACTAGATAAACAAGCCTATATATTAGACCGCCTGTTGATGCTGAGTCTGATACACAGTAAGTCTATGTATAACAGAACAAATTAAGTCTTAATGGCACATCATATACGGTATATTAGAACGCTTGTTGGCGATGTCTGACAGACAGTGAGTCTATGTATAACAAGACAAATTAAGCATTAATGGCGCAGCAAGTGTACTAGATAAATGCACCTATATATTAGACCACTGTTTGACAATGAGTCTGACGCACAGTAAGTATATGTATAACAGAACAGATTAAGTATGATTGGCGCAGCAGATGAACTAGATGAACTCGCCTATATATCAGACCAGCTGTTAAGACTAAGTCTGATGCACAGTAATTCTATGTATAACAGAACAGATTAAGTATGAATGGTGCAGAACTTGAACAAGATGCACAGAGCGATTACATTGAGCCTGCACTGTCCCTGCAGTCTACCTATGCTCTCCCTACAGTGTCTAAAAACTCTTCTTACGATTTTCCTACACTGTCCCTGCACTCTCCCTATCCAATATTCTACAATTAAAAGCATTCTAAAACACTATCCCTAGCGCTTTCCACGTCTCTCCCTATGCTCAGTTCACAGTGAAATGACGGCGACCGCGTGGGGTGAGGCTTTTGTAGGGCTGTGGCATCACAGGGGATTTCTGCTGATTGGCTGGCTGCACATCATTATGGTTCATATTGCGATCACCGGCCTCTAATTTTCACATTGTAACACGTGTAACCACCATTTTAGGAAAAAACATTTTTCACTTTGATTAGATCAACACTAGAAACCACAACAAGTAACTCATTTTTAGAGACTACTGTACAGCCCTCAAGTTTAACAAGAGATGGAGTGAGCATGTTGACACTACAAGGGGTTTTGCAGAAATTAACAAGCAGGAGACCATGCAAAATGAAAATTGCAAGTTTTCCGCAGATTTTAATGCAATATGCTGTGCCCAGCTTGTGCCCTCCAAGATACACAGCACCCTTTAAATTGTTAGGTGGGTTCTACTGTGTACTGAAATATTATAAATGTGGATGTGAATTGCTGTTTAAGTACGTTGCAGGGTGTAGAAGGGAAAGGCCACCTTTTGGCTTGTGCACCACAGATTTTGATGGATTGGTTTATGTGTGCCATGTTACTATTGAACAGTGTTTGGAGTACTAGTACAGCCATTTTGTTTTTTATTTTGCTGTTGATAGAGCTGTGTAAATATATATATATATATATATATATATATATATATACACATATTTTTTTTTTTTTGCAGGATGAGTTGCCATTATTATTGGTTCTACATTGATTGGGCTGCACACCGACTTTTTTATTTAGCTTTTTGAGAATCAGTGTAAAGAAACAATATTTTTTTTTTTTGTTTAGTTATTTTGGCGTACACCATGCAAGGAAAAATAGTTTGCTAACTTTATTCTGCCAGTAAGTACAATTACAGACATACCATATATATATATATATATATATATATATATATATATATTATGTTTTACCATTTGTACACACCATTTAAAAAAAAAAGGAATTATGTTTTGACTCACCAATACTTAAGAGCCATATTTATTTATTTTTATTTTCTGGCAATGGTCTTGTCTGAGGGCTCATTTTTTGCAGGATGAACTGACGTTTTCATTACTACAATATTGGAGTACATATGACTTTGATTGCTTGATATTATGATTTTTGAGACCCAAGAAAATGGCTGTTATGGCATATTTTTTTTTTTTTTTTTTTTTTTTTTTGTGTGTATTGTAATGCATTGTGACTGCCAGTATTATGCTGACACACTGATGGGTTGAGAGAGCGAGACCCCTCCCTCTGCATACCCCTAAGATGCAGGGTTAATCCACCAGCATCTGAGCTTTCAGCAATGCCAGCAGATACAGCAGGGGCCCAGCTGTCCCTACCACTGATGAAGCAAACATAGCTTGGTCAGGAAATCATTTCCCCCTCACATTTCCTTCACATGTATGTTGAGGGTCAGGACGGGGGTAATATTCCTGGCCCCTCACCATGCTTAGTAATTGAAAATAAACTTGTTTTAACCCCTTGAAGACATTTTCAGTACATTTATGGAATAGTGACAGCAGTGAACCAGGATCAGAGATAACTGTAATCCCGGTCATTTATCCCCCAGTTGCCACAGTCAATAGAGACTGCAGCATCTGAGTAGTTAGTCCGATGGAACTCCCTCTGACCTCCAATGGCCCCATTTCTGTGGTGAAATTGTGGGTTACTTTGTCATGACCTTCCATGTAAGACTGCAATAATAAATTAAATAGTAAAAGTAAACAAGAAATGAAATACAAAACATGTACCAAAACTACACAGCTCCACCCCATGTGTAATGGACAGAACTGGTTACTCTCCCATTGAAGTGAGTGAAAGCAGCCTTGCAGTTACCAACTCCGTCCACTACATAGTTGATGGAGTTGTTTTGTTCCAGCACCAGAGATCAGCAGGGGTGCAGGGTGCAGGGTGATGGATGATCACTAGTCAAGAGCAAATCAAAGTCCCCAAATTTGATTCGCCGAAAAACTGAATTTCACGGTAGGGATTCAATTTAACCTGAAATAATGTAAAAAAACAAAAAAATAATAATACTTTTCTGACCCATTTGCTCCTGACGGATGGGCCACCACCATCTTGCTTAACGATCGCAGCCAAATTCCTGTGCACGGTGACGTATGGCATGACCATGCCAGCCGGCGTGATGGCGTCATCTTGGGCCATGTGAGACTTTGCGCCAGGCCTTCAAGCAAGATTGCAGCAGCTGGCCCGTCGTAAAAAAATGGATCAGGTATTATTCTTTTTTTTTTTTTGCACACTTTTATGTATATCAGATGCCCTCAGATGCCGCAATCATGTATGAACGTGGCATCTGAGGGGTACAATGATGGGGAGCGGTGCAATAGCCACTCACTGTCATTGCACTCACTACTTACAAAGAAATGCGCTTCATGGCGAAGTAATTTGTCACAAAGTAGAGTTTTTTTGTAAAATCCAGCAAAGTAGCTGAATAGAATTTTACAAAACCTTGCTCATATCTAGTGTAAATTGTCACACACTGTGCCGTCTGATGCATCTGTGCTGGCTGAGTGTAGTCCCGACGGCTCATGGAGTTTGGACCCTACCTCTCCAAGTCAGTGGTCAGGAGAAGGTCAGAACAGTGAAACGCTGCTGAGCTTGCTGAGCCCTCTCTCTCTCACAGTGCTCTGCTGCTCCTAAAATTGTAAGGATGCTAAACACTTCAAGCAGGTGAAGCAGCAGAGTGAAGAGCGGAGGACAGGTGATGGTGTCGCAAATTCAGCTGGTCAATAAGCAGAGTAAGGAGCCCAGCATCTCCCTGCTTATTAACCAGTCGGGATGAGCGGTATAGGCAATATTAATTGTTGCAATATTTCTCAGATTTTTCACATAATATTCACAATAAATTAGCGAATTCTAAAATGTGTGATCTCCAGTCATTATCGCGATTATGCAAATTGGCACTAATGATGCGCATATTTTTTGCGCAATACATGCAACTTCACATTTTATCAGGTCTAAGTAGATATTACTGATTGGTGCACTAAGTATTGTTGTGACATCACAGCACAATGTCTGTAGCATGTATGTATGGACAGCAGAGAAACAGTAATTCCTATCACACTACCGAACACCCTGCACTGGAATCTTTCAGCTACACTATATCACTATCTAACATACACTGAGTATCTCCCACTAACTATCTGTATTATATATATGAGCAAACTAACTATCTAATGTAATTGGATAAGGAATAGGATCCAGATGAAAGCACAGAGCACAGCAATAACACTGCCGTCTCTCTCAGAACTGCAAAAAAAACTGCCGAAAATTTCTGCTGGGGAGTTTCTTATATAGTATGGGGTAGGCAACTTTCCTATCGGTTGCTAGGGATGTTGCTAAGCTCAGATAAAGACATTGAAGCCTTCTCAATGGCCTACAAGCAAGAAGGGAGGTTACTGATGAAAAAAAAATCTTGAATATTTGCGATTACGAATATATATCACTATATTCTACATCTTCGCGAATTCTCGAAGTGCCGATATTCCCGATAAAAAATTTGCGATTAGAATATTCAAAATCAACACTATTAACCAGAACTGTATCTAAATGAGAGATTGGGCAGGAGCAAAGGAGGAATGCAGCTGTGCATTTAGGTTGGAAAGTAGACAGGCCCTCTATGGGCAATACGCTAGCGTTTAGCAGGAAAAAAAAACAAAAACGAAAACTAGTGAATGTTAATGCACTATAACATGTATAATGGCCAGGTCCCTCACACTAACAGGCCCCAGAGCAACTGCTTGGTGCCTCTATGGGTGGTACGCCAGTGTTTAGCAGGAGATACAGTACATCCAAATGAGTGAATTTTAACATACCATAACATGTAGAATACCAACCCTACTGCCTTGCATCCTCTTCCGTTCTACTCCCCTGGCTACACTAGATGGATCTATGGTATGTCTATTTCAAACTAGTGATGAGCGGCAAGGGTCATATTCGAATTCGCGATATTTCGCGAATATTTTTTAGAATATTCGTCGAATATTCGAAAATTCGCGATTTTTTTTCTTGAAAAAAAAATCGGCAAGGATAATGATTGTGTAATATGCGAATTTTCGTAATTCGAATTTTCGGATTCAAATTTTTTTATTGCGAATTTTTCAACTTAAAACTATTAGACAAAGAAGATTATAGCACTATATTAGCTAAATTGCTCTATATTTGATTTTTTGAATATTCGCTATATTGCTATAACAGTTTTTTCGAATATTCGTAATATATAGCAATATAGCGAATATAATCTTTTTTTATAGTTGTAATTTTTTTCCAATCTAGACTTCAGATGAGAAAAAAATTACAACTATTAGACAAAGAAGATTATAGCACTATATTAGCTAAATTGCTCTATATTAGTTTTTTTTTCGAATATTCGCTATATTGCTATAACTTAGTTTTTTCGAATATTTGTAATATTCTAAAAACAAGAATATATAGCAATATAGCGAATATTCGAAAAAAACGAATATAGAGCAATTTAGCTAATATAGTGCTATAATCTTTTTTGTCTTAAAGTTGAAAAATTCACAATAAAAATTCGAATACGAAAATTCTAATTACGAAAATTCGCATATTACACAATCATTACCTTGCCGATTTTTTCAAGAAAAAAAAAATTGTGCATTTTTTAATATGACCCCTGCCGCTCATCACTACTCCTAAAGTCAAGTATATTGCAGCCTTCTTATTGGCCCACAAGCTAGAAGCAGGAAGGGATCATGTGTACTGATCTAAAAAAAAAAAAACAATTCGGGAAAAAAAAATCTGAAGAAATCGAATATTCGAAATTACGAATATATTTAACTATATTCGAAATATTCGCGAATTTTCGAAGTACCTATATTCGCAATAAAAATTCGAAATTCGAATATTCGTGATCAACACTATAAATTCAAACCATAATAAGTAACTATATAAAACTGTACATGAATAGAACATTATAGAAAAAAGTCAACTAGTTCAGTTATCTTTCATACATACCTCCATGGCATGGTAAAGAGGTTCGATGTCAGCAAACAAAATGAATAAAAATGCAACCACTTGGGCTAAAACCAGTATGCAAAATATATCTGCAGAAACAAAACCCAGAAAACAACTGTTATGTACTATGCTTCTCTTACCAGCCAAAACATATTTTTGCATGCTTTATACCCAAATAGAAAATAGCCCACTCATAGTGACATATCAAAGATTTTAATGGGTCTAAGGGCTTAACCCCCACTACTTGCTATAGTTAGCGCTTAGCTAAGCATTGTCCTCTCACTGATGAAGATGACCTCAGTCGGAAGTCTATGAAGCCATCTTCTTCGGCAAAGGAGAGATACTGCTTAGCTGAGTGCTTCCAAATTCTTGTTACAGATGACAGATCAGAAGTTTATGGAACGTGATTACTCTTTAAATATCTAGTTCAAGTTGTATAATTTTAGCACTTACTTTTGAGACAAACAATAAACACCTAGGGGGTCATTTATCATTTAAGGCCTCTCTCACACGAACGTGTGCGCTCCGTGGCCGTGCTGCGTACCGCAAATTGCTGTCCGCAATGCACGAGCAACTACATGTTCTATCTTTTTGCGGAATGGAAGTACGGGAGAAAACCCCACAGAAGCACTCCATAGTGCTGCTGTAGGGTTCCGTTCTGTGCTTCCGTCCCGCACCATTCCGCATCTCCGGATTTGGGACCCATTAAAGTGAATCGGTCCACATCCGTGATGCAGAATGCCCACAGACTGGTGCCTGTGTATTGCAACTGCGGTCCGCAATATGGCCACGGAGCGCACACGTTCGTGTGCAAGAGGCCTAGGGTTGTTTTTTTGTCAGTTTCAAGTCTGCTTTTGCTTTGTATGCCTTAACCAAATTTATAAACTGGTGCACCATAGTTATATATAAACCATTGTGAAATATTGCAGTTGCTATGCTATGACTTGCGACTTTTTTACACCACAAAACTGACATATCTGTTTTCATAAATGACCCCCGTATACCTTTGCCTTTCTTTTGAAAGCTGGGTTACCAGCATGTGGAGCCGTTATAGAAACTGTAAGTCTACCAAGAGAAATCCCTCTCCTAAATAGTGCCATAGCTTGGAAGGGTCATTCAGGGTCTTGGGAAAGCTGAGTTACTTGGACGATGCAAGAGTAACATTATATGGACAGTGTGCACATTTCCACAAGACTCTCCAACTCTCCAACACTGATGAATGTCATATTTGCCTAGACAGACAGTGAGGAATCCCTCATTTTTTTATAAGCAAACTTGATTCTGTAGTGCTTTCTGTTGTGTCAGTGCCCTGGTACTGTTTAGAATACCCGTACACATACAAGGTAATGTTTTATTAAAAGTTTTTAAAGCAGTTTTTAAAGCAGTTTGAAGCTCTTCTATAATGCTCTGGGTGTCCATAAAAGTATATTGGCGTTAAGCCCTATAACTTTCCCAAAATTAGTGTTTTGGCAGTGAGGTCAAGCTAGTGCATAGAGTCAGTCCCTAGCCGAAGATCAAGGAGCTGGGAGGAAGGAGGCACTTCTCTGACTGCAGGAAATCTGGTAAACCGTTTTTTTTTTTCTTGTTTTTCAGGGTTTATTGGCCTTTTAACATTGAATTTAAAATGGTGAATAATTATTGTTTTTCGCATATAGGTACATACAGTAGCATCAGCACTTACAGTTTGTATAAATCGGTTTTTTAAAAGCCCTTCCTTTTGAAAATACACATTCCAAAATTATGAGGTTTATCCCACTCACAGACCACAGAGTTGTGGTCATGAAGTTCTGAGAGTGACCGCGTGGCATCATCATGGTTTGGTTGACAGAAGTTTCATTATTAAGAAGGCAAGCACTGAAGAAGGAGAAACATAATAAATAATATGAAGCCAAATAAAATATTTGATAAGCATCTGAATCTATCATAAGGTTAGTAGATTTGTGTTTGTAGGCAAGATGGTCGCATACACTGACATGTCATTTTTTTTCTATACAGCATAAGCACATAGTTATGTAAAGCTTAAAGGGGTTTTCCAGGAGTACAGTACTGATGACCTATCCACCAGAAGCCATGGAAAATGTTTAGGCACTTTTCTTCTGTCTTCAATATCAGACGTACAGGTATATATCACCATAAACCAACTTTTATTAAGTCTAGGGCTAAAAACAAGAGATGAGCGAATTGAATCTCACAAAGTGGAATTCGATCTGAATTTCAGGATAAATTTGATTCGCCTAGAAGCCGAATTTCCTTGTGCTTCGTGTCAGCGAATCGATTTAACCTGAAATAGTATAAAAAAAATTAAACTTACCTCCATTTGCTCGCAACGGGCCGCCAGCTTTCATCTTGCTTGAAGATCTTGGCCAAAATCCCATGCGGCGCGAGATTACATCATCATGCTGGTCGGCGTGATGATGTGATGCGTCACCACGCCCCCTGCCGTGATTACGTAATCTAGCGCCGCACAGGATTTCGTCTGAGATCTTCAAGCAAGGTGGAGGCGGCCGGCCCGTCGCGAGCAAATAGAGGTGGTAAGTTTGATTTAAAAAAATGTTATTGTTAATCATGTATGAACACGGCATCTGATGGGTACAATGACAGGGTGGCGCTATCACAGCTCCCTGTCATTACACCCACTACTTACAAAAAAATGGGCTTTGTGATGAAGTAATTCGTCACAAAGCAGTTCTTTTTGTGAAATTCGGCGAATCAGCCGAATCAAACTTTTAAGAAATTCGCTCATCTCTACTGAAAACACATTGTTGTTTCAAAAAGAAGGGGAATATTCTTACCTGAAAACATTGCTTTCATTGTACCATGGTTGCTGCTGGACAAGGAAGAAGGCACTGGTTTGTATAGTGATGGCAAATGAAATATGCAGAACCAGTGAAAGCAGTAGAGGTGGAGAAAGGAGACTCATTGCAGGTCTGTAAGGGGCTAGCTTCGAAGCAGGCCCAGTTATACTCACTGTGAAAAAAACAAAAAAAATGTATTTCTTTTAACTGCCTCCGGACCGCCTAACGCAGGATCACGGTCCGGAGGCGGCAGCTCTGCGCACAGTCACGCATATACGCGTCATCTCGCGAGACGCGAGATGACGCGCTTAGCCGGCCCGCGCATGGCAGGCTGGCAGGCTGGCGATTTTTAAAATCTCCATTCAGAAGCCAGTTAACACATCATATTTGTAAATATGATGTGTTAAATGGCTTCCCTGATCCTTTGCTGGTCCTTTTCGTCGGTTGGTCTCAGCAGAGGAGCAGGCTTCACAGTGAATAGCACCAAACACTACACTTAGCCCCAGATCACCCCCTATCACCCCAATTAACCCCTTGATCACCCCTTCTTGCCCCTGTCAATCACTAGTGAAAGTGAAAAAAGTGATCAGTGTAAACTGTCACTTTTTTTTTCCACTGGTATTCACTGTTAGGTTTTAGGGATAGTTTAGGCCCCTTGGTTAGGTAGTTTAGCGCCCAGCCCACCGCACCGCAGTCACTTATTCGCTGATTAGTATCTGTAAGTGATCAAAATTTTTTTTTTGATCACTGCAGAATCTCTTTACAAGCGCTGCAGCGATAAAAAAAAATCAGTTTTTATATTTTTTATCAACCGCAGCGCCCTACGGTACTTCGCTAGCCTCCCATTTGTAAAACAGGCTTGCTTTTTTTCTTGGGTAGTCTCAGGGAATACCCCTAAATTTAGTAGCCTAAATGTCAAACAGGGGGTATTCTTCTGAAGAGGCCTACAGGCTTCTGACCCAGTCGGATGAGAAATTGGAACCCTCATTTGACGAATCTAGCGGGTCAGAATATGAACCTGTAGAAAGCAGTGGCAGTCTGAAACAAAGTTCGGACGAGGAGGTTGAGGTCCCTGATACCACCAGGCGTACCCGGCCCCGTGTTGCTAGACCACAGGTTGCGCAGGATCTGCTTCAAGGGCAGCAGAGTGGGGCTGGCGCTGTCGGATTACGTGGTGAGGCATACACCAGCAGCGCAGCCCTCCCTGGACCTAGTACCAGCACTGCCGTACAACATGGTGAAGTGGCGAGCACCAGAAGGACAGTTGAAGCTGGTACGGTGGCACGTGCAGTAGTTACCCCGTCGCAGCCACCGCACAGACTGGCCCGTAGACCCCCTAGAATCCCTGAGGTGCTGGCTAATCCTGATTGGCAGTCCCCAACTTCAGCCGCACCATTAGTTCCCCCTTTCACCGCCCAGTCTGGAGTTCGGGTTGAGACAGCTCAGATCGGTTCGGCCCTGGGATTTTTTGAGCTGTTCTTGACTGCGGAGCTCTTGGACTTAGTTGTGGCAGAAACAAACCAGTATGCCACTCAATTTATATCCGCCAACCTGGGAAGCTATTATGCCCAGCCTTTCCGGTGGAAACCAGTCCAAGTTTCCGAATTAAAAAAAATTCTGGGCCTTCTCCTCAACATGGGTCTAACCAAAAAGCATGAATTGCCGAACGGGAGCACAGAGGGCCCCCCCCGGTCAGACCTGCGAGAGGATGGATGGTGGTGCAGATATGCATTGGCCAACTGACTACATAGGATGTCTCTATAGTAGTTCAGTTTGTCCTCCATATCAGCGGGTGTAAAAAAGGCCCCCAGTTTGGACCGGTAGCGAGGGTCCAACAAGGTGGAGAGCCAGAAGTCATCCCTCTGGTGACAATTCGGCTGTCAATACCCAAGCAAGTGAGCATGCAGTGGGCCATTTGTACAAATGATTCGGAGGGAATCCCTGCCTCCATCTCTACTGCATGTTGCCACAGCGTGTCTGGGTCCTTTGCCTCATCGCCCTGTTGCTCCTCTGGCTAGTCCTGCTCCTCCTCTCCTGTCACCTGGGTAGAAAAACCACCCATTTCGCTACATATTGCTTGTGCTCCAATGTCCTCCACATGCGTTTTGAACGCATGTGATAAAAAACTGAATGTGGTACCCAGACCCAAACTTCTTCACTGAAGTTCAGGTTTGGGTTCAAGGTTGTGTAGATTGTATTATTTTCCCTTATAACATGGTTATAAGGGAAAATAATAGCATTCTAAATACAGAATGCTTAGTAAAATATGGCTGCAGGGGTTAAAAATAAAATAAAAAATAATTTAACTCACCTTAATCCACTTGTTCGCGCAGCCGGCATCTCTTCTGTCTTCATCTGTGAGGAAAAAGACCTGTGGTGACGTCACTGCGCTAATCACATGGTCCATCACCATGGTGATGGATCATGTGAATGACCATCTGATGACCGCAGTGACATCACCATAGGTCCTTTTCCTGTGCACAGCAAAGAGAGACAGAAGAGAAGCTGGGCTGCGCAAGCAAGTGGATTAAGGTGAGTTAAATTATATTTTATATTTTTTTAACCCCTCCAGCCCTAATTTACTTAGCATTCTGTATTAAGAATGCCATTATTTTCCCTTATAACCATGTTATAAGGGAAAATAATAATGATCGGGTCCCCATCCCGATTATCTCCTAGCAACCGTGCGTCAAAATCGCACCGCATCCGCACTTGCTTGAGAGGGCCCTTAGATTTTCATTTTGCTGCACAGACGTCTCACAATCATAAAGTGAGGTGACCCTCTTAATAACTGTGGTACATCTTAAATCAGTGGAAGATAGATTATGACCGCCATGTAATACACCGGTCTTAATAAATGTTCTCCTATGGGTACCTGCACACGATGAATATGTATATGCAGAAAGTCTGCAGCAAAACCACATTAAAAAACACATAAATCTGCACTATAAGGCTATATGCACAGAACAGTTGTGTGTTTTGCGGTCCACAAATTGCGGATCCGCAAAACACGGATGTCTTCCATGTGCGTTCCGCAATTTGCGGAACGGCAGGGACAGCCATTAATATAACTGCCTATTCTTGTCCGCAAAATGGACAAGAATGGGACAGGTTATACATTTTTTTGCGGACCACGAAACGGAGCAATGGATGCGGACAGTGAATGGGTCCGCATCCAAGCAGCAAATACTACGGCTCGGATGCGGATCAAAACAACGGTCGTGTGCATGTAGCATTAATCAAGATTTTGGTGCATTTTTGTGCGGTTTTTATTTAGTCTTTGGAGGGCATTTGATGCAAATTTCAACAGATCTTCCTTCCATTGATAAGAGTGAAATCCACATAAGGAAAATGCAACATTTCACATGCTGCTGATTTCTAAAGCCTCATGCACACGTCCGTGCGGGCCTGGAGCGCACGGAGCGCACTGTGTCATTGGTTGCTATGATGCCGTGCGCTTCGTGACGCCGCTGATGTACAGTAATACACTCTTATGATCTATACGAGTGTATTACTGTACAGAAGCGGCGGCACAAAGCGCACGGCATCATAGCAACCAATGACGCCATGCGTTCCTGCACTCAGCAGGACGGGATTTCATGGACCATGGTCCGTGAAAATCCACGTATGTCTGAATGAGGTCTAAGATGTATCAATGTTTGTCAGTCACAAGGTTATCATACTCACTTGTTAGGATGACTGTGACAGAGATGGCAATGTCCTGCATCAGGTAATGGTTATTTCCAAGAACTGTCTGTTTCTGGGGAGAAAGTACACGTAAGGCCACGATCAAACTTCAGTTATTTCCATCAGTTATTGTGAGCCAAAACCAGGTATGGGTCAAAAACAAAGAACAGGTTCAGATCTTTCCATTATATCTCATCTCTGAGTAGGCTTCATTACTGGTTTTACTTCCGTTTTGCGGATTCCACTTGCGGTCATTATGCAGAACCATTCATTTCAATGGTTATGCAAAAAAAAAAAAAAACTCTGTATGCATTCCGCTTCCGTATTTCCGTTCCGCTGAAAGATAAATCTTGTTCTATTATTGCCTGCAAATAATGATTTGTGGCTCCATTCAATGGGTCCTCCCAAAAAATTGAATGCATACGTATGTCTTCCGTATCCGTTTTTGCGGAACCATCTATTGAAAATGTAATGCCAGCCCAAATTTTTTATGTCCGTTTTTTTTCGCGGACTGTATTCATTGTCAATGGGGACAAAACTGAGCAGAAGGGAACGGAGTGCACCAGAGTGCATTCCGTTCTGTTTCATTGCGTTCCCATGACGCACACAAAAGTGCTGCAAGCAGTGTTTTTGAGTGCGTCCTGGGATTCGGAGCAAGACACGGATCCGTCATGACTCACAATGTAAGTCAACGGAGACAAATCAGTTTTCTCTGACAAAAAAGATGGTCACAGCAGGAACGGTGGACAGTTTAAAAAAAAAAAAAAAGGCTTAGATGAATTCTTAAAATAAAATAACATAGCCTATGTGTAGATATGTGGTTCTCACCTCACTTTTCTAAAATCATCAGCACCCATCCCTTGGCTGAACTCGATGGACATAGCTTTTTTCAACTGTATTAAAGATGCAACTACGTAACTATATTATTAAACGTATAATATACTCCACTGTGCCTTCATACATCTGTTTTTGTAAATTTTCCATAATGCTGCTAAAAATCCAACATGTAAAATACTTGAATGACTTATATTCATAGACTAATGTTTTCTTACCCAGAACAGAAGTGTCATGCAAATCAGCTGAATCAGGGTATAGGCAATGAGGTATTTGAACACACTTATAGCAGTAACGAATGTATTTCTTCCTTCTCTGTGAGAATAAAAAGTTAATTAGAAGAAGTTTAGCTCCAGAGGTGACCTCGCTATTAAATTAGGGACAGGAAATAATAACAGCTGTCTGTTTTTTTTTTGAGCTAAGTGGTCTATCTTCTAGCTAACTAATCTCTGTCTAACTGATACCCTCATTCCTTACATCTCTCAATATTCATCAATATTGGAAGGAGCAATAAGGAAGATATCAACTTTTTGTAAACTACATATCACCCAACGAAATAGTTGGAAATATACATCGAAGGCGTTGTGCCAAGTTTTTTTATTTTATTCCTTTACCCCTTAACATAGGAGATATTTGGGTTAATTACTGCAAAAAAGTTAACTTTTTATTGAGTGAAAAATTGTGATTTATTGTTAAAGCACATATTTCTTTATGTAAGCTTGACAAAGGCCTCATTGTGTTGGGCTGAAACGTTTCTTTGGGAATAAACAGGTCATCACATTTTCACCATATCTGGAGTGCTGCCTCATTTTCAGTTTTTTTAGGTATTCAATTTAGCTATATTTTGTACAGCATTTTTCTTTCTGTGTAAAATAACTTGTCAAAAATTTCCCAAGATGAATACCTTAGCAGAATAACATTAAAAAAAGTTACTTCGAAGGGGCTGGTAGCGTTTTGGTGCTGTGCAAGATTTTTGGGCAGTATGGTGCCATAGAAACAGTAATAGAAAAATAGACTGCCAAAATGTGTTCCAGTCTTTGGAAGTCTTGCGGCAGGCCCAGCCAGTAGATAAATTGCATAAATAGCATCCATTTTCAGGGTACAAGTGTAAGGTAATGGTTTTAGAAATGTTTTGTATTGAAACTTTTTGTAATAGTTAGAAAAAAAATGATAAGAAAGGAAACATTTTTTGCATAATGTTCACAATATATTATATCCATTATCTTAAGGTACAAATGAAATGTTTAAGGTGTCCTGTGAAAAATAATATGAAATACATATAGGTTGGCTAAGAAATTAAGCAATTATTTGCAGATAGGGCCATTGCTACACCTGGAAAATTGGCCTATTAAGGAAGGGGGATAAACACTCCAGAAATAGCAATATTATATAAGGTACATCTGAATAGAGATATAGAAATGGCAGTTTTAACATTTATAGACAGGAGGAAGGAGAAAGTAAATATATGTGGCCATAGGGAAATGAATGTACTTTGCTAGATTTTTTATTTTTTTTAATTGATGGATCTAAATCCTCCAACTCAGCAAATACAGGATAGATATGTAAATACAAGCATACTTTTGTAAAAAATGGTTTAGAGATGAAAGAAAAAACTGGCAATATTAAAAATGATTAAAAATCCATGGGTTAGTTGTAAGTTTTCTGTTAATATAACAGAAAGAACGTGGGATGACTGTTTAATTTGATATGTTATGTTTAGAGAGCAAAAAGAGGTTTAGGGTGGATCGTTATTAATGAGGGGGGAGAATAACCATTGGGTTGTAAGATACTGCACAATATTGGCACTATATAAAGATTATTATTATGTTGATTATAGACCATTAGTGCTAGTTATTATATGTAGTGTGTAGAGTTTTCAACTTTTTTACTCTTTATTTACCCACATTTTCAAGTCATACCCAATCCAGTAGAAAATCTAATTTACGTTTAAAGCCCTACAATTCCAACCACCCTACCCTTTTATGTGAAAGAAAAACAGTATAAAATAATGATTAGCCGTTTAGCTACGTCTGTTTGCACAATTCCAAAAGTTTATCAAATTATGGCATTCACGAATATCAGGAATCCTTGGTGCCAGACATCTTTAAATTATCAACAATTAGACTACAAAAAACGTAGTGGATGAGGTGACTATGTTCTTTTCTGTAACCCCTTATTAACTCCTAAAAGGCTTCAATGTGACTCTCAGATGCTGCAATCAGCACTGAACCTGGCATCTAAGGGGCTCAATGACGGGGGACGCCACAATCACAGTCCCCCGTCTTTGCGCCCGCTACATACAATGGAATGCATTTCATGACAAAGTATTTTGCAACAACTCAAATTTATTGTCGAAGTTCGGAGAAGCAGCCAAATCGAATATTTGAAAAGTTTGCTCATCTCTAGATATATTGATTGAAATGAATAGAAAAAGGTGTCCGGGTTCTTTCCTCCACCTTTAACATCTTTTAAAAATATATAAATCATTGATAATTACTTCTTTTTGTATAACCCATTTCTTAGTACCTTATAATTTCCATTTAAAGGGAGTTTAAAAATACTATTTTTCCTATTGTTTTCAGTATAGCATGTTTTAACTGTAAATAAGAATTTATCACCATCCTTTAAACTAAATTCTAACCTCTCCTTCTTTTACCACCTCATTAATGTATGTCTTTCCTTAGTTAGGCAGTCCATTAGTGATACTTTTTATATCTAGTGTGTAGAGTGACAGTAACTTACTTTAGTAGTTTGGGCACACATTGAATGTTTGGGATGTTGGATGTAAAGGGTGAAGCCACTGATGCTTCCAAGTTTGATAAAGATATTCCTGCATGAGCAGCTTTGAGGGCCTAGAAATAGGAACACAATTTGTGTAAAGACAGTTGTACAGAGAGAAAAAAAAAAATGCTTAAAATTGTTGCAATATAACAAACCATTAAAGGGCTTCTGTCACCCCACTAAAGTGATATTTTTTTTTTGGGCTAGTGAAATTAGTTATATTGCGATATATCACAATATAATTGTGTTACTTACTTTGATCCAGCAGTTTCTTCAAAAAACAAAGTTTTATCATATGTAAATTCGGTCTCTAACAGCAAGTAGGGCGGCTACTTGCTGCTAGCTGCTGCAGAAATCCGCCCCCTCGTCGTGTTGATTGACAGGGCCAGCCGGGATCTCCTCCTCCGGCCAGCCCTGTCGGCATTTCAAAAATCGCGCGCCTCTGTTGATTCGGCGCAGGCGCTCTGAGATGAGGAGGCTCGTCTCCTCAGCACTCCCTCAGTGCGCCTGCGCCGATGACGTCTTCTATTTCGGTGATGTCATCGGCGCAGGCGCACTGAGGGAGTGCTGAGGAGACGAGCCTCCTCATCTCAGAGCGCCTGCGCCGAATCAACAGAGGCGCGCGATTTTTGAAATGCCGACAGGGCTGGCCGGAGGAGGAGATCCCGGCTGGCCCTGTCAATCAACACGACGAGAGGGCGGATTTCTGCAGCAGCTAGCAGCAAGTAGCCGCCCTACTTGCTGTTAGAGACCGAATTTACATATGATAAAACTTCGTTTTTTGAAGAAACTGCTGGATCAAAGTAAGTAACACAATTATATTGTGATATATCGCAATATAACTAATTTCACTAGCCCAAAAAAAAAAAAAAAACACTTTAGTGGGGTGACAGAAGCCCTTTAATATTAACTTTGGAAAAAAAAATGTTTTATTTTTTTGTCATATGCAATTTTTTTTTTTTATTGTTATACCTGATGTATTGAATTTCTAATGCAATTTGTATAAGATTTGCTACATTCTCATGGAGCCCTGACCCCGGGGCTCCATAGGAACTACAGTTGCAAAAGCCAGATAGACAAGAACTTTCAGTGTGAAGGATTAAATGCCTGCAATAGGCGTTATTGTCAATTGCAGACATTAGCCCCAGGTGCCTGCTGTTCTGTGATTAATGTGTAGCTGTCAGTTCAGGTAATTTTTTTAGAATAAGATGCTATGTGGGTGTGAGAATTAACACTATTTACGACCATTATATGACTTACATACATACGAACTACATACTAAAATGCCTTACCCCACAATCATTTGCTCCATCTCCACACATACCAATGTAATAGCTAAAAGAAAACAACAGAAAAAAATGAAATAAACTGGTAAAACATACATACTAGTGTTCTTTTCTTACAGAACCCAGTTGGTTCAAGATTTGAAATTTAGGAAGGAAACATTAGAATGAGAAAGGCCTTAGAAGGCAGGATTTTGGATAGTTTTGTGATTTTGGGAACAAGCTAACATATTTGTTTTGGGCCAACATCACTATTTTTTTTCCTTGTCAAACACCAATTGCTAGTAATTGTAGTTTAGCTAGTATTAAATCAGATCATTGTCAATGTTACAATCAGTGGGTGGGGAACCACTGTGTTTGCCAACTGGTTTGACTTTGGGCTAAACCTAAAGAGTGTATCCTGGCAGTTCCCTGGAATTCACCCTGTAACCCTTATACAGGGATCTGGACTTGGTTGAAGAGTGAGCCATGCAGCCACAATCCTCCTGCAATTGATAGCAGTGCGGGGCACCAAGGGATCAGGCAAAACTCATAGTCAGTAACAGGCCAAGGCCAGGGCAGGCAGAATGCATGCAGATTGTAAGAATTTGAGAATCAAGCAGAAGCTGATACATAGGAAAACAAGCAGACATGGCACCTTTGCAGGATCTACATGTAGCAAGCTAGTAAACCTATTGCTCAGGCAGAGAGTTGGATAAACAGCACAGCATATTTGGCAGAGCTGATTAATACATTAGAAGCAGCTGCACACAAAACGCTTGAAATACTGCAGAAGGAGGGGAAGTTCAGAGAAGAATACCTACAGTAGACATAGGATATTGGCAACCCAACCTCTCCCAGATCGTTGGAACTGTGACACACACAGGGTGACTGGGGCAGCACCTATGCCCACCACCTGCCAGAGCCAGATGACAGCGGGCAAGAGGCGCCAGCATAACAATCAAATCATCTTTGTAATTTTCAGAATAAGATTAAAAAAGAAACCAAATCAGTATAGTTAATTGTGGAATAAACATGAACATAAGATTTTAGTTATTTAACTCACTCGCTTTTTTGGAAATCTTTTATAATATCAATTTTTTGCTTCGGGGTCATTCTGCCAAAAATAGTTCCGTTAAGAAGAATCTGCAACACAAACTCTATTTTAGTTAAAAAATAATTGAAAATTGAAGTATATAGTCACAGTTTGCATATTATCATTTCAGGAAGAATATCTAATTAGCTTTAGAACTTTGACAGTACAAGCTCTGCCCGCAGTCTGCCTGCCACAAAGAATTTGTTCTTTGTTACATACTGTGTCCATAATATTTGTGAAGAACACCATCTTCTTCAGGCCTACTGTGTCTGCCAAGGGGCCAGCAACCCCAGGGTAATCATATTAAAACTTTACTTTTAATGTCCTTATTTTTAAAAAGGGAAAGTATTGCTCAAAGCAATGACAAAATGCAGCAAATAAAGTAGTGCTGTCTACTCAACTGTGCTCTGTAGTAATCAGATCGGTCTTACCAATCCTATTGACACACAGTGGTAAGGGATACTCCAGTATGCAGAGGGATGCAGCAGGCCGTCACAATTTGGTTCCCTTGAGTAGGCAGCAGGATGCGTCTGTAAATATCCCTACTTGGCAGAGTCTGAACTGTAATTCCAGCCAAGTGGAGCACCCGCCCGGAAAAGGGAGACCCCTCTGGACAGTCCCTCTCTGGTTTGGTGACCCTCCACTCAACCCTAACACAGGCGATACCGCTCCTGCCATACAGATTTGACAGAAAGTGAAGCAAAGTCATCCCTATGTGTTATGACAGAGCTGTGTCACCCAGTCTCCTCAAGTGACATAGAGAAACAAAGTAATTGATGCTATCTGCATGTGGCAATTTGGCGCGCAATAGTAGTGTATGGCATCCCTGATTTCCTGCCATTTCTGCGAATTTAAATGGTCTGGGAGGGAGTGTGTCTCTCCCACCTACCTAGAAATAAATGACAGGTACCTTGACCAATAATATGTTGGTCCCATCCCCATGTTGTGCATAGTGCAATAGATAGATACCTCTCAAGGAAGGCAAATAGATATAGATAAAAAATACAGTGTGCTCCAGCAACCAATATGGAGTGGTGCACACCGCCATCAGTTGTTTAAACCAAGTGATGGGCAGTCTAATCGTCTGAGGCCTACATGTATGGCCTGGCAAGAACAACTTGTGACTTGAAAAGCTCGCTATAAGGGCATCACCCCCGTCACTAGGGGTGTGCAGGGAAGAATACCATAAAATACAATCTCTGAATCCTCAGGGATTCTCACCAAGAACACCCCCACCAGGTGGCGCTGTCCTCTCTGCCCGTAATGCTTAGGAGTTCATGGAGGACCGCCTCTTACGATGATGTGTTGGGGAGAGTGCTCCATTTGATGATGGAAGGTGTGCCATGTATTATAACTGACACATCCCCATGTGATACGGGACATTGCGACATGCAGGGAAGATCACATGGAGAATCCTGTGGGAGGCAGGGCAGAAATCATTGTTGCGTCACATAGTAGGGCTGGACAAGATCCACCCACATGATGACAAGGTGGGAGCTGACACTGCCCATTAGCAAACCAGGCTGAGACAAACACAAACGTCCCACTGCGGGATTAGGAAAGCGGGGGTGTGATCATCTGTCAAACATGTTCACAGTGTTGAGCAGGCAATGGTGTTGGATGATAGTACAACAGTGAGTGCTCTCCCATGTAGAACACTCATCGGGGGAATATGTGGAAGTTAGGTACGGTAACCTACCACAATAGATATATTGGAAGGAGTGTAACTGCATGGGGAAGAAAAGGGTGAGAAGCATGGACAATCCTGGACGGACATGACGCTGTACCTATTGGGTGATAATGATCACCCCCAGGCATAAAATAAAGTTATTTATTGCCAGTTTGTTAATGATCTATCTGACACTTATTAAACTGCATCAGCATAAAAATATGAGAAAATCCTGTTAAGCTTTTAAAGTGACAGTCTGTCTGTCAATCACAGTCACCTTTTTCCTATGCAGTCATGGCTTCAAGATTAGACACTGTATATAGGAATGGGAAAGGAAGTAGCAATGCATCAATCATTTATTTCCTCTTGTCCAGAAAAAAATTGACTTCTCAGTGACATGGTTTTAAGTGATATGCATAGATTTCACTGTTCTATTGAATTCCTTTTTTACCTCAAGTTATTGATCCTACCATTTGAAATAAAAAACAAAATGAATACTTACATCAGGTATCATGTCAGGGAAATGTTTCTTGATAACTTCATATGAATTCCCAGTCATCGCATAATTATATTTTCCTGCAGTTGCATTTAATCCCCAAGTAATATCAGAGGCTGTGGTTGCAATACGTTTCATGGATTCCTGAAAGACAGGCATTCATTTACATTTTTCACTAGTGTAGCATATACGTCCTTCTGGAGACGTTCACAGACCTCTAACATTTTCACTTGTATGGCGATCATGGTTGCCAAGGATTTACCTAGACATCTGTTTCTGCAACTTACATAACGGAGACACATGAGGCAGAGATAGTTCACTACACAAATTAATACTTAAAGGGGTTCTCCAGGAATTTAAAAAAATTAAATACTTAAATATTATTTTATAATAAACATATCCACAAATACCTTTCATTATTTAGAATGGCTTGATTTGTCTAGGAAGCAATCATTAGGAGAAATAAAATGGCCGCCGTCCTATCAGTGCACACAAAACTTGTCCTTATCACACAGGAGGACAAGTTACTTTACCACTATGGCCATAGTGCTGCTTCATCCTCTCTGCTCTGTTTGTCAAAAATCATGATCCTGAATGCAGGTGAATCTCTGTGGGAATGGAGATCATGAGGAGACATGAGAGGAGGGTGAGGTGTGGTTAATGAGTAGCACTTGTTTACAGTCTCCATTACCACAGTCTGTCCTGTCCGTCCTCTCTGTACTTCATGTCTCCTCATAAACTAAATTCCCCAGAGATTCAGCTAAAGTTCTTATCATCTGTATTCAGGATCATAACCCCTGACAAGTAGGAGAAGAGGATGAGGCAGCTCTTTACCTCAGTGTTGTGAAGTAACTTGCCCTCATGTGTGATCAGGACAGGTTTTGTGTGAACTAATGGCACAGCGGCCATTTTGCTTCCCCTGATGATTGCTCCCCAGACAAAACGAGCCATTATAAATAATGAAAGGTATTTGAGAATATATTTATAATAAAGTAATATTTAAGTATTTTCATTTTCTTAATTCCTGGAGAACCCCTTTAACGTGTATTGACATGGTTTGCAAAAAAATAAATAAAAAAATGGACAATTTGAAAATGCCTTGAGGCAGATATATCAAACTTTGTATGACACTTTTAATATAAAATTTTTTTTGCAAATTATGGTGGATGCCATATTTGCACTTTTCTCGCCACTTTTTAAAAGTAACCAGAACAATGAGAGGAGACATGGTCTCCTGCAGCCTGACAGATTTGATATCAGTTTACACCAGAATCTGGCATAAATTATGGTTCAAATCCATGCCAGACCATAGCTGGTGAAGATTTACATTTCTAATACACAAACTGCCTTAAAAATTTCTGCATTTATTAAGAGCACTGTGCCTATTAATGCATTTGGTGCATATCTGTCCTGATGCAATGTATATTACACCACAGAAACTCATACAAAATTCTATTTTTTGATGCTTTAAACATCTGGAAGGTTGTCTTCAGACATTATTTGCAGCTTAGCTGAGCTACTATAATGCAAATCAAATTACTATTGTTCCACATAACCCTAAAATATTCCATATTAAAATAATAGCTGATAAGGTAGATGCTTTTTATGAAAAAGCATGTTCTTTGTACTAAAAAATTGTGAATATTGATTTCACTGCTGACAATCCATTTAAATAAACAGCATAGTTTAGGAAAATGATCCACCTTCATAGTTTTTTAAAGGCAGAAATTCCTTCTTTTTAAAGCAGAGGTAGAAGTTGTTGTGAGTTTCCCCAACACACCCTCATGCAACACTTACATTTTGTGTCTGTGACTTGTCCCTGTGGCTTTCCACTGACTGGCTTGTAAATGACGCTGGCCTTTCTCCATAGGGTTCACAGGCTTCCAGCATGAGTAACCTGGAAGCATCAGGTACCATACCAGAGCTCAGTCCCACCGTACAAGCCGTTTGAAGGTTGTCACCTTTAAAAAAATTTTTTTTAATTGAATGCACCTCCCTTTTATTTAGATCCTGCAATAGTCATGTCTATAATAATATAAAGTAGTACTAGCCTAGCAAGGTTAACTCAATTCTTAAACCTCCATCTCCATATTGTTGTCTTTACTTCATTTATTACTATTTGCTGTGAAAACTAGAATTCTCAGTATTGAGCTGAGTACATCTGGCATGCGCTTGTCAGATCCGTACTTATAAGCTTATCAGTAAGGCCAGTGCTGAATGACTTAAGGCCCCTTTCAGACGAGTGTGTGTCACGCTGCGAGTCCGCAGTGCAGCTCCCGGCCTGAACTCCTAGCACTTCCGGGGTCTCATAGCATTATATTGATTTATGATACTATGTAACCCTCACAGTTTTGGAATGTATTGGATTACACTGACATAATGTTGTCATTGTTATCTAATACATTTAAGAACTGTAAGGGTTACATAGCATCACACATCAATATAATGCTATGTGACCCCTGCACCAGGCCCATTTTTGTTTTGCATTTTCATTTTTTTTCCTCCCCACCAAGTCTAAAACCTAAGGCCAGATCTGCAGCATTGAAAATGTGTGTGTGTGTTGTCTATTGGCATTATAGTGATTGGCTGGCTGGAATGCGTCATCGGGTGCTATATGACGAGTGTTATGCTCATTCGAAGTCAGGGAGAGCTGAGCATAGGAAAGGACAGACAGTGTAGGTAGTGTACTTGAATATTATTTCTGTACAAAAATGTTTCAGAGACCCAAAAGTCCTTTTAAGGACTATTGTGTGTGACAGCAGCAATATATATTTTTAGAGCATCCTGTGCAAAATACCGTGTAATAGGCCGCTGCGGACAGTAAAATTATTTGCACCACATCTCCTGTGTAAATTGTGCGCATCCCTAAAACATTAGTGACATCCAGTGCACTTTTTCCATATTATAGTGACCTCTGCAGACAGTTAAATTATCTGTGCCACATCTCTTGTTTAAAGTGTGCGCATCCCTAAAATATCTGTGACATCCAGTGTACTTTTTCCGTAGAAGGTGTCTGCTTCTGACAGTGATCTGACCAGGCCCACATCTTCTGTGTAACGTGTGCGCTTCCCAAAAATTTCTGTGACATAAAATTTAATTTTTCACTAGACAGTGTGCTCTTCTGACAGTCGGGAGTGGGTAATCTGCACGCCCCGGCTTGCTTTCTTTGGATGTGGTAGCCATTTCTCAGGCTCCCTCTCCGGAATCGAACACTGATTCCCTGTTACCCGTGGTCACCATGTTAGGCGCATAAAAGAACATCGAAAGTAGATAGGGCAGACATCCAAATGGATCATCGACGTCACAGTGATGTGCGATCAGGCAGAAGTTATCTAGAGTCAACAAAGCAGCAGCAGGCACTCGCTCATAATGTTTGTGATGGTCAGCTCACCTGCAGGCCCTCGCTCATAATGTTTGCGATGTCAGGACCTCAATAATAATTTTTTCGATGGTCAGCTAAGCAGCATGTACTCTCCTATAAGAGTCTGGTCAACACAATCCTCATCGCCGGGGGTCACGTAACTAATTAGCACGGAGAAGTCTCGTTGGTTATTGGAATTAACCAGACAAATCGCTCCACCAACTCAGAATGGTCATGCACCACCACCCACAGAATCGAGAAAGAGCTATCAATCTGCCAATCCTTTCCATGTCCGGGCCAGGTGAGGTTTGCCGTCTTGAGTCAAATTAAGCCGCAGGCTCCACTTCTGGTGGTGCCCTTCCGTCAATTAGTTTCCGTCAAAGTTTTAGCTTTGCAACAATACTCCCCTCGGAACCCAAACACTTTGGTTTCCCGGAAGCTGCCCTGCGGATCATGGGAATAACACCGCCGGATCGCCTGTCGGATCGTCTTTGAACCTCTGACTTTAGTTGTTGATTAATGAAAACATTCTTGGCAAATGCTTTCACTGTGGTCCGTCTTGCACCAGTCCACAAATTTTCCTTCTAGTGGCATAATACGGATGCCACCGGCCATCCCTCTTAATCGCCACCGGCCGTCTCTCTTAATCATGGCTCCAGTTCCAAAAATCAGCAACATTTTTGGCTGAACTTGCACTTTAAATACAATAAATATACAGGAAAGAATGTTTCCTAACAATTTTTCCTCTAAAATCGATTTAATCTTCGGTTTTGCGCGTATTATTGTCAGTCTGTAAAATTGACATACTAATCGGACAACATTGTTCTCAGCAGCTATCTGGGAGTCCAAGATGCATCAAGACATCCTCCCCATGCTGTTCCTGAATGATTTTGGTGGTGTTTCCATCAATTTCTGAAATTTTCCTATGAACCAGGCACCCTCCCCTCTTCAGAGCAGGGGGTACCTGGTTTAGTGCTCGGTTATCCCATTGACTTCCATTATACTCGGGTGCTCAGTCGAGCACCCGAGCATCCCGATGTGTTCGGCCCGAGCCCTCGATCAACACTAAATGCAATATCTCATATATGACAATATATTCTTAACCTAATTATCCTATCTCACTCTTACCTGTGACCATAATTGTTCTTATGTTTGCAGATTTAAGTTCATGAAGAACTGGTTTTGTTTCAGACTTGAGTCTATTTGCCAGGATCAGAAAACCAAGAAACTGAAGTTCATTCTCCACTTCCTCTCTGGGGAAAAAAAAGGGTTTTAAATGGATTGTCCAAGCTTTACTAGGTGATGGTCTGTCTTGAGAATCGACCATCACTAGATGATCAGCCTGCCGAATTCCAGCAATAGAGCTGCAACCTAACAGGTGATCAGCGGAGATGTGTCTTTTTGGACCTTCATCGATCATCTAGTGATGGTCTACCATAAGAATAGTCTATCATTCAGTAAAGCCTGGACAACTTCTTTAAAATCAGCAAACAGCAAAGATGGCTGAGATTATTGATTAACGATTCAGAAATACTAATAAATTCCAGAGCGCTACATACAGTGGGATGCAAAAGTTTGGGCAACCTTGTTAATAGTCATGATTTTCCTGTATAAATCGTTGGTTGTTACGATAAAAAATGTCAGTTAAATATATCATATAGGAGACACACACAGTGATATTTGAGAAGTGAAATGAAGTTTATTGGATTTGCAGAAAGTGTGCTATAATTGTTTAAACAAAATTAGGCAGGTGCATAAATTTGGGCACCACAAATGTCATTTTATTGATTCCAAAACCTTTAGAACTAACTATTGGAACTCAAATTGGCTTGGTAAGCTCAGTGACCCCTGACCTACATACACAGGTGAATCCAATTATGAGAAAGAGTATTTAAGGGGGTCAATTGTAAGTTTCCCTCCTCTTTTAATTTTCTCTGAAGAGTAGCAACATGGGGGTCTCAAAACAACTCTCAAATGACCTGAAGACAAAGATTGTTCACCATCATGGTTTAGGGGAAGGATACAGAAAGCTGTCTCAGAGATTTCAGCTGTCTGTTTCCACAGTTAGGAACATATTGAGGAAATGGAAGACCACAGGCTCAGTTCAAGGTAAGGCTCGAAGTGGCAGACCAAGAAAAATCTTGGCTAGACGGAAGCGACGAATGGTGAGAACAGTCAGAGTCAACCCACAGACCAGCACCAAAGACCTACAACATCATCTTGCTGCAGATGGAGTCACTGTGCATTGTTCAACCATTCGGCACACTTTACACAAGGAGATGCTGTATGCGAGAGTGATGCAGAGGAAGCCTTTTCTCCGCCCACAGCACAAAAAGTGCTGCTTGAGGTGGGCTAAAGCACATTTGGACAAGCCCGCTTCATTTTGGAATAAGGTGCTGTGGACTGATGAAACTAAAATTGAGTTATATGGCCATAACAAGGGGCGTTATGCATGGAGGAAAAAGAACACAGCATTCCAAGAAAAACACCTGCTACCTACAGTAAAATATGGTGGTGGTTCCATCATGCTGTGGGGCTGTGTGGCCAGTGCAGGGACTGGGAATCTTGTCAAAGTTAAGGGACGCATGGATTCCACTCAGTATCAGCAGATTCTGGAGACCAATGTCCAGGAATCTGTGACAAAGCTGAATAATTAAACACTGCTCAAAATCCAATAAGGCATTTATGCAGAGGAACAAGTACAACGTTCTGGAATGGCCATCTCAGTGCCCAGACCTGAATATAATTGAAAATCTGTGGTGTGACTTAAAGAGAGCTCGGAAGCCATCAAACCTGAATGAACTAAAGATGTTTTGAAAAGAGGAATGGTCCAAAATACCTTCAACCAGAATCCAGACTCTCATTGGAATCTACAGGAAGCGTTTAGAGGCTGTAATTTCTGCAAAAGCAGGATCTACTAAATATTGATTTCATTTCTTTTTTGTGGTGCCCAAATTTATGCACCTGCCTAATTTTGTTTAAACAATTATAGCACACTTTCTGTAAATCCAATAAACTTCATTTCACTTCTCAAATATCACTGTGTCTGTTTCCTATATGATATATTTAACTGACATTTTTTATCGTAACAACCAACGATTTATACAGGAAAATCATGATGATTAACAAGGTTGCCTAAACTTTTGCATTCCACTGTACATACAACACTGTCAAAATTAGCAGGCCCTTTGTCTATGGGCTTTTTCAGGCATTTTCCCATACCCTCCCATATGATGCCAGATAAAATTTGTTGATGTAATTTGTAGTTTGTGAAGACTTGTGTTAGCAAGCCATCTTATTGTATTGAATTTGTCTCATGCCAAATTAGCCTCCTTAACTGAATTCCATCTAAGGTAAGGGTAGACACATCTGTACCTCATACAAGCCCAATTTACCAATATATAACATTGTTATAGCAGTATTGGTTGCAGAACATTTGGGTGTAGTGATGGTCAAGAACTGCACTTGCCTGTATGCTAAAAAACTCCTTTACTGGGGAAATGTGTCTGCTGTATTCTTTGATTGCTTCTTTTAGCCAATGTGGTACAATATTTTAGTGCTGTTTTGGCTAAAAGAATAGACATACCCTGTTAACATGGTGCAGCGGTAAGAACCATTAATAGGTTGCCCAGGTTTTTTTCTTTATATAAGTTTTCCATGTCTCCCTCAGTCGGTGGCACCCTACTCACCTTCTCCAAGCGGCTCAATAACAGCTCCCTGGCTTTTTTCACTGGTCTACCAGACTCTGTCTGTCAACTTCTTTAAGATTGGGTCACATGTTCTGCTGAAGCCAATGACTAGAATGTCATTGGCTGCAGCTCCGCACATGACCTCGTTTGTGCAGAAATTGACAGATACTGACCAGAAAAACAGTGAAGTGAACCCAGGAGCCATACCTTAAACGTAGTGAGCAGCAGGTGAGTATGGACTTTGTCACACATATTGCTGGCTGGGGCCAAATCTAGAAAAAAATAAAAAAAAAACCTGGACAACCTCTATAAGCATACAGTCATTAAAATATATTCTTACCTAATGAGGAACAGTTTTCTATAATGTTGGGTTTACAAGTTGTTTTAAAAAAAATATATACATAAAAAAGCATGTGTTCAATCAATGTGATAATTGCCTATGCAGTTTTTGCAGGTGAAACACATGGATTAAACATGTTTAACCGGTCCAAAAAAAAACGATCACTTTAAAAACACATATTTTTATTTTGTTTTTTGCAATACTTTTTGGTGCATTTTTTTAAAAATCTATATGCAATACCAAATAGCTATGGCGTGACATGAACTGAATGTAAAGTGTATACTTATACAAAGAAGAAATAACTTGAAAAAATACCTGAGATGATTCACAGTGAACTGTATTTGATGGAATGTAGTGTATTTTGTCATACCATTCAAGGAGCTAAAAAAACATGTTCTTGCTTATTCAAATAACTATCTTTCTAAAGGTCCATTTACACGACCATATTTTTCTGTCCGCATTAGATTCAGACACATTAATTTCAATGGAGCCGCAAAAGATGTGGACAGCACACCATGTGCTTTCTGCAACTGCACTTTGTTCCGCTGCCCTGCAAAAAAGATAGAACATGTCCTATAGTTGTCCATGTTTACGGACAAGAATAGGCATTTCTATCATGTTAAAGGACGTTCTGATGCAAAAAATGTGGAACGCACACAGCCTGTATGCGGATCCACAATTTGCTGTCTGCAAAAACAGATATGGCCGTGTGAATGAGCCCTTACCTTGTAGATCTATATCTAACGTAGAATGTTAAAAAGCAAAGGCTTATAATTAACCTGTCAGATGATTTCTCTGCCCTGTTTGAGAGCATTTAAACCAAACCTCACGATTATCAGTTATTAAAAAATGTATTGATATTTCATGCAACTCACTGTTCAAATCAATCTTGAATCTATTCTAGTTTGTTTGCACTGGAAGTTAACAGTTCATAGTAGAATTGGGAAATGATGTGCACTCAGCCATTAAAACAAAAAAAAAGAAAATCTGTTCCTGCAGCATCTGATTACCAGTTCTCTACTAGTGTTGAGCGCGAATATTCTAATCACAAATTTTTATCAGCACTTTGAGAATTCACAAAGTTTTAGAATATAGTGCTATATGTTCGTAATTGTCAATATTCTAGATTATTATTTTTTTTATCACATAGATAAACCTATAATCTTTTTTTCATTCAGCTTCTCTTTATCCTTATTATGTTCTCATCCATACCTTCTTTTTTATAGTTATTATTTTGCCTATCATTAATAAACTTCCATTATAAGTATTTTCCTACCTATCATTAATATTTGTTTTATAGATGCTATATTATTTATAGTAATAGTAACAGCATCAAGCAGCTGATCAGAGAAGGTGCCTAGAGCTGGACCAGTACAGTCAGATATTGATGACCTATCCTGAGGATAGATCATCAGTATTTTAGTCCCACAGAGAACCCCTTTAAAAAACTCATCTCATGTTTATAGCCAGGTTATGCTGTGTATTTACAGATGGTTACCTTTGGACCTCACAGAGGAAGGAAAGCCAAGCACAGAATTGTAGGCTCTGCTGCTAAACATAAAAGCATATATTGTATATTGTGTACAGTGGTGTAGCTATAGGGGTTGTATCGGTTGCAATTGCGACCAAGACCCTAAGCCTGGGGGGTCCACAGCCCCCCCCCCTTGCAAGAAGTGCACTGCTAATTGCTGTATTTTTCACTTTATAAGATACAGTGCATTTTATAAAGTGAATACTAGTGAGAGCTTCCATTATGGAAGAGCTCACTAGTATGCAGGAGGAGCGGGGAGTGAATCGTTGTAAGAGCTGTACTCACCCCTCCTACTTTGTCTTCTCCAGGCTGCGCTGCTGTGTCCTGTACAGCATACACTATGACATGACGTTGTATGCAGTCAAGTGACAGTGCAGTGCAGCGAGTGAGAACTACAGGAGAGGATGCCAGATGTGCAGTGGTGGAGCAGGAGAGGTAAATATATTTATTTATTTATTTTTGGTCTGATATGGGGTCTGACTCTGATCTGAGGTCTGATATGGGGGTCTGACTCTGATTTGAGGTCTGATATTGGAGTCTGACTCTGATCTTAGCTCTGATATGGAGGTCTGAGAATCGTGTATCTGATCTGATATGGGAGTCTCAGGATCTGATATGGGGGTCTGATCTGAGATCTGAATTGGAGGTCTGACAGTCTGATGGGGGTATGATCTGAGGGTTTGATTTGAGGATCTGATATAGGGGTCTGACCTGAGGTGTGATATGGGGGTCTGTTCTGAGGATCTGATAAGGGTGTATTTTTTTTGTACTGGCACATATTATAAGGGTGTATTTTTTTTGTACTGGTGCACATTATGGGGCATGTTTTTCTGGCACTCATTATAAGAATAATTATTTACCCCGAGGCATCACGGGGAACATGGGGGAATTCCACAATGGGGGAATTATTACTATTAGGGGCACTATTAACACTATGAACTTTGGCTGATAAGTATAGGTATTGCTATTGGTAGCACTTTGAGGAGCACAATTACTGTGGGGCACCTTGGCACAGTATCAGCTTAGCACAATTATTTTTGGGGGATATTATGTTTGCTATTAGTGTTAGGTACACTAATTGCTGGGAACAGTTATTTGTTTAGAGCACAGTGTGCCAATAATTATTGAAGGAGGCACCATCTGTGTGGTATTAGTATTTTCAGGGGGACTGTTTCTGCAGTATAGTATTGGGCAGCACAGCGGCCACAGTTTTGGGGTGGCGGGATGGAGTATTCATAAGGTGGGAAGATGATGGAAAAGTTGGAATGGTATGTGACACTGTATTATTCTGTATATATTGTAGCGCTATATGTAATATTTACCAAGTATGTCTTGAACAGTAGGACTGGAGGGAAGGGGTTTGGTTCAGAGTTTGGTATGGGGGGGGGGGGGGGAGCGCTGCTTCACTTTTTGCCTCAGGTAGCAGAAAGGCTAGATGCACCCCTGACCCTTGCCCCTTGCCACAAAGCATTGAAGGAAGAGGGGCCCAAGCTGAACTCTTGCATCAGGGCCCATAGCTACTCCCCAAATTGTATATCTGCAGCACAAACAGCCAAACTTATAAAAAAATAAACATAAAGACTGCATACATACGTGACTTCAATCCACTTACCTTTTTAAGCTCTCTACATAATTAATATTGTCATTTGATTTGAAATCCTTATAAGCAATGCCAATGACACGAAAACCTTGCATTGTATAGTGGTCGAGGATGCAAGAAAAATTGCCTGGCACTGTACATGGAAAGAAAATCACATAGAATAGTCTGTACAACGTAAGGAGTCATTAATAATTACATTCAGTCTGCATTAACCACTTAAGGACCACAGGTTTATACCCCCCTAGTTACCAGGCCCTTTTTTACAAATCGGCACTCCACAACTTTAGCGGTTTATTGCTCGGTCATGCAACTTATCACCCAAATGAATTTTACCTCCTTTTCTTCTCACTAATAGAGCTTTCATTTGGGGGTATTTCATTGCTGCTGACATTTTTACTTTTTTTGTTATTAATCGAAATTTACTGATTTCTTTTTTGCAAAAAAATGACATCTTTCACTTTCAGTTGTAATTTTTTTTAAAAAAAAACGACATCCATATATAAATTTTTCTCCAAATTTATTGTTCTACATGTCTTTGATAAAAAAAAATGGTTTGGGTAAAAGCTATAGCGTTTACAAACTATGGTACAAAAATGTGAATTTCCGCTTTTTGAAGCAGCTCTGACTTTCTGAGCACCTGTCATGTTTCCTGAGGTTCTACAATGCCCAGACAGTAAAAAAAAAACACAAATGACCCCATTTCGGAAAGTAGACACCCTAAGGTATTTGCTAATGGGCAAAGTGAGTTCACAGAACTTTTTATTTTTTGTCACAAGTTAGCGGAAAATGATGATTTTATTTTATTTTTTTTCCTTACAAAGTCTCATATTCCACTAACTTGTGACAAAAAATAAAAACTTCCATGAACTCACTATGCCCATCACAAAATACCTTGGGGGATCTTCTTTCCAAAATGGGGTCACTTGTGGGGTAGTTATACTGCCCTGGCATTTTAGGGGCCCAGATGTGTGAGAAGTAGTTTGAAATAAAAATCTGTAAAAAATGACCTGTGAAATCCTAAAGGTGCTCTTTGGAATGTGGGCCCCTTTGCCCACCTAGGCTGCAAAAAAGTGTCACACATCTGGTATCACCGTACTCAGGAGAAGTTGGACAATGTGTTTTAGGGTGTCATTTTACATATACCCATGCTGGGTGAGATAAATATCTCGGTCAAATGCCAACTTTGTATTAAAAAATGGGAAAAGTTGTCTTTTGACAAGATATTTATCTCACCCAGCATGGGTATATGTAAAATGACACCCTAAAACACATTCCCCAACTTCTCCTGAGTACGGCGATACCAGATGTGTGACACTTTTTTGCAGCCTAGGTGGGCAAAGGGGCCCACATTCCAATAAGCACCTTTAGGATTTCACCGGCCATTTTTTACAGATTTTGATTTCAAACTACTTACCACACATTTGGCCCCGTAGAATGCCAGGGCAGTATAACTACCCCACAAGTGACCCCATTTTAGAAAGAAGACACCCTAAGGTATTTTGTGAGGGGTATGTTGAGTTTATGGAATTTTTTATTTTTTGTCACAAGTTAGTGGAATATGAGACTTTGCAAGAAAAAAAAAAAAAAAAAAGTTTCCGCTAACTTGGGACAAAAAATAAAAAATTCTAAGAACTCACCATACCCCTCACGGAATACCTTGGGGTGTCTTCTTTCCAAAATGGGGTCACTTGTGGGGTAGTTATACTGCCCTGGCATTCTAGGGGCCCAATGTGTGGTAAGTAGTTTGAAATCAAAATCTGTAAAAAATGGCCAGTGAAATTCTAAAGGTGCTCTTTGGAATGTGGGCCCATTTGCCCACCTAGGCTGCAAAAAAGTGTCACACATCTGGTATCGCCGAACTCAGGAAAAGTGGTGCAATTTGTTTTGGGGTTTCATTTTACATATACCCATGCTGGGTGAGAGAAATATCTCTGCAAAAGACTACTTTTCCCATTTTTTTATACAAAGTTGGCATTTGACCAAAATATTTATCTCACCCAGCATGGGTATATGTAAAATGACACCCCAAAACACATTGCCCAACTTCTCCTGAGTACGGCGATACCACATGCGTGACACTTTTTTGCAGCCTAGATGCGCAAAGGGGCCCAAATTCCTTTTAGGAGGGCATTTTTTGACATTTGGATCCCAGACTTCTTCTCACGCTTTAGGGCCCCTAAAATGCCAGGGCAGTATAAATACCCCACATGTGACCCCATTTTGGAAAGAAGACACCCCAAGGTATTCAATGAGGGGCATGGCGAGTTCATAGAAATTTTGGCACAAGTTAGCGGAAATAGATTTTTTTTTTGTTTTTTCTCACAAAGTCTCCCTTTCCGCTAACTTGGGACAAAAATGTCAATCTTTCATGGACTCAATATTCCCCTCACGGACTACCTTGGGGTGTCTTCTTTCCGAAATGGGGTCACATGTGGGATATTTATACTGTCCTGGCATTTTAGGGGCCCTAAAGCGTGAGAAGAAGTCTGGAATATAAATGTCTAAAAAATGTTACGCATTTGGATTCCGTGAGGGGTATGGTGAGTTCATGTGAGATTTTATTTTTTGACACAAGTTAGTGGAATATGAGACTTTGTAAGAAAAAAAACAAACTATTTCCGCTAACTTGGGCCCAAAAAATTTCTGAATGGAGCCTTACAGGGGGGTGATCAATGACAGGGGGGTGATCAGGGAGTCTATATGGGGTGATCATCCCCCTGTCATTGATCACCCCTCTGTCATTGATCACCCCCCTGAAAGGCTCCATTCAGACGCCCGTATGTGTTTTACGGATCCACGCATCCATGGATCGGATCCGCAAAACGCATACGGACGTCTGAATGGAGCCTTACAGGGGGGTGATCAATGACAGGGGGGTGATCAGGGAGTGTATATGGGGTGATCACCCCCCTGTCATTGATCACCCCCCTGTAAGGCTCCATTCAGATGTCCGTATGCGTTTTGCAGATCAGATCCATGGATGTGTGGATCCGTAAAACACATACGGGTGTCTGAATGGAGCCTTACAGGGGGTTATCGATGACAGGGGGGTGATCAATGACAGGGGGTGATCAGGGAGTGTATATGGGGTGATCACCCCCCTGTCATTGATCACCCCCCTGCAAAGCTCCATTCAGACGTCCGTATGTGTTTTGCGGATCCGATCTATGGATGTGTGGATCCGTAAAACACATACGGACATCTGAATGGAGCCTTACAGGGGGGTGATCAATGACAGGGGGGTGATCAATGACAGGGGAATGATCAGGGAGTCTATATGGGGTGATCAGGGGTTCATAAGGGGTTAATAAGTGACAGGGGGGGGCGTAGTGTAGTGTAGTGGTGTTTGGTGCTACTTTACACAGCTACCTGTGTCCTCTGGTGGTCGATCCAAACAAAAGGGACAACCAGAGGACCAGGTACCAGGTATATTAGACGCTGTTATCAAAACAGCGTCTAATATAACTGTTAGGGGTTAGAAAAATCGCATCTCCAGCCTGCCAGCGAACGATCGCCGCTGGCAGGCTGGAGATCTACTCGCTTACCTTCCGATCCTGTGAACAAGCGCCTGTGTGCGCGCGTTCACAGGAAATCTCGGCTCACGCGAGATGACGCCAATCGGCGTTAGTGTGATCTTGGAGAGCCGCCGCAATGACGCCTTTCGGCGTTAGCATGGCGGCAGGTGGTTAATACATCTTGTCATTTGTTTTGTATGTTCCGAAATTATATGATCTTTAGCTATTCTGGAGTTCCAAAGCATATGTGAGTTTACAAGTTGCATTTTTCAAATATACCTGTTTCTTTCCTGCAAAATTGAACTATCACCTCTGGAGCTCCTTTCATATAAACCAAGAATTTAGTTTCTCCTATTGTTCTAGTAATAACAGTCATGCGTTGAAGACATGAGGAGAAGGGAAACTGGTAAAAAATACACAATCCCTTGACTGGTACCTATCAAAAAGAAGAAGAAAAAAAAAAAAAACTGTGTTACAGCCATTACATCAGATTTCATCCACTGTGTTCAATAATTTACTTTTACATAGTAACATAATTTGTAAGGCTGAAAAAAGACATCTGTCCATCCAGTTCAGCCTGTTATCCTGCAAGTTGATCCAGTAGAAGGCAAAAAAGAAGAAAAAAAAAAAAAAAAAAAGAGATATAAGCCAATTTTCCTTATTTTAAGGGGGAATTGTTCCCGACTCCAATCAGGCAATCAGAATAACTCCCTGGATCAAGGACCTTTCCAGAAATCTAACAACTATAACCTGTAATATTATTAGACTCCAGAAATAGTGAATGCACCATCACCACCTCCTCAGGCAGAAGGTTCCATAGTCTCACTCATTGTTCTTTATATGCTTAGGTGGTCATTTATTAAGCTGAAATACGCCTACATTGTAACTTCTGCCCACTCATGCCAGGTCTAAAATTGTCGGAGTGGCATGGTTAGGGAAGGGACAGACTGGGAGGTGTAGAAACATATCTAAATGTAAGACGAAGTGACGGAGGATCTAAAAACCACTGGTTTGAATAAATGTGCCCCTTAGATTTTATATACAAGCAGCACCAAATGTGATAACACATTGGGTGAAATGTATCATTTCTTCCAAGCCAGCTTTCTGACATAAAAAAGGCACAAACAATGTGCTTAATTTATGACGAAGTGTGTCAGATTCATTGTACAGTATGATGGACTGAAATGGTGCTTATTCAGGTTTTCCACAGTAGGGGTACGTCAGAGTCTCTTCAAATACAAAATGGTGCCTAAAAACCATTCTAGCGAAATCTGCCTCTAAAATCCATATGGCGCTAACCACTGCCACGTGCCCATAGGGCTGTTTACCGCCACATATGGGGTACTTCTGTAAACTGCAGAATCAGAGTAATATATATTATATAAATCTACCAAAAGAGTTAAATTTTAAAATATCACCTCTATTTTCCTTTAAGTCTTGTGGAACACCTCAAGGGTTAACAAAGTTTGTAACAATAGTTTTAAATAATTTGAGGGGTGTAGTTTCTAAAATGGGGTCATTTATGGGTGGTGTCCTTTAGGTAAGCCCCTTAAAATCACTTTATAACTGAATTGGTACTTAAAAAAATGAGAATTTTTTTTTGAAAAATGGCTTCTAAACTTCTGATACTAAAAAATAAAATGAAATTTACAAAATGATGCCAACATAAAGAAGACATATGAGAAATGTTGATTGCTAACTATTTTATGAGGAATTTCTATCTGCTTTAAAAGTAGAAAAATTCAAATTTAGAAAATGTTTCCAAATTTTTGGTAAATTTTGGATTATTTTATAAATAAAGGTTAAATATATTGAGCTAATAAATGTGCAGGTAAGTACTTCCATTCACTGTAATGCCGTAGCCATGTTGGCTACTGGCATTACAGTAAATGGCTGTCCCGGAACGCGTCATCGGGTGCTATATAGCTGAGTGTTCGCCTCAGTCTTAGTCAGGGAGAGCTGGAGAGCAGAAGGGAGAGATAGTGTAGGGAGTGAAATAGGATTTTTTTTAGCTTTTATACTTGTTATAGACCCAAAAAGTCATTTTAAGAACTACTGTGTGTCGCAGCAATATATATTTTTAGCGCAAACTGCGCTAAATTGATAAAACCTGTTAGAGACCCAAAATACCTTTTAAGGACTATAGTTGTATCTGGCAGCAATCTATATTTTTAGCGCAACCTGCGCTAAATAGCTTGCAATTGTTTGGCCGCTGCAGGCAGCGACATTATCTGTGCTATGTCTCCTGTGTAACGTGTGCGCAGCCTAAAAATATCTGTAACTTCCAGTGAACTTTTTCTGTAGACGGTGTCCTCTGCGGACAGTTACATTACCTGCGCAATATCTCCTGTATAACATTTGCGTATACGAAAGATCAGTGACATTCAGTGTAATTTCTTTGCTGCTAGTGGCAGCGACATTACCTGTGCTACATCTCCAGTATAATGTTATTGCATCCGAAATATCAGTGACATTCAGTGCAATTTTTTTTGCCGCTGGTGACAGCTACATTATCTGCGTTACATCTCCTGTGTAATGTGTGCGCAGCCTAAAAATATCTGTGGCATCCAGTGTACTTTTTCTGTAGATGTGTCCACTGCGTACAGTTACAATACCTTCGCTACATCTCCTGTATAACGTTTGAGTATCCGAAATATCAGTGACATTCAGTCTAATTTTGTTGCTGCTGGTGGCAGCGACATTACCTGCTCTACATCTCCTGTATAACGTTTGCCCATCCGAAAAATCATTGGTCGGTTGGATTGCAGCAGATAATGCTTCCAGTCGGTTAAGCACCACCCTGTCTTCCACCAAGTCCAGTCTCAGTAGCCAAGAGTCTGGTCAACAGAATCCTCACTCTGATACTCCTTCCACCCACCATGGAGTCTTGGCAAACAAGTGATCCCACACTCGGATACTCCGAGGAGCTGTTTTCATCGTCATTCCTTAATTTGGGCTTTTCGCCAAGCCCGCCACTCTGTAGCATCGACAGTCAGAAGAAGATGACGGTGGGGAACGGCAATTAGTGTTTCACGAGGTGGATGATGATGATGAGACATAGTTTCCAATAAGTCAACCGCAATTAGTGTCTCAAGATGATGAGGATGAGACCCAGTAGTCAATCACTGAGGTTGTTGTTAGGTCAACAAGTCAGGAGGATGACCAGAGTGAGGAAGTGGAAGAGGAGGTGCTGGACGGTGAAGTCACTGCAACTGTTCCCTGGAGTACCCCTTTGCGGCATTCTTTCTTGCCAATGGGTAGGTGTTCCGCAGTCTGGCACTTTTTTGAGGAAAGTGCGGACGATAAAAGTATTGTCATTTGCAACCTGTGCCATACTGAAATGAGCAGGGGAGTGGACACTAGGAAACTCACCACTCCCAGCATGATCCGCCACATTGCATCAAAGCACTGTAATAGGTGGGCCTGGGTCCACAACCAGTGTCTGCAGGTCACACAATTGCCCCTTCTTCCCCTGTGTTACTTGCTGGCCAATCTCCTGTCCAAGACGCAGGCCCGGATACCTTCCGCCATGCACCTGGACCTTCACAAGCACCATCAGCTGGCACATCTACTTCTGTGTCCCAGCGCAGCGTATAGATGTCTATACCCCAGGCCTTTAAACGAAAGTGCAAATACCCAACCACCCACCCACAGACCATAGCTCTAAATGTGCACCTTTCCAAATTGCTGGCCCTAGAAATGTTGCCATTTAGGCTTATGAACACTGAGGCTTTCCGCAGCCTAATGGCAGCAGCTGTCCTGTGGTAATCTGTCCCCAGCCTCCAATATTTTTCGCTGTGTGCCGTCTCAGCCTTACACCAGCATGTGTCCCGTAACATCACCTGTGCCCTGACCAACGCAGTTATTAGGAAGTTTCACTTAACGACTGACACATTGACAAGTGCTTTTGGCCTGGGATGCTACATTTCCCTGACTGCACACTGGGTGAACGTTATGGAAGCCGGGAGCGAGTCGTACCCTGGGATGGCACAGATGCTACCGATGCCAAGGATTGCGGGCTCTACTTCCATCAAGGTTTCCGCCACCACCTACATTAGTGGCTGCAGCCCCCCCTTCTCCTCCTCTGCCTCCTCCTCCACTTCCACCTCAGAATTATCATTTTGCAGCATCAGTCAGTAGCTGGAAGCAGCGTAGCACTGCAGTGGGGAAGCGGCAAAAGGCATGCTTAAACTTATCTGCTTAGGTGACAAACAGCACACCACTGCAGAGCTGTGGCAGGGGATAAGGGACCAGACTGAGCTGTGTCTCTCACCACTCAACCTACAACCAGGCATGGTTGTGTCTGATAATGGCCGTAACTTGGTGGCTGCTTTGGAGATCAGCAAGCTCACACACATACCATGCCTAGCCCACGTGTTCAACCTAGTGGTTCAGCGGTTTCTCAAAACCTACCCCAATTTGCCTGAGCTATTGGTGAAGGTGCGCCACGTGTATGCCCACTTCCGCAAGTCATCAACAGCTTCTGCCGGTCTGGCAATGCTGCAGCATTGCTTGCAATTTCCAGCTCACCGACTCTTGTGCAACGTGAGCACGTGCTTGCCAGGCTTTATGAGGAGCATAGGGCAGTAGTGGAATCCCAGCTACAACATGGTCGTTGCCTTTCCAGTCAGCTTCTGCTCTTCACAAGCGACGAGTGGGCATTGATGTCTGACCTCTGTGAGGTTTTACGCAACTTTGAGGAGTTCGAAACAGATGGTTATCAGCGTAACCATCCCACTACTGTGTCTACTCACTGCTCACTGCTCACAATTAAGGCTGACGCTTTGCATGTGGAAGAGGTGGAAATAAAGGAAGAAAGAACACAGGGTGATAGCCAGACCCTCCCTAAATTTGTCTTCTCAGCGCGAATTGGATGATGATGAGGAGGAGGATCAGGAGACGGTTGCCTCCGCTAAAGAGGGTAGCATCAATTGAAGTTTTATTCCATCTGTTCAGCGTGGATGGGTAGAAGAGGAGGAAGAGGATGAGGAGATTGAGAGTCATCCTCCTGATGAGGACAGCAAAGTCTTGTCTGTTGGGACTCTGTCACACATGGCTGACTTTATGTTGGGCTGCCTTTCCCGTGACCCTCACCCCAACACCGATTACTGGTTGTTCACCCTTCTCAACCCCCGCTACAAAGAACTTTTCATCTCTCATTCCAGTGGTGGAGAGGATGAGGAAAATGGTGCAATACCAGAAGGTCCTTGGGGAAAAATTGCTCCAAAAATGTCCAGATGACAACGCTGGCTGCAAAGTACATAGTTCCTTGGCCAACCGAGAAGGGGAGATGAGGGGAACACACAGCAGTTCCAACAGAGGCAGGGCAACACTCTCCAAGGCCTGGGACCGTTTTATGACACCCCACCAGCATCCTCAACCTGATGCGCGGCCTAGTTTCACAAGGAGGGAAACATTTTGGAAGATAGTGAAGGAGTACGTAGCGGACTGTGTCAGTGTCCTCAGTGATACCTGTGTGCCTTACAACTATTGGGTATCCAAGCTGGACACATGGCACGAACTGGCGCTCTACGCCTTGAAGGTGCTGGTCTGCCCTGTGCCAGGGTTTTGTCAACTGAAAATGCTGACCAGTTGTCTCTTATCAAAATAAACAAGGTGTGGATTGTCCCTGACTACTATACTCCACCAGAGGAAAACGGCTGAACATAAAGGCACTCTAAATGTGGCTTTTATGGTGTATTGAATGCACTGTATTCCCATGCACCCTTTCCACCATTAAAAAAGGTATATAGTTTAATGTCCCTTTACTTGTCCTCCACCTCCATCATATCAACATGCTTATTAGGCTGCCCTCGCTACTAATGTTTTAGATGGTCAGCTCAGCAGCGGGCCCTCATCCATAATGTTTTAGAGGGTCACCAGCAGGCACTCACCCATAATGTTTTAGAGGGTGATCAGTAGGCCTTCACCCATAATATTTTTGAGGGTCACCAGCAGTCCCTCAACCATAATGTTTTATATGGTCAGCTTAGCAGCAGACCCTCACTCCTAAATTTTTAGATGGTCAGCTCGGCAGCAGGCCCTCGCCCACAATTTTTTTTAGATGGTCAGCTTGGCAGCAGGCCCTCGTCCATAATGTTTTAGATGGTCAGCTCGCCAGCAGGCACTCGCCCACAACATTTTTAATTTTTTTTTAATTTATAAAATTTTATTTTATACAACACAACAAGGTACATGTAAAGTTACTGAGACGCCTCGCAGGGCGTGTTGCATTACAAAGAGATCAAATCACGTATCAAACACGATACAGCCATGGTACACCATACCATGTTTCTAATACTATATAGACATATAGCACCATTTAGGAGAATTTCTGTGTCAGCGGCAATGGTGACTGAAAGAGCTAAAATATACAGGGAGGTAAATTATGAGAGAGATCATGGAAAAGTCACTGTGAGTAGCTAGGGTGCCTAAACTTTTGCCACAGATGCCATTGGCGTTGAAACTTCGGGTGGTTTCTCGCTTCCCATGAGGAAATTTCCTCAAAATGGAAAATTTGATCAATCTTCAATTTCCATTGCTCAATGGGGGGAGGTGATGTAGACAACCAGTATTTAGGTATTAATAATCTAGCTGCTATCAAGAGCTGCTTGAAAAGAAAAGGCATAGGATGTACTTCCTTATCTATGTCGAGATTAAGGAGGGCTCTGCTCGCAGACCTTTGTATTTTTGTCTTACAGAATAAATTGCTAATCTGGAATATTTCTATCCACCAGGTCCTGATAATTGGGCAATCCCACCAAATGTGGAAGAAGGTTCCTCTATTTTTACCACATCTCCAACATATATCAGAGGCTGTGGGCGAATACAGGGCTGTAATATCCGGTGTTTTGTACCATCTGGTTAGGATCTTATATCCATTTTCCTGTATGCGCACACATCTAGACAGTTGGTGTGGGGATGATAGGGCACTTGACAAAGCAGAGAAGGGAATTTCCTGACCTATATCCTTTTCCCAATGCCGGATAAACGCTGGTGTGGTGAAGAGCGATGGTATGTTGAGTCTTCTGTATATTTGTGAGATCAGTCTTCTCGGGGGAACAGGGTCCGAGATGAGAATCTCCGACCACTGCAACGGGCGAAAGAGGTCGCGTTTGGTGATGTGTTGAGAGAGGTATGCGTGTACGTATGATGTAGAGGAGATATGTAGGCCGTCGGCATTGAAAAGTTTTTGGAACTCTTTAGGCTGGAGTAAGGTGCCATTAGTGTCAAAGAAGGACAGGATTGGGGTAGATGAATCTCTCAGTTCTTTTGGAGTACATTCAATAACTGCGGGTAGAGCAGTACCCAGGATATCTTTGATGGAGAGTAGTGGGGAGGGAAAAGGGATTGAGCAGTGGGAAGATTGGAACCACTTCCATGCATTGATGGTGGCCTGAATAATAGGATATGGTGATGAGGGAAACGTACATGAGCTTCCTTGAGCTAATAGGAGGGATCTAAAGGGTTTGCGAATCAGGTCTTGCTCTATCGCAACCCAGGGCTTTACGTTATCAGGTCTAAGCCAATCTATTGCTCTAGATAGTAAAATTGCCTTTCCATAGAGTTCTGGGTCAGGTAGTGCGATACCTCCAAAACATTTAGGGCGTGATAACAGCTCATACGACAATCTAGGTTTCTTTCCTCTCCAGATAAAGGATCGGAAAAGTTTTTTTAGAGAGTTATAGTAAGTTTTGGGGACTGGGATAGGCAGAACCTGTTGTAGGTAGGTAAGGCGAGGAAGTATCAAAGACATGAGCAGGTTTTTCCTACCAAACCAGGATATGGTTGGAATATCTAGTTTACTTATGCTATGGGAAATGCTATCCAATAATGGAGTATAATTTAGTGAGTATAACTCAGAGGGTTTAGGACTGATTTTAATCCCCAAATACGTTATGGTAGGAGAAGAGCAGTTGAAAAGGGGAGTCTCTCCCTAGACTTCTTTGAGTTGATTGGGGGATTACTATACAGATTACCAATGATTTCTGATTGGACGTCATGATCATAATATCATCCGCGAAGGCGGCAATTTTGTGGTCTGTACCTCCTAATGTTACTCCTCGGATCTCCGAGTCGGTTCTTAATTTTAGGAGGAGCGGTTCCAGGGCCAAGACAAATAGCAGGGGGGATAATGGACATCCCTGTCTAGTACCGTTTTGAATTGAGAAGGGATCTGATAGGTCACCATTTATCATAACAGAGGCCGAGGCTTGGGCATACATTGCAAAGGTGGCCTGTGCAAAGGGATCAGGTAGGCCAAATCGGGCTAGGATACTTCGCAAATAAGACCAGCTGATTCTGTCGAACGCTTTTTCTGCATCCGTGCTTAACAGTAAAAGTGGTTTTGAGCGAACGGAGGAGAACTGTATTATATTCAGCACTCTAGCCGTATTGTCTCTACCTTCCCTGCCTCTGACAAAGCCCACCTGATCCCCGTGCACTATTGATGGGAGGAGAACTGCAAGTCGGTTAGCTAGCAATTTTGCTAATAATTTTAGGTCAATATTGAGGAGGGAAATGGGTCTGTAGTTAGCACAGTGCTTGGGATCCTTCCCTTCTTTAGGGATCAAAGTGATGTGTGCTAGTGTCATGTCCCTGGAAAGCTTCTCTCCCTGCAAGGCCAGATTACATACCTCTAATAGGTGGGGAAGTAGTCGTTGTTGGAACGTTCTGTAGTATTGAACCGGAAAGCCGTCTGGGCCTGGGCTTTTCCCTGAGGGGGATTGTTTCAATGCAGTCTAAGGTGAAAGGGGAAGCTAATTTTTTTTTTTGTTCTTCAGAAATAGTTGGCAAGGGGAGTGAATCTAGAAAGGAATTAAGGGTAGTTGTCAGGTTTTCGGGGGCTATTGTGTGGGGCAAATTATAGAGAGTTTCGTAAAATTCCCGAAATTGGGCCCCTATATCTTTGGAGGAATATAAAGATGAGCCTTGGGGGGATTCTAACTGGTGGATGTAATTTGTCGATCTCCTATTTTTTATCCTACTCATCATGAACTTGGACGTTTTGTCCCCGTGGGCAAAAAATTTGTGTTGAGAATTCAAGAATAGCTTAGCTGCAGAGTGCTGTAGCATGGCTTTCAACTCTGCTCTGGTATCAGATAACTCTTGGAGTTGTGAGGCAGAAAAAGATCGTTTATGTTGTGATTCCAGGGATTTTATTTTCTGGAATAAGTGGTCAAGTTTTTTGTTTGTTTCTTTTTTCTGGTGAGCCCCTATACTAATGAAGTGTCCCCGTATAAAACGTTTGTGGGCATCCCATAAGGAAAGGGCTGAAATATCCGGGACTTTATTAAGGGTAAAGTATTCATCAAGAAGTCCAGCTATCTTATCCCTAGTATTCGGGTTCCCTAAAAGGGACTCGTTTAGGCGCCACGTGAATTTATTCTGTTTAGGTACCGGAGTTGATATTGAGAGGGATATGGGGGCGTGGTCCGAAAGGTGGATAGATCCTATTTGGGGATTGTGGCAAAATTGGAGATGCTGTTTGGAAACAAATAGGTAATCTAAGCGATGATATGTCCCATGTGCGGAAGAGTAGAACGTATAGTTGTTTGTGGTGGGATGTAACGTGCGCCAAACATCTATCAGGTGAACACTCCATAGACCTTCTCTAATATAACGGAGAGTCTTGAGCGCCAGAGCTGATTTTGAAGCTGATGAATCTAATTGGGGGTTTAGAGTGGCATTGAGGTCTCCTCCTGTTACAATCAGACCCTCTGCGAATGATTCAATGATGGGGAAAACCTTGGAGAACCAGCTATAGTGACCAGTGTTCGGTGCATAAAGGTTAATGAATGTGTATACCTGGGGACCGGGGGGGGGGGGGGAGATAGGTATAGGATAAGAGATTTAGCTTTCGCTAAGATTAAAGGATAGAAAGGCATTGGGTAGGAGGCAGGGGGGTAAGGGTAGTAGATATAAAGAAAGGTCAACAGTTAGAGTAGAGCAAGTAAAGCATATCGTTACGGTATGAGGACAGTCCCTATAGTGTAGGTTGTGTGTTCCTCCGCTTGATCTTTTGGGCTTTCGGCGTCCGTGGAGGCTCAAATGGCAAAATCTTCGGGCGTTCCGGGAGTTCTGTGAGGTCTTGATACATCTCCCAATTTGCAATGTCTAGTGGTGGGATTTGCAGGTGGTCGTATGCCTCCATTAGGTCAGCAAACTTATTAATGTTGAGGCGGCGGCCTGCATAGAAGAATGATATCCCAAATGGGAATGTCCACCTATAGGGGGTCTTGTTCAGCCTGAGCCAGTCCGTCAGGGGTTTCAGTGATCTGCGTTTCTTCAATGTGGACGGCGTAAGATCCTGGTAGATCGAGATGTCAGAATCTTCGTACGAAAGATCTTCATGGGTAGAGTTGAGCGAACACCTGGATGTTCGGGTTCGAGAAGTTCGGCCGAACATCCCGGAAATGTTCGGGTTCGGGATCCGAACCCGATCCGAACTTCGTCCCGAACCCGAACCCCATTGAAGTCAATGGGGACCCGAACTTTTCGGCACTAAAAAGGCTGTAAAACAGCCCAGGAAAGAGCTAGAGGGCTGCAAAAGGCAGCAACATGTAGGTAAATCCCCTGCAAACAAATGTGGATAGGGAAATGAATTAAAATAAAAATTAAATAAATAAAAATTAACCAAAATCAATTGGAGAGAGGTTCCATAGCAGAGAATCTGGCTTCCCGTCACCCACCACTGGAACAGTCCATTCTCAGATATTTAGGCCCCGGCACCCAGGCAGAGGAGAGAGGTCCCGTAACAGAGAATCTGTCTTCATGTCAGCAGAGAATTAGTCTGCATGTCATAGCAGAGAATGAGGCTTCACGTCAGCCACCACTGCAACAGTCCATTGGCATATATTTAGGCCCAGCACACACACAGGCAGAGGAGAGAGGTCCCGTAACAGAGAATCTGGCTTCATGTCAGCAGAGAATCAGTCTGCATGTCATAGCAGAGAATCAGGCTTCACGTCAGCCACCACTGCAACAGTCCATTGTCATAAATTTAGGCCCAGCACCCAGGCAGAGGAGAGAGGTCCCGTAACAGAGAATCTGGCTTCATGTCAGCAGAGAATCAGTCTTCATATCATAGCAGAGAATCAGGCTTCACGTCACCCACCACTGTAAGAGTCAATTTTCATAAATTTAGGCCCAGAACCCAGGCAGAGGAGAAAGGTCCCGTAACAGACAATCTGGCTTCATGTCAGCAGAGAATCAGTCTTCATATCATAGCAGAGAATCAGGCTTCACGTCACCCACCACTGTAAGAGTCAATTTTCATAAATTTAGGCCCAGAACCCAGGCAGAGGAGAAAGGTCCCGTAACAGACAATCTGGCTTCATGTCAGCAGAGAATCAGTCTTCATATCATAGCAGAGAATCAGGCTTCACGTCACCCACCACTGTAAGAGTCAATTTTCATAAATTTAGGCCCAGAACCCAGGCAGAGGAGAAAGGTCCCGTAACAGACAATCTGGCTTCATGTCAGCAGAGAATCAGTCTTCATATCATAGCAGAGAATCAGGCTTCACGTCACCCACCACTGTAAGAGTCAATTTTCATAAATTTAGGCCCAGAACCCAGGCAGAGGAGAAAGGTCCCGTAACAGACAATCTGGCTTCATGTCAGCAGAGAATCAGTCTTCATATCATAGCAGAGAATCAGGCTTCACGTCACCCACCACTGTAAGAGTCAATTTTCATAAATTTAGGCCCAGAACCCAGGCAGAGGAGAAAGGTCCCGTAACAGACAATCTGGCTTCATGTCAGCAGAGAATCAGTCTTCATATCATAGCAGAGAATCAGGCTTCACGTCACCCACCACTGTAAGAGTCAATTTTCATAAATTTAGGCCCAGAACCCAGGCAGAGGAGAAAGGTCCCGTAACAGACAATCTGGCTTCATGTCAGCAGAGAATCAGTCTTCATATCATAGCAGAGAATCAGGCTTCACGTCACCCACCACTGTAAGAGTCAATTTTCATAAATTTAGGCCCAGAACCCAGGTAGAGGAGAAAGGTCCCGTAACAGACAATCTGGCTTCATGACAGCAGAGAATCAGTCTGCATGTCATAGCAGAGAATCAGGCTTCACGTCAGCCACCACTGCAACAGTCCATTGTCATAAATTTAAGCCCAGCACCCAGGCAGAGGAGAGAGGTCCCGTAAAAGAGGATCTGGCTTCATGTCAGCAGAGAATCAGTCTGCATGTCATAGCAGAGAATCAGGCTTCACGTCAGCCACCACTGCAACAGTCCATTGTCATAAATTTAGGCCCAGCACCCAGGCAGAGGAGAGAGGTCCCGTAACAGAGGATCTGGCTTCATGTCAGCAGAGAATCAGTCTGCATGTCATAGCAGAGAATCAGGCTTCACGTCAGCCACCACTGCAACAGTCCATTGTCATAAATTTAGGCCCAGCACCCAGGCAGAGGAGAGAGGTCCCGTAACAGAGGATCTGGCTTCATGTCAGCAGAGAATCAGTCTTCATATCATAGCAGAGAATCAGGCTTCACGTCACCCACCACTGTAAGAGTCAATTTTCATAAATTTAGGCCCAGAACCCAGGCAGAGGAGAAAGGTCCCGTAACAGACAATCTGGCTTCATGTCAGCAGAGAATCAGTCTTCATATCATAGCAGAGAATCAGGCTTCACGTCACCCACCACTGTAAGAGTCAATTTTCATAAATTTAGGCCCAGAACCCAGGCAGAGGAGAAAGGTCCCGTAACAGACAATCTGGCTTCATGTCAGCAGAGAATCAGTCTTCATATCATAGCAGAGAATCAGGCTTCACGTCACCCACCACTGTAAGAGTCAATTTTCATAAATTTAGGCCCAGAACCCAGGCAGAGGAGAAAGGTCCCGTAACAGACAATCTGGCTTCATGTCAGCAGAGAATCAGTCTTCATATCATAGCAGAGAATCAGGCTTCACGTCACCCACCACTGTAAGAGTCAATTTTCATAAATTTAGGCCCAGAACCCAGGTAGAGGAGAAAGGTCCCGTAACAGACAATCTGGCTTCATGACAGCAGAGAATCAGTCTGCATGTCATAGCAGAGAATCAGGCTTCACGTCAGCCACCACTGCAACAGTCCATTGTCATAAATTTAAGCCCAGCACCCAGGCAGAGGAGAGAGGTCCCGTAAAAGAGGATCTGGCTTCATGTCAGCAGAGAATCAGTCTGCATGTCATAGCAGAGAATCAGGCTTCACGTCAGCCACCACTGCAACAGTCCATTGTCATAAATTTAGGCCCAGCACCCAGGCAGAGGAGAGAGGTCCCGTAACAGAGGATCTGGCTTCATGTCAGCAGAGAATCAGTCTGCATGTCATAGCAGAGAATCAGGCTTCACGTCAGCCACCACTGCAACAGTCCATTGTCATAAATTTAGGCCCAGCACCCAGGCAGAGGAGAGAGGTCCCGTAACAGACAATCTGGCTTCATGTCAGCAGAGAATTAGTCTGCATGTCATAGCAGAGAATCAGGCTTCATGTCAGCCACCACTGCAACAGTCCATTGGCATATATTTAGGCCTAGCACACAGGCAGAGGAGAGGTTCATTCAACTTTGGGTAGCATCGCAATATAATGGTAAAATGAAAATAAAAATAGGATTGAATGAGGAAGTGCCCTGGAGTCCAATAATATATGGTTATGGGGAGGTAGTTAATGTCTAATCTGGACAAGGGACGGACAGGTCCTGTGGGATCCATGCCTGGTTCATTTTTATGAACGTCAGCTTGTCCACATTGGCTGTAGACAGGCGGCTGCGTTTGTCTGTAATGACGCCCCCTGCCGTGCTGAATACACGTTCAGACAAAACGCTGGCTGCCGGGCAGGCCAGCACCTCCAAGGCATAAAAGGCTAGCTCTGGCCACGTGGACAATTTAGAGACCCAGAAGTTGAATGGGGCCGAACCATCAGTCAGTACGTGGAGGGGTGTGCACACGTACTGTTCCACCATGTTAGTGAAATGTTGCCTCCTGCTAACACGTTGCGTATCAGGTGGTGGTGCAGTTAGCTGTGGCGTGTTGACAAAAGTTTTCCACATCTCTGCCATGCTAACCCTGCCCTCAGAGGAGCTGGCCGTGACACAGCTGCCTTGGCGACCTCTTGCTCCTCCTCTGCCTTGGCCTTGGGCTTCCACTTGTTCCCCTGTGACATTTGGGAATGCTCTCAGTAGCGCGTCTACCAACGTGCGCTTGTACTCGCGCATCTTCCTATCACGCTCCAGTGCAGGAAGTAAGGTGGGCACATTGTCTTTGTAGCGTGGATCCAGCAGGGTGGCAACCCAGTAGTCTGCACAGGTTAAAATGTGGGCAACTCTGCTGTCGTTGCGCAGGCACTGCAGCATGTAGTCGCTCATGTGTGCCAGGCTGCCCAGGGGTAAGGACAAGCTGTCCTCTGTGGGAGGCGTATCGTCATCGTCCTGCCTTTCCCCCCAGCCACGCACCAGTGATGGACCCGAGCTGCGTTGGGTGCCACCCCGCTGTGACCATGCTTCATCCTCATCCTCCTCCACCTCCTCCTCATCCTCGTCCTCCTCGTCCTCCAGTAGTGGGCCCTGGCTGGCCACATTTGTACCTGGCCTCTGCTGTTGCAAAAAACCTCCCTCTGAGTCACTTCGAAGAGACTGGCCTGAAAGTGCTAAAAATGACCCCTCTTCCTCATCCTCCTCCTCCTCCTCCTGGGCCACCTCCTGTTCCATCATCGCCCTAAGTGTTTTCTCAAGGAGACATAGAAGTGGTATTGTAACGCTGATAACGGTGTCATCGCCACTGGCCATGTTGGTGGAGTACTCGAAACAGCGCAACAGGGCACACAGGTCTCGCATGGAGGCCCAGTCATTGGTGGTGAAGTGGTGCTGTTCTGTAGTGCGACTGACCCGTGCGTGCTGCAGCTGAAACTCCACTATGGCCTGCTGCTGCTCGCACAGTCTGTCCAGCATGTGCAAGGTGGAGTTCCACCTGGTGGGCACGTCGCATATGAGGCGGTGAGCGGGAAGGCCGAAGTTACGCTGTAGCGCAGACAGGCGAGCAGCGGCAGGATGTGAACGCCGGAAGCGCGAACAGACGGCCCGCACTTTATGCAGCAGCTCTGACATGTCGGGGTAGTTGTGAATGAACTTCTGCACCACCAAATTCAGCACATGCGCCAAGCAAGGGATGTGCGTCAAATTGGCTAGTCCCAGAGCTGCAACGAGATTTCGCCCATTATCACACACCACCAGGCCGGGCTTGAGGCTCACCGGCAGCAACCACTCGTCGGTCTGTTGTTCAATACCCCGCCACAACTCCTGTGCGGTGTGGGGCCTGTCCCCCAAACATATGAGTTTCAGAATGGCCTGCTGACGTTTACCCCGGGCTGTGCTGAAGTTGGTGGTGAAGGTGTGTGGCTGACTGGATGAGCAGGTGGAAGAAGAGGAGGAGGAAGCCGAGAAGGAGGAGGTGGCAACAGGAGGCAAAGAATGTTGCCCTGCGATCCTTGGCGGCGGCAGGTTGTGCGCCAAACAGCTCTCCGCCTGGGGCCCAGCTGCCACTACATTTACCCAGTGTGCAGTTAGGGAGATATAGCGTCCCTGGCCGTGCTTACTGGTCCACGTATCTGTGGTTAGGTGGACCTTGCTACAGATGGCGTTGCGCAGTGCACACTTGATTTTATCGGATACTTGGTTGTGCAGGGAAGGCACGGCTCTCTTGGAGAAGTAGTGCCGGCTGGGAACAACATACTGTGGGACAGCAAGCGACATGAGCTGTTTGAAGCTGTCTGTGTCCACCAGCCTAAATGACAGCATTTCATAGGCCAGTAGTTTAGAAATGCTGGCATTCAGGGCCAGGGATCGAGGGTGGCTAGGTGGGAATTTACGCTTTCTATCAAATGTTTGTGAGATGGAGAGCTGAACGCTGGCGTGTGACATGGTTGAGACGCTTGGTGACGGAGGTGGTGGTGGTGGTGTTGGTGGTACATCCCCTGTTTGCTGGGCGGCAGGTGCCAACGTTCCTCCAGAGGCGGAGGAAGAGGCCGAGGCGGCAGCAGCAGAATAGGCCGAGGCGGCAGCAGCAGAAGAGGTAGCAGGGGGAGCCTGAGTGACTTCCTTGGTTTTAAGGTGTTTACTCCACTGCAGTTCATGCTTTGCATGCAGGTGCCTGGTCATGCAGGTTGTGCTCAGGTTCAGAACGTTAATGCCTCGCTTCAGGCTCTGATGGCACAGCGTGCAAACCACTCGGGTCTTGTCGTCAGCACATTGTTTGAAGAAGTGCCATGCCAGGGAACTCCTTGAAGCTGCCTTTGGGGTGCTCGGTCCCAGATGGCGGCGGTCAGTAGCAGGCGGAGTCTCTTGGCGGCGGGTGTTCTGCTTTTGCCCACTGCTCCCTCTTTTGCTACGCTGTTGGCTCGGTCTCACCACTGCCTCTTCCTCCGAACTGTGAAAGTCAGTGGCACGACCTTCATTCCATGTGGGGTCTAGGACCTCATCGTCCCCTGCATCGTCTTCCACCCAGTCTTGATCCCTGACCTCCTGTTCAGTCTGCACACTGCAGAAAGACGCAGCAGTTGGCACCTGTGTTTCGTCATCATCAGAGACATGCTGAGGTGGTATTCCCATGTCCTCATCATCAGGAAACATAAGTGGTTGTGCGTCAGTGCATTCTATGTCTTTCACCGCTGGGGAAGGGCTAGGTGGATGCCCTTGGGAAACCCTGCCAGCGGAGTCTTCAAACAGCATAAGAGACTGCTGCATAACTTGAGGCTGAGACAGTTTCCCTGGTATGCATGGGGGTGATGTGACAGACTGATGGGGTTGGTTTTCAGGCGCCATCTGTGCGCTTTCTGCAGAAGACTGGGTGGGAGATAATGTGAACGTGCTGGATCCACTGTCGGCCACCCAATTGACTAATGCCTGTACCTGCTCAGGCCTTACCATCCTTAGAACGGCATTGGGCCCCACCATATATCGCTGTAAATTCTGGCGGCTACTGGGACCTGAGGTAGTTGGTACACTAGGACGTGTGGATGTGGCAGAACGGCCACGTCCTCTCCCAGCACCAGAGGGTCCACTAACACCACCACGACCATGTCCACGTCCGCGTCCCTTACTAGATGTTTTTCTCATTGTTATGGTTCACCACAACAACAAATATATTATTTGGCCCAATGTATTGTATTCAAATTCAGCGGGATATAAATTTGAGGCCTAGTATTTAGGCGCTGGGTGACCGGTATGGATTTAGTGACAGAATTAGACTTGGAAATGCACAGAAGCGTGTGTGTGAAGTTATTCTGAATGACCCAATGTGCACCTTGAATATTATATACCCTTTTTGGGATAGATTTCAAATAGCTCTGATATAGCAGGAACCACTAAATTATGAAATTGCTAAATTGGGAATTGTACTTCAACCCAGAACAAAAAATGTGCTTTGACGGGCACTAAATAACTTTCCCAGCTACAACAGGACAGCGGTAACGAGAGATTTAGAGGGATTTAAATTTGAGGCCTAGTATTTAGGCGCTGGGTGACAGGTATGGGTTTAGTGACAGAATTAGACTTGGAAATACACAGTAGCGGGTGTGTGTGAAGTTATTCTGAATGACCCAATGTGCACCTTCAATATTATATACCCTTTTTGGGATAGATTTCAAATAGCTCTGATATAGCAGGAACCACTAAATTATGAAATTGCTAAATTGGGAATTGTACTTCAACCCAGAACAAAAAATGTGCTTTGACGGACACTAAATATCTTGCCCAGCAACAACAGTACAGCGGTAACGAGAGATTTAGCGGGATATAAATTTGAGGCCTAGTATTTAGGCGCTGGGTCACCGGTATGGATTTAGTGACAGAATTAGACTTGGAAATGCACAGAAGCGTGTGTGTGAAGTTATTCTGAATGACCCTATGTGCACCTTCAATATTATATACCCTTTTAGGGATAGATTTCAAATAGCTCTGATATAGCAGAAACCACTAAATTATGAAATTGCTAAATTGGGAATTGTACTTCAACCCAGAACAAAAAATGTGCTTTGACGGACACTAAATATCTTGCCCAGCAACAACAGTACAGCGGTGGGTAACGAGAGATTTAGAGGGTTTTAAATTTGAGGCCTAGTATTTAGGCGCTGGGTCACCGGTATGGATTTAGTGACAGAATTAGACTTGGAAATGCACAGAAGCGTGTGTGTGAAGTTATTCTGAATGACCCTATGTGCACCTTCAATATTATATACCCTTTTAGGGATAGATTTCAAATAGCTCTGATATAGCAGAAACCACTAAATTATGAAATTGCTAAATTGGGAATTGTACTTCAACCCAGAACAAAAAATGTGCTTTGACGGACACTAAATATCTTGCCCAGCAACAACAGTACAGCGGTGGGTAACGAGAGATTTAGAGGGATTTAAATTTGAGGCCTAGTATTTAGGCGCTGGGTCACCGGTATGGATTTAGTGACAGAATTAGACTTGGAAATGCACAGAAGCGTGTGTGTGAAGTTATTCTGAATGACCCTATGTGCACCTTCAATATTATATACCCTTTTAGGGATAGATTTCAAATAGCTCTGATATAGCAGAAACCACTAAATTATGAAATTGCTAAATTAGGAATTGTACTTCAACCCAGAACAAAAAATGTGCTTTGACGGACACTAAATATCTTGCCCAGCAACAACAGTACAGCGGTGGGTAACGAGAGATTTAGAGGGATTTAAATTTGAGGCCTAGTATTTAGGCGCTGGGTCACCGGTATGGATTTAGTGACAGAATTAGACTTGGAAATGCACAGAAGCGTGTGTGTGAAGTTATTCTGAATGACCCAATGTGCACCTTCAATATTATATACCCTTTTAGGGATAGATTTCAAATAGCTCTGATATAGCAGAAACCACTAAATTATGAAATTGCTAAATTGGGAATTGTACTTCAACCCAGAACAAAAAATGTGCTTTGACGGACACTAAATATCTTGCCCAGCAACAACAGTACAGCGGTAACGAGAGATTTAGAGGGATTTAAATTTGAGGCCTAGTATTTAGGCGCTGGGTGACAGGTATGGGTTTAGTGACAGAATTAGACTTGGAAATACACAGTAGCGGGTGTGTGTGAAGTTATTCTGAATGACCCTATGTGCACCTTCAATATTATATACCCTTTTAGGGATAGATTTCAAATAGCTCTGATATAGCAGAAACCACTAAATTATGAAATTGCTAAATTGGGAATTGTACTTCAACCCAGAACAAAAAATGTGCTTTGACGGACACTAAATATCTTGCCCAGCAACAACAGTACAGCGGTGGGTAACGAGAGATTTAGAGGGATTTAAATTTGAGGCCTAGTATTTAGGCGCTGGGTCACCGGTATGGATTTAGTGACAGAATTAGACTTGGAAATGCACAGAAGCGTGTGTGTGAAGTTATTCTGAATGACCCAATGTGCACCTTCAATATTATATACCCTTTTAGGGATAGATTTCAAATAGCTCTGATATAGCAGAAACCACTAAATTATGAAATTGCTAAATTGGGAATTGTACTTCAACCCAGAACAAAAAATGTGCTTTGACGGACACTAAATATCTTGCCCAGCAACAACAGTACAGCGGTAACGAGAGATTTAGAGGGATTTAAATTTGAGGCCTAGTATTTAGGCGCTGGGTGACAGGTATGGGTTTAGTGACAGAATTAGACTTGGAAATACACAGTAGCGGGTGTGTGTGAAGTTATTCTGAATGACCCAATGTGCACCTTCAATATTATATACCCTTTTTGGGATAGATTTCAAATAGCTCTGATATAGCAGGAACCACTAAATTATGAAATTGCTAAATTGGGAATTGTACTTCAACCCAGAACAAAAAATGTGCTTTGACGGACACTAAATATCTTGCCCAGCAACAACAGTACAGCGGTAACGAGAGATTTAGCGGGATATAAATTTGAGGCCTAGTATTTAGGCGCTGGGTCACCGGTATGGATTTAGTGACAGAATTAGACTTGGAAATGCACAGAAGCGTGTGTGTGAAGTTATTCTGAATGACCCTATGTGCACCTTCAATATTATATACCCTTTTAGGGATAGATTTCAAATAGCTCTGATATAGCAGAAACCACTAAATTATGAAATTGCTAAATTGGGAATTGTACTTCAACCCAGAACAAAAAATGTGCTTTGACGGACACTAAATATCTTGCCCAGCAACAACAGTACAGCGGTAACGAGAGATTTAGAGGGATTTAAATTTGAGGCCTAGTATTTAGGCGCTGGGTGACAGGTATGGGTTTAGTGACAGAATTAGACTTGGAAATACACAGTAGCGGGTGTGTGTGAAGTTATTCTGAATGACCCAATGTGCACCTTCAATATTATATACCCTTTTAGGGATAGATTCCAAATAGCTCTGATATAGCAGGAACCACTAAATTATGAAATTGCTAAATTGGGAATTGTACTTCAACCCAGAACAAAAAATGTGCTTTGACGGACACTAAATATCTTGCCCAGCAACAACAGTACAGCGGTAACGAGAGATTTAGAGGGATTTAAATTTGAGGCCTAGTATTTAGGCGCTGGGTGACAGGTATGGGTTTAGTGACAGAATTAGACTTGGAAATACACAGTAGCGGGTGTGTGTGAAGTTATTCTGAATGACCCAATGTGCACCTTCAATATTATATACCCTTTTAGGGATAGATTCCAAATAGCTCTGATATAGCAGGAACCACTAAATTATGAAATTGCTAAATTGGGAATTGTACTTCAACCCAGAACAAAAAATGTGCTTTGACGGACACTAAATATCTTGCCCAGCAACAACAGTACAGCGGTAACGAGAGATTTAGAGGGATTTAAATTTGAGGCCTAGTATTTAGGCGCTGGGTGACAGGTATGGGTTTAGTGACAGAATTAGACTTGGAAATACACAGTAGCGGGTGTGTGTGAAGTTATTCTGAATGACCCAATGTGCACCTTCAATATTATATACCCTTTTTGGGATAGATTTCAAATAGCTCTGATATAGCAGGAACCACTAAATTATGAAATTGCTAAATTGGGAATTGTATTTCAACCCAGAACAAGAAATGTGCTTGAACGGACACTAAATAACTCGCCCAGCTACAGCACTAGGGACAGATTTAGCTGGATATAAATTTGAGGCCTAGTATTTAGGCGCTGGGTGACCGGTATGGATTTAGTGACAGAATTAGACTGGGATATGGCCAAAAAATAAACAGACTATTGCTGGTTAAATGCACTTGGTGTGACAGCTTCACCCTGATGTAGGCTTTAGCCAAAAAACAACCACACCATTGAGGGTTAAATGCACTTGGTGACAGGCGCAGCTTGCCCCTGATTTTGTATATGGCCAAAAAATGAACAGACTATTGCTGGTTAAATGCACTTGGTGTGACAGCTTCACCCTGATGTAGGCTTTAGCCAAAAAACAACCACACCATTGAGGGTTAAATGCACTTGGTGACAGGCGCAGCTTGCCCCTGATTTTGTATATGGCCAAAAAATGAACAGACTATTGCTGGTTAAATGCACTTGGTGTGACAGCTTCACCCTGATGTAGGCTTTAGCCAAAAAACAACCACACCATTGAGGGTTAAATGCACTTGGTGACAGGCGCAGCTTGCCCCTGATTTTGTATATGGCCAAAAAATGAACAGACTATTGCTGGTTAAATGCACTTGGTGTGACAGCTTCACCCTGATGTAGGCTTTAGCCAAAAAACAACCACACCATTGAGGGTTAAATGCACTTGGTCGCAGCTTGTGCTGGCGCACCACAAGACACAAAATGGCCGCCGATCACCCCAGAAAAATGAGACTGACAAACGGTCTGTGCAGCCTAAAAACAGTGAGCAATTGAGGATCAGCAGCTCAATGATCCACAGCTGCAGATCGATCAGTTAATCAAGTCCTTTGGAGGAGTTAATCTGCCTAATCTCGCCCTACTGTCGCAGCCGCAACCTCTCCCTACGCTAATCAGAGCAGAGTGACGGGCGGCGCTATGTGACTCCAGCTTAAATAGAGGCTGGGTCACATGGTGCACTGGCCAATCACAGCCATGCCAATAGTAGGCATGGCTGTGATGGCCTCTTGGGGCAAGTAGTATGACGCTTGTTGATTGGCTGCTTTGCAGCCTTTCAAAAAGCGCCAAGAAAGCGTCACAAAAGCGCCAAGAAAGCGACGAACACCGAACCCGAACCCGGACTTTTACGAAAATGTCCGGGTTCGGGTCCGTGTCACGGACACCCCAAAATTCGGTACGAACCCGAACTATACAGTTCGAGTTCGCTCATCCCTACTCATGGGTCCTAGCTGCCTCCAGAACCGCAGCCTTTATTTGGAAATTCAGGAACCTGCAAATAACATCTCTGGGCGGCTCTGATCCCTTGGGCTTAGGTCTGAGCGCCCGATGTGCGCGTTCAATGATAATATCTGCCTGGCTGTCGGTGCCTAATAGGGAGCAGCATATAGCAGTTACTGCTCCTGGAATATCTGCTGCAACGGTCTCCGGTATCCCCCTGAAGCGCAAGTTATTCCTGCGTCCCCTATTTTCTTGATCCTCCACTGCGTTTTGGAGGTCATTAAGGTAGGTGCGGCACTTGTGCAGGGAGGACGCAGTCGCTGTTTGATGGTTGATCATTGCGGCCTGTTGCGTCTCCAATGAGACTACACGATCGCCAATGTGGTGTATATCCTGGCGCATAGCTGTGAGTTCGTTTAGGACCGGCTCCATAGCTTTACACAGAGATTGCTTCAGGAAGCGGCGGGTTATAGGGAGTGCGGGCTTGCTGTGGGAGTCTTCTATATCGCTCTCTCCCTCTGATGTTTCAGCCGTCCGCTCGCTCGCCTTGCTCGGCGGGTTCGGCGCCATCTTGCCTTCTCTAGCCGCCACTGTAGCTGCCGCTTTTTTGAGGAATTTATCAATTTCTCCGTTATTGCTCTGCTGCCTGCTGGCACCGGAGGGGTCCCCATCTCTAGCGTTGCCGATCTTTACCATGCTATCGTCTGTCAGCTTGTATATGCTGGTGCTTTAGAGGATCAGACACGGAGAGCTCCTAACTATGCTGCCATCACAGTCAGGCGCTAGCTCCGCCCCCCCCCCCCACAACATTTTTTGATGGTCAGCTTGGCAGCAGGCCCTCGCTCACAAATGTTTTTAGATGGTCATCTCAGCAGCAGGCACCCACCCTAATGTTTTAGATGGTCAGCCTAGCAGCAGACCCTCAACCCTAATGTTTTAGAGGGTCAGATAAGCAGCAGGCCCTCACCCCTAATGTTTTAGAGGGTCACCAGCAGGCCCTTGCTACTAATGTTTTTGAGGGTCACCAGCAGGCCATCAATCATCATTTTTCAGGGGTGTGTATGATGCCCTCCTTTATGTGTAATAAAGGGTGTATTGGAGTGCCGCTTACTTGTAATTTTTGGCAGCTCTTTCACTTAGTGCATAGGCTTTATGAGTGTAGCAGAGTGTAAACAATTTTACCACAATGTGAACGAGACCCTCCTTTATGTGATATACAGGTTGTATCAGAGTGCCTCTTCCTGTAATTTTTGGCAACACTTGTACTTTTTATACAAGTAAATATACAAGAAAAGAATGTTCCTAACAATGTTTCCTCTAAAATCGGTTTTATCTTCGGTTTGGTGCGTATTATTGTCAGTCTGTAAAAGGGGCATACTACTTGGACAACATCATTCCCAGCAGCGACCTGGGAGTCCAAGATACATCCAGACATCCTTCCCATGCTGTTCCCAAACCATTTCAGTGGTGTTTCCATCAATTTCTGACCTTTTCCTATGAACCAGACACCCTCCCCTCTTCAGAGCAGGGAGAGCCTGGTTTAATACTCGGGTTCCCCCATTGTCTTCTATTGTGCTCAGGTGCTCGGTAGAGCACCCGAGCATTCCGAAGTGTTCTACTCAAGCACTTTGGTGCTCGACCAACACTACCGTTGTCATGAAGTGCAATGTGTCACGAGAAAACAATCTCAGAATGGCTTGGATAAGTAAATGTGTTTGAAAGTTATTACCACATAAATTGACACATGTCAGATTTGCAAAAATCTGCCTGGGGTTTAAGGTGAAAAGTTGCTTGGGACTGTTAATGGTGGTTAATACGCAAATTAGCCTCTAGGAGCAATGAGGACATTGCTGTAACACTTAGAGGCTCAGCTCTCTCTGCAACTTCCGCACCCTCTGCACTTTGATCATCATGCTTAGCCCTATCAAACAAAGTGAAGAGGGTGTGACAGTTGTAGAGAGAGCAGACCCTCTAAGAGTAATTTCAATGCCCCTGTTGCTCCTAGAGTTTCATTTGCATATAGCAAAACATCAGTTTTCTCAGCAATGCAAGCACATACTAACATGGGACCAACAAAGATGCCTTCAGCTGCCAGGTGCACATTTAACCGGTCAGCCAGTTTCATAGGTACAAATCTGCTGACAGATACCCTTAAAAAACAAAAAGTGGCCGAAAACTTTATGGAACTCTCGATGGAAAGGACAAATGAAGATGTAAACATTATACAAACATTACTAAATAATTGTCATCGAACTTTTGCCAAAACTTACATTTAATGTCCCTTTTCTTGGTGTCACAACAGAATATGAACTAGATTTCCCATTGGTCTTGCATTCTTTAAGCTCCTAAGAAAGTTTGAAAAGACAGAAAGACACCAGAAAATGTTTTGTTTGTTTGTATCAAATTGTATGGCACAATTAAGAGCTAGATAAATTGTATATTGTGTGAAGCTGCACCAATGTGTCAGATAACCAAATTGTGGTGCTCACAGTTGGATAGAATCACCCATTCTACATAAAATGCAATAAAGATAAAAATAACTGGGCACTCACCGACAATGGGGTCAAATTAAAAGCAATTTATTGATACAGGTATAATAAAATATTGATGGTGATAGTAGAACAATTAAAAAGTAAAAAATATAACCGGAACTAGGGATAGCAGCAGTCCTATGTGGTAACCTCCAATGGTCAGGAAAAGAGGGTCTCTGAAGACCATGCAGTGTGTAACTAACAGCAGAATTCAAAAGAATCAAATATCCTAAGTTAAATGCATAAAATCGATTGTCCCATAAAATCAATTTGAAAATATGTGCAATACAAAGAGATAATAGCAGTCCAGTAGTAGTCAGGAACGTTGGTCCGGCCAAACCATATGGTGTGTGACTAGGTACATTAAATCATATAAATAAGATTTGGATCCTTCCAAAAGTACATGAAGCTGTCTTCAAAATTCAAGAGTGAACCAATGTTCATATATGACCATACATTTGTATAGTTATTGATGTAGTAACGATTATTCGTGTGAGTTAGCGGCGTCCCGCAACTCCAAATACACAAGCAGCGTCCCGCTTCACAGGAACTTGGCAAAAGAGACTCTAATTGCTGGTCTTAATCTTGTATAATTTTGAATACAGTCGTAACTTGAATGTCATGCGATCTCTATTAATTCGTGAGAGGTATTACACTTTAATGCGATTGTTAAACTCACGATTTGGCATCCTCACCACTTCTCTCTCCCACGATGGCTAGCACTGCACTCTGACCTCTGTCTGTGTCCGGTGCCGGTTCACGTATGACCAATGCTTTCTTATGCGCAGGTAAATCTGTGTTGAGAGGTGAGGATGGCTTTTGATGTTTTCAATCGCAGAAAGTTCTTTTGTGTTGTATTGATAGACCAGCAATATTTGGCAGTAAGAGTCTTCCTAGTCTTTCATGGAGGATTGCACCAAATGCATTTCAGGACTACGGTGCCTTCTTCAGTGCGCATTTGAGGCAATCCTCCATGAAAGACTAGGAAGACTTATTGCCAAATATAGCTGGTTTATCAATACAACACAAAAAACTTTCTGAGATTGAAAACATCGAAAACCATCCTCACCCCTCAACACAGATTTACCTGCGCACAGATTTTACCAGAGTGTGGGGCTAGCCAGCGTGGGAGAGAGAAGCGGTGAGGATGCCAAATCGTGAGTTTAACAATCGCATTAAAGTGTAATACCTCTCACAAATTAATAGAGATCGCATGACATTCAAGTTAAGACTGTATTTGAAAATTATACAAGAATAAGACCAGCAATTAGAGTCTCTTTTGCCAAGTTCCTGTGAAGCGGTACGCCGCTTGTGTATTTAGAGTTGCGGGACGCCGCTAACGCACATGAATAATCGTTACTACATCAATAATTATACGAATTTATGGTCATATATGAACATTGGTTCACTCTCGAATTTTGAAGACAGCTTCATGTACTTTTGGAAGGATCCAAATATTATTTATACAATTTTATGTACTTAGTCACACACCATATGGTTTGAAGGGACCAACGTTCCCGACTACTACTGGACTGCTATTATCTCTTTATATTGCACATATTTTCTAATTGATTTTAAGGGACAATCAATTTTATGCATTTAACTTAGGGTATTCGATTTTTATTTTTATTTTTTTTAATTCTGCTGTTAGTTATACACTGCACGGTCTTCAGAGACCCTTTTTTCCTGTCCATTGGAGGTTACCACATAGGACTGCTGCTATCCCTAGTTCCAGTTATATTTTTTACTTTTTAATTGTACTACCATCACTATTTTATTATACCTGTATCAATAAATTGCTTTGAATTTGACCCCATTGTCAGTGAGTGCCCAGTTATTTTTATCTTTATTACAATTAAGAAATAAATATTACCCAGCCTGTTCCTTCAAACATTTTCATGTCTAGTGGATCTCCATTTACTTTTCCATCCATTAAAAACAATGAATGGCAGCTGGCCATTGCTCCAATCAAAGGACTCCAGGGTAAAGTACATCCAGGTGCAATGGGCACTGCTTCCAGAAATCTGCTACACATTGGAATAAAAAGTTGGTAGGGAAAAATATATAGAAAGGGATTTCTTATTTTATGTAAACTAAGCAGATCTATAACTTTCTAATATGTTTGTGATTAAGTTCTCACAATTTTGAAGATCTCCCACTACTATCACTGATTGGAAAAACTACTTTCCAAACAAGAATATTCTTTTATTATAGAGAATAATAAGCTAGACATTCAGTAAACAGCATACTGGTTTTAATACACACACAACTTCCATAGACATATAGGAGAATGCATCAAGCCCTGCAATCTAGAATTCTGGCATGAGAAAGTCCCAACATTCAGTTATGCGTCTTTGTGGACTTATTTTCATCATTTTGCATTTTTACATCATTCGCTCTAGTTTGGAAAAGTGGGTGGGAAGGTTGGCATGGTTAGTCTGTTGAGCAGATTTAAGCTAGATTCATCAAGTGCAAGTCACAAAAAATGTTTCAATCTTAATCCAGTAGAGGTGTCCTTCAACATGTAGTTTTCCAGACATGAAAATAGGTCAAAATGAACTTACCTGTTCCCTTCACAAGGAACAATGCCCCACAAATCTAAGCAATCTTCTGTTAATGTACCTGTCTGAAGAAAAATATACTAGTCTGTACGTTTAAGTAACAAACAACAAATTCATATCAATTACTATGTGAACATTAGAACAGGTTAGAATTTGACCACGAAAAACATCTGAATGGAGGTTGTATGTTCTCCCCATGTTTTTTTTTTTTCCATACTCCAAAGACCTACTAATAGGGAATTTAGTGAGCCCCACTAGGGACAGTGAGTGATGATAATGTCTGCAAAGTGCTGCAGAATATGTTGGTTTTATATGAACAAGTAAGATAAATAATGTAATCTGGAGAACTACGTGTATTGATAAATGTATTCTCTCATAAAGAAAACCTTTTTCAAATGTATCCTCTGCTTATCACTACAGATCCAACTTTTGTAACCGCCAGTAATAAGCTGTTTATGGCAGGAGAAGCCACATCTAACTACACATCTGTTCTACGGTGGGTACTTTTAACTCAAAGACAGGCTAGGTTCACAAGGATGGGAGCTTCTCTTACAGAAACGTTCTTCATTTTTGGTTCATAGAAGGAGAGTTTCGAGTAGGAGACTTCCCCTTGATGATGTCAATATTACCTAATAAGGCATATGAACATGGCTTGTCTTTATGTTGCAGCCACTATAAATATTAACAACAGTTTGACACAATTTTAAAGTGTGTCCAAAAGCAAGGAATTTCTGTAATATAAAAACTGTTAAACCATGTTCATATCTTTGGGATTACTAAATGTATAACAATATTGTAAAGATATAAAACATACTTTATCAAAACAGACAAGGTTCAGCTGTCCACAGACAATAATCCGTTGAGGACTGATACAAAATATCCCTTGCTTTTTCAAACGAGTTTGTGAATAGAGGGTGCACATGGTCAATGCTGGAGGCAGAGAAGCTGGAATTGCAGAAGTGGCCATGAGGAGACTATTGATTACCAAATCTTTTGCTGTAGCCTACAAAATATATGGAAACAAAAAAGAAAAGTTACTTATAATTCATGAGGCAGATGTCATTAGGCAGTAGATTTTATTGTAGGCAAATACATATCTGATGTTGCTACTCTAGATGTAATTGGTTATGTAAGATACCATATTTTTCTCAGTATGATAATAGAGTGCCCGAACTGAGAATCTACAGCAGGTCCAATTCATATCTGTTTTTGCAGATTAGCATAGCCCTTACCATTGAAGCAGTTAGGGAAAACAACATAATGCATACAGAAGCTAGCTATTTAGCAAGGATACATTTCTTACATCCACAAAATTCATACACAGTGATGTGCATGGGGCATTTTGTGGATAAATGAGCAAATGTATTGTAACAATTCGGTTTGTCTCTTCAGCAGGGCTGCAGACGGTGCTCCGGAGCCGAAGCAGAGTCTGTGCCTTTGCCCTGCTAATCAGAGCAGAGGAGCAGGCAGGAAATTATCAGGGCAGAGCTAAATGTCTGGCCCTATCAATCTTCCAGCAGGAGGGTGCTTCTTCAACTGCAGAGACAGCCCCCACACATGAAGAAACCCTGATGATGAGACAAATCGATTTGTTATAATCAACGTAACTGTTGTGAATTAATGTAACTACTTGGGGTAGGGCATTCCAGAGAACTGGTGTAGCTAGACTAGGAGTAAATTTCCTGAGAATGTTATCAATTTCCTCTTTGAAACAGGTGGCCAGATCTTCAGCACATATCTTCAGTGCATATTTTTGGGGGATTATTGGAAAGTGATGACCATCAAACCAGGAATCAATGAGTAGAAAGGGATGAGTAGTACACTATATGTACAAAAGAATTGGGATACTATTCAATGATTGAACTTGGGTGTTTTAATCTGCTATAGATATATAAAATCAAGCACTTAGCCATGCAGTCTGCCTGTAGAAACCTTTGTGAAAGAATGGGTTGTTCCAAAGAGCTCAGTTAAGTCTAGAATGGTACTGTAAAAGGATGCCACCATTGTAACAAGTCAGTTCCACAAGCAATGCCTCACTGCTGAAGACAATCGTTGGCTTCAGCAGTTGACCATGCCCATCCCTGGTCTGAAGTAAACAAGCAATGGACCAGAAGATGGACACATAGGAGCCAATATGCAGGAGCATAAAGGTGGGAAGCAGGTCAGAAGCAGGTAAATATAAATCATTCCAGTGGAGGCAGGTTACAGGATTTATTCCCAGATAATCTCTTTAAGAATTAAAGGATCAATTCATAATTCCACAATGACAATCATATGAAGTTCTTACCACTTAAAAAGGCAATATTTGATCTTATTACTTATTACTATAGATGCAAGAAACTATACAAAATAGTAACAATATGCCTTTATAGCACTGAAATAGGAAAGTGGAATATTTATGTTGTTTATACCCTTCTTATACTATAAAGTGTTTAGGATACATACTGTAAGAGGTCATAACAGGAAGAAGTACTTACTCCATTTAGTGAATTAATGACAACAGTATAAATTATTCCAACAACAGAAAGCATTATTAATCCAGTGATGACTTTCAACACCTCTTTGTGAAGTTTAAAATTAACAGGTTTTGGATGAAGAATTGAACTTATTAGGTCTCCTTTTGCAGTGTTGAAACCTAGATTTAAAACAGTTACAAAAGTATTCCAGTTACTGAATCCATGTGAATTTGGCACATAATTACAAAGTTGAAGACAATAAATGGATCACATACCTCAGAATCATCATAGTAGATCACCCAATATCTCTTGTTACATTACAATTAAGGTATGTTCACAGGCATATTTGTTACAGACATTTCTGTGCCTGAGTCTCTGTCTAATATAGCTTAAGGTTTGTGCCTGCAATAACTGAAGGGACTTTTACAAACCTAATTCAGATCTATGAAACTGTTGTAGAAATTTCTGCCACAAATCTGCTGTGTGTGAACATGCCCTTATGAGGTACAACATGATATGATTCTAGCAAGTAGAGATGATCGAAGTTTTGAAAAATTTGATTGGGCAGCTTAGCTGACGTTTGCCAAGAAATTTGATTTGTTTTCAATTAATTTGTTATGAATCGCAATAAGGCCTCATGCACACGACCGTTGTGTACATCCATGGCCGTTGTGCCGTTTTCTGTTTTCTTTTCGCGGACCCATTGACTTTCAATGGGTCCGTGGAAAAATCGGAAAATGCACCGCTTGGCAGCCGCATTCTTGATCCATTTTTCCTGGCCGTGAAAAAAACCTGTCCTATTTTTTTCACGGCCAACGGTTCACTGACCCATTCAAGTCAATGGGTCAGTGAAAAAACACGGATGCACACAAGATTGTCATCCGCGTCCGTGATCCGTGTCAGTTTTTTCCTATCATTTCAATGACAAACTTGACTTAGATTTTTTTTTCATTTTTCATGTCCGTGGATCCTCTAAAAATCAAGGAAGACCCACGGATCACGGACCTACGGACCCCGTTTTTGCGGACCTTAAAAAAAAAAATGGTCGTGTGCATGAGGCCTAAATCTGGTATACCCAGCCCACTCTGCCAAATCGTATTCTTCCCCCTTGGTGGCCCAATCTCAGTGTGAAGGCTTGGAAGTAAAACTGCAGGGAGAGTGCAGGGAGACTGCAGGTACAGTGTATCACAGTGTGCATCAGTGCACCAAGATTCATAGCTAATCCCTTCTATTAGCTGTAGATTTACTGTGTATCAGCATTACGGTCAATGTTACTGTCAAGTCTCATTTATCTCCATGAAAATAACTGTGCAGTGCACCAAGATTCAAGTAGTCAACAGCAGTGGCAGTAACAGTGTGCACCAGGATTCATAGCTAATCCCTTCTGTTAACCAAAAATAAATGCATACAGCAACCTTCAGTAAAGCAAAAAAAAAGCTGATGCATGCCCCTGAAGGAGCTGTCTCCTTAGTAGAACAAATTAAAGATATGGAGGGCACATTAATAAAGTAGTAAAAAAAGTCCTTTCAATTCATGTTGTGGCAGTCCAAACACATGCTTTTTAATCCCTTCTGTTAGCTGTCGAATTACTGTGCATCAGTAATACAGGTCAATGTCACTGTCAGGGCTAATTTATCGCCCTGTATATAACTGTGCAGTGCACCAAGATTCAAGTAGTGGCCATATGACAGATTGGGGAGGGTGTCCACAGCAGCAGTGGTAGTAACAGTGACAGTAGTGACTCCATGACAGAGTTGGGAGTGTGACGGCAGCAGCAGTGGCAGTAACAGTAGTAGCCCCATGACAGAGTGGGGAGCGTGTCAATAGTGGAACTACCAGTAACAGTAGTGACTCCATGACAGAGTGGGGAGGGTGGGAGCAAAGGCACTAGCAGTGACAATAGTGCCCCACGACAGAGTGGGGAGGGTGGCAGCAGTAGCACTGACAGTAGTGGTCCCATGACAGAGTGGAGAGGCTGTCAGCAGCAGCATTGGCAGTAACAGTGACAATAATGGCCCCATGACAGAATGGGGAATGGGCAGTGGCATACAGTGCAAGATGGAGACAGATCACAGTTTTAGTAGAACCCAACAACAGCAGTGCGATAGCAAAGGCCAGTGGTATGCATATCCTTGTAAAAATGTAGCATGCACATATCAGTAGGCCAAGAAGCTTCCTTGGAGTAATGGCAGTAGAGGAGCCAGGTGACAGCATCAGAATGGTGGAAACATCATGTGGGCAGAAATAAAAGGCAATTTTTCAGAATATTCCAGTGTGCCTGGATCATACACTACAGTATGATCATTAGTGGCAGAATGATCTATTCTGCTGCATCAGGCACCGATGTCTCGAAATCTTGGTTAATCCATGCCCGATTCATCTTTATGAAGGTTAGTCTCTAAACATTTTGGGAGGAAATGCGAGTTCTCTTAGGGGTAACTTTGCCTCCCATCGCACTGAACACCTGCTCTGATGCTAAGCTACTGGCCAGGAAGGAAGTCATGCCCATGGCAAAAATCGGCCACACTTCAAGTTTGCATGCCCAGATCTTGGATGGGTGCAGTCCAAGTATTCCACCACCTTCTTGTTGAGCTTCTGTTGCATGTCCCACTGCTACTGGGTGGTTTTTTCAAAAGGCGGCTGGGAAAAAAAAGATCATTAGAAACTCCAGACTTAACTTGCAGCTTTTGGAGACTGGTGGTGAGGGTCTGACAATGTGGATAGTCAGTAGTCATGTCTCTGTCGAATCCTGACAATGCAACTGTCACTTCACAAACATGACAGCATGCATCTGGCCATTTGCACAAGGGACTTAGAGGGCTCCCTGCCTCCATCTCCACTGTCATGGTCTGTCTGGGTCATCTGCGTTGTCTTCATCGTTGCCCTCCAGCTCCTCATGCTTCTCGTCTGTCATTTGGGCAGAATAACCACCTAGTTGTGTATAAAATTCCTGGGTGTTTATTTCCTCATCCTCCTCAGACCTCAGGTGGCTGTGAAAATGTAGGTACCACATCTTCTGTCCCCTCTCCAATCATATTTCTCAGCATCCCCTTCAGGATGTGAACGAGTGGAATGAGATCATTCATCTGGTAGTTCTGCCAACTGAGAAATAGAGTGGCCTCCTCAAATGGCCTGAGCAAATGGCACGTGTTATGCGTGGGCTGCCACTGGCTAACGTGGAAGTTACACTGGGGAGTAAACCTGTCCATCTGCTGCATTAAAAAATTGTGCCTTTCTATGCTCGTACAGATGGTCTAACATAGGCATCCTCAAACTTCGGCCCTCCAGCTGTTGCTAAACTACAACTCCCAGCATGCCGGAACACCCTTTAGGTATCAGCCTACATCAGGGCATTGTGGGAGTTGTAGATTTACAACAGCTGGAGGGCCGCAGTTTGAGGATGCCTGGTCTAACATATGGAGCGTAAAGTTCCAGCTAGTGGAAACGTCACATATCAGGCGATGTTGACGAAGAGCATTTTTCCTTTGCAGCTCAAGAAGAGCGTGTTTTGCATGGCAAGAGAGGCTGAAGTGCATGCACAGTTTCCTGGACATTTTTAACAGCTCTTGTAGTTCAGTACAATACCTGAGGAATTGGATAACAAAACGATTGAAGACATGCTCCTAGCTTTGAATAGGTAATATAATAGAGGACCACTGTGAACTGTTCTTAGAGGAGAAGGTGAGGACAAGGTAGAAGATGAGGAAGCTGAGGAGGACATTGGCACAGAAATCCCACGATTTCAATGCAGAGGCAGCACTGACATCCCCTGGCCAAGTTGCTAGTGTGCGTGGCCCCACATGACATTTACCCAGTGGGAAGTGAATGAAATAATACCCTTGACTATTGCTACAACTCTCTTTCAGATACTGAGAGGCCCAAGGACTGGAGGACCTTCTGCTCAACAAATACGTTCAGGGCTGGTACAGCTACTTTGTAAAAGTAATGTCGGCTTGAATTCTCTATCTTGCTTGGGTACAAGCCATCAGTTTTCTGAAACGTGCAGAGTCAACTACAAGGAAAGGGAGCGACTATAGTACCAGCAACTTGGCCAGGTGCATGTTGAGCTTCTGCAACATTGGATGAATGCAACATACTGTTGTCTTACTGCAATCGCCTTGGTGATTGATTGCTGTTGAAACAAGAGACTAGGAGGAGGAGCATCATGAGCAACAGATGATGTTGAAGTGGATGAAAAGGAACAACAGCTTCTTTCTGCTGAACCCTGACTGCTGGAGAGGGGTGCAGGCCGGTCAGAGATGCAGCGGTTACTGAATCAGGCTGTAACTCTAAATGAGTGGCACGGTTTTCCCACATCACTTTATGGTGACGCTCCATGTGTTGACGCAGGGACGTCGTTCCAACATTAGCAGCCTGGCCACTCCTCACCTTCTGTCAACACATCCTGCTTACCGCCACGTTAACGTCCCCCAGTGACGTTGTGAAAAATTGCCACAATACAGAGTATGGCATTTTCCCTCCACCACTGCATGATACCTTCCACTGCTTTTATGAACCCATACATTGCTACTATGTTCCTCATAGATAGTCTCCGGAGTAGCAGGAGACGGTGTACCCCTCCCATGTTTTGCTCCAGAACTCCCACTGCTTTGACCCTGCTGGCTCACGGACACCCTTCCACCCTGCTGTTTCACAGGCATGCTTCCATCCTGTTGGCTCGCAGGCATGCTGCGACACTCACCCCCTGATGATGATGATGATGATGATGCCCCCTCTTCACCCAGCTACTTCATGCAATCGGCTACATCGTCATCTACAAATGTTTAGTCGTCACTTGTCACCCTCACCTGTCTCCTGTCACGTCCTTGACTTCTTTCAACATGTGCTCCCACCTGACTGTCATCGTCAATAGTTGCACACTTAAAGGAGTCTCTATGGGAAAGCATAACAGATCCGTCTGGGTCCTGTTATGCAAGACTGAAAACAAAGTCCTGTCGACAGGACTTTGTTTTCCGTCTTGCATAACGGTAATAAGACGGATCAGTTTTGATTTCTATAGACTTCTATAAGAATGAAGAGCAAACGGAATGCCTTTTAAAGGCTTCCGTTTTGCATTCCGTCATAATACAAATCTATGGGCAAAAGAATGGACAATGTTACAATGGAAAAACATAATGGAATCCCTAACGCTAGTGTGAACCCACTCTTATAGATATTTTAAGGTCCAAATTACACCAAATAATGAAGTAATGGTATAATATATATAGGTAGAAAGCATACAGATACTTTAGTAAGGAGCAATTTAGTAAATTTAATAATGCACATTTATGCATTAATTCCCCAGGTCAAAAATAAAAACCTGTCCCTCCAAAAGAGGGACACTTGGGAGGCATGCGAGCGCACTTCTTTCTTTCAAATTTCTTTTTATTAAGCATATTAAATCAGAGTATAATTATGAACAATGAACAATAAAGGGGAAAACACACCCCAGGATCATAAAGCACAGAGCATGACACAAATAGAGCAAATCACAAGACTTAATTATGAGTATGACAATTCATCGCAGATGACTCAGGACATAGGAAAGGGGGGAAACGAAAAAGGGGAGGGGGGGAGGGGGGAAGAGGTACCCTGACCTTCGAAATTACATTTCAATAGAATGAATAGAGGGGGGGAGGGGGGAGCTCAATACCTCCCTATCGCCTTAAGATTTCTCAAGCCATTTGGCCCCACGTAATCAAGAACTTGTCATGGGATAACGTCTCCCAGCTAGACATTTCCTCCAATCTGCAAATCTCTTGCGCTTTATCCTTCCACATCTGCACCATTGGAGGTTGCGCAGAAAGCCATTTTAGTGGAATGAGTAATTTGGCAGCCGCTATGAGGTGAGAAAGCAAGGAGTGCTTGCTGAGGGGGCAATGGAGATCTGGGAGATTTAGAACAGCAGGTGGTGATAGAGTCGTGTTGGTAGAACAGATATTCTTTATTTCGCTAGCTATCGCATCCCAAAATGGGCGGATACCAGGACACGACCACCAAATATGCAAGGCAGTACCTTTTTCTGCAGCGTACCTCCAACAGTTAGCAGATACTTCAGGGAACATTTTATTCAAAAGATCTGGCGTGCGATACCATTTAGTTACAATCTTAAAAGCATTTTCTTGGATAGAGAATGTGAGCGCACTTCAATATGTGACAGGAACTGCTTTATCCACCACTTTCTTCTGACCTCAGCAGGGCCAGAAATCGCTACAACAAGATATGAGGTTGTACTACTAAGCTTCACCCATACACAAACTAATGAGGACATATCAGTTCTTCCCAGCAATAATGGTGCATTCTTGTAATACAGCAAAATATAATAGACAGCAGCATCAGAAAGGTTACATAAGTAGTATATACCCATGTCATTAATGACTGCAGCTTAAATGGGGCACTGCACAAGAAGATTTTAGGATGTTCTGTGTCATTTTAACTTCTAGTGCCAGAATATTGTATCTATAGCCACTAAGCGTATATGGGTGTACTGCATATGAATATGTATATTGTGGAGCTACCACAATACACATTTTTTTAAGTTGTTTTACAGACCATAAGTCACAACACAGCAACATCATGAGCAGGATTTTCAAAATCAATACACCAATTGTTTATGACCTGCCACATTTTTTGCTTCCACAATAGATGCACTGGATTTGCTGGTTAATAGGTTATTACTGCAATAATAAAAAAACATTTTAGATGAGCAAAAATGTGATTACCTGTTGCTAAATACCCTTCTATGGCCGTCTAATTTATTAACAGCTTTGCACCAGTGTTTTAGCATAATTATGAAACATATTTTGGTGCATCACTTTTTTTTCTTTTTGATAAAATGGGTAACTCTGTAATGCTCTTGCTACTTTTGAAAAAGTAGCGAACAAAGACTGGAGATTAGTGGGGTAGGAGACATGGCCAACAGCATTCCAACAAGTATTATTTACTAAAAGCAGTAAAAGGGCTCTTACACACAACTAGTGTTGGTTGAGCACCAAAGTGCTTGGGTGCTTGAGTAGAACACTTCGGGATGCTCACCCCAGCACAATGGAAGTCAATGGGAGAACCTGAGCATTAAACAAGGCACCCCCTGCTCTGAAGAGGGGAGGATGTCTGGTTCAGAGTAAAAGGTCAGAAATTGATGGAAACACCACTGAAATGTTTCGGGAACAGCATGGGGAGGATGTCTGGATGCATCTTGGACTCCCAGGTCGCTGCTGGGAATGATGTTGTCCTTGTGAGCAAGGGCCTGATGCCGAGCTGACCATCTAAAAAAATTTGTGGGTGAGGGCCTGCTGCCGAGCTGACCATCTAAAACATTTTGTGGGTGAGTGCCTGCTGCCGAGCTGACCATCTAAAACATTTTTTGGGCGAGTGCCTGCTGCCGAGCTGACCATCTAAAACTTTTTGCGGGTGAGGGCCTGCTGCCGAGATGACCATCTAAAACATTTTGTAGGCGAGGGCCTGCTGCAGAGCTGACCATCTAAAACATTTTGTGGGCGAGGGCCTGCTGCTGAGCTGACACTCTAAAACATTATGGTTAAGGGCCTGCTGCTAAGCTGACCCTCTAAAACATTATGGTTGAGGGCCTGCAGGTGACCCTCAAAACATTATGGGTGAGTGTGGCAGGCGCAGCACTATGAAGTACCTTTTGCGCTGTGGCATTAGAACAATTCTGATATCTCTGACTTTTTATTCGAACCAGACTGTCTGTTACTCTGTAATTCCTCTAGCACTATTTTATGGAAACAGTTGGTTTAAATAGCCCACCAAATGCTTGAAATAACTTCTTTATTAACTTCAACTTTCCTAATATAACACTGCCACCTCTGCAGCAGATAGTCCATGTACAAAACACGTGTTGCATAAAGAATCATAAGATGGTGGTTCAACTGTTTAATCTTGTCATTCAACAAAAAATGGTGGATATATTCTCTCTTCAGTATCTGTACTCTCACTTTAAGTTATTTAAGCACATTATGATCTCTCTGAGAGGTATATCTGAGGTCTAACTAATATTTCTACTTGCTGAATTTAGTCGCTATTTGCAGATTAGTTGAGTATGATCTGGTAAGCAATTTGGATTGCAATATGGAATTTGAATTTGGATTGTGAACTTTGTAGTTTGCAATTGAATTTGTAGTTTGCAATTGGTGGAACTGTAAGTAAACACACATAACTGGTTCAGTATGCAGTTCTAATCACTATATTAACAGTAGGGACATTATATAACTGTTTTAAATACCTATTTTGGCCTCTCTGCTTCCATAAAACAAAGGTATTAGTGGGGTGAATGTCTGTTCAGCTTCTCTCTCTGGTGAATAATAATTTCTAGCAGCTCCTGCTAGGGAATTTCCCACACAGGCTGTGTGAGGCTGGATGTGATTGGCCAAGACTCCTGCTGTGTGTGAGGCTGGCTGTGATTGGTCTAGACTACTGCCCAGCAACAACAGTTTAAGGGTACATTCACAAGTCCGTGGTCTGCAATACACCCGGCCTACACCCCCCATAGAACAGCCTATTCTTGTCCATGGACAATTTTTTTGCGGGGCCGCAGCCCGGAAGTTTGGGGCCGCGCTCTGGAAATGCGGATGCGGAGAGCACATAGAGTGCTCTCCGCATCCATTCCTGCCCCATTGAGAATGAATGCGTCCGCACCCGTTCTTGATATTGCGGACCCATTTGCGGACGTGTAAATGGACCCTTAGTCTATGCTTCCTGTTGTTGCTGCTGTGTTATTGAGCTTACCTCACATCCATATAATGAATCTTAAAGGCATATTATCTTTTCTGCTTCTGTGAACACAATATATATAACAGTTATATGACATCCAAACATGAAGTCACAGTAAATAACTCTGCTTTTGTCTTTAACACATAAACATAGGAACTGTATTAAGGTTATTGGCAGTTCTAGCTGTATAAACATATAAGATATATTAGCAACCTAGGACAGGTCTTAGCTGGCCAGCTGCAGTGAAGGCAGCCTAATAAGCATGTTGATATATTGGAGGAGGAGGAAGAGAAAAGGGAGATTGAACCATATACCCTTTTTAGTGGTAGAAGGGGTGTATGGGAATACAGTGTATTCAATACACCATGTTCATTTTTATCAGAGTCAGCATTTTCAGTTGACAGGCTGATGCGCTTATTAGATATTATGCCCCCAGTAGCACTAAATATATGCTCTGACAAAACGCTCTTGGCGGGGCAGGCCAGCACCTCAGTTTGTGCCACGTGTCCAGCTTGGACACCCAATAGTTTTAAAGCACACATGGATCACTGGGGAAGCTGACACGTCTGTCTGCTACGTACTCCTTCACCATCTTCCAAAAAATGTCCCTCCTTGTGACACTAGGCCATGCATCAGGTTGAGGGTGCTGGCGGGGTGTTATAAAACTGTCCCAGGCCTTGGAAAGTGTTGCCCTGCCTCTGTTGGTACTGCTGTGTGTTTCCCTCGTCTCCCCTCCTCGGTTGACCAAGGAACTATGTACCCTGCAGCCAGTGTTGTCAGCTGGAAATTTTTGGAGAAATCTTTCCACAAGGACCTTCTGGTATTGCACCATTTTGCTAGTCCTCTAGGTTGAACATGTGGGCTATGCATGGTATGTGTGTGAGCTTGCCGCGCTCCAAAGCCGCCACCAAGTTACGGCTATTATCAGACACAACTATGCCTGGTTTTAGGTTGAGTAGGGAGAGCCACAGCTCAGTCTGGTCCCTTATCCCCTGCCACAGATCTGCTGCGGTGTGCTGTTTGTCACCTAAGCAGACCAGTTTAAGCATGACCTGTTACTGCTTCCCCACTGCAGTGCTACACTGCTTCCAGCTACAGACTGATGTCTGACTGGTGCTGGAAGATGATAATTCAGAGGTGGAAGTGGAGGAGGAGAAGGGGGGTTGCAGTCACTAACATAGGTGGTGGCGGAAACTCTGTTGGAAGTAGGGCCCGCAATTTTTGGCGTCGGTAGCACCTGTGCCATCCCAGGGTACGACTCACTCCCGGCCTTCATAATGTTCACCCAGTGTGCCTTCAGGGAAATGTAGCGCTCCTGGCCAAAAGCACTTGTCCATGTATCAGTCATTAAGTGGACCTTCCCAATAACTGCGTTAGTCAGGGCACAGGTAATGTTATGGGACACATGCTGGTGTAAGGCTGGGACTGCACACTGTAAAAAATATTGGCAGCTGGGGACAGAGTACCGCGGGACAGCTGCCGCCATCAGACTGTGGAAAGCCTCAGTGTCCACAAGCCAAAATGGCAATATTTCCAGGGCCAGCAATTTGGAAAGGTGTGTATTTAGTGCTATGGTCTGTGGGTGGGTGGCTGGTTAGTTGCGCATTTGTTCAAAGGCCTGGGGTATAGACATCTGTACGCTGCGTGGGGACACAGAAGTGGATGTGCTAGCTGATGGTGCTTGCAAAAGTCCAGGTGCATGGCAGGAGGCATCCGGGCCTGCGTCTTTGACAGGGGATTGGCCAGCACGTAACACAGGGGAAGAGGAGGCAGTGGTGTGAAACGCAGACACTGGTTGTGGACCGATGCATTTAGCCCACCTATTAGGGTGCTTTGATGCCATGTGGAGGATCATGCTGGTGGTGGTGAGGTTGCTAGTGTTCACGCTCCTGCTCATTTTGGTACAGAACAGGTTGCAAATAACAATTCTTTCATCATCTGATCTTTCCTCAAAAAAGCGCCAGACTGCGGAACACCTACCACTTGGCAAGGGATATTGCTGCAAGGGGGTGCTCCAGGGAACAGTCGCGGGCCTGTTTGGTGTAGCCCGCCTTCTCCCTTTTGCCACCCCACTGCCTGTTCCAGCCTGTTGCAGTGTTGAAAATCCCTCCCCCTCTGTACTGCTGTCCTCGCTCGGTCTGCCTCCTTCCCAGTTTGGGTCAGTGACTTTATCGTCCAGCACCTCCTCTTCCACTTCCTCACTCCGGTCATCCTCCTGACTTGTTGACCTAACAAAAACCTCAGTAATTGACCACTTTGTCTCATCCTCATCATGAACCTCTTGAGACACCAATTGCGGTTGACTTATTGGCAACTATGTCTCATCATCATCATCATCCACCTCATGAAACTCTAATTGCTGTTACCCACTGTCATCTTCTTCTGACTGTGGATGCTCCAGAGTTTGGGAATCGGGGCACAAGATTGCCTCATGTCCCTCTTCAAGTGGGCTTGTCAAGAGGCCCAAATTAAGGAATGGCAATGAAAACAGCTCCTCAGAATATCCGAGTGTGGGATCACTTGTTTGCCAAGACTCCATGGTGGGTGGAAGGAGTATCAGGGTGAGGATTCTGTTTACCAGACTCTTGGGTACTAAGACTGGACTTTGTGGTGGTGCTTAACCGACTGGACACATTATCTGCTGCAATCCAACTGGTCGCACTTCTGCGTACACCTTACTGCTCGTCTTGCACATATTGAATGGCATATATGCTTGCAAGTAATGTCGCTGTCACCACCGGCTAATGAAAAATTACACTGAATGAATGTCACTGATATTTTAGATACGCAAACTTTATACAGGAGATGTTGTGCAGGTAATGTAACTGTTCGCAGCGGACACCGTCTACAGAAAAAGTACACTGGATGTCACAGATATTTTTAGGCTGCGCACACGTTACACAGGAGATGTAGCACAGATAATGTAGCTGTCACCAGCGGCGAAAAAAAATACACTAAATGTCACTGATATTTTGGATGCGATAACGTTATACTGGAGATGTATCGCAGGTAATATAAATGTCCGCAGCGGACACCATTTACGGAAAGTGTACACTGGATGTCAGATATTTTCAGGCTGCGCACATGTGAGACAGGACATGTAGCCTAGATAATGTCGCTGTCTGCAGCTGCCAAACAATTGCAAGCTATTTAGCGCAGGCTGCGCTAAAACTATGTATTGCTGCCAGATACATCTGTAGTCCTTAAAATGACTTTTGGGTCTATAACATGTATAAAAGCTAAAATATTGCTATTTCAATCCCTACACCATCTCTCCCTTCTGCTCTCCAGCTCTCCCTGACTAATACTGAGCCTAACACGTGTCATCGGGTGCTATATAGCGCCCAATGACGCTTTCCGGCCAGCCAATCACTGTAATGCCAGCAGTCAACATGGCTACGAGCTCGGCTTAACTCTGGCATGTTTTGGCTCTAACCAACCCACGGAGTCAGTGGCATGACCTGATCCATAAGCAGATGTGGCTCTGGCTGTTCTTTGGGAGGTACCTGGCCTCTAGTCTATATTGTTGCCTTTAGAGATGAGCGAATCGAAGTTGACGAAGTGTAATTCGATCCGAATTTCAGGAAAAATTCGATTTGCACCGAATCCGAATTTCCTCACGCTTCGTGGTAACAAATTCAATTTTTTCCTAAAATGGCTGCTGCAAGTTTGAGGACATGGAGCAAGGAACTCTGGGAAGGTGGGATCACCCATGATGCCATGCATGCAGCCAATCAGCAGCCAGCTATCCCTGTGATCTCACAGCCCTATAAATAGCCATTATAGATTCTGCCATTTACCAGTGTACTTAGTGCAGGGAGAGACGTCAGCAGGTGCTAGCGACAGTGCTAGAACAAACTTCATTGTGCTAAAAAATATGAATGACAAGTTCAGGGAAAGATTATTCAAGGTGTAGGGAAAGGATAGGGAGCAATCATTCCACAGCATTTATGTTGAACAGGGTTCAGTAGGGGAGGTTACAGCCTGGTTAATAGGAACAATCCTGTTACCCTTGCTGCACTGACTGGGGATGCAAATTGCCATTATACAGCTCTGTAAATCCAGCAAACAGGTAAGGGGGGAACTAACTCTCCTTATATCTGGTGACATTAGTGGCAGAGCTTGCTAAGAGCTCATTTGCATCCCTTTCCTCCCAGAATTCCAGCATGTATGGCTTATAAGTCTTCTCACACTGATTAGGGTGCTCTCTCCCTAAGGAGAGTTAATTCCTCCCTTACCTGGACACAGGGCTCTCACCCAGTTAAGCCAGTACTCTCTGCTTTGTACTGATGAGGGGCAATCACCATGAAATAGCTGTCTGCAGATGGGGGGCTGGCTTATTTAATATCCAAGTCATGTCTCAAGGCTTATTTTAATAGCTGAACATTGACTTACAGGATAGTTGCCTTACATCTGGTGGCATTAGAGGCAGAGCTTGTTAAGAACTCATTTGCATCCCTTTCCTCCCAGAATTCCAGAGAAGCATGTATGGCCTATAAGTCTCCTCACACTTATAGGCCGCTCTCTACCTAAGGAGACTTAGTTTCCCCCAAAGCCTTTTGTGGCATGTATTAGTGGCAAAATAAATATATATTTGCTGTTCAGTGGTGCAGTTATATGTTCTAAAGTCTTTTGTGGCATCTATTAGTGGCAAAAGAAAAAGATATTTGCTGTTCAGCGTTGCAGCTATATGTTGTAAAGCTTTTTGTGGCGTGTATTAGTGGCAAAAGAAAAATATATTTGCCATTCAGCGGTACAGTTATATGCTCTAAAGCTCTTTTTGCCATGTATTAGTGTAAAAAGTAAAATATATTTGCCATTCAGTGGTGTAGTTATATGCTCTAAAGCCTTCTGTGGCATACAGTATATAAGTGGAACAAAATAAGGGCCTATTTGTCATTCAGCAGTGCAGTTATATGTTCTAAAGCCATTTTTGTTGTGCATTAGTCGCAAAAGTAAACTATATTTGCTGTTTAGCGGTGCAGTTATATGTTCTATAGCCCTTTTTGTCGTGTATTAGTGGCAAAATAAAAATATATTTGCCGTTCTGCTCTGTCAGGGGGGCTCTACTTGTATACGCATTTAATAGAACAGGTTCTGTAGATATCTATGTGGAATAAGCTGACGGTGTAAAAGGAGTGCGCTTCTTCTTGGCACTAACATCGACCTGTAAGGCTGAGTTCATACTAGAGTTATTTGGTCAGTTTTGGCCCAGTGACTGTCCAAATAAGTGAAGTGTGCAGTGATTCTAATTGTGACACCTGTCATCTGAATGTCATACTGACTCACAGTATTATTTCACTACCAGAGCAGACTTTCTATGCGTGTTGCTGCAAGGCACAGTGTTATACACCACTATAAAGGATCTCTGCAGCCACAAAATAGCAATTTTTTAACGCTGCAAATAATTTCGGATCAAACCAAGTTTTTTAAAAAATTCAGCAAACCGGCCGAATTAAATTTTTTTAAAATTCACTCATCTCTAGTTGCCATCATCAACCTCCTCCTCTGATGTTGCCTCCTCAGCACCCCAATCCAGCTCCCAGGTCCTGTCCGGCAGACAATCGTCATCCCTTCTGCGTCTATCAGATTGTGGAATATCATGATGGGTTCTTTGGCCCTCCTCCCCTGCTCTGCCCTGACTGCCCCTGTAACTGCCCCCAATGCCAAAACTGCAGTTACTGGTACCACTACTACCACCACCAACACTTCTATGCCGGTGGTCTGAAGCCTCCTCCTAAACCTCAGTGGACTACAAACACTGAATGCTCTCACATAAATCATCAACAGGGAGATTCTCTTAACTATCTGCTGTAGGGCATGGTGGGGTTTTCTTGACACTTCTTAGGAAAAAGGAAGGTGCTCCTCTAGTAATGGTTAGTGAAGACTGAGAGGACTCCACTGAAAACCTTATTTGGAGCTGCAAGGAGGAGGAGCAGGAGGAATGCTGTGAACCCTGGCTCCACAGCATGGTGTCTCTGTAGTCACCTCCACATCATTCTGCTATGACTTAGAGGAGTCAGTCATCCAATCCATTATCTTATCCTATCCATCTAACTGGCCAACAGTAAAATTGTTATACAGTGACCGCCTAATTTACCTCCAGTCACATTATAAATTGTGTTTTTCTATACAGTGAATGAATAATGTTTGAGGCCGGTAGTCCACTGGCCTGCTGTAAAATTGATATCCATTGACCGTCTAATATATCTCAGGCCATATAATTAGTTGATCATTTATGTACGTTGAATGCATAATTTTTGGGGCCTGTAATCTAACTGGCCAACAGTAAAATTGTAATACAGTGACCGCCAAATGTACCTCCATCCACATTATCAATTGTTCTTTTCTGTACGGTTTATGAATAATTTTTGTGGCCTGTAGTCCACTGGCCTGCAGTAAAATTGATATCCAATGACCGTCTAATATATCTCCAGCACCAGCCACAACATAATTACTTGTTCTTTTCTGTCTGGTGAATGCCTAATGTTTGGGGCCTGTAGTCCACCGGCCTGCAGTAAAATTGATATCCAATGATCGTCTAATATACCTCCAGCCACATAATTACCAGTGATGAGCAGCAGGGGCAATATTCGAATTTGCAATATTTTGAAATATTTGGGCAAATATTCATCATATATTCAAGAATTCGTGATCTCGTCATTATTTTCTTGATTGCGAAAATCCTCAATCAGAAAATTTGCGATCAACACTACTCCTTTAGGCAACTATAATGCCGATATTCGTGATAAATTCACAATGAATTAATGATAAATTCGCAATTAGAATATTCGTGAGTACAAATATATAGCACTATATTCTAAATATTTGCAAATTCTCAGTGGCGATATTCGCAATTAAATTTTGTGATTCGAATATTTGCGCTTAACAGTAATAATTACTTGTTCTTTTCTGTCCAGTGAATGCCTAATGTTTGGGGCCTGTACTCCAGTGGCCTACATTAAAACTTTTATCCATTGACCGCATGATGTAACTCGAGCCACATCACAATTTCTTTTATGTCAGGTGAATGCCTAATTTTTAAGGACCGTACTCCGGTGGCCTAAAATAAAATCTTTCTAGGCTCCAGCAGGGCACATTTCTGTGAATTTCCCTTTAAGATGCATAAAAATGGCCCCTGATTAAAATACATTTTTGGGGGGGAATTTTTGTCATTGATCCCCCTTTAGTATGTCACTGTCCATGTTGTGGGACTATTTGTGCACTTCTTGTAAGTATTTGGTGGCTGCAAATATGACCTGAAGATTTTTTCAGGTTCGCCTGCCATTAAAGTGAATGGGGCCTGCCACAAACTTGCGGTTTGTGAACATTTGATTGCGTTTGCGAATCATCCCGTCTGATGTTCGTCCATCACTACTCACAGGTGGATTGCATCCCTACCCTCTGTCTTGTACTATTTACATATATATATCTAACTGCGTGTAAAAGAACTTCACGGAAACGAACGATTTGAGGCTTGATGTTAAATTTCACATTAACACTCACAGGTAGATTGCTGCATTACCCTGTGTATTTCTGCAGTAACCATGTACATATGCTGGTAAATTAAATTGCAACCATGTGGAAACTGAATATATGCAAAGCCAGACCAGCATTTTGCAGTGATTTTATGTAAATTAGATCATGTGGAAACAGCCTTACTGTGACCAGGAGTGCTGATTAGACTAAAACCTGTCAGTCAGGCTCAGGACCTGGGGACACAACTAGCAACACAGAGGGCCATGAGGTGAGGAAGGATTCTACATATATTGTAACTGGTCTTAAAGCGTGCATACATGTATGATAGTGTGTGTGTGTGTGTGTGTGTGTGTGTGTGTGTGTGTGTATATAAGAGTGTATGCATATATGACAGTGTGTGTGTGTATGTATGTAATAGTGCCTGCATGTATGACAGTGTGTGTATATGTAAGAGTGCCTGCATGTATGACAGTGTGTGTATGTGAGAGTGCCTGCATGTATGACAGTGTGTGTATGTGAGAGTGCCTGCATGTATGACAGTGTGTGTATGCAAGAGTAACTGCATGTATAACAGTGTGTGTATTAAAGAGTGCATGTGTAGAAGTGCCCATGTAAAAGAGTGCCGGCATGTGTAGAAGTGTGCATGTAAAAGAGTGTTGGCATGTGTAGAAGTATGTGTGTGAAAGTGTGCATGTAAAAGAGAGCTGGCATGTGTAGAAGTTTGCCTGTAAAAGAGTAACAGCATATGTATAAGTATGCGTGTAAAAGAGTGCTGGCATGTGTATAAGTATGTATGTAACAGAGGTCTGTTACTGTATCTATACACGCAGCTTGGTTCTGGTACTGTATTTATGTACGCAGCTTGGTTCTGGCACTGTATTTATGTACGCAGCTTGGTCCTGTTACTGTATCTATACACACAGCTTGGTTCTGGTACTGTATCTATGCGCACAGCCTGGTTCTGTTACTGTATCTATGCATGTAGCTTGGTTCTGTTAGTGTATCTATGCACGTAGCTTGGTTTTGTTACTGTATCTATACACACAGCTTGGTTCTGTTACTGTATCTATGCACACAGCTTGATTCTGTTACTGTATCTACGCCCATAGCTTGGTTCTGGTACTGTATCTATCTATACATGCAGCTTGGTTCTGTTACTGTATCTATACACACAGCTTTGTTCTGGTACTGTATCTATACACAAAGCTTGGTTCTGTTACTGTATCTATACATGCAGCTTGGTTCTTGTACTGTATACACACAGCTTGGTTATGTTACTGTCCCTATGCACACAGATTGTCTCTGTTACTATATCTATACATGCAACTTGGTTCTGGTACTGTATCTATACATGCAGCTTGGTTCTGTTACTGTATCTATACATGCAGCTTGGTTCTGTTACTGTATCTATACATGCAGCTTTGTTCTGCTAATGTATCTATACACACAGCTTGGTTCTGTTACTGTATCTATGCACACAGCTTGGTTCTGTTACTGTATCTATTATAGCTTGGTTCTGTTACTGTATCTATGCACACAGCTTGGTTCTGTTACTGTATCTATACACGCAGCTTGGTTCTGTTACTGTATCTATACAGGCAACTTGGTTTTGTTACCTTATCTAAGTACAAAGCTTGAAATTGTTATAGTATCTAAGTACAAAGCTTGAAATTGTTAAGTACTGATCTTGAAATTTTTAGACCAAACTACAAGGATGCTGGTAAAATAAAAATGAAAAAAAAACTCACGATCCCGATCACTTTTTGATCCAGCACCAATATTATGTTCTCTCCGCCAGTGGTCATGCGCGCTATTACAGCTTTCTATATAAAGGATTATTTTAAAGGATGATGATTCAAATCGGAAAACCCCATTAAGTGTCAATATTTGCTTAAAATTATAGGGTGGGACCCCTAGAGTGACTTCTACTGGTTGGCACTTGGCACCCCTGTCCGACACTGTGATATTGATGTATCCAAACAAAAAATGACTATGATAAAACATGTCCCAGTGTTATCTCAGTTATATGATGAAAAAAGCCATTGAAATACACTGAAAATGTACTTACCTTTTCCTTGCCATTCTTTACTAAACACATTAGCTATCACGTTTTGTTCTACTGCTTCTGTAGGTTGAAGCAATGGGTTAGGGCTGGGATAAACACTTTGGTGGGGTTGGGGATGAGGTAGGATGAGATCAAACATGCAGGTGGTGAAGAGTGATCTGGAGAGCATGGTGGAAAGTTAGTGGAAAAGTTGGTTTTGGATGAAAAGGGCTGAATAGTTCTATAGAGGGGCTGAATGGACTGTAGACCGAGGCTTTCTCTGATGTTGCCGATCTTTTGCTTTTCCTCATGGCTTTTCACTAACCTGTACACAGCCTTTATCATCTACTATAGGATGCCCTGTGTTGACTACAGTTCTCTCACCTGTTTTTAAGACCAGAGCTTTGACAAATCCCTCAGGAGGTAGCTTTGTCTTTATAACTTCTGTTCCACAATACAGCATGTGTGCTCGATAATTTTCTCCACTGTGCAGTTTCCAAGGAATTATATTATCTACATTTGGTAAAGGAACTTTTGTCACAGGAACACTTTCACCTTAAAGAAAAATTATGCAATTTTGAAGCCATGTCAATGAGAAAGTTGCAGGTTTTATTTATAAGAAAGCAGTTGTGAGAACCATATTTTTATCTGGTTGTTTTATTTCTTGTTTATTATGATTTATTTTATTTACTATAGATGATTATAGGGTCAGCTATTTGGCTGCTGCTGTTCTCATCTGTGGACAGCAGTTTAGGGGATTTATTTTATAGCAGCTATTAGAGATGAGCGAATCAAAGTTGATGAAGTGGAATTCATTACGAATTTCAGGAAAAATTTGATTTGCACCGAATGCAAATTTCCTCGCACTTCGTAGTAACGAATCAAATTTTTCCTAAAATGGCTGCTTCACGTGTGAGGACATGGAGAAAGGAAGTTTGGGAAGGTAGGATAACCCATACTGACATGCACGCAGCCAATAAGCAGCCAGCCAGCCCTGTGATGTCACAGCCATATAAATACGGCAGCCATCTTAGATTCTGCCATTCAACAGCATGCTTAGTGCAGGGAGAGACGTGTCTGCAGGCGCTAGGGACAGTGAAAGAAAAGTTGTCATTGTGCAAAAAAAAAAAAGGATTTACAAGTGCAGGGAAAGATTATTGAAGGTTTAGGGAAAGGAATCATTCCACTGTATTTCTGTTGAACAGGGTTCAGTAGGGGAGGTGACAGCCTGGTTAATATGAACAATCAGGTTACACTTTGCTGCACTGACTGGTGATGCAAATTGCCATAATACAGCTTTTGTAATTCCAGCAAACGGTTCTTCTGGGCTTGTATTATTGGGGAAAAAGGGCTTATTAGCTGTTGTGTGGTGAAGTGCTAAAATTACAGCTCTTTTTGTTGTGTATTAGTTGCAAAAGTAAAATAAATTTGCCGCTCAGTGGTGCACTTATCTATTTTAAAGCCCTTTTTTGCGTGTATTAGTGTAAAAAGGAAAAATATCCTTGGGTGCCTAGCCGTGCTGTCACCTGTTTTAAAGACCTACTGCATTTTGCGTGTATTAGTGGAAAAAAAAGGAAAAATAGCTTGACCGCCTAGTGGTGCTGTTGTCTGTTTTAATCCCTTTTTGCGTGTATTACTGGAAAAAGGAAGAATATATTTGCCGCCTAGCAGAGCAGTTATCTGTTTTGAAGCCCTTTTTTGCTTGTATTAGTGAAAAAAGTAAAAATATCTATGCCACCTAGCGGTGCCGTTATCTGTTTTAAAGCCCTTTTTTGCAGTGTATTAGTGGAAAAAGTAACAATATCTTCGCCGCTCAGTGGTGCAGTGAGATATTTTACATCGCACTTTGTTGTGTATTAGTGGCAAAATACAAATATATTCGCAGTTAAAGGGGTTGTCCAGGTTCAGAGCTGAACCTGGACATCCCTCCATTTTCACCCAGGCAGCCCCCCTGACATGAGCATCGGAGCAGTTCATGTTCCGATGCTCTCCTTTGCCCTGCGCTAAATTGCACAGGGCAAAGGCATTTTTCAGAGTTCCGGTGACGTACCGGGGCTCTCCATGGGGCTGACAGGAACCCCGGTGACGTCACCGGCACTGATGGGCGGGATTTGGCTCTGCCCTAGCCAGTAAAACGGCTAGGGCAGAGCTAAAGCCCGCCCCTCAGAGTCGGTGACGTCACCGAACACACCGCTGGGCGGAAGTTACCGCCCGGCAGTGTGTTATTGAAAACAGAAGAGCCCGTGCCCTGCGCGATCTAGCGCAGGGCACTGGAGCGCATCGGAGCATGAGATGCTCCGATGCTAGGCTCAGGGGGGGCTGCCGGGGTGAAAATAAGGGTATGTCCGGGACAACTCTGAACCTGGACAACCCCTTTAATAGTTGTACTTTCCTGTTGAAAAGCCGTTTGTGTAAAAATATAAAAAAATTAGGGCCCAATTGCCATTCAGCAGTCGAGTGAGATATTTACCAGCCCAGTTTGCCCTGTATTACTGGCAAAAAACAAATATATTTGCCTTTTGTTGTACTTATCTGTTGAAAAGCCTTTTTGTAAAAATAGAAAAAAAAATTGGGCCTAATTGCCATTCAGCGGTGCAGTGAGATATTTTACAGCCCAGTTTGACGCGTATCACTGGCAAAATACAAATATATTTGCCTTTCATAGTTGTATTTATCTGTAGTAAAGCCGTTTGCTTTAAAAATAGAAAAATACTTGGGCCTAATTGCCATTCAGCGGTGCAGTGAGATATTTTACAGCCCAGTTTGACGCGTATCACTGGCAAAATACAAATATATTTGCCTTTCATAGTTGTATTTATCTGTAGTAAAGCCGTTTGCTTTAAAAATAGAAAAATACTTGGGCCTAATTGCCATTCAACGGTGCAGTGAGATATTTTACAGCCCAGTTTACAGTATATTACTGGCAGAATAAAAATATATTTGCCGTTCATAGTTCGTTCAAAACCTTTTGTGTAAAAATAGAAAAAAAATGGGCCTAATTGCCCTTCAGCGGTGCAGTGAGATATGATTGTTCAGAATAAAAAAAAAAATGGATTTTGTAGGCTCAAATATGAGCTTCAAAGTCATAAAAAAGTTAAAAAAAACTGTTAGAAATATATACAAAATAAATAAAAATATAAAAGTTTAAATCACCCCCCTTTCCGTAGAATAAAATAAATAAATACATACATAACAACAAAAATATAAACATCATGGGCATCACCGCAACCAAAAATGCCCGTAATATTAAAACATAAAAATATTTTTTCCAATATGGTGAATGGAGTAACAGAAAAAAGGGTCAAAATGGCCAATTTGCCATTTTTTTTATTGCTTCTCTTACCCAAGAATTGTAATAAAACATTATCAAAATTCACACACACTCCAAAATGGCATCAATAAAAACTACAGATTGCCCTGCAAATAATAAGCCCCCAGACAGCTCAGTAAATTTAACTATATATATATATATATATATATATATATATATATATATATAGAAGGACATATGTATGTATGTATGTATGTTCCGTGATCACTCAAAAACACAACCATCGATTTCAACAAAACTTGGTATACACATCCCTTGCTATCTGGAAATGAAGTGCTCACAGCTCACTAGCACGTATTGTTCCGGAGATATTCCCCAAAAAATGGAATTATGGCACATCACTTGACTTACATTAGCCAATAGAAGCCTGCATGTCCTTCTCTTAATATCCCAACTGTCATACACACTGTCACATGTCCCTTATCAGCCAATAGAAGCTGGCAGGTCCTTAGTCTCCACATAGATACAGTTTTGCACCAGGTTTCCATAACAACCTAGCCATTTCTGTTCACTGCTGCAAGTCAGCTTTAAAAGTACAGGGCACTGTGGATGACACTGTTAAGGGAGCGGAGTCCTGTGGAGGTGACAGCTCAGGGGGCAGTAGTGTAGCCATTCAGGCCAACCTCAAAAGACAGACTTAAAAATCCTGCCCATAGGTCCCGATAAGCTATGCCCCCAACCCAGTTAGGCTGTGTCCCCTCCCACACAGCCAACAGGGATTGAAAAAATGAAGGTAAAACACAAATTTTGTCAGCTGCAGAAGTGGGAGTGATGGTGACTTTCTCCCTACAGTTCACTCTCAGACATCACAGTGCTGCTGTCTGAGAGTGAGCTGTTCAAAATGACATCTCGACATGAGATATTCCCAAAAAATGCATTAGCCAATAGAAGCCTGGTCACATGACCCTTATCAGCCAATAGAAGCTCACAGGCACTTAGTTTCCACATACAGACAGTTTTACACCAGGTTTCCATAACAAGCCAGACATTTTTCTTCACTTCTGTAGGTCAGCTTTAAAGGGGCAGGGCACTGTGGATGACACTGTTAAGGGAACGGAGTGCTGTGGAGGTCACAGTTCAGGGGCAGGTAGGGTGGCCATTCAGGCCACCCTCAAAAGACAAACTTAAAAACCCCACCCCCAGATCTCGCTAAGAAACTCCCCCTTCCACTCCGCAGCCGATGGGGATTGAAGAAATGAAGATAAAAATCAACTTCTGTCAGCTGCAGGGGATCGAGGGAGGGTGACTTTCTCCCTGCAGCTCATACTCAGACAGCACAATGCTGCTGTTTGAGAGTGAGCTGTTCAAAATAACAGCCCTGTGTCTGCCCAGGCCCTGTGTCGGATGGAGGACAGGGAATCTGAAAGCCGGACTGTCTGGCCTAAAACCGGACCTCTGGTCTCCCTAGGGGCAGGCTGCTATGGAAGTAACAGTTAAGGGGATGGTCCACTATGAAAGTCAGTGTTAGGGGCAGATTGCTGTAGAGGCCACTGATAAGGGACAGGGTGTTGTGGAAATCACTGTTTAGGAGATGGGGTACTGTGGAGGTCACTAATGAAGGTGCAGGCTGCTGCGGTGCCGTAGAGGTCACTGTTAAGGGGGATACTGTCGATATCTTTTAATTACATACAGAAAAAATAAATAGATGAAATATAGATGAAATATATGCTAGTAAAAAGTATAAAAACTGTGATAGTAGAAGCTGATTTATGCATAGACTAATGCAAAGAACATTCAAAGAAATACAGGATTGCTTTGCTGTTAAATTTCTGGACCTTCCTGTTTCAGAAAAAAGTGGTATACAATGTAGAAGTGGTATTTCACAGGATCCATGGTCAGTGCTCAAAAATAGACAGCCATATTTTCAAATACCAGTTGTTGTTGCAGGCATTCAGGAGAATATTATGAGAATCCAGAGGAAATTGAAGTAAAAATTATCTCAGTAGGTGCAAATTAGCAGTTCTTTTAGCATTCCTCCAGTACTCTTGCTGCTGTTTGTTATCAGCATGTGTCTGAATATGGCACGTAACTGCTGATGCCAATCACGATCCTCAGCAGTCTACAGTTGAGGGTAATGATTAGGTGCAGTGGTAAGATACCAAACTTTATAAACAAAGAGCAGTGGGACTACTGGAGGGGCACAGCAGAGAACAACACTGGTGTAAGCGGTGAGTTTATATACAATGTATATACAGTACAGACCAAAAGTTTGGACATACCTTCTCATTCAAAGAGTTTTCTTTATTTTCATGACTATGAAAATTGTAGATTCACACTGAAGGCATCAAAACTATGAATTAACACATGTGGAATTATATACATAACAAAAAAGTGTGAAACAACTGAAAATATGCCATATTCTAGGTTCTTCAAAGTAGCCACCTTTTGCTTTGATTACTGCTTTGCACACTCTTGGAATTCTCTTGGTGAGCTTCAAGAGGTAGTCACCTGAAATGGTCTTCTAACAGTCTTGAAGGAGTTCCCAGAGATGCTTAGCACTTGTTGGCCCTTTTGCCTTCACTCTGCGGTCCAGCTCACCCCAAACCATCTCGATTGGGTTGAGGTCCGGCGACTGTGGAGGCTAGGTCATCTGGTGCAGCACCCCATCACTCTCCTTCATGCTCAAATAGCCCTTACACAGCCTGGAGGTGTGTTTGGGGTCTTTGTCCTGTTAAAAAATAAATGATGGTCCAACTAAACGCAAACCGGATGGAATAGCATGCCGCTGCAAGATGCTGTGGTAGCCATGCTGGTTCAGTATGCCTTCAATTTTAAATAAATCCCCAACAGTGTCACCAGCAAAGCACCCCCACACCATCACACCTCCTCCTCCATGCTTCACGGTGGAAACCAGACATGTCGAGTTCATCCGTTCACCTTTTCCGCATCGCACAAAGACACGGTGGTTGGAACCAAAGATCTCAAATTTGGACTAATCAGACCAAAACACAGATTTCCACTGGTCTAATGTCCATTCCTTGTGTTTTTTAGCCCAAACAAGTCTTTTCTGCTTGTTACCTGTCCTTAGCAGTGGTTTCCTAGCAGATATTCTACCATGAAGGCCTGATTCACACAGTCTCCTCTTAACAGTTGTTCTAGAGATGTGTCTGCTGCTAGAACTCTGTGTGGCATTGACCTGGTCTCTAATCTGAGCTGCTGTTAACCTGCAATTTCTGAGGCTGGTGACTCGGATGAACTTATCCTCCGCAGCAGAGGTGACTCTTGGTCTTCCTTTCCTGGGGCGGTCCGCATGTGAGCCAGTTTCTTTGTAGCGCTTGATGGTTTTTGTGACTGCACTTGGGGACACTTTCAAAGTTTTCCCAATTTTTCGGACTGACCATCATTTCTTAAAGTAATGATGGCCACTGGTTTTTCTTTACTTAGCTGCTTTTTTCTTGCCATAATACAAATTCTAACTGTCTATTCAGTAGGACTATCAGCTGTGTATCCACCTGACTTCTCCACAAGGCAACTGATGGTCCCAACCCCATTTATAAGGCAAGAAATCCCACTTATTAAACCTGACAGGGCACACCTGTGAAGTGAAAACCATTTCAGGTGACTTCCTCTTGAAGCTCATCAAGAGAATGCCAAGAGTGTGAAAAGCAGTAATCAAAGCAAAAGGTGGCTACTTTGAAGAACCTAGAATATGACATATTTTCAGTTGTTTCACACTTTTTTGTTATGTATATAATTCCACGTGTGTTAATTCATAGTTTTGATGCCTTCAGTGTGAATCTAAAATTTTCATAGTCATGAAAATAAAGAAAACTCTTTGAATGAGAAGGTGTGTCCAAACTTTTGGTCTGTACTGTAAACTTTGAAAGTGTCCCCAAGTGCAATCAAGCGCTGCAAAGAAACTGGCTCACATGCGGACCTCCCCAGGAAAGGAAGACCAAGAGTCACCTCTGCTGTGGAGGATAAGTTCATCCGAGTGACCAGCCTCAGAAATCGCAGGCTAACAGCAGCTCAGATTAGAGACCAGGTCAATGCCACACAGAGTTCTAGCAGCAGACACATCTCTAGAACAACTGTTAAGAGGAGACTGTGTGAATCAGGCCTTCATGGTAGAATATCTGCTAGGAAACCACTGCTAAGGACAGGCAACAAGCAGAAGAGACTTGTTTGGGCTAAAGAACACAAGGAATGGACATTAGACCAGTGGAAATCTGTGCTTTGGTCTGATGAGCCCAAATTTGAGATCTTTGGTTCCAACCACCGTGTCTTTGTGCGACGCAGAAAAGGTGAACGGATGGACTCTACATGCCTGGTTCCCCCGTGAAGCATGGAGGAGGAGGTGTGTTGGTGTGGGGGTGCTTTGCTGGTGACACTGTTAGGGATTTATTCAAAATTGAAGGCATACTGAACCAGCATGGCTACCACAGCATCTTGCAGCGGCATGCTATTCCATCCGGTTTGCGTTTAGTTGGACCATCATTTATTTTTTAACAGGACAATGACCCCAAACACACCTCCAGGATGTGTAAGGGCTATTTGACAATGAAGGAGAGTGTTGGGGTGCTGCGCCAGATGACCTGGCCTCCACAGTCACCGGACCTGAACCCAATCGAGATGGTTTGGGGTGAGCTGGACCGCAGAGTGAAGGCAAAAGGGCCAACAAGTGCTAAGCATCTCTGGGAACTCCTTCAGGACTGTTGGAATACCATTTCAGGTGACTACCTCTTGAAGCTCATCAAGAGAATGCCAAGAGTGTGCAAAGCAGTAATCAAAGCAAAAGGTGGCTACTTTGAAGAACCTAGAATATGACATATTTTCAGTTGTTTCACACTTTTTTGTTATGTATATAATTCCACATGTGTTAATTCATAGTTTTGATGCCTTCAGTGTGAATCTACAATTTTCATAGTCATGAAAATAAAGAAAACTCTTTGAATGAGAAGTTGTGTCCAAACTTTTGGTCTGTACTGTATATATATATATATATATATATATATATTTCATTTTAAAACATTGAAGGAGTTGTCCAACATTTTTAATTACCTCAGACAACCACCCGTGTTATTATCAGTTTTCTTGTCCCACATTAAACGCATACACATGACGTATATGTTAATCAGATGCCTCTGACGAATACCATACATCAGCAAAAATTATTGAAATCTAATACTATACTTTATTTCATGCACTATATGAAACATATACATACATTATATTTTACTGTACCTGTTAGCATGCCCTCATTTGTAACACATCCCCCGGTTAACAATAAAGCATCACAAGGAAGGTAAAACTTTTTCTCAGATATAATTAGCACATCTCCTGGTACCAGGTATTTGGATTCAACCTCTTTAACCACTGGAAAGAAGAACCAAAATAATACAGTGAAAAAAATAGACACAATGTGAAAGGAGATAAGGATAATATGACAGATATTTCCTTCTCCATATGCTATTACATTCCGCTTAAGACTGGAAATATCGTATAGCAGATTGTATTTCCCAAATAATTCATAAAATCAAATACTCCCACAAATGGAATATGTACCTTTTGGTAAGATGCTTTAGAAGATATTATTGCATTGTGCATTATGGAATGAAACAGTCAATGGTATGCTTGTTTTATATTTTACTATGAGTAAGTTTTCCTTATAACAACAAAGTAGACACTTAAGATGAATATAAATTATATAGCTATAAACAAAGCCATACTATTGTTCCAAGGAAGATTATGGACTTGTGTATCCATTGATTCATTATTCATTGCCGCAAATAAATGATGGGTTTTTACTTTTAAAGAGGACCTTTCACTAGAATAAAAAATCAAAACTAAGTATAGAGACATGAAGAGTGGCGCCCAGGGATCTCCCTGCACTTACTATTATCCCTAGGCGCCGCTCTGTTCTCCCAATATAGGCTCCAGTATCTTCATATTTTCGGCTCAACTGGGTGGAGCCTGCCGGCGTCTCCGTCTCCTTTTTTTTTTCTCTCAGGCTATGAGCTGAGCGCTGCGATTGGCCAGCGCTACAGCCTGGAAGAAGGAGACGCCGGCAGGCTCCACCCAGTTGAGCCGAAAATATAAAGTTACTAGAGCCTATACCGGGAGAACGGAGCGGCGCCCAGGGATAATAGTAAGTGCAGGGTGATCCCTGGGCGCCGCTCTCCATATCTGTATGCTTAGTTTCGATTTTTTATTCTAGTGAAAGGTCCTCTTTAACTGTAGAGGTGTTATCTAAAGTTGCCCACCAAACCTGCCTACCTTTGATTGGAGAGTTTCATTACAGATAACTGTTGGTCAAAAAAGCCATTCAGCCAACAGCTTTCTAAAACGAATGACTAATTTTGGTTTAAATTAAAGATGTACAGTCAGGTCCATAAATATTGGAACATCGACACAATTCTAAGATTTTTGGCTCTATAAACCACCACAATGGATTTGAAATTAAACAAACAAGATGTGCTTTAACTACAGACTGTCAGCTTAAATTTGAGGGTATTTACATTAAAATCAGGTGAACGGTGTAGGAATTACAACAGTTTGCATATGTGCCTCCCACTTGTTAAGGAACCAAAATTAATGGGACAATTGGCTTCTCAGCTGTTCCATGGCCAGGTGTGTGTTATTCCCTCATTATCCCAATTACAATGAGCAGATAAAAGGTCCAGAGTTCATTTCAAGTGTGCAATTTGCATTTGTAATCTGTTGTTTTCAACTCTCAAAAAGTGATCCAAAGAGTTGTCACTATCAGTGAAGCAAGCCATCATTAGGCTGAAAAAAAAAAAAAAAAACCCATCTGAGAGATAGCAAACACATTAGGCGTGGCCAAAACAACTGTTTGGAACATTCTTTAAAAAAAAGGAACGCCCCTGTGAGCTCAGCAACACCAAAAGACCCGGAAGACCACGGAAAAGAACTGTGGTGGATGACCGAATAATTATTTCCCTGGTGAAGAAAACACCCTTTACAACAGTTGGCCAGATCAAGAACACTCTCCAGGAGGTAGGTGTATGTGTGTCAAAGTCAACGATCAAGAGAAGACTTCACCAGAGTGAAAACAGAGGGTTCACCACAAGATGTAAACCATTGGTGAGCCTCAAAAACAAGAAGGCCAGATTAGAGTTTGCTAAATGACATCTAAAAAAGCCTTTACAGTTCTGGAACAACATTCTATGGGCAGATAAGACTAAGATCAACTTGTACCAGAGTGATGGGAAGAGAAGAGTGTGGAGAAGGAAAGGAACTGCACATGATCTTAAGCATGCCACCTCATCAGTGAAGCATGGTGGTGGTAGTGTCATGGCGTGAGCATGTATGGCTGCCAATAGAACTGGTTCTCCTGTATTTATTGATTATGTGACTGCTGACAAAAGCAGCAGGGTGAATTCTGAAGTGTTTCGGGCAATATTATCTGCTCAAATTCAGCCAAATGCTTCAGAACTCATTGAACACACTTCACACAGTTCAGATGGACAATGACCCAAAGCATACTGCAAAAGCAACCAAAGAGTTTTTTAAGGGAAAGAAGTGCAATGTTATGCAATGGTAAAGTCACTCACCTGACCTGAATCCGATTGAGCATGCACTTCACTTGCTGAAGACAAAACTGAAGGGAAAATGCCCCAAGAACAAGCAGGAACTGAAGTTGCAGTAGAGGCCTGGCTGATCATCACCAGGAATGAAACCCAACGTCTGGTGATGTCTATGCGTTCCAGACTTCAGGCTGTAAACTGTAACCAAGTATTAAAAAGTGAAAGTTTGATTTATGATTAGAGTTGAGCAAAACACCTGGATGTTCGGGTTCGAGAAGTTCGGCGAAACTTCCCGGAAATGTTAGGGTTCGGGATCCGAACTCGACCCGAACATCCCCCCGAACCCGAACCCGAACCCCAAACTTTTCGGCACTAAAAAGGCTGTAAAATAGCCAAGGAAAGGGCTAGAGGGCTGCAAAAGGCAGCAAAATGTAGGTAAATCCCCTGCAAACAAATATGGATAGGGAAATGAATTAAAATAAAAATCAAATAAATTAAAATTAACCGATATCAATTGGAGAGAGGTCTCATGGCAGAAAATCAGGCTTCATGTCACCCACCACTGGAACAGGCCACTGTCAGATATTTAGGTCCCGGTACCCAGACAGAAGAGAGAGGTCCCATTGCAGAGAATCAGGCTTCATGTCATAGCAGAGAATCAGGCTTAATGTCACCCAACACTGGAACAGGCCACTGTCAGATATTTTTAGGCCCCGGCACCCAGACAGAGGACAGGTTCATTCAACTTTGGGTTGCCCCGCAATATAATGGTAAAATGAAAATAAAAAAAGGATTGAATGAGGAAGTGCCCTAGAGTACAATAATATATGGTTAAGTGGAGGTAGTTATAAATGTCTAATCTGCACAAGGGATGGACAGGTCCTGTGGGATCCATGCTTGGTTCATTTTTATGAACGTCAGCTTGTCCACATTGGCCTTAGACAGGCGGCTGCGTTTGTCTGTAAAGACGCCCCCTGCCGTGCTGAATACACGTTCAGACAAAACGCTGGCCGCCGGGCAGGCCAACACCTCCAAGGCATAAAAGGCTATCTCTGGACACGTGGACAATTTGGAGACCCAGAAGTTGAATGGGGCCAAACCATCAGTCAGTACGTGGAGGGGTGTGCACAAGTACTGTTCCACCATGTTAGTGAAATGTTGCCTCCTGCTAACACGTTCCGTATCACGTGGTGGTGCAGTTAGCTGTGGCATGGTGACAAAACTTTTCCACATCTCTGCCATGCTAACCCTGCCCTCAGAGGAGCTGGCCGTGACACAGCTGCGTTGGCGACCTCTTGCTCCTCCTCTGCCTTCGCCTTGGGCTTCCACTTGTTCCCCTGTGACATTTGGGAATGCACTCAGTAGCACGTCTACCAACGTGCGCTTGTACTCGCGCATCTTCCTATCACGCTCCAGTGCAGGAAGTAAGGTGGGCACATTGTCTTTGTACCGGGGATCCAGCAGGGTGGCAACCCAGTAGTCCGCACACGTTAAAATGTGGGCAACTCTGCTGTTGTTGCGCAGGCACTGCAGCATGTAGTCGCTCATGTGTACCAGGCTGCCCAGAGGTAAGGACAAGCTGTCCTCTGTGGGAGGCGTATCGTCATCGTCCTGCGTTTCCCCCCAGCCATGCACCAGTGATGGGCCCGAGCTGCGTTGGGTGCCACCCCGCTGTGAACATGCTTCATCCTCATCCTCCACCTCCTCATCCTCCTCATCCTCCAGTAGTGAACCCTGGCTGGCCACATTTGTACCTGGCCTCTGCTGTTGCAAAAAAACTCTGAGTCACTTCTAAGAGACTGGCCTGAAAGTGCTAAAAATGACCCCTCTTCCTCCTCCTCCTCCTCCTGGGCCACCTCCTCTTCCATCATCGCCCTAAGTGTTTTCTCAAAGAGACATAGAAGTGGTATTGTAACGCTGATAACGGCGTCATCGCCACTGGCCATGTTGGTGGAGTACTCGAAACAGTGCATGGAGGCCCAGTCATTGGTGGTGAAGTGGTGCTGTTCCGCAGTGCGACTGACCCGTGCGTGCTGCAGCTGAAACTCCACTATGGCCTGCTGCTGCTCGCACAGTCTGTCCAGCATGTGCAAGGTGGAGTTCCACCTGGTGGGCACGTCGCATATGAGGCGGTGAGCGGGAAGGCCGAAGTTACGCTGTAGCACAGACAGGCAAGCAGCGGCAGGATGTGAACGCCGGAAGCGTGAACAGACGACCCGCACTTTATGCAGCAGCTCTGACAACTCCTGGGCACCAACTCCTGTGCGGTGTGGGACCTGTCCTCCAAACATATGAGTTTCAGAATGGCCTGCTGACGTTTACCCCGGGCTGTGCTGAAGTTGGTGGTGAAGGTGTGTGGCTGACTGGATGAGCAAGTGGAAGAAGAGGAGGAGGAAGCTGAGTAGGAGGAGGAGGCAACAGGAGGCAAAGAATGTTGCCCTGCGATCCTTGGCGGCGGAAGGACGTTGCGCAGTGCACACTTGATTTTATTAGATACTTGGTTGTGCAGGGAAGGCACGGCTCTCTTGGAGAAGTAGTGGCGGCTGGGAACAACATACTGTGGGACAGCAAGCGACATGAGCTGTTTGAAGCTGTCTGTGTCCACCAGCCTGAATGACAGCATTTCATAGGCCAGTAGTTTAGAAATGCTGACATTCAGGGCCAGGGATCGAGGGTGGCTAGGTGGGAATTTACACTTTCTCTCAAATGTTTGTGAGATGGAGAGCTGAACGCTGCCGTGTGACATGGTTGAGATGCTTGGTGACAGAGGTGGTGGTGTTGGTGGTACATCCTCTGTTTGCTGGGTGGCAGGTGCCAACGTTCCTCCAGAGGCGGCGGAAGAGGCCGAGGCGGCAGCAGCAGAAGAGGTAGCAGGGGGAGTTTGAGTGAGTTCCTTGTTTTTAAGGTTTTTACTCCACTGCAGTTTATGCTTTGCATGCAGGTGCCTGGTCATGCTGGTTGTGCTAAGGTTCAGAACGTTAATGCCTCGCTTCAGGCTCTGATGGCACAGCGTGCAAACCACTCGGGTCTTGTCATCAGCACATTGTTTGAAGAACTGCCATGCCAGGGAACTCCTTGAAGCTGCCTTTGGGGTGCTCGGTCCCAGATGGCGGCGGTCAGTAGCAGACGGAGTCTCTTGGCGGCGGGTGTTCTGCTTTTGCCCACTGCTCCATCTTTTGCTACGCTGTTGGCTCGGTCTCTCCACTGCCTCTTCCTCCGAACTCTGAAAGTCAGTGGCACAACCTTTGTTCCATGTGGGGTCTAGGACCTCATCGTCCCCTGCATCGTCTTCCACCCAGTCTTCCTCCCTGACCTCCTGTTCAGTCTGCACACTGCAGAAAGACGCAGCAGTTGGCACCTGTGTTTCATCATCAGAGACGTGCTGAGGTGGTATTCCCATGTCCTCATTATCAGGAAACATAAGTGGTTGTGCGTCAGTGCATTCTATGTCTTCCACCGCTGGGGAAGGGCTAGGTGGATGCCCTTGGGAAACCCTGCCAGCAGAGTCTACAAACAGCATAAGAGACTGCTGCATAACTTGAGGCTCAGACAGTTTCCCTGATATGCATGGGGGTCATGTGACAGACTGATGGGGTTGGTTTTCAGGCGCCATCTGTGCGCTTTCTGCAGAAGACTGGGTGGGAGATAATGTGAACGCGCTGGATCCACCCAATTGACTAATGCCTGTACCTGCTCAGGCCTTACCATCCTTAGAACGGCATTGGGCCCCACCAAATATCGCTGTAAATTATGGCGGCTACTGGGACCTGAGGTAGTTGTTTCACTATGACATGTGGCTGTGGCAGAACGGCCATGTCCTCTCCCAGCACCAGAGGGTCCACTAACATAACCACGACCATGTCCGCGTCCGGCACCCTTACTAGATGTTTTCCTCATTGTTACCATTCACAACAATAAGAAAAAAATTATTTGGCCCAATGTATTGAATTCAAATTCAGGCCTTTTTTTTACAGGCACCTAACACTATCTGACTATCTATTTATCTATTTAGGTACCGTATTACACTAATACAGGCACAACAGTAACCACAGATTTAGCTGAATATGAATTGTAAGCCTAGTATTTAGGCCCTGGATGACAGGTATACGTTTACGGACAGAATTAGACTTGGAGATGCACGATAGCGTGTAAAGTTATTGAGGATGACCCTATCAGCACCTTCAATGTAATATACCCTTTTATGGATAGTTTTAAACTTGGCCTGCTACAGCGGGAAACCACTGATTTAGGGGATTGCTAATTTGGGAGTTGTATTTCAACCCAGAAAAAATATATATCCTTCGCCAGACAGCAGACAGTATTACAATTGGCTAGCCACAGCTGAAACACCAGATTTAGGGTACTGCTATTTTGGCAATTGTATTTCACCCCTCAATAAAATAGAAAGCACAGCCAAGCCCCTGATATAGGATATAGCAAAAAAAAAACAAAAAAAACACTATTGGTTAAATGTACTTGGTGGCAGCTTGTGCTGGCGCACCACAAGACACAAAATGGCCGCCGATCACCCCAGAAAAAAGTGACAGAAAAACGCTCTGGGCAGCCTAAAAACAGTGATCATTTAAATAGCAGAGGTTGAATGAGTCACATCTGTAGATCGATCTCTTCATTAAGTGTTTTGGAAGAGTAAATCCCTGCCTAATCTCGCCCTAACAGCAGCAGCTGCATCCTATCCCTACACTGATCAGAGCAGAGTGACGTGCGGCGCTACGTGACTCCAGCTTAAATAGAGGCTGGGTCACATGCTGCACTGGCCAATCACAGCCATGCCAATAGTAGGCATGACTGTGATGGCCTCTTGGGGCAAGTAGTATGACGCTTGTTGATTGGCTGCTTTGCAGCCTTTCAAAAAGCGCCGAACACCGAACCCGAACCCGGACTTTTACGAAAATGTTCGGGTTCGGGTCCATGTCACGAGCACCCCAAAATTCGGTACAAACCCGAACTATACAGTTCGGGTTCGCTTATCCCTATTTATGATTATTATTCTGTCCCATTACTTTTGGTCCCTTAACAAGTGGGAGACACATATGCAAACTGCTGTAATTCCTACACCGTTCACCTGATTTGGATATAAATACCCTGAAATTAAATCTGACAGTCTGCAATTAAAGCACATCTTGTTTGTTTCATTTCAAATACATTGTGGTAGTGTATATAGGCAAAAATTTTACAATTGTGTTGATGTCCCAATATGTATGGAGCTGACTGTATGTCTATGTATTATTTAAAACAAAAAGCTACACATTCTCTAAATCAACTCATAGATCTCTCCTCGAAATGTCTGAAAAGCTGGGCAGAACTAAAGTACATTAATCATATTTGGCAGTTTTATACTGCTAGTTTGAGATGAGCAAACATACACGTGGTTTTTGTTGATCAAACAAGATAAACTGTGTCACCTTAGGCTGTGTTTCAAGGCTCTCACAAGCAGCCCAAAACAGAGCCGTTTAGCTCCAATGCATTCTGAATGGATAAGAATCCGTTCAGAATGCATCAGTTTGCCTCCATTCAGCCTCCATTCCGCTCTTGAGGTGGACACCAAAACGCTGCTTGCAGCGTTTTGATGTCCGTCTGTCGAAACTGAGCCAAACGAATGTTTGTCAAAACTGGTCCGTTTGCATTATCATGAGGTGTGAAAGTAGCCTTACATTTCAATTCTTTGAATCTAAGAAGGTTCCGTGCCTCCGTTTCGCACCGTAGCTCCGAGCAGCACATGGCCAGTGCCCGCATATTGCAGACCTGCTGTTTGCGGGCCACAATACAGGGCACGGCCGGCAACGGCCATGTGCATGAGGCCCTAGCTTGTGATGTGCAGCAGAAAAGGACTACATGTTATACTGGAGGAGATGGTCAGCTAATCTCTAGATGCTATCGCAGTTTATTGAAACCAGCATTTTTATTGACTCATATCTTATTTAACAGTTTCAAATAATTAAATGGCAAAAATAAAACAAAGTTATATGGCAAAAGAAAGAAATTCTACCTCCATTTTTTTGAAGCACAGAAACCATAACATTGTTGTGAGATTCCACCATATGACGTAGTTTAACAGATTGCTAAAAAAAGGGAAATATTAAAACCAAAAATATTTAAAAACTTAAGAATTCACACTTTCTATCAAAGATTTGATCTTCTTTCCCAGTAAATATGCTTTCAACAATTAACAAGAAATGGCAACATATTGCGTTAAGTTCATACACTAGTCTCCTTAACTTCTGAGTGACATACAGTGGAAATTAAGTCTACACACCCCTGTTAAAATGTCAGGTTTCTGTGCTGACAAAGATAAGTCATTTCAGAACTTTTATTTCCTTTAAGGGCTGTTTCACACGAGCGGATGCCGTGCGTGGCATCCGCTCTGTGAAAGAGTGCCAAGACCCGATGCAGACTTCAGAGGCACGAAGCATTAACATGACTGATAATGCTCCGTGCCTCTCTGTGATCTCTTTTCGTACGAAATCACAGTGACAACTTTATCTCACTGTGATTTCGTAGTGAAACAGCCCTAAAGGATAACTGTCGTATTTATTTATTTTATTTTTGGAGTATTGGATTGTGGTGATTAATATCTCCTTGGTGGCCCTATTTCAACTTTTCACTGTGTATTCAATTACCCCTTAATTCCACATTGTTCCCTGTACTGCCTATTTTTACCTGTGCTTAAAATAGGTTTGCTATGCATGGTCCGTCTATCTATTGATAGACTGAGCACGCAGAAGCAAGGCTGCGTGCAGGCTCACATTACTGACAGCCAGGGACTGTAAGTGAATGATTAGAGCTAGGTCCTCCCCAGCAGCTGATAACAGTGCCTGGGCTGTGTGCACTTCTCCCTGTCCCTGCACTTGGCAGATGCTCCCTCACTCAGCAGAGCTGGAGAATGCAGAGTTGGAGCAGCGCAGACCAGGAAAGGGAGATCTGCCATCTGCTCAGTGTATAAATGAAAGCAACATGTAGTAAGAGGACCCCTTTGTGCTGCAGGAGATTAATCCATTAGGGGGGAGGGCTCTGGTTACTGACACTTTTGGCTATTGTTACTGGCTAGTGCATGTGAGGATCTGCATTGTGGGTAGTAGGAGCAGGCGGATTAGCCTCAGGGTGAGGGCAGTGGCGGCCATCTTAACTGAATAGTGAAATTGCTGTTTTATGCAGACTGGTTGCTAAGGGCTGAATCTTATTAAATATGTAGTAAGTCAGTCTAAAAGTAACTGATTCTGGAATATCATGTTATTAGTAACTACATATATGAAAATTGAAATTAGGGTCTAAATGTGACAGTTATCCTTTAATGTGACCTATAAACTGTACCACTCAATTGAAAAACAAACTGAAATCTTTTAGGTGGAGGGAAGCAAACAAACAAAAAAAAAAATAATGTGGTTGCATAAGTGTGCACACCCTCTTTATAACTGGGGATGTAGCTGTGTTCAGAATTAAGCAATCACATTCAGAATCATGTTAAATCGGAGTCAGCATACACCTGCCATCATTTAAAGTGCCTCTGATTAACCCCAAATAAAGTTCAGCTGCTCTAGTTGGTCTTTCCTGAAATTTTCTTAGTTGCATCCCACCGCAAAATTCATGGTCCACAGAGAGCTTCCAAAGCATCAGAGGGATCTCATTGTTAAGGTATCAGTCAGAAGAAGGGTACGAAAGTATTTCAAGGCATTAGATATATACCATGGAACACAGTGAAGACATCATCAAGTGGAGACAATATGGCACAACAGTGACCTTACCAAGAACTGGACATCCCTCCAAAATTGATGAAAGGACGAGAATAAAACTGGTCTGGGAGGCTACCAAGAGGCCTACAGCAACATTAAAGGAGCTACAGGAATATCTGGCAAGTACTGGCTGTGTGGTACATGTGACAACAATCTCCTGTATTCTTCGTATGTCTGGGCTTTGGGGTAGAGTAGCAAAACAAAAGCCTTTTCTTACAAAGAAAAACATCCAAGCCAGGCAACATTTTGAAAAAAACACATCTAAAGTCTCCCAAAAGCATGTGGGAAAAGGTGTTATGGTCTGATGAAACCAAGGTTGAACTTTTGGCCATAATATCAAAAGATATGTTTGGCGCAAAAACAACACTGCACATCACCAAAAGAACACCATACCCACAGTGAAACATGGTGGTGGCAGCATCAAGCTTTGAGGCTGTTTTTCTTCAGCTGGAACTGGGGCCTTAGTTAATCTAGAGGGAATTATGAACAGTTCCAAATACCAGTCAATATTGGCACAAAACCTTCAGGCTTCTGCTAGAAAGCTGAACATGAAGAGGAACTTCATCTTTCAGCATGACAACGACCCAAACCATACATCCAAATCAACAAAGGAATGGCTTCACCAGAAGAAGATTAAACTTTTGGAATGGCCCAGCCAGAGCCCAGACCTGAATCCGATTGAAAATCTGTGGGGTGATCTGAAGAGGGCTGTGCACAGGAGATGCCCTTGCAATCTGACAGATTTGGAGTGTTTTTGCAAAGAAGAGTGGGCAAATCTTGCCAAGTCAAAATGTACCATGCTAATAGACTTATACCCAAAAAGAATGAGTGCTATAATCAAAAGGTGCTTCAACAAAGTATTAGTTTAAGGGTGTGCACACTTATGCAACCATATTATTTTATTTTTATATTTTTTTTTTTACTCTACCTAAAAGATTTCAGTTTGTTTTTCAATTGAGTTGTACAGTTTATAGATCACATTAAAGGCGGAAAAAGGTCTGAAGTTATTTATCTTTGTCTCATTTTTTTTTACATCACAGAAACCTGACATTTTAACAGGGGTGTGTAGACTTTTTATATCCACTGTATCTATTTTACCTAAAAAAAAAAACTCTGCAAACTGAAGGCTGAATGAACATCCAATAAAACATAAGGCATCCTGTGGTATAGTTTTGGAGGCACACGTATCATTTACTAGAGGCTATCTACATTTTTTGGAAACGTACATTAAAAAGTACAATTTTAATATTGGACTTACTACAGAAAACATCAAATCTTGAGACATTACACAATAAATCTGTTTTACCAGATCATGTCCATCAATTAGATCTACTACAGCATTAAGTGAGGAACCTTATGAACTCTGAGTCCGCAGAAATGTTTCTCTATATCCATGATGATAGTCACAATATAGGTTATCACATACTTAAAAAAATTCAGCTATATAAAAAAATCCTCACCTTTCTCAATAAATAAATTGTCGCAAGAACAGATAAAATAGTCAACAGTAATATGGCAATGGAATACTCAATATAACCCATTGCAAGCCATGTACTTAATGAGTAAACTTCAAAACAGTAAATTGGGTTTAAAATCTGTGAAAAGAAAGAAACAGTAAATTATAGCATACTCACATTTCTATCTACAGTAGTCCATAGAAGATTGTATTTGTGATCCAATGGTATTTGAGGCTCGAGAGGTGCAGGCCTCTCCATAAGTTTGATACTTCCTCCAGCAGGCCGTGCAACATACTTAATATCTACTCAGCTTCCTTGCTGGCATGTATTTAAAGGGAATCTGTCACCTAGTTTGCTATGTTAACAGCTTAATCTGCTCAATGTTCAATAAAGTACCTTCATTCCAGCATGTGTCTTCTTTCTTTTATTCAAGTTATCATTTTGATCAAAAAGTTATTTTTCAAATATGCTAATTACACTTCAAGGTGCCCAGTAACGCCCCCCTGCAGTGCCCAGCCTGCCTTCCTTCCAAGCCCTGCACGCCTCCTAAGAAATAAATTGACTCCCACATCCTTGCCAAACAGCGCCGCCCCCTCCCCATCTCGCGCAGCCGCAGTATCGCCGACTGCCTGCACTTATTCCGTCACTGGGCTTGGCGCATGCCCAGTGACACTATTGAGGCTGTTGCCCTCAGGAGCCGCAGTATAGAACAGGCACAGGCAGTCGGCGATACTACGGCTGCGCAAGATCCCTGGGGAAAGAAAAGAAGGATGCAAGGATCATGGGGTGAATAAATTACATGACTTAGCGGAGGGGGCAGCGCTGTTCGGCAAGGATGTAGGTAGGAGTCAATTTATTTCTTAGGAGGTATGCTGGGCTTGGAAGAAAGGTGGGCTGGGCACTGCAGGGGGCGTTACTGGGCACTTGAGGAGAGGAATAACGCCCCTCTGGGCACCTTAAAGATTAATTAGCATATTTGAAAAATCGCTTTTTGACCAAAATGAAAACTTGAATAAAAGAAAGAAGACACATGCTGGAATGAAGGTACTGTATTGAACATTGCTATGTTAACAGCTTAATCTGCTCAAACTAGGTGACAGATTCCCTTTAAGACATTTTCCACTCCAAACACTGGCGAGGAATGCGATAAATGAACCTGCTGGCCTGCCCTCTTTCCCACCCACACCACACCCCTTTTACTCAGCACTTAGAGTGAGCAGGAAAAAGTTGCAGATTTTGCTGCAAAGAATCAGTGCGTCAAAATCTTCAAATTTTATACACCAAAAAGTGACGTATATGTGATTGATTATAAATGACCCCCATAATGTTTTAGCTTACAGGAGCCATAAGTCATAAAATAGTAATCCCACAATAGGATTTTAAAATGTTATAAGTAATGTAATAATTAAAAAAAATACTGTAATTTGAAAAATCTGCATTATTTGGTATACAAAACTCTTCATTTTCATGGTATAGTATAGTTTTAGTATGTTTCTGAAAGAAAACACCCCTTTTTCTGACAGGTGTCTCCTTAAAAAAAAAAAATCACAGAAGGAAAAAGATTTTAAAAAAATCCTAGATTATATGATAAACTTTATATAGAAACAACAGAACATAGCACAAAATACAAAGGTTATATATTAACTAATACCTCATTTTGATATGATAAATATCTCTGAAGTTCTTTGCAGATATAAAACAGGTAAATGATAGGCTCTTATAGCTAGAGAGAAAATTTTAGGAGAAAAGTAATATAAGAGAGAATGGGAGGCTGAGCAAAATGTGTGTAAAAAAAGGAGAAAATAAAATCCCAATTATATTGAAAAAAAAGTCATAAAAATGAAAAGAGAAAATGACCACAGCATATATACAAAACATATATAAACATTAACCCTCCCACTCTCCTTGCATTATAAAAAATGGAATGTTAGATGATAAGACTATGCATTGAAGCAGACTTTTTTTCTGATGCTTTGTTTTTTGTTTTTTTGGGAGGCGGTGCATAGGAGAATAATGGATAAATGCAAAATTATTGCAGAAGTGAGGGGCCAAAAAACATCTAGGATATAAACTCTGCAGTTGTCAGAAGAAGTTGCCATAGTGGTAGGTGGAATGTAGAAGAAAAAGAACATCTCCAATCAAGGAAGACAGGAGACACTGAATGTTGCTGAACTCTAATCATTATATAGCTCATCATAGTCAGCAATGTGGCCTATGTACAACTAGTATCTACCACTGCAGTGTAGAATCATGTAATACCTTACCATAGTGCATATTTACAAAAACTATATTGAGTACCAATCTTACAAACTGATAAAAAAACAAACCTTGGAGACCAACTATAATTCCGCTTAGTGAAGATGCAGATGACTTCAAAAGTGAAAGGCTCAATTAAATTTTTAGTTGTGTTGTTACCAAAGACATACCATACTTCACTGAACTACATTTTATACAAGGATATACTAATATATGATGTATACTTAAAAGGAATGGATTCTATTGCATAATCTTACCTCCTTAAATAGTAGCTTCCATATTGGGGTTACTTTTATTTCAATTGCATTTGGCCCACACAACTTTTGTCTACAATTATAATATAAAATACACAAAAGAAAATATTAGAAAATATTAAAAGGAGTATAATAGTAAAGGAGTATAATATTAAAGGAAAATATTAAAGGAGTATAATTAGCTATTGATGCCCTATCATCAGGAATCAGTCATCAATACTAAATTGGTGGTGGACCAGTTACCATGTGCCCCTACCAATAAGCTGTTTCGGGGAGCCACTGGTGCCAGAAAGTATTCAGTGGACAGAGCTGGAAGCACAAGGTTCTGTTAATTGTATAGTGGCCATGGCGAAGTACTGCAGTTCAGTTTAAGATATTTATGCATTCATTTTCCTTTAGTAGGAATATTACTTGGCCATTTATGAACTCAAATAAATGTTATATTTTATTTTAAGCTCATATGTGTTTCCACCACCCTCCAATTTCTCTCTCACTTCCTCCCATTGGTTAAACTTGGCAGACATTATATATATAATTTTTTTTATTATACTAACACACTTGTAATTTAAAGAGGTACTCTGGTTTTAATGATTACATTTATTTATATACACATACCATTTTTAAATATGCATCTACAATTTTTAAATACACATCTACAGTGTTTATATTTTTGCTGCAGTCCTTTCTTATATCTATACAGCAGCCTCTCCCTAAAGAAAGAAAAATGGTCCAGTCCACTTTATTCCTGTAAAATGCATAGGACTATACATGGAATCATTCATATGAGTTGTCAGTGCTGGGTTCCCTATTATTAAATTTATTTATTAACGATATTGAGGATGGGATTATTAGCACCATTTCTATTTTTGCAGATGACACTAAGCTATGAAGTACTGTGCAGTCTATGGAAGATGTCCATAAACTACAAGCTGACTTGAACACTCTGAGTGATTGGGCATCAACTTGGCAAATGAGGTTCAATGTGGATAAATGTAAAGTTATACATGTTGGTAGTAATAATCTCAGTGCTTCATATGTCCTAGGTCAGGGGTAGGCAACCTTGGGCTCCCAGCTGTTGTGAAATTACAATTCCCAGCATGCTCCATTCATTTCTATGAGAGTTCTTAGAAGAGCAGAGCAAGTATGCATACTGGGAGTTGTAGTTTCACAATAGCTGGGAGCCGGAAGTTGCCTACCCCTGTCCTAGGTGATGTAACATGGGAGAGTCACTTATAGAGAAGGATTTGGGTGTCATTGAAGATCGCAGTTTAAATAGCAGCATACAATGTCAATCAGCTGCTTCTAAGACTACCAGGATATTGTCGTCATGTATTGAGAGAGGCATGGACTCTCGGGGCAGGGATGTAATATTACCACTTTATAAAGCTTTTGTGCAACCTCATCTGGAATATGCAGTTCATAGAAAGGATGCTTTGAAACTGGAAAAAGTACAAAGGAGAGCAACTAAACTGATATGACGTTAGATTAAACAAATCACATTTATTTAGTCTTGAGAAGATACAACTAAGGGGAGACATGATTAACCTATATACATATATAAATGGGCCATACAAAAGAAATATGGTGAAAAGCTGTTCCATGTAAAATGCCCACAAAAGCCTCCAACTGGAGAAGAAAAAGTTCAGTCTCAAGAAGCATCAAAGCTTCTTTACTGTAAGAACTGTGAATCTGTGAAATAGATTACCTCTGGACTTAGTTACAACAATGAAAGTGGATAGTTTTAAAAGGGGCTTAGATGAATGCTTAACTCCTTAAGGACACAGCCATATTTCACCTTAAGGACCAGGCCATTTTTTGCAACTCTGACCAGTGTCACTTTATGTGGTGATAACTTTAAAACGCTTTGACCTATCCAGGCCATTCTGAGATAGTTTTTTCGTCACATATTGTACTTCATGACCCTGGTGAAATGGAGTAAAAAACAAATTAAATACCAAATTTTCCAAAATTTTTGAAAAATGTGCAAATTTCCAAGTTTCAATTTCTCTACTTCTAGAATACTTAGTAATACCTTCAAAAATAGTTATTACTTTACATTCCTCATATGTCTACTTCATGTTTGGATAATTTTGGGAATGACATTTTATTTTTGGGGGATGTTTCAAGGCTTAGAAGTTTAGAAGCAAATCTTTAAATTTTACAGAAATTTTCAAAAACCCACTTTTCAAGGACCAGTTCAGATCTGAAGTCACTTTGTGAGGCTTACATAATAGAAACCACCCGTTCTAGAAACAAAGGAAAGGGATGCCATACAGTTTTTGGAAGGCAGATTTTGCTGGACTGGTTTTTTGACACCATGTCCCATTTGAAGCCCCCCTGATGCACCCCTAGAGTAGAAACTCCAAAAAAATTACCCTATTCTAGAAACTACACCCCTTAAGGTATTCAAAACTGATTTTACAAACTTTGTTAACCCTTTAGGTGTTCCACAAGAATTAATGGAAAATAGAGATACAATTTCAAAATTTCACTTTTTTGGCAGATTTTCTATTTTAATTTTTTTTTTCCAGTTACAAAGCAAGGGTTAACAGCCAAACAAAACTCAAGGTTTATGGCTCTGATTCTCTATTTTACAGAAACACCCCATATGTGGTCGTAAACCGCTATACGGGCACACGGCAGGGCGCAGAAGGAACCGAATGCCATACGGTTTATGGAAGGCAGATTTTGATGGACTGGTTTTTTTAATACCATGTCCCATTTGAAGCCCCCCTGATGCACCCCTAGAGTAGAAACGCCAAAAAAGTGACCCTATTTTAGAAACTGCGGGATAGGGTGGCAGTTTTGTTGGTACTATTTTAGGGTACATATGAGTTTTGGTTGCTCTATATTGCATTTTTTGTAAGGCAAGGTAACAAGAAATAGCTGTTTTGGCACTGTTTTTAATTTTTTGTTATTTACAACATTCATCTGACAGGTTAGATCATGTGGTATTTTTATAGACCATGTTGTCACGGACGCGGCAATACCTAAGATTTATATACTTTTTTTATTTATGTAAGTTTTACACAATGATTTCATTTTTGAAACAAAATATATCATGTTTTAGTGTTTCCATAGTCTGAGAGCCATAGTTTTTTCAGTTTTCGGGCAATTATCTTGGGTAGGGTATGATTTTTGCGGGATGAGATGACGGTTTGATTGCACTATTTTGGGGTGTGTATGACTTTTTGATCGCTTGCTATTACACTTTTTGTGATGTAAGGTGACAAAAAAATTGCTTATTATAGAGTCGGTCGATACAGACGCGGCAATACCTAATATGTATACTTTTTATTTATTTATGTAAGCTTTACACACTAATAATGTTTGTGTAAATGTTTTAGTGTCTCCATATTCTGAGGCGATTTGGGCGATTGTCTCAGGTTGGGGCTAATTTTTTGCAGGATAAGGTGACGGTTAAATTGGTACTATTTTCGTGGGCATATGCCTTTTTGATCGCTTACTGTTGTACTTTTTGTGATGTATGAGTAATACAGTGTGCATTACTCATACAGCTTATGGCCTGTGAGATCCAGGGGTCTGGATCTCACAGGCTCGTCACAGGAAGGCAGCGCCGTTGCCTCAGGAAGGCATCGCGCTGCCTTCCATGCCATCGGTTCCCCCCTACAGCTGCATGGAGACCTGATGGCACCGCTGCCCGCCCGCCACCGCCGCACCATGTAAAAGCCGCAAACCGCAGGTCTGAATTGACCTGCAGTTTGACTTGAGCAGGCACCTTGTTCCGATCACCGCCCACTGCGCGGGTGATCGGAAATACACAGGACATACAGGTATGCCCTGTGTCCGGAAGAGGTTAAAAGTAAATTAAATTAACACTTCTGAAAACGTGTAGAAATAAGTCCCCACCTATCCCTTGGATAAACTTGATTTTAGCTGTATTCAGAGGTGTATCTATCACGAGGCAAACAAGGAATTTGCCTGGGGCAGCACTTGCCAATGGGGCGGCAAAATGCCTTGTTTGCTTTGGCCGATGCTTGCCGATCCTTCACTATGCCGCTGCGAGCTGCAGCATCGCCGGCGCCGCATATTAAAGGAGTGACTTACTTCCTCCTCCCTGTGTTTCCGGAATTTTCACCTACCCAGCCTTGCTACCCATGTCACTTCTAGTAGTGACGTGGGAAGTGCGTCTCTCCCATCGGCTCCTGATTGGCTCTGCTGGGGGTTTGTCGGCGCAGGCGCAGTAGATTCCCCCGTAGCAGAATATTCCGGCCCACTGCGTATGCGCGAAAAAGACCACCATAGACAGTCTGACATACATACCACCTTTATTTATGACACAGTGCAGAGTGCACTATTTGCTTGTGGCAGCCCCCATACAGTTTAGTGTCTCCTTGTGGCTGCCCCGGTCCCCGCCCCCCATACAGTATAACGTCTCCTTGAAGCTGCCCCCATACAGTATAACATCTCCTTGAGGCTGCCCCCATACAGTATAACGTCTCCTTGAAGCTGCCTCATACAGTATAACATCCTTGTGTGTTTTTTTCTTTTAAACGGGTATTTATTGCAATATATATATCGTTATCGCGATAAATTTCTTAATATTGTTATGCAAAACATGAAAGGGTGGATTCTAAAGAGGAAGGGGTGGGTTTACAGAGGAAGGGGTCTGTCCGTGACAGGAAGGGGTGGGTCAAATTTATATTAGGGCGGTGCCGAGTTTAGTCTCGCCTAGGGCAGCACAAAACCAAGATACACCACTGGCTGTATTGACTATGTAACTATGTAACTATGTATGCAGAACATTAAATATGTGTAAATTGTATGATTTCCTATTTTATAAACAAATACATTTAAAAAATATAAAACTGAATACCTCTTCATGCAGTTTTTATTTGCCTTCCTCTGGATCAACTTGTAGGATGACAGGCTGAACTGGATGGACAGATGCCTTTTTTCGGCCTTATGTACTATGTTAGGCCTCATGCACACGGCCGTTGTTTTGGTCCACAGGCGAGCCGCCGCTTTGGCGGCTCGGATGCGGACTCATTCACTTCAATAGGGCCACAAAAGATGCGGACAGCACTCCGTGTGCTGATCCGCATCCGTTGCTCCGGTCTGTGGCCCTGCTAAAAAAATATAACATGTCTGCGCTTTGCGGACAAGAATAGGCATTTATATTGATGGCTTCCGTTTTTGCGGATCCGCGGTATGCAGACTGCAAAAATACGGAACGGTCGTGTGCATGAGGCCTTACTATGTAAAATTATATTTCAAATACTGAGCATTTAACCTATTATGAATTTCATTTATATATCTACATGTGCATGTGAGTCAGTATGTAAATGATATTTGCCCTTTGTGAGTATTCAGCCAAACTTTATATTAAAAGTAAATATTTAAAAGACTAATTTAAAAGTAGGATAAGGGAATATAAATATAAATCCTTTAAAAGTCCTCAGGTATCTTCCTCAAGCAAAATTCAATTGTTACTTTGATGCAGAAGTTCTAGCATTTCTTGTTAAGAATTGTAGATCACATTTATTTTTATTATTTTCCCTGAACTTCTGTAAAGGCTTTGGAAGCTATTGAAAATACAAAGTGTTTTTTTGTCATTGACCTCCTTGTAAAAGCTCTACTGTGTTTTGTACCTGCACTTATGGAGGTTTCATGAAGTCTACACAACACAGAACAGTAAATGTACGCCTACAATATGCATCAAGTTATAAACTACACGCAATTATTAGGCCAGTGAGTGTTTTCACCATATCATTTTTATATGCATATTTTTCATCTCCAAGCTGTATAAACCCAAATGCTTATTGGATTAAAGCTTATAAGGGGATTTGTCCATTGGATTTGATTCAGTCTGAAAATGCCCCAATTGCCCTGCATAGTCGTGTATGACACGTTGGGGTCTCCCAGGAATTTATCCTACCCTTTTCAGGCTAACACCAAGCCAGCCAGAAGACTGTACCACCCATTAAAGCTACAAAACAGTGGAGTTATACGGTATGTGATAATTGTGCTGCAAGAAACTATGGTACAGATGGTATGAAGAAAGATTTTAAAGGGTCACTACCCTTAAATTGTATGTTATCTGGATTTCATTCCATTTAATGTAATATACAGTATGCTGACCATGTCTGTCCTCATGACCGCTTACTTTATGTCAATGTCCTGTTGGACAAGTTTCATAAATATTGACATTAGTGTTGCTGATTACACAGAAGCATCCAAAGCGGAATTCAGTTCGAATTTTAGGAATTTCCTCGCTCTTTGTGGTAGAGAATCAGTTTTCCCTAAAATAGTTGCTATACGTGTTACAAAGTGAAAGTAAGAAACCCGGGAACACAATATGACCCATAAAGTATCTGCTGATAGCCATCCTCTGTGATGTCACAGCTGTATTAAATCTTGATCCAGCGCAGTCTCCGCTATTGTCCTGTGATCTGAGCATAGGGAGAGACGTGGCAAGTGCTCTTACGCTAGGGACAGTGTTTCTACAATAATCCAGCGGCCATGTTTGATCCATACACCATGTTCGGCATCTGGTTTTAGCCCTAATCATTTTAAAATCAAAATTCCTCTAAGTTTATAGTAGGGAGGGATCCTGAACCTTAATGAGGGATCCACATGGGATTATGGTCATTCCTGTTGTGGATCCCTCAATTTTACCGCTTTGAGGAAGCTTTTCCGGATGACCGTAGTATCTGAAGGGTCAAAAGTCAGAGACCAGCCTTATTGCAAGTCACAGACATTAGTTCTGGGTGTCTGCTCTTTAAAACAGTAGACACCTGGTGGCCACTGGCCACATCCCCCGTGCGCAACCCAGATGGCACCATATTTAACCCCTTCACAACTGCCATATGGCTACATACGTACTATCTGCACATACCCTAGCTAGCACGTGTATAAACGTCATGGCAGCTCTTTAATCCAAGCACTGAAAATCACTTGGATTAAAGCTTCTGCCCCTGCCCTGCTGCTGTCACTGACAGAATACAGTCCAGTAATGCCGGCAAGTGATCATTAAGAGTAGTCCGTTGTCAGCAATCGCTCCTGTTGCGGTCATCATACACGTGAAGGCGGTGGCTGAGCCGCAAGTATCAGATGTATGCTGACACTCTGCTATAACTCCTCAGAAGCTGCATCCATGGGTTAATAGAAGGAGAGGCTCTCTCTCTCAACCATCCGGCTTCCACGCTGTGATGGCAGCAGCCCATTGGAACATTGCAAAGTATAATACAGCCATCAGCCCCACTGGATCTTCAAGAAATAATAAATAAAAAAAAGTGTGAAAATAAAAAATGTAAAAAAATTAATAAATAAAAATGTAAATGAAAAAATAAATAGCCTTTTCACATATCCCCTCATTTATGAGAGATTAAAAAATGAAAAAAATAAACTACACCTATTAGGTATTACCGCGTCTGTAACAACCATCTCTATAAATATATCATATGATCCACCCCATCCAATAAACACCATAAAAAATAATATAAAAACTGTCATAAAAGCCATTTTTGTCACCTTAAATCACTAAAAGTGCAACATCAAGCGATCAAAAAGGCATACTGTATGTCCCACAAAATGGTACCAAACCATCACCTGATCCCACAAAAAATGTGGGTTAAATGCCAACGTAAACTTTCTGTCGACTGCTGGGAAAGGGTTAACTTCCAAGCCTTCACACTGACATTGGGCCACCAAGTGGGAAGAATATAATTAGGCAGAGTGGCTTGCGTATACCTGATTTATGGCAATTTTGCGAAGCTGCTGAATCAAATTTTTCAAAACTTTGCTCATCTCTAATTCAGATGCACATTATTTTTTCATAATTTTAGCATCAATTTTCATAAATTTTTAATAGTTTTTGATCTTACATTTTACGGTCGTATTAACATTGTATGAAAAAATAAGTAAAAATGGCTCATAGAAACATTGGTACCTGGCTGTTTGTTCTTCACTGCTTAATCCCAGTCCATATTTTGCATGTATGTCAGAACATGAGAGATTCTCTTCCAAGACCCTTAAAATAGATAGACAGACAGACATATTATACCTTCCAAACTAGTAATAGAGAAACATAACAAAGCTTGTATACCACACTCACCCAATTTTCTGAAACATGCTTTCTGATGGATTCCACACATAGCGAGTCTTCTGTATTCTGATGTATCGTACCTGTGAATTCATTTCCAAATTCTTTACAAAACGACCAAATTCATCAAATCAATTCACAGTACATTTTGTATAGACAATATAATACTGTTAGACATTTTTGTTAAAAGGGAAGTGAATAAAAGCAGGAATTCACAAAACTGCGTGGATGAGAGTGCAGGAGTTCAACTGTATCCGTGTCCCCATGACATAAATACATTCAAATACTACACCCCACCGTACTCAATCATAGCCCACTTTTACTATTTGTGAGGCATTAAAGGGGACACCATCACGGTTCAAAGGCAGTGCGGGGTCACTATTACTGTGTTGTGATGCACTCAGAGGGTGAAGAAAGCACTAATATGGCACTATTAATATGCAGGGGCAGTAAGGGGGCACTGTTACTGTGTTTGACCTCAAAATAGGACACTATTACTGTGTGGAGGTACTAAGGAGACATATTACTCTGCTGAAGCCACTAAAGGTGCACTATAGCATTATTACTGTGTAGGACACATTGGAGGCACAAATATTATGTGGGACATCAATACCATCTGGGACACTATTTGGCACAAATTTTAGGGCAGGATGACACTCCTAAAGTAGCAACATGATGGGATGTCTGTGTAGAGGGTGGGAAATACTGTAGGTGGACAGAATGCTGAAACGTGAGGACGTCAAAGAAGTCTGGGCAGTAAATTCTGAAGTGATAAGTCAATGCCAGGATAAGCCATCAAATACAACTATGGGGGATTATAAAGAAACAAGAAAATGAACAACTCCAATCAGAGAAGACAATACCTGCGAGTTGCTGAATTTAACTCATGGTATTCACTTACAGATGTGTCCACCCTTACCTTACCTCAAATTTGGTTAAATGAATTGTCTGGTCTCAGAAAAAACTACAATGGTGCAATGCTGACTAGAGATGGCCTTGCAATTCGCCCCGGCGGTCGTTTTGCCGTGAACTTTGCGTGTTTGTGATTCGCCGAACATGTGAACATATGGAGAAATTCGCGCCCGCCATGTTCTTTTACATTGTGAAGAACTTTCACCCATGACACATCCATCAGGTAGTACAGGACAGCCAATTGAGACATTTCAGCACTTGGATATACCCCCTACCTTATAAATAAACCTGATCTGCCCGCCATTTTACATTCAGTGTTTTGCCAGTGTAGGGAGAGGTTGCTGTGTGGAGCAGGGACAGACTGTTAGGGACACCAAACGCTAGCTAATAGAGCCACAAAAGTCATTTTAAGGACTAGTATAGGTGTGCTATCGATAGGTGTGATACACAGAGGGGTGCGATATACTTATAATATACTTTTATAATGAGTCAAAAACACATAGATCTACATAGTGATCACCTGGAAGTCAGGGGCGTAGGGGCTAGGGGCTTACTAGGGCCATTTTTATATAGGGTAAGGTTCCGGAAGGGGTCGCCCTTATCAGGGCGGGTGGTCTGTGGTTAGGCTATCAGGGCCAGAATAGCACCCCCCTGTAGGGCAATATCAGGGACAGTTCTTTGCCCACCCTGACATTCAATACCACATCATCATCTAGCCCAGGGATAGATGGTTTTTCCTTTCCCTCCGGGATTCTGGATGTGCACTGGAACCACCCGGATTGTGGTAGGACATATGGATTCTGATTTGGTGCCGCCGAGGACCTGATTTAGTGCCACCGAGCACTTGTTATTGCCTACCACATCGATGCTTTTTGCTTAACTTTAATAATTTATTTTCATTTTGAGGGA